>NC_136065.1:1249733141-1250333141 GCF_964261635.1 Lissotriton helveticus
CAGAGCGCTTTACAGATGTACAAAAGTACAAACAGAGTTGCATGTAAAAACAATATTGATAAGCAAAGTAATGTAGATGTTAGAGGAGCAGTAAAATATGTCCAGGCAAGAGGAAATATTGTGGCATATAAGTGCAACAGACAAATAGAGGGGTAGAGCACAAACCAACGATGTAGACATGGTCAAAAGCAAAGGACCCCCTACTGATGATAGGTGCCATCAACCAAGGGCTTACATCCATAGGGCTTTCAGTTCTTTTTTTAATGAAGCCGTAGAGGGAATAAGTCTGATATGCCGAGGCAAGGACTTCCAGAATCTCAGGGCACTACCCGAGAACGCCCGAATATACGTTTTCTTTTTCTGGAATTTTTGAGGTTCCAGCAGCAGAGTGCTGGAACTCCTAGAAGATCGGCTTCCACCAGAGAGCTCCAGTTTTTGAGCTAGGTACAGAGGGGTGTCAAAGTGAATGGCCTTGTGAGTCATGCACGCAATCTTGAGATGAATCCTAGCCTTCAAAGGCAGCCAGTTTAAGGATTTCAGTATCGACGAGACGTGGCTATTTCTACTGCAACCTGTAATGAGCCTTGCCGCTGAGTTCAGGGAAGCCCTGAGCGTAAACTACTTGTATCTGGGTAGCCCACAGAGTGTTGCGCAGCCATAGTCTAGCCTCGATATTACTACCGCTTGAACAGCAGACTTGAAGTCGTTCAGTGGGAGGAAGGGTTTTATCTTTCTTAGAATACTCAAGTGGAAGTTGGCACCTTTGGTGGCTGAGCAAATTTGTTCCTGCATGCTCAATGACTTGTCAAGTATAATTCCAAGAGACCTAGCAGAGTCAATGATGTGTGGGGTTCAGTTGAGAGCTGTTAGGTGGTTCAAGTACTCAGTGATGATGGCAGACTGTTTGGTTGGTGCTATCAGGTGGAGTTCTGTTTTGGAGGAGTTGAGCTTGAGATGTTGGGAGTCAACCAGTGTTGAGTTTTGAGTAGGGTTGAGTTGAGTGATTTGATGCTGTCTGAGGAAGATATTTTCAGGTAGAGTTGGGTGTCATTGGCATACATGTGATAGTGAATGTTAAATATTCAACACAGTATGAAAATTGCTCAGGATTGTAGGGTCAGCACCAACTATTTTCAAGAGTGGTGTCACTTGCCCAGTCTCCAGGCACTCTGGGATACTGCCTTGTTTCAGCGATGAGTTTACAATCTTCGTTAGCATAGGTGCGAAAAGGTGACTGAGTTCCTTTAGTGTTGTGGAGGGGATGGGGTCATTGAAATGTGAAGTTCGTTTCATAGAGAGTAAGATCTTGTGGACTTCTTCCTCAGTTAGTATTTTGAACTTACACCAGACAGCTTGATTTTTGGTATTGGAAGGGAGGTTCATCATTGGCTCCACCACCTGCAATGTAGGGTCATTGACGGGATGGCAATCATTGACTGTGGTGGCTTGTGAACTATGGTTGTCGGTTGCACTTTCCTTTTCAATTTCTAAGATCTTTTAAATGAAAAGAATGCTTTACATTTTTCCACTGTGTTATCATTGAACTTGGTTACATTGTTTGTCCCCGCTTGTTGGTTGACATTTTCAAACAGTCGTCTTGGGCGATTCCTTGCATTATCTAGTTAGATTCTGAAATATGATGCTTTGGCTTTCCAGATGTGTTTTTGTAGCTATTTCGTCAGTCACATAGTTTGATAAGAAGCCATGTTGAGGGTTCCTGTCTTCAGCTTCACTCTATATGTCTAAGAGATCTCTTTTCCTCATTTAGGTTTTGATTGTACCAAGGTTGAGAGGGTTTGATTCTTTGTTTCTTGAGCCTCAGATGGGCCTCTTCTTCTGTTATATTTTATATTGTTCGGTTGCAGTGTTCAGGTGATTCAAGGACATTCTGGGTTGTCGCTGGAGGAGTGAGTTTTTTTTGCACAGTTTGACCTTGTTCATGTTTTTGGTGTCTCTAACCCAGTATTTTTGTTTGGTTACTTGCCTTTTGGTATTCTGTGTGTGCGGAATTAGGTGGAATAAGATTGGGTAATGATCAGATCAGTTGTTGGGTGTGATTGATTCTATTGTCAGTGCACCTTCTCTGAATTGATTAGATCGAGCGTTGCACCTTTGTTGTGTGTTGGACTTGTGCAAGATTGGGTGATGTTTTGATCAGCAGGGAACTGTTTTTGGGTAGGAACCTGTGTATCATCCTCATCATTAAGCGCTGCGAGGCCTCCGGGTAGTTACACGCTATATAAGTGCAATTTTTCATTTCATTTCATTTCATCATTCCAGTGAAGGTTAAAGTCACCAAGATAAAACGCAGTGGGGTGTAGCATGTAATGCATTGTGATTGCTTCCATTATATGTTCAATGAACAGCTGGTTGTCTCCTGGAGGGTGATGGAAGAGGTGTACTTTGGCTAGTGATTTCTCTGCTGAGGAGATTTCTGCACCCATGTATTCACAGAATGCAAGACTGTCTACAAGGAAAGTTTTGACTAGAAGGGACTTCTCATTAATGATTGCAATCCCTCCTCTCAGTTGATGCTTTTGGGTGAGGTGTTGGATGATGTAGTTTGGAGGAATGAGTAAGTCAAGCATGGATGTGGACTATTGAATTAGCCTGGTTTCTGTCAGTAAAAGACAGTCCAATTTATGATGAAGAATAGTTTCAGCGATGTCGGTGGCACATTTAATCACTGATCTCCAGTTGAGTAACATGCATTTTGTGGTCGGTTTTGAGAGTGGCAAAGGATTTGGATTTAGTGCTCGTGGACTTTCAATTAGGTATGCATGGTTTGTGTTCGTATGTTGAAAGCTGGTGGGTGTATAAGATCGTGGTAAGGTAACGTAGTATGGAAGCAAGGTTTCAATGTCTGTCGTTGATAGATGGTTTTGTGCTCTCTTAGGCCAACATGGATGGCCCAGGTTGGGTGCCATAGCTGTTAGCTGAATGAGAGAGGTTGTTAACTATAGGGGTAATGTGTCTTGTACGAGTGACTTAATATCCCGGCAAGCTGGTGAGGTTTCTTCGATGAATGAGTAAGCTACAGTTATGCCATTAATTAGGTTTTCAAAGCAATTATTTTTTAAATCCTCATAATTCTTATTCAAGACTAGATTATTTATTACTTTCCCGTTAATTAAATAATTCAGTTTCTTTTTCAAATATACATACAATAGATATTTTGGATCATGCACTCATCTTAGCTCTACTCAATATGCCTAATCCAGATGGCGTATGAATACAAATATTGTCCTTATTGAAAATAATAAACCAAATTATTTGTCAGCCCTTCATGATTATTTTACTTTTAATCCAGATGGCTCCATATCTATTGTACCTCAGTGGGATGCATTTAAGGCATATATCAGAGGGGTAACAATTTCTCTTTTGGATTATGGAAACAGATGTTTTTACTCTAACCTTAAAGATTTGGACAATCAAATTGCAAAATTTGAGAGACTCTCAATAACATCTAATGATCTCAAATACAAAATACAATTACAGAAACGTTATTATGAATTAAATTCAATAATAAGCAGAAATACTGGTATACAACTTTTTATTAATAGAGCCAAATTCAGTTTTAACTCTATAGATCTAGAAGATTTTTGGCAAATTATCTGCATATTAAAAATGATAAAACTCAAATGTATGCAATTCATGGTTTGAAAGGAAAGAGTGCATTATTCCAAAAATATATAGTTAATTAATTTTTAAATTATTATTCAGCCTTATCCTATAATCCTCCTCCTGGGGATTAGTCACGTTATGATCGTTTATTGCACAGTTGTGGTTTACCAAGAATATCAATAAAAGCTAAAGATGTTTTAGATCTACCCATTGCAGTAAATGAGATTGAATTGGCTATCACATCCCTTAAATTGCATAAATCTCATGGCCCAGATAGCATTCCAGCTAAATTTTACAGGAAATTTTCCTTACACCTCATATCTCATTTGCTTAAGCTTTTTTCCTCTTTTTGTTTCTCAAGAACAATTTCTGGGATTTTTACTGAAGCATTGATTATAGACAACGATCCTACTATTGCTTTGAATTAACATTCTAGCGTCTTAATAAATCAAGATTGTAAAATCTATGCTATAATGTTTGCAACCAGGTTGACTTCAGTTTTGGATTCCCTTGTACATACTGATCAATCTGTCTTCATGAAACATAGATACTCTATAAACAATGCTAGAGGGTTATTAAATGCTATTGAAAAGGGATCTTTCTTATCCTCACCTTCTGCTGTATTGGAATTAAATGATGAAAAAGCTTTTGACAAAGTTCATTGGCAATACTTATTTGGTACCTTCTTTGCCTATAACTTTGGGTATTCATTTATACGTATGATATCAGCACTATATTCTTGCCCATCTGCTCGACCTTTCATTAGGGTTCAAATCTCTAATCAGTTTTTCTTTTTTAGGGGTAGTAGACAAGGTTGTCCCTTGTCTTCTTCATTCTTTCTTCTTGTTATTGAACCTTTCATCACTGCTGTCAGAAACTGTATAGACATTAAGGGTATTAATATTAACAATGTTATTTAAAAAAACTTTAGCCTATGTGGATGAGGTACGTTTGTTTATTAGTAATCCTGAATCTTCCCTTTCTCCTTTATTTGATCTAATGTCCTCACATTCACGGATTTCAGGTTATACGTTAAATCCTAACAACACAGATTTTTTTTCCTCTAAATGTTCATTACACTCCTGATATGTTACCCATAAATTAGATAATTTGGCAAAAGAAAACATGTAAGTATCATGGTATATTGCTTTCCCATACCAGAAACATATCAATCACACAAAATTGTGATAGTATTATAAATTAAATTAATGACAATTTTAGCAAATGGGCTATACTGCATCTCTCGTGGTGAGGAGAAATTATATTATAACAACACTTTTTTATCATTTGATGATCGGCAACAAAAATGACATTTATCTCCTGATTTCTCCAAATATGACCTTTTATGTAAGTCTATCCCAGATTCTTCAAATGTTACTTCTGACTTAGAAATTTATACTCAAAAGGTAGTTACTTCACCTCATGCTGTATCATTAATTTATCCCAAAAAAATATATATTTTGCGGGACCAATATTAATATGATATCTATGTTTTGGAATAATGAATTATCCTTAGCATTATCTCATGATATATGGAAGAAAATATGGTTAAACTATATTTCAGGATAGATACTGGTATCCTTGCAGCTAACGAATTTGTTCAATCTATGGACTCCCTTGAAGTTATTTCATGCTAAATTTTTATCTTCTTCCAATTGATGGCATCCAGTTAAATCCAGTTTTGTTAAATAATATGCTTTATGATTTAAATGTTAACTCTAAATTTTGGAGGGAGGTATGGGATGTCATTAAAAAAACATTCTATTTCTCTGATACTCTTACATTTAGCATGTTGATTTGCAAATGTGTTGCTCTTTCCACAAATATGTCGGATTAGAAATGTAAACTCTTTTATTTTTTATTAAATCTAAAATCCATTATCCAAATCTAAAATCTGTTACTGCAAGTTGGAAAGATGCTTCCTTATTATCACTTCATACATGGTGGTCATGGATAATTCTTACTAGAAAGGGTGATAATCTGTCTTTATTTGGTGGGGGTCATTACACTTCTAGATAACATTTATTTTGGAATCCAATTGATCATTATATAGCTTTATATTTATAAATTTGTTTTTTATGAGTTATTCTTTGAAGTATAAAGAAATTAAGATCGCTGTAAATAGCTCTGACTTTTCATATATATTTTTTTGATAATAATAGGGGTTTTACCCCTCCCATTATATTTAATTTTTCTGTTACATATCATATTATTCAGTGACTGTTATTGTATTGGTACAGTTTTTTATATTAATGCTGAAGCTAAATATTGTTCTATGAGTTCCGCATTCCATGCTATTTTTGTCTTGTTTTCATTTTATTATAAAATTCAGTAAAATATTTTGACCACAAAAAAAGAAAGACTAAGGTTGATGGTTCACAAAATATATGTTTGATTGCATATGGATTAGAGACCATATAAAAGGGTAGCTTTGTGTACAAAAACGTATTAGATTAGCTTTGCTTAACTTTCATGTTCATAATTTACACCGTGCATACACCATACCATGTTGATATGTTGTTACTGTTTCAGATGGAGTTTGCATAAATTTTAACTAGACAAACTAGTACCAAATATTTCATAACAGAAGAACACTTCTTCCATTGCTAATCTCTTCTTTTCCTAGTACAGTCATACGCCTTACACTGTTCTAATGACAATTGGGCATGTGCAATTCCTGTGTTCTGGACTTGTGGTAAAAAGCTCCCCTTTTTTGCAGGCGAAATACATTCCTGAGCACTTTTTATAGTGTACACATTTTTTTCTTATTGCATATAGAAATGTTTATGATTCACCAGACACAGTTGCTAGTGCAACTTGCACTTGTCAAGTGTGACGCCTCAGCATGGACATCTTTTGAATCAGACCCTAAGACACACATTATTAGATGCTTGAAGGAGTTGCATACACAACCACAATTGTCATAGACTAGTTCTTTAAAAAAAAATCATTAGCAGGTGTTTCTTTGAGAGAGAAGTTTATTTAGCTGAATGAAATATGCAAGCGGAAACTCATGCAATATCTGCCACACAAATTCTAGGCTCAGATAGATATCCCCTTGCTCAGCAATATAAATGTATCCAATTATTGGTTGTCAAGCCATGCAGACAGTTGCGTAATCTTAAAAACGTATAAAACTCCTTCATGGTGCAACCAATACCATTAGCAAAACAGTGTAATCTTCCCACTGCAAATGCAACAATGAGAAACATTTGGCAAGACTGGGATGAAAACATAATATCCCACTACCCAGTCTTCCCATGACTGCACTTGCTAAGTTCTGCAAAAACACAATTTTAATTGTTAGTCGCTGACTGACTGAGTAGGGATCTGTATTTCTGCCATGTGCAATCAAAGGGCAATTATGAGTTGACCTCCGAGCTAATTAGATTAATTGTGTGAATCAGTGTTTCCACATTGATTCCCACAGTTTACCTTCAGGTTGAGCAGATGTGCACGAAACAATAGTAAATCCATATCATACATGTCAATCCTCCCCATTCAGGGGGCAGACAATCGATTCCAAGGCTAGTCCCCCGCCTCCTGATTCATTCATACAAAAACCTGATTCCTCTGCAGGATTCAGATGCAGGGACTGGTCTTCAGTGACTTGGATTATGCACTGTCAGTAACCAGCTCCTGCAGACCAGTGCAAGGCATTTTTGTCACGCTTTCTCTGCCTGCCATAGCGCTTTCTCCATGGTCCTTACAGGTAATGAAAAACAATATATCTGTATTTCTGATTTCCGATGCTGCAGCAGCACACTTGTCAATCCCATACATACCAATAGACCTGATGCAGGCCGCAACAGAAGTCAGCAGGAGATTTTTTTTTTTAAATCTCCTACTTCCCTCTTCTAAAATGTTGGCATGTATGCTATAGTGACATATATACGTCTCTCTCTCTCTCTCTATATATATATATATATATATACAATCTTAAGAGAGTGTAGTGCGGATGAAGCTCACACCAGGGTCGCACGCCTAAATATTGCCTTTGAGCATCATAAAACCTACTTGAAGATTGTTGAAATTTTGTGCGCATCCTACTATTTATAATGAACAATAAATTATCCATTTCCATCCACCAGATAATTTGCGCCCTTCTTGAGACTGTTGTTTTGGTCACCAGCTACACATGGGCACACAGCACTGGAGATTAATTTTCCAGCCATTGTTCCATTTACTGAGAATACCTGTTTATTTATTTTTGCTTCTTAATTAACCAGAAAATATTGAGGAATACCTTTGTACATTCGAAGAAGTATTAAAGATCAAACAATTACATGCAGCTGTATAATATTGTTTTTTACTAATGCATTACATGTTCCTGTTTTATTTTCATTTCGAGTGTCACAACAGTTGTTTATTTTGCGCACGGTTCGCTCAAATGAAACTTTTGTTATGAGGCTTACATTTAACAGTGTTGACATGTGCTTTATTCACATTGCACATGACACTCAGCTTCGTTGCACTGGGTCAGTTTGGCGTCACCTTATATGGATCAATCACATAATACAATTTAAAAGCAGTTGTTAGACTTTGATTTCTTTAACAGAGCATTCCCCAATGGATTGAATAGTCCAGGCTTGCTACACCGCCGCAGGTAAATTGAGCTTTGTGCTTCTGGCACATTCAGGATACTTATTTAAAACGTTCTGTTTTATGCTAATGGTTTCCATTGAACACAATGGTGTTTACATGCTAGTTTTTGGGAAGGATATTGTTGTGGGGTTTTCGGCTTAGAGTATGTGGTTTATCATGCTGTATGAGCGTGGGGCACTTTATCAATCACACAATGAACCTGAATGTTTTGTTTGATTTAAGTCTTTTGTTGTAAACATTCATGTGTCTGATTGGTAGTCACTTTATTCATTGGATGCATTTCGTGGAGGTTTTTTTCACGATCTTTTATAGATTTATGCTACATATGTGACCATAAAATGTGTACAACAGTGTTTGAATATGTGTTGGTTACTGTAGGTTATCACAGTTACCCCTGAGGAAGGGCAGTTTGCACAAAATACACGGGTTTATATCATCCAAGTTGATTTATGAGGACGAATGAACTGCCATGTGTTTTAGAAAAAAGCCTAGAAAGGCATCTCCTTGAACTCATTTGTCGAAACATTGAAGTATCAAAAAGTATGGATTCAAAAATGAATTGAAAAAGGATTACTAATGGATTAAAAGAGAAAATGCTCGAAATTCCTGATTGCGTTCATTCTCAATTGTTCATTGTATTTCTTGGGAGACCTGGCGAGGCTCCTGCTTCAAACACACATTTGAGATATTTGCAACAATATTTTTATAGAACAATATTTAGGAACTCATTATATGGCATGCAACCCATTCCTGAAACGTATTACTACAGAGACAAAACAATCTACTAGAACATGAATACTTGAAATTGCTGATGTTCTTCTCCTTTAACATGTAAATTACTGCATTTAATTATAATTTTTTTTTCATCTTTGTACTCATATAACCAATAAATGTCCAATCTCTCCAAGACGCTTCGGCATTCGAGCTCTATATAAGCATTAAACATAAAACATAAACATATTTCCAGTAATTTTGCTAGAAAGGGGATATTTATTTATTTACATAAAGTTTTATGTAGCCCGGACATGACTCAAATGGGTATCAGAGCGCTTTACAGATGTACAGAAGTACAAACAGAGTTGCATGTAAAAACAATATTGATAAGCAAAGTAATGTAGATGTTAGAGGAGCAGTAAAATATGTCCAGGCAAGAGGAAATATTGTGGCATATAAGTGCAACAGACAAATAGAGGGGTAGAGCACAAACCAACGATGTAGACATGGTCAAAAGCAAAGGACCCCCTACTGATGATAGGTGCCATCAACCAAGGGCTTACATCCATAGGGCTTTCAGTTCTTTTTTTAATGAAGCCGTAGAGGGAATAAGTCTGATATGCAGAGGCAAGGACTTCCAGAATCTCAGGGCACTACCCGAGAACGCCCGAATATAAGTTTTCTTTTTCTGGAATTTTTGAGGTTCCAGCAGCAGAGTGCTGGAACTCCTAGAAGATCGGCTTCCACCAGAGAGCTCCAGTTTTTGAGCTAGGTACAGAGGGGTGTCAAAGTGAATGGCCTTGTGAGTCATGCACGCAATCTTGAGATGAATCCTAGCCTTCAAAGGCAGCCAGTTTAAGGATTTCAGTATCGACGAGACGTGGCTATTTCTACTGCAACCTGTAATGAGCCTTGCCGCTGAGTTCAGGGAAGCCCTGAGCGTAAACTACTTGTATCTGGGTAGCCCACAGAGTGTTGCGCAGCCATAGTCTAGCCTGGATATTACTACCGCTTGAACAGCAGACTTGAAGTCGTTCAGTGGGAGGAAGGGTTTTATCTTTCTTAGAATACTCAAGTGGAAGTTGGCACCTTTGGTGGCTGAGCAAATTTGTTCCTGCATGCTCAATGACTTGTCAAGTATAATTCCAAGAGACCTAGCAGAGTCAATGATGTGTGGGGTTCAGTTGAGAGCTGTTAGGTGGTTCAAGTACTCAGTGATGATGGCAGTCTGTTTGGTTGGTGCTATCAGGCGGAGTTCTGTTTTGGAGGAGTTGAGCTTGAGATGTTGGGAGTCAACCAGTGTTGAGTTTTGAGTAGGGTTGAGTTGAGTGATTTGATGCTGTCTGAGGAAGATATTTTCAGGTAGAGTTGGGTGTCATTGGCATACATGTGATAGTGAATGTTAAATATTCAACACAGTATGAAAATTGCTCAGGATTGTAGGGTCAGCACCAACTATTTTCAAGAGTGGTGTCACTTGCCCAGTCTCCAGGCACTCTGGGATACTGCCTTGTTTCAGCGATGAGTTTACAATCTTCGTTAGCATAGGTGCGAAAAGGTGACTGAGTTCCTTTAGTGTTGTGGAGGGGATGGGGTCATTGAAATGTGAAGTTCGTTTCATAGAGAGTAAGATCTTGTGGACTTCTTCCTCAGTTAGTATTTTGAACTTACACCAGACAGCTTGATTTTTGGTATTGGAAGGGAGGTTCATCATTGGCTCCACCACCTGCAATGTAGGGTCATTGACGGGATGGCAATCATTGACTGTGGTGGCTTGTGAACTATGGTTGTCGGTTGCACTTTCCTTTTCAATTTCTAAGATCTTTTAAATAAAAAATTAAAAGAATGCTTTACATTTTTCCACTGTGTTATCATTGAACTTGGTTACATTGTTTGTCCCCGCTTGTTGGTTGACATTTTCAAACAGTCGTCTTGGGCGATTCCTTGCATTATCTAGTTAGATTCTGAAATATGATGCTTTGGCTTTCCAGATGTGTTTTTGTAGCTGTTTCGTCAGTCACATAGTTTGATAAGAAGCCATGTTGAGGGTTCCTGTCTTCAGCTTCACTCTATATGTCTAAGAGATCTCTTTTCCTCATTTAGGTTTTGATTGTACCAAGGTTGAGAGGGTTTGATTCTTTGTTTCTTGAGCCTCAGATGGGCCTCTTCTTCTGTTATATTTTATATTGTTCGGTTGCAGTGTTCAGGTGATTCAAGGACATTCTGGGTTGTCGCTGGAGGAGTGAGTTTTTTTTGCACAGTTTGACCTTGTTCATGTTTTTGGTGTCTCTAACCCAGTATTTTTGTTTGGTTACTTGCCTTTTGGTATTCTGTGTGTGCGGAATTAGGTGGAATAAGATTGGGTAATGATCAGATCAGTTGTTGGGTGTGATTGATTCTATTGTCAGTGCACCTTCTCTGAATTGATTAGATCGAGCGTTGCACCTTTGTTGTGTGTTGGACTTGTGCAAGATTGGGTGATGTTTTGATCAGCAGGGAACTGTTTTTGGGTAGGAACCTGTGTATCATCCTCATCATTAAGCGCTGCGAGGCCTCCGGGGAGTTACACGCTATATAAGTGCAATTTTTCATTTCATTTCATTTCATCATTCCAGTGAAGGTTAAAGTCACCAAGATAAAACGCAGTGGGGTGTAGCATGTAATGCATTGTGATTGCTTCCAATATATGTTCAATGAACAGCTGGTTGTCTCCTGGAGGGTGATGGAAGAGGTGTACTTTGGCTAGTGATTTCTCTGCTGAGGAGATTTCTGCACCCATGTATTCACAGAATGCAAGACTGTCTACAAGGAAAGTTTTGACTAGAAGGGACTTCTCATTAATGATTGCAATCCCTCCTCTCAGTTGATGCTTTTGGGTGAGGTGTTGGATGATGTAGTTTGGAGGAATGAGTAAGTCAAGCATGGATGTGGACTATTGAATTAGCCCGGTTTCTGTCAGTAAAAGACAGTCCAATTTATGATGAAGAATAGTTTCAGCGATGTCGGTGGCACATTTAATCACTGATCTCCAGTTGAGTAACATGCATTTTGTGGTCGGTTTTGAGAGTGGCAAAGGATTTGGATTTAGTGCTCGTGGACTTTCAATTAGGTGTGCATGGTTTGTGTTCGTATGTTGAAAGCTGGTGGGTGTATAAGATCGTGGTAAGGTAACGTAGTATGGAAGCAAGGTTTCAATGTCTGTCGTTGATAGATGGTTTTGTGCTCTCTTAGGCCAACATGGATGGCCCAGGTTGGGTGCCATAGCTGTTAGCTGAATGAGAGAGGTTGTTAACTATAGGGGTAATGTGTCTTGTACGAGTGACTTAATATCCCGGCAAGCTGGTGAGGTTTCTTCGATGAATGAGTAAGCTACAGTTATGCCATTAATTAGGTTTTCAAAGCAATTATTTTTCAAATCCTCATAATTCTTATTCAAGACTAGATTATTTATTACTTTCCCGTTAATTAAATAATTCAGTTTCTTTTTCAAATATACATACAATAGATATTTTGGATCATGCACTCATTTCAGTTGTTCTACAACTTAGCTCTACTCAATATGCCTAATCCAGATGGCGTATGAATACAAATATTGTCCTTATTGAAAATAATAAACCAAATTATTTGTCAGCCCTTCATGATTATTTTACTTTTAATCCAGATGGGTCCATATCTATTGTACCTCAGTGGGATGCATTTAAGGCATATATCAGAGGGGTAACAATTTCTCTTTTGGATTATGGAAACAGATGTTTTTACTCTAACCTTAAAGATTTGGACAATCAAATTGCAAAATTTGAGAGACTCTCAATAACATCTAATGATCTCAAATACAAAATACAATTACAGAAACGTTATTATGAATTAAATTCAATAATAAGCAGAAATACTGGTATACAACTTTTTATTAATAGACCCAAATTCAGTTTTAACTCTATAGATCTAGAAGATTTTTGGCAAATTATCTGCATATTAAAAATGATAAAACTCACATGTATGCAATTCATGGTTTGAAAGGAAAGAGTGCATTATTCCAAAAATATATAGTTAATTAATTTTTAAATTATTATTCAGCCTTATCCTATAATCCTCCTCCTGGGGATTAGTCATGTTATGATCGTTTATTGCACAGTTGTGGTTTACCAAGAATATCAATAAAAGCTAAAGATGTTTTAGATCTACCCATTGCAGTAAATGAGATTGAATTGGCTATCACATCCCTTAAATTGCATAAATCTCATGGCCCAGATAGCATTCCAGCTAAATTTTACAGGAAATTTTCATTACACCTCATATCTCATTTGCTTAAGCTTTTTTCCTCTTTTTGTTTCTCAAGAACAATTTCTGGGATTTTTACTGAAGCATTGATTATAGACAACGATCCTACTATTGCTTTGAATTAACATTCTAGCATCTTAATAAATCAAGATTGTAAAATCTATGCTATAATGTTTGCAACCAGGTTGACTTCAGTTTTGGATTCCCTTGTACATACTGATCAATCTGTCTTCATGAAACATAGATACTCTATAAACAATGCTAGAGGGTTATTAAATGCTATTGAAAAGGGATCTTTCTTATCCTCACCTTCTGCTGTATTGGAATTAAATGATGAAAAAGCTTTTGACAAAGTTCATTGGCAATACTTATTTGGTACCTTCTTTGCCTATAACTTTGGGTATTCATTTATACGTATGATATCAGCACTATATTCTTGCCCATCTGCTCGACCTTTCATTAGGGTTCAAATCTCTAATCAGTTTTTCTTTTTTAGGGGTAGTAGACAAGGTTGTCCCTTGTCTTCTTCATTCTTTCTTCTTGTTATTGAACCTTTCATCACTGCTGTCAGAAACTGTATAGACATTAAGGGTATTAATATTAACAATGTTATTTAAAAAAACTTTAGCCTATGTGGATGAGGTACGTTTGTTTATTAGTAATCCTGAATCTTCCCTTTCTCCTTTATTTGATCTAATGTCCTCACATTCACGGATTTCAGGTTATACGTTAAATCCTAACAACACAGATTTTTTTCCCTCTAAATGTTCATTACACTCCTGATATGTTACCCATAAATTAGATAATTTGGCAAAAGAAAACATGTAAGTATCATGGTATATTGCTTTCCCATACCAGAAACATATCAATCACACAAAATTGTGATAGTATTATAAATTAAATTAATGACAATTTTAGCAAATGGGCTATACTGCATCTCTCGTGGTGAGGAGAAATTATATTATAACAACACTTTTTTATCATTTGATGATCGGCAACAAAAATGACATTTATCTCCTGATTTCTCCAAATATGACCTTTTATGTAAGTCTATCCCAGATTCTTTTCCTAATAATTTTTCTTCAAATGTTACTTCTGACTTAGAAATTTATACTCAAAAGGTAGTTACTTCACCTCATGCTGTATCATTAATTTATCCAAAAAAATATATATATTTTGCGGGACCAATATTAATATGATATCTATGTTTTGGAATAATGAATTATCCTTAGCATTATCTCATGATATATGGAAGAAAATATGGTTAAACTATATTTCAGGATAGATACTGGTATCCTTGCAGCTAACGAATTTGTTCAATCTATGTACTCCCTTGAAGTTATTTCATGCTAAATTTTTATCTTCTTCCAATTGATGGCATCCAGTTAAATCCAGTTTTGTTAAATAATATGCTTTATGATTTAAATGTTAACTCTAAATTTTGGAGGGAGGTATGGGATGTCATTAAAAAAACATTCTATTTCTCTGATACTCTTACATTTAGCATGTTGATTTGCAAATGTGTTGCTCTTTCCACAAATATGTCGGATTTGAAATGTAAACTCTTTGATTTTTTATTAAATCTAAAATCCATTATCCAAATCTAAAATCTGTTACTGCAAGTTGGAAAGATGCTTCCTTATTATCACTTCATACATGGTGGTCATGGATAATTCTTACTAGAAAGGGTGATAATCTGTCTTTATTTGGTGGGGGTCATTACACTTCTAGATAACATTTATTTTGGAATCCAATTGATCATTATATAGCTTTATATTTATAAATTTGTTTTTTATGAGTTATTCTTTGAAGTATAAAGAAATTAAGATCGCTGTAAATAGCTCTGACTTTTCATATATATTTTTTTGATAATAATAGGGGTTTTACCCCTCCCATTATATTTAATTTTTCTGTTACATATCATATTATTCTGTGACTGTTATTGTATTGGTACAGTTTTTTATATTAATGCTGAAGCTAAATATTGTTCTATGAGTTCCGCATTCCATGCTATTTTTGTCTTGTTTTCGTTTTATTATAAAATTCTGTAAAATATTTTGACCACAAAAAAAGAAAGACTAAGGTTGATGGTTCACAAAATATATGTTTGATTGCATATGGATTAGAGACCATATAAAAGGGTAGCTTTGTGTACAAAAACGTATTAGATTAGCTTTGCTTAACTTTCATGTTCATAATTTACACCGTGCATACACCATACCATGTTGATATGTTGTTACTGTTTCAGATGGAGTTTGCATGAATTTTAACTAGACAAACTAGTACCAAATATTTCATAACAGAAGAACACTTCTTCCATTGCTAATCTCTTCTTTTCCTAGTACAGTCATACGCCTTACACTGTTCTAATGACAATTGGGCATGTGCAATTCCTGTGTTCTGGACTTGTGGTAAAAAGCTCCCCTTTTTTGCAGGCGAAATACATTCCTGAGCACTTTTTATAGTGTACACATTTTTTTCTTATTGCATATAGAAATGTTTATGATTCACCAGACACAGTTGCTAGTGCAACTTGCACTTGTCAAGTGTGACGCCTCAGCATGGACATCTTTTGAATCAGACCCTAAGACACACATTATTAGATGCTTGAAGGAGTTGCATACACAACCACAATTGTCATAGACTAGTTCTTTAAAAAAAAATCATTAGCAGGTGTTTCTTTGAGAGAGAAGTTTATTTAGCTGAATGAAATATGCAAGCGGAAACTCATGCTCAGATAGATATCCCCTTGCTCAGCAATATAAATGTATCCAATTATTGGTTGTCAAGCCATGCAGACAGTTGCGTAATCTTAAAAACGTATAAAACTCCTTCATGGTGCAATCAATACCATTAGCAAAACAGTGTAATCTTCCCACTGCAAATGCAACAATGAGAAACATTTGGCAAGACTGGGATGAAAACATAATATCCCACTACCCAGTCTTCTCATGACTGCACTTGCTAAGTTCTGCAAAAACACAATTTTAATTGTTAGTCGCTGACTGACTGAGTAGGGATCTGTATTTCTGCCATGTGCAATCAAAGGGCAATTATGAGTTGACCTCCGAGCTAATTAGATTAATTGTGTGAATCAGTGTTTCCACATTGATTCCCACAGTTTACCTTCAGGTTGAGCAGATGTGCACGAAACAATAGTAAATCCATATCATACATGTCAATCCTCCCCATTCAGGGGGCAGACAATCGATTCCAAGGCTAGTCCCCCGCCTCCTGATTCATTCATACAAAAACCTGATTCCTCTGCAGGATTCAGATGCAGGGACTGGTCTTCAGTGACTTGGATTATGCACTGTCAGTAACCAGCTCCTGCAGACCAGTGCAAGGCATTTTTGTCACGCTTTCTCTGCCTGCCATAGCGCTTTCTCCATGGTCCTTACAGGTAATGAAAAACAATATATCTGTATTTCTGATTTCCGATGCTGCAGCAGCACACTTGTCAATCCCATACATGCCAATAGACCTGATGCAGGCCGCAACAGAAGTCAGCAGGAGATTTTTTTTTTTAAATCTCCTACTTCCCTCTTCTAAAATGTTGGCATGTATGCTATAGTGACATATATACGTCTCTCTCTCTCTCTATATATATATATATATATACCATCTTAAGAGAGTGTAGTGCGGATGAAGCTCACACCAGGGTCGCACGCCTAAATATTGCCTTTGAGCATCATAAAACCTACTTGAAGATTGTTGAAATTTTGTGCGCATCCTACTATTTATAATGAACAATAAATTATCCATTTCCATCCACCAGATAATTTGCGCCCTTCTTGAGACTGTTGTTTTGGTCACCAGCTACACATGGGCACACAGCACTGGAGATTAATTTTCCAGCCATTGTTCCATTTACTGAGAATACCTGTTTATTTATTTTTGCTTCATAATTAACCAGAAAATATTGGGGAATACCTTTGTACATTCGAAGAAGTATTAAAGATCAAACAATTACATGCAGCTGTATAATATTGTTTTTTACTAATGCATTACATGTTCCTGTTTTATTTTCATTTCGAGTGTCACAACAGTTGTTTATTTTGCGCGCGGTTCGCTCAAATGAAACTTTTGTTTTGAGGCTTACATTTAACAGTGTTGACATGTGCTTTATTCACATTGCACATGACACTCAGCTTCGTTGCACTGGGTCAGTTTGGCGTCACCTTATATGGATCAATCACATAATACAATTTAAAAGCAGTTGTTAGACTTTGATTTCTTTAACAGAGCATTCCCCAATGGATTGAATAGTCCAGGCTTGCTACACCGCCGCAGGTAAATTGAGCTTTGTGCTTCTGGCACATTCAGGATACTTATTTAAAACGTTCTGTTTTATGCTAATGGTTTCCATTGAACACAATGGTGTTTACATGCTAGTTTTTGGGAAGGATATTGTTGTGGGGTTTTCGGCTTAGAGTATGTGGTTTATCATGCTGTATGAGCGTGGGGCACTTTATCAATCACACAATGAACCTGAATGTTTTGTTTGATTTAAGTCTTTTGTTGTACACATTCATGTGTCTGATTGGTAGTCACTTTATTCATTGGATGCATTTCGTGGAGGTTTTTTTCACGATCTTTTATAGATTTATGCTACATATGTGACCATAAAATTTGTACAACAGTGTTTGAATATGTGTTGGTTACTGTAGGTTATCACAGTTACCCCTGAGGAAGGGCAGTTTGCACAAAATACACGGGTTTATATCATCCAAGTTGATTTATGAGGACGAATGAACTGCCATGTGTTTTAGAAAAAAGCCTAGAAAGGCATCTCCTTGAACTCATTTGTCGAAACATTGAAGTATCAAAAAGTATGGATTCAAAAATGAATTGAAAAAGGATTACTAATGGATTAAAAGAGAAAATGCTCGAAATTCCTGATTGCGTTCATTCTCAATTGTTCATTGTATTTCTTGGGAGACCTGGCGAGGCTCCTGCTTCAAACACACATTTGAGATATTTGCAACAATATTTTTATAGAACAATATTTAGGAACTCATTATATGGCATGCAACCCATTCCTGAAACGTATTACTACAGAGACAAAACAATCTACTAGAACATGAATACTTGAAATTGCTGATGTTCTGCTCCTTTAACATGTAAATTACTGCATTTAATTATAATTTTTTTTCATCTTTGTACTCATATAACCAATAAATGTCCAATCTCTCAAGTGCCATTAACTTGCTGGTGTGACTTGCAATGCATTGACCTGGAGGAATAAACGCAAAAATGGTCTATTGAGTGACCTTCAAGATTGCCCTAGGTTCTACCAGTAACCACACAGTGTCCCCGTGCTGATAATTATTCATGAAAAATGACAGTTGTCTTGTCTCCTTTATAGTCACAGATTAGACAAAAAAACATTAGAGTTTGTGAAAACATTTTGTAACGTTGTAGTTCTTGATTGAAGATGTGATAGCATTGATGGAAATAGCAAAGCAGCAAACTCCTAATGAAACAACATGAAAAGAGACATGATAGACAGCTGGTCCAATGGCAGATAATCCTAAATGGACATAATTTACACTGCTTGAAGAAGGAAAACGACTGTTTAGTGATGGTTAATTCACAAGAGATTCCAAACCTGCTGAGAAAAATAATCAGGGCCAAAAAATGACTAATATGAGGGCAATGTGTGTTGGAAAAATCAGGAAACTAATGCATTGCAATGCATCATGCCTTTCCAAGTGCTGCATTTTATAGGCTTGAAACAGGAACTGACACCCCAGGAAGAGAATTGGCCCCATACTAGATTGGGATGTTGCAACTACTTCCAAAAAATACACCACCATGTTAGAAAAGGTATCTAAAAATGACAAACTATGCCCCTAATTGAGAATTCATGATGTTCATTCTACCTCGAAGATTAAGCCCATGGTTATCAATGATTGCAGCCTGTAGCTTTCATGAACTCTGCTATCCACTCAGTGCTACACAAAACCTCTGTGGGTTCCTGTAGGTGCATAAGCACTGGTGTGACTCTGGTGGTCAAGGAGCCTCCTATCAGCCTAGCACTGGATGCAGCAATGTGTCAACAAGTTGTGCATCAAATATTTCTTCCCCTTCTAAGTCTCCACAGACTTGTGTGTTGTTTGTACTGTCCTGGACACAGGGGCATGAACAAAAAAAACTGTCTTCCCTGGCAGAGTCACTCAGAGGGTAGCTTTCCGACTAGATCAAAAACGGAAGTTTCCATCTAA
Organism: Lissotriton helveticus; assembly: GCF_964261635.1. Taxonomy (NCBI): domain Eukaryota; kingdom Metazoa; phylum Chordata; class Amphibia; order Caudata; family Salamandridae; genus Lissotriton; species Lissotriton helveticus. The sequence continues at coordinate 1,249,752,590 of NC_136065.1, forward strand.
ATGTCTGTGAATTAGAAATCTCTCGATTCCCACAAATGTATGTTGTCCTTCCTCCGTTACCGTTGAAAGTTCAAATGTAAACCGAAGATTAGGACCATGCATATTACCTTATCTTCATTTGAGAAGAATTGAAAACAGAAAGAATCTTCCAAGTGCAAGGTATCTTTAATTGAAAGATCCAAAGGATTAACATGATAAGGTATCACAAAAGCATACTTAAACGCTAACGTATGAACTGGGAGGAAACAGCAAGCAGCCAAACCTCCTTCCAGGGAAAAACAAAACGTTCTCAACCTTGATCTTGACTTATAGGCATTCTTCTTCATCATAAGCTTGGATTGATGTAAACTAACTAAATCTAGTTGCCTATGACTCACTTCGGACTCAAGCATTCTGTTGTAGGAAGAACCAAAGGAACAATTTGAGGAGAAGAGTGAAAAACACTTGGATGGAAATTTTGCATATAGAAAATGGTGAACTATGAGTTATTTTATTATAGAAAAATACTGCAATTGACAAACATTAAATTACAGTAGCAACACATTGCTCCAGACTCTAACTGGTCTACCCATTAGATGTGAGATGATAACGAAAAGTTAAAGCCTCTTCGATTCCCAATTCTTTACATGACAGATTTAAAAAATGTGAAAAATATTGAGTTCCTCTGTCTGAAATGATTGTATGAGTTAACCTACAAAGATAAAATATTTGTCAAGAAAAACTGAGCTATTTCTTTGATGGTTGGTAACTTCTGCAACCAAGAAAAATGGGCCATTTTTTAGAAAGTCTGAGGTCTCCTCTATCGCACAATAAGTTTTAGAAAATGAAGATTATTAATAAAATGAGTTCAGATTCTATGCTATAGTTAAGGTGTTTAGGATACGAGTTGCACACATCCACAAGGTTTAGAATGCACAGATTAATGTTGAGCATAAACAGGGCAAGAAGCAATGTATTCTTGTAAATCAGAATGAACAGTTGGCCACAAAAAGATTGCAGAATCCAATCTAAAGTAGTTTTACCTTCCTTGTGACCAGAGATGGCTCATGACACGTCATCATTACTTCAATTTGCAATTTTGTAATTGCAATGAAAGGATCTTGTCAACTAAAAGAGAGCTCATTTAATCAATTCAAGGGAATCTTTAGATGGAGAGCTTCCAAATCCTTTGATTTCATTTGTTTTTATGCAGTCTTAATTATTTACAGAAAAACTGAACTGTACCAGAAACAGGTAGTTGAGGAATTGCAAATTGTTCAGAAGTGCTGACTCTGGCAGTCAGAGGCCCTAAGCATCCGTGAAGATGACACTGTTTGAAACTGGATTGTAAGGGATGACGAAATCATACTGTGCAAAGAAAACTGCTTATTGTGCTTGACTAATGTTTTGATAATTAATATATATACCAAACATTGTAAATTCCAATGGGCAATTTGGTTTTCAAAATGTTCTTCAACCCCCATCAGGAAATGCATTCATTCTGTAAAAGCCATCTTCATAGCAATGAGTTCTAGCTCAAGCACCAAATAACTACGGACAGATTTTGACAAAACATGAGACATATATAATACTGCTGACCAAATTTACTAATTTTGTACTATGATACAGTACAGCAGCCACATTTTCTTTCATTGCCCAAGGGAAAAACACAGCGCAGAGCCATATCTACTAAGATTGGCCTGCTACTGCTGCTGTCATTGCCTATGCTGGCTCCTTTTAACAATACTGCTTTGTGAGACACATAGCCTCTCACCATGGCGCAGATGTGAGTGTGCACTGTGCAGTATATGATCTGTGATGAAACATACTCTTCCAGAGCAAGTTTCTTTGCCCAGACAAACTGAGAAGAACCCCAAACATTGGATATGGAAAAAGGTGAACTCCCAACTTGGAATATCCCTCTTCCCTGTACCTTTCTTGTAAATGATATTCAATCAAACAAATCAAATTGGTAAGTACAACAAACAATGTAGGACGCTGGTATTTTAGCAACTTGCCTTTTATCTCTGCTTTAAGCCTTAATGTCATCTGAGGTCTCTCAATCTAGGCTGTCTAAGAAGCTGATAGGCAAAAACTAGTCAAATAAGTCAAAACATAAATTGTTCTTTGCTGAAAATCGCACACAGCCTCCTAAGCAGACTACTCCACGTATGTATTTTCAAACGTCTCAAGGCTACAAAGAAGACATTATATAATTGTACACAAGAATAAAACTATGTGTTCAAGTCATTGCAGGAATAAACCAGTATGGCAACTAATCAGATAACCAAGAACTCTTGTAACGTAGCTGTTTTTTCAGAAAACGCTGTGCCCTTCAAGGGCCTACTGAGATGCCTGTGAAACATCCAAAGGGCTGTTGTCATGCCAAAATCTCTTGGCACAATTGTCTTCTTATACCAGGTCCTGGGCCGGACCTATAATACTAATGAGCCTATACTATCCAGCCATCTGTCATTTTCTGGATGCAAAGACAGTCTGCCCCTGCCCTTCTAGATTACCCTGTGTCTCCACCCAATAGCCAATGGTGACGCCTTACACAGATTATAGTACATGAAATGTGACAGGTATTCCTTTTAGAATGTCACAGGTTGGAGGGAAATTCCACTAAGGAAAAAACTATTTTTTTAATCGTGTAGCTCTTTATTGAAGAATGAAAGTGCCAGGTTCCATTATAGCTCCAAGGTCAGATGATGCTCAAAGAAGTAATCCACACAGCTTTAAGAAGGATGATAACAGTAAGTTTCTGTACTGTATCTGTATCATATCACAAAATATCCTCAATAAAAACCCTTGAAACATTTTTTTTTTTAAAGAGCACTAAACAGGAAATAACAGATTAAGGATGAATAATTCCCAAAGAAGAATCCAAAACTACTGAAAAAAATCAGGTAAAAAATAAGTGGGGGATAAACTCAACAATAAATCTGAGAAAAAATGCTTTACACACATCATGCCTTTCCAAAAACTGCCTGTTATATGCTTGAAACAGGAACCAGTCTCAAAGGAAGAGGCTCAGCTCCGAACTGGAATGGGATGCTCCAATTACCTCCAATGAACCAACCACCTTCTTGGAAAGGGCATTTTCTAAGATCAAACTCCACCCTTAATTGAAACTCAGGTTTGACATTACATGCTCCTTGTACCTTACTTGAACTTTGCCACTGGTCTCCATACTACTTGCAACCATCAAATAACTCCCCCAGGTTTCCGATGGCTTGGGGGCAATGGAGAGACTTTGGTGATCAGGGAACCTTATGGCAGCCTTGGCAAGACAGCCAGTAGCATGTTGAAGCAGCATACTGCATAAAATACATAATCACCTTCTGAGCTTGTTGAACTATCCTAGGCATGTATTTGAAAAATGACCAACCAACACCACATAGACTGGACCAATGCTGTCAAGAATCAATATAGATCCAGTAGGGCCTGGGTTGAATTTTATTAGTTGAAGGAAGTTCTTTGTGAATATTAAAGTTTGGAGACACTGTGAAGATTCCTTCACCTTTAAATCAAGACTCATATATAGCATGTATACACTGGGTATAAACCTAGCCATCACAACTCAAAAAGTCTTTATTACATTTATCATTTTGATTATGAAACCAAACTGTTGTAAAGTCGACCACAAATATGTCCAGTGTTTTTGTGGTGTTGGTGATACTGACTAATGAAGGAAGACCAGTAACAACGCAGAGGCCAATAGCATAAATGAACTTATTAGTGAAACCTTACAAATTATATCCTGCTAAAAAGCCTTGTTGGTCCCTTGTGGATAATCCAAGTCATTAGTTTAGCAATTTTTCATGCTTTGATATTTATTTTGCAAAGATGAACCTTTTCATATTTGTGATTGAAAGATATTGAGGCACAGAACTGTGAAAATTGCATAGTATTCCCATTCCACACCACATTGGTTAATATCCACAATTGCTGCAGTTCTTCTTCTTTCAAAGTCTTATACATTACTACAAGAAGCCCACCTGACCTAGCCTACTGTACAGCTTTAAAAATGATGATGATTATGAGGGATATGTTCAGTAGGTTAATTCTGCCCTGGAAGTAGGTCAACCTTTGAAGAAAACTGGGTTCAAACTTGATAGACCCTCTGCTCCTTGTTATACCTCCTCTTTTAAAGAGGCCCTGTGAGGCTGAAAGAGGCTTGAAAAGGTGTGGTGTTTGGCTAGTCTTTGAAAGTTAAACCCCAGCTGAGAGATACTCTCAGATCCTATAGAACAGTATTCCTGTCCAATGTAAATTTTTAGGCAAATAGCATAATGCCGTTCAGAACTCCTCCAACAAAAGGTTTTATATTTTAGATCCCTATCTGTACCTGCCAATCATTTCAGCACTCTCAAGGTCTATTTGACGAGTTATAGAACTTTTTAAAGGGTAAAGTCATTGCTATATGCAACACTTTGGACTGTAAAGCTTTCAATATTACATTTGAGTAGGGTTCACGTTTGCATCTTCCCATTCAAGTCTCAGTACACATGAATAGAGTGTATCAGCTAAGGACTTTTCCATGACTGTTGGTCTTCCACTGAAAGCTACCACCTGTTTGCTGTACTTGAATCGGCTTTCTGTTTAGAAGTTGAAAGAAATTCCTAGTAACATTACGTCTGGTTCTCATATAGTTTCCATTCCTCCCAGGATTTTGGAAAAAGTCTCTATGGAATTGGATCAGTCACTCTTAGATGTGAACATTAGTTCTTTAACTAATACCTGCATTCCAGAGGAATGGAAAAAAGCTTTGGTTGTCCCTTTGTTGAAAATATATAATGCTCATCCATTTTCTTTTCAAACTTTTGACTGATTTCACTGCTACCTTTCCCAATATAAATACTTGAAAGGCATGTTAGCAGATTGATCTCTGCGTGAGTAACATCAGATTCTAGAGGCCACAGAGTTTAGAAACATCACTTGTGCTGGATCATTATGCCTTCAGATACAGGGCATCCTATGTATTCTTATTTCTAAATCTATTTGTTGCATTTGATGCAATCTTTCATTCCATCTTGCAGACCAGAGTGGCATACGCTGGTATACGTGTGTCTGTCTTGCTATGGTACAAATCCTATTTTAAAAGCAGATGGCAGGCAGTGCATTTGTCACATTACCAACTGTAATTGAAGGCACTGAGGTAGGGTGTTGCCTAGGGATCAGCACTTCTCTCAACACTTCACTCATCAACCAATCTTGCCTAATCCTTTTGAATTAACTGCATGATTTACATTGATGATTCTCTGCTGATCATTGCTATGGACCAGTTGGAGAGTGCCCCTTTTGAGAAGTTTCTGCAGTACTGAATTTGTTAAACAATGAGTGCCAGTGCCCAAAGCTCTGACCAGAAGACCGTGATCAGCGTTATTACATGTTGGAGCACTGCATACCAAGGCTGCGAAGTCTGGAATCCACCTCATGTCTCTTTAATAGACTACCAGACGATCTATGCTCCTTTTGTCTCACTCCTGCAGATTCATGCTTTCTACCTTTGTGATGGCTTTCCCATAGTTCTTTTTTGTGTGTTTTTCCCTCTCTTGCTCTTGGCAAATGGAAATGAAGAAAACTAAGCGCCGGTCCCAAAAATGAGTGCTGTGGGCCCCACCAGCTACCACTGGGTCCAAATAATGCATGTCTGCAATAATCATCTGATTAACACACAATGCCTTAAAATGTAATGTAGACAAAACAGAGGTGCTGTGGCTTAGCAAACAACTATTCCATCTGTCTTTTTCCTCCGAATATTTTGACCTCGCCCTGGTCAAAACCCTTTTGATCAGCCGAAACAGTTAAGCAACTTGGCTTCCTTCGGGATGCTAAGCTTCTGTTTGTGAAACAGGTTAACCATCTCTGCTCCGCTTCTTTTTACTCCGGGTGACGAGGACACTCTGCCAGCTTCTCTTGCGTTCTGTGAACCCTGTGGTGGTGCAGGTGACTATTTTGAGTCTCCTGGTCTACCTCATGCTCTTTACTTGGGTGCTCCCACAGGATTGCTGTCAAGGTGCCTGTGGATTCAAAATGTGGCTGTCAAGCTAGCCTTAAGTTTGCCACAATACATCTCAACATCGCATCGCTGAACCTACATTGGTTTCCAGTTATTACATGGATTAGACTTAAATCCATGTGTAACATTCTCACACCTTTTTATGGCACAGAACCTGTCTGTCTTGAAGAGAAACGTTATTATTATGCCCTGAGTTGCAATTAAAGATCCACCAATGCTTCTTTTGTGGAGGTCCCATGATTCAAACATGCATGATTTAAGGGGAGGACCTACTCAGTCACAGTTACCAATTTGGAACATGCATTTGGTGGTGAAGTATGTTCTCTACTCAGGGCACGTATGCTGGATCTTTTTTTGCCCCTGGTTCCTCCCCTTTTTGTGTTTATATCTCTAAGGTTTCTGTCAGGGCGCATTTCATGACAAAAAGTAAGGGGACAGGAATGCCGCAGCAGGATAGCATCTCCTCTGGACCCACGTCTGAACCTCCCATGGAAGACCGTATCATACCCCTTACATGCTAGGAAGGGGCAGCGATGCCCCATAAAATGAGTTTCTTGAAGTAGGAGGACCTCAGGTAGGTGGTGATGGGCGAAGAAGAGAACTGCAGCGTGTTTCATGCAGTCCAGGAGACCATTATTATCCAAGACAGTACTCGGAAGGTCGCTGGTAGGGTCTGGTGTAATCATGTGCACTGGACAGTGTAGGAAAGGGGCCTGTCAAGGTCAAACATGAGAATAGGAATGTGCCAATAAGGCACGACAAGAAGTCGTGACTAGAAAATCCATAAAAGGGAAAATGAAAAGTAAATATAAATTCAATTTGTATGAAAGAACTGAGACAACAATACCCGTAAGTAAATCCCATCCATCGCCCTACCCCACACTTCTACCCCAGAAGCATCTGTCACAGTGAAAAAGAGTTGTTAAGAGGTTTGTTCGAAATAAGTGATATAGCAGAGTGGTCTGAGATTATTGCTCGAACATGAGATACTGATTGGACTAACTGGGTTAAAGATTTGTGCAAGAGAAAATAATCAATGCGGGAATGTTAGACTGAAGCCCTGTGGCAGAGGGCAGAGGACTTGCGCGCTGTAACTTCACTTTCATTTTAAATCTTGCCTGTTCACTGCTGCTGAGTGCGAGCAGCTCCAAGCCTTATCCGTCCCGCTGACCACGAGCGGCGAACGGTAAACTTTCATTTTTTAACTTCACTCCCCCTATCCCGCCCTCCTGACTCCTCCCATCACGGCGTCATAGCCTATATAGGCTCCGCCCACTTTCGCCTCGCGTTAGACTGAAGCCTGTGACAGAGGGCAAAGGACTTGCGCGCTGAGCGCTGTAACTTCTCTTTCATTTTAAATCTTGCCTGTTCACTGCTGCTGAGTGCGAGCAGCTCCAAGCCTTATCCGTCCCGCTGACTACGAGCGGCGAACGGTAAACTTTCATTTTTTAACTTCACTCCCCCTATCTCGCCCTCCTGACTCCTCCCATCACGGCGTCATAGCCTATATAGGCTCCGCCCACTTTCGCCTCGCGTTAGACTGAAGCCCTGTGGCAGAGGGCAGAGGACTTGCGCGCTGTAACTTCACTTTCATTTTAAATCTTGCCTGTTCACTGCTGCTGAGTGCGAGCAGCTCCAAGCCTTATCCGTCCCGCTGACCACGAGCGGCGAACGGTAAACTTTCATTTTTTAACTTCACTCCCCCTATCCCGCCCTCCTGACTCCTCCCATCACGGCGTCATAGCCTATATAGGCTCCGCCCACTTTCGCCTCGCGTTAGACTGAAGCCCTGTGGCAGAGGGCAGAGGACTTGCGCGCTGAGCGCTGTAACTTCACTTTCATTTTAAATCTTGCCTGTTCACTGCTGCTGAGTGCGAGCAGCTCCAAGCCTTATCCGTCCCGCTGACTACGAGCGGCGAACGGTAAACTTTCATTTTTTAACTTCACTCCCCCTATCTCGCCCTCCTGACTCCTCCCATCACGGCGTCATAGCCTATATAGGCTCCGCCCACTTTCGCCTCGCGTTAGACTGAAGCCCTGTGGCAGAGGGCAGAGGACTTGCGCGCTGAGCGCTGTAACTTCACTTTCATTTTAAATCTTGCCTGTTCACTGCTGCTGAGTGTGAGCAGCTCCAAGCCTTATCCGTCCCGCTGACCACGAGCGGTGAACAGTAAACTTTCATTTTTTAACTTCACTCCCCCTATCCCGCCCTCCTGACTCCTCCCATCACGGCGTCATAGCCTATATAGGCTCCGCCCACTTTCGCCTCGCGTTAGACTGAAGCCCTGTGGCAGAGGGCAGAGGACTTGCGCGCTGAGCGCTGTAACTTCACTTTCATTTTAAATCTTGCCTGTTCACTGCTGCTGAGTGCGAGCAGCTCCAAGCCTTATCCGTCCCGCTGACCACGAGCGGCGAACGGTAAACTTTCATTTTTTAACTTCACTCCCCCTATCCCGCCCTCCTGACTCCTCCCATCACGGCGTCATAGCCTATATAGGCTCCGCCCACTTTCGCCTCGCGTTAGACTGAAGCCCTGTGGCAGAGGGCAGAGGACTTGCGCGCTGAGCGCTGTAACTTCACTTTCATTTCATTTTCAATCTTGCCTGTTCACTGCTGCTGAGTGCGAGCAGCTCCAAGCCTTATCCGTCCCGCTGACTACGAGCGGCGAACGGTAAACTTTCATTTTTTAACTTCACTCCCCCTATCCCGCCCTCCTGACTCCTCCCATCACGGCGTCATAGCCTATATAGGCTCCGCCCACTTTCGCCTCGCGTTAGACTGAAGCCCTGTGGCAGAGGGCTGAGGACTTGCGCGCTGAGCGCTGTAACTTCACTTTCATTTTAAATCTTGCCTGTTCACTGCTGCTGAGTGCGAGCAGCTCCAAGCCTTATCCGTCCCGCTGACCACGAGCGGCGAACGGTAAACTTTCATTTTTTAACTTCACTCCCCCTATCCCGCCCTCCTGACTCCTCCCATCACGGCGTCATAGCCTATATAGGCTCCGCCCACTTTCGCCTCGCGTTAGACTGAAGTCCTGTGGCAGAGGGCAGAGGACTTGCGCGCTGAGCGCTGTAACTTCACTTTCATTTTAAATCTTGCCTGTTCACTGCTGCTGAGTGCGAGCAGCTCCAAGCCTTATCCGTCCCGCTGACCACGAGCGGCGAACGGTAAACTTTCATTTTTTAACTTCACTCCCCCTATCCCGCCCTCCTGACTCCTCCCATCACGGCGTCATAGCCTATATAGACGGCCCTCATGCGTCAGCGCAGCGGACGAGCGCAGCGGGCGCGACGTAGGCGCGCCGGCGTTGCGCCAGAGTTAAGCCCGTCTGCGCCCGTCCGCGCCAGCACGGGCCCAGGGCCCAGTTCCTCTGCTTACAATCATGTAACTTACTCCCGTACTGCCTTACTGCGGTTGCGGGGGCCTCCTTGCTCCGCAAATACCGTTTTTAACTGTCACAATGCCCCTATCTTGTGCCCAAACTGCAGCCTTTCACTGGAATCTTCCGTCTCAAGTTTAGACTGCATGTCTTCTACATTTTGGAATATTCCATCCCAAAGTCACAATCCTTCCCTCATTCCGCTTCAACCCTGTCCCTCTAGGAAGTTTATTAGTATCAATTGTCGATCCCTCGCGAAACACAAGAGGGATATCTTCGACCTTTTGGAGACAGCTAGCCCAGCTGCCATGTTTGTCACCGAAACCTGGTTAAACGATAGCTCTGGCCCCGACATCGCCATGGCTCTCCCCAATGATTACACCTACATTGGGCGAAACCGGGTTCTTAAAGATGGTGGGGTAATCGCTATCATTTTCAAGAGAGAATTCTCCTGCAAATGGAAGATCTCGATTTCCCAAATTGTGAGGCGGGTTTGTTTAAACTCTTACTCACTCCCCATTTTACCTTAACCGGCACGCTGATCTATCGCCCTCCGGGTTCTGCTAGTAATTGGGCTGCCTCCCTCCCTGAACTCATTGCCCCATTCTTGGCGCAATCAACTAATTTTATCATCGTTGGTGATTTAAACATCCATTTTAACTCTGCGTCGTGTGCTATTTCTACACGCCTCTTACAGGACCTTGCAGCCTTAGACCTTCACTTGCATAATTCTGACCCCACTCACAAAGCCGGTAATCTTTTGGACCCCATCATCTCCAACCTCACTGGCATTTCCTATCAATCCTCAACGCCGGTCATCTGGTCGGACCATTTCATTGTTAATTTTTCTATTAAAACAACAATGGCTATATCCTCAAACCCCGCTCCCCCTCACAAAGCCAGTAGGAACTGGAAACGTCTAAACATGGATAAATTTAACTCCCTTCTTGCTAACTCACAACCTACATTTTCCAGTATAACTACTAATGAGCTACCTACTGTCAGTCGATGGCTGACAACAGCTTTAGATTCTTGTCTCCCGACTCAAAAAAATAAACCTCAAATCCATCATCCACCAGCACCATGGTTTACTGATGCCCTTCGCCTACAAAAATCTAACTGTAAAAAATTGGAACGCATTTGGTGCTCCAATTATAATTCTGATCAGAAACTAAAATATAAGGTTGCCCTCAAAGCTTATCATTCGGCTTGTGACACTGCCAGAGCCAATTTTGCCAATACTACTATCCTTATGGCGCAAAATAGACCCAAGGCCCTGTTTAAAATCGTCAAAGAGCTTTCAGGTGCGTCTACTGTACCCAAAGACCCCTGTTTGGACACTGTCCAGTGTGAGGTGTTAGCTAATTTCTTCGTTGAGAAGATTGATAAAATTTACGACACTTTTAATCCTACTTCCGTTGTGCCCACTAACTCTGATCCAACCATATGTAATCCCACCCCGGCTATTACTCTTTGCTCCACTTCCGTGACTCCCTCTCTACATGCTTGGGATCTCATCTCCCCTACACTTTAAAAAAAGTATCTGCGAGACATTAAATCTGGTTCCCCTCTTGATCCAATACCTCCACAAGTTCTGAGCTCCCTGGACCCAGCCCTACTGCATATCATTCTGAAGGTCCTGAACGCGTCTTTAATTGAAGCGATCGTTCCTAATGAATGGAAGCACGCTATGGTGGTTCCATTATTAAAAAAGGTCAACGCGGATCCCAATAACCCATCGAACTTCCGCCCTATTTCTTTGCTTTCATGTTTTTCTAAAATCTTAGAGAAACATGTTAATTCTTTGCTTAACTCTCACGTTGAATCTTCTAATTTTCTCCATGGTTCTCAATCCGGGTTCAGGGCTGGCTTTTCCACTGAAACCACCCTCCTTGGTGTGTCGGAATCCATTAGACAAAAGGTGGACAATGGGGAGACAGTGGCGCTCATTTTACTTGATTTGAGTGCCGCATTCGACACCGTCTCCCACTCCATCCTGTTGTCCACCTTGAAATCTGTGGGTGTCGATGGTTCCGCCCTGGCCTGGATTGCTAATTTCCTTTCTGATCGCACGTTTCAAGTTTTTTACTCTACTTCTGTTTCATCTATCTTTCCCTCTAAACACGGTGTTCCACAAGGGTCTATCCTGAGTCCCCTCTTTTTTAATTTGTATGTGAGACCTCTTGCTTTTCTGGCGGAACAGGCAGGTGTCACAATTTACTCATATGCCGATGACACCCAAGTCATCTACTCACTCTCCACCAACAAAAACTCTCCCTCTTCTTCTCTTCAAATAGGACTTCGACAAATATCTGCATGGATGCTTGAGCACAAATTAAAACTAAATGGGGACAAAACAGAACTGCTCCTATTTGGCTCTGACACCTCGCTATGGGGCCCACAACATTGGCCGCCGGAGATGGGTCCTCTTCCTACCCCTACTACGACTGCTCGTAATCTTGGGGTCCTCCTTGACAACCAGCTGTCCTTCAAGCAACACGTCGTGAAAGTTTCCGCCACCTGTACTACCATCACCAGGTGGCTGAGGAAAATCACGTGGATGCTGCCTGACGACACCCTTAGGACTGTAGTCCAGGCTCTTGTCATCTCACGCCTGGACTACGGGAACATCTTACTCTTGGGTGCCTGTAAGGAGGTAATTAGGAAGTACCAGGTGGTAAAAAATATGGCTGTTCGCCTAATTTGTAACCTCCCGGCTAGAACATCGGCCACGTCTCATATGCGCAAATTGCATTGGTTGCAAATTGAGAGTAGGGTCAAATTCAAGGCTTTATGTCTCATGCACAAAATCATGACTAGAAGAGCCCCGCTCTACCTATCTGTTTTAGTGCAGCACTATGTCCCCCCTCGCACACTTAGGTCCTCCACCCAGAATAAATTTAAGATACCGCGTGTTAAGAGAGCTAAAATGGGAGGCCGTTCGTTCTCCCTGTTAGCACCTTCTCTTTGGAACTCCTTACCCTCACCTTTGCATTCTGAAATGTGCTTCTTGACTTTCCGTAAAGGAATCAAGACTTGGCTTTTTAATATGTAGTCCGCTGGTCTGATGCTCCTCTCACCTTGTATGCCTTTCGGTCTGCCTTAGCGCCGGGAAACCTCCGGGTAGCTGCGCGCTTAACAAGTGTAATTATAATAATAATAATAATGTTGTCCATTGTTTTTACCATAAATATGTACAGCTTCTCTATCCTCCCTGATCTCCTGCACCAAATATCCACCAGGCTTAAATCCACCATCATATTCTTTAACTTGTTTCTTGCTTTCACGTACTCGAATAATTAGATTTTGTAGTACTATCATTTTTATTATCAAGGATAGCTTTGAAAGCACCCCCTCTCCCAAGGATAATGGCAGGCATTTTATAAGTTGTAATTCTAGGATGCCCAGATAGAGCGGATCATGCAATTAGAGCCGTAATAGCCCCCTCATGCCCATTCAAAGGAGCCATTGCACAGCACAGCAATCATCCACCTCTCATAACTATTAGTTGTGTATTTAAAAACTCTTATCCCAAAGTTTCTTTCAATGATTATGGCCACAGCCTTTGTATTACCCCTCTGCTTAAAACTGATGACTTCTTGTACCCAAGTGCAGATTTTTTAACACAATTTACAACCCAGCTTACTTAAGTGTGTTTCCTGTATTATAATAATCTGAGCTCTAGCTCTCTTTGATATTTCAAAATCATATTTTGCTTTTTTCTGGTTCTTAAACCATTAATGTTCCATGATTTTATTTCTACTGAGGTCCTCATTAACACTTAAAGGTGCCTCCCCACTTTGTACCTCTTGTGACCTTTAAGGATTGTTACTCTCGTGCTTCGGTCCCATATAGGTCAAATATCTCCTTTTTTTTTTTGGTCCTCATCTCACCTGTCAAGCCTCTGCGGGTCTTATGAAGCCAGTTTTTTTATCTGTGGCCCCTCCGGCTTACCGCACTCGCTTGGGTCATCCGACCGGTCCCTTTTTTGTGAGGGAACCTGGTGTAATCATTAGACCAATTATATTAATCTTAGACTTTGGCCCCAGCTCACAAAGGGATGCCAGATGTTTGATAGCTTGTTTTCCGTACCCTCATAGTCCAGACGAGCCATAGAGAATGATGCCTTAAGCCAATCCTCCCTCTGTGGTGGTAGGGGTCTTTCCACCTCTTACAATTTTCCCTTCGAGCCAACAGATAATTAATAAGCCTCTGTTTTTCTGAGAGAGGGTCTGACTAAGTCGACCATCATCTCCGAAAAACACCAATGACATATTGATATCTAAAGTGGTGTTGAGGATATTACAGATATTGTCCCCCACCTCTGCCCAGAATTTTGCCAGTACTGGACACTCTAGGAAAACATGTAGATCATTGGCCAAGGTAACAAACATCTTGGACATTTAGGGGGTGGCTCTGGAGCGAACTTGGCGATCCTAGCGGGAGTATAGTAGAGTCTGTTAATTACGAAGAAATGTTTTTTTTCAAACAAGCAGGTTGGACATATTTATACAGAACCTTTAAAGAAGGCTCATATAGCGACTCTATTGATGGCCCAAGAGGGGTTTCGGACAATACTGCAGCCAAGGGGGTGACCATATGGTCCTCAGCTTCCAACTAGTTGTTATACCACACTGAGATTTCCTTCTTAATTGGGAGGGTAGATTGCCACAGCCCTTCGATCTCTCCATTCCCACTGACCTCCCCTTTTTCTGCATCGTACCATGAGGCTAACTGTATATATTTAAATCTTGAGAAGCCTGGCCCAATCTTTGCCCTTAAGTATTCCCATGGGTGGATCCCTCCAGAATCTACGAGCTCGGCCCATTTGATGATACCTACCCGTCTCATGGGCAATGCGAGACTATCTTTAAGGCAGCCCGGTGTTCCTGGTGAATCCCATACAGGGGCACTGTCCGAATAGTATCCTATGCCCCAACTACATCTGAGCGAATACCATAACTCCGGGGCCGCCCTCAAAACCTTCAGGCGCACGCACTTGAAGAATTTTGGAGATCCAAACTTATACAAAAAAGCCTCACCTTCTCCTCCACCCTCCGCTCTTACCATTTCACCAAGCAGCCTGCCCCACTCCGACTCCTCTGGTTTGACAAGTAGCATCCTTATGCTTTTAAACTGGAATGCTGCTGCATATAGCCTGACATCAGGAAGGGCCACACCACCTTTCTTCAGTCTGCGTTTGATCTTTTTCCACGCCAGCGGGACCACTTTTTCCCCCCACACGAAGCTCCCAATTTTACTCTGTGCCTTGCTTAGACTTTTTTTCGGGAATGTTAACGGTATAGAGGAGAATAAATAAGACAACTTGGGCAGAATGACCATCTTTACCAGATCAGTTTTTCCATAGATAGTCAAGGGGAGGTTCCTCCATCTGCTAAAAAGGCCATCTATTTCCTTAATAACCCTGTTAAGGTTGAGCTCAGGTATCTTCTCCAAGTCCTTCACTATATATATATCCCCAGGTATCTCAACTCTGCACTGACTCTTCCCGACCACTCCAGGTTCCAGCACATCACCTCTGTCTTAGTTTTGTTAACTGGATATCCAGATAAGGCCCCAAATTCACACATAAGCCCTTCTACCCTCGGAATCGATACCTCGGGGTCACACGTATACAGAATTAGGTCATCGGCGTAAAGGGCGATTTTGGAACTATATTGTTCAGATCTAAAAGGAGAAATTAGATTGTCCAATCTCAACGCCTGTGCCAATGGTTCCATGTATATATTAAATAAAAGGGGCGAGATCGGACAGCCCTGCCTGGTTCCTCTCTGAATGTTGAAACTTGATGTAAGTATCCCGTTTAATAGGATTCGTGCGGAGGCACCATGGTAGCAGTTCTGCAGGGTTTGAATAAAAACGGGACCGAACCCCATTACCTTCAAAACCTCCCAGAGGTACACCCAACAGACTCTGTCAGAAGCCTTGGCCGCGTCCAAAGCGACTACGGCCAAGGGTTCAGTCCTCTGAATGGCAAGGTCTATATTGCCTATTAAGAGCTGTGTTTGCTCCTGTATGCGTCTCCCTACAACAAACACTTTCTGATCTGGGTGGATTAACTTCGGGATCAGTTTTGCCAATCTCCCTGCCAGAATGTCCATAAAGATCTTATAGTCGGCATTCAGCAGGGAGATTGGTCGATAGGAGTCCGATTTTTTTAGGGTCCTTCCCCGTTTTTAAAATCAGGACAATAATTGCCTCCTTCCAAGTCTCGGGGACCTTTCCAGGTAAGCAATATATTGAATTAAAGGTGTCCCCCATTACGTTTATCATATCCTCATTGAGGAGTTTATAGATCTCGCTTGGAAGTGAGTCTGGGCCTGCAGGTTTTTTATTCTTAGACTTTTTAATCTGGTCAACTATCTCCTCTACAGTAAAGGGAGTGTCTAATTTGTTCTTGCTTTCTTCCGAGAGCGTGGGAAGATGCTTATTCCTCAGGAATGACTGAATAGTACCCAATAAGGGTGCCAGGTCTTCTTTATATAATTCTGAAAAGATGGAGAGGAGGCAGAGCTGCATATCTTCGATCTTACTTGAGATTTCCCCACTAGCATTGATGGTTAATTCTTTTCTGTCATTTCTAGCGCGGTCTGTTCTTGTTTTCCACGCTAAAAGGGCGCCTGCCTTCTCCCCATATTCGAAATTCTGCATCCTTCTAGAGTTCCACGGCGCTCTGCACTTAGCTTCTAGTTTTCCTCTATACTCTAATCTTGCTTCATCCAATCCGTCAAGATTTGTGTTAGTCATTCCGGGTCACTGTTGCTAAGTCCATTCCTCTCTTCCTCCAAATTATTTATCTTCCCCTCAATGTCCTTCAGTGCCTTTACTTCTACTTTGTTCATAAAAGAGATTATTCCATGTAGTTTCCCCCTTAACCAAGCCTTATATGCGTCCCAGACAATATCTGGGGTTGTGGAACCCATATTCATAGAAAAAAATTCCAAAGAGGGAGCATGTACTACCTCTACAACTTCGGAATCGAGAAGCTTGGCCCTATTGAGGGTCCATCTCACTGGCTGCCGCTGTACCTTTTTACTCTGATATATAAACTGCAGAGGTGCATGATCAGAAAGATGACTCGGAAGGACTGATATCTCCAGTAAACTATCTCTAGACTTTCTATCCGTAAAGAAATAGTCAATTCTTGAAGAATGACCATGCTTCTTACTATAGAATGTAAACCCTTGTTTGTCACCTTTTTGGGCCCTCCATACGTCGATCAAATCCAAATCATGTATCATGTTAAGTAGTGCTCGGCGTATCTTTACTGCTCCGACATAGTGACTCAAGTTGGATCTATCTTTCAACGGGTCAAGCAGTACATTAAAATCACCTCCGATGACATAGGGTGGAGATTCCAGAATTAATGCCGACTGTAGTTTGTATATATAGGCCGGGCCATTGATATTGGGGCCATAAAAGGATGCGCATGTTAAGGCTACGTTTCCAAATGCCAATTGTGCTACCAGCCACCTTCCTGAAGGATCTGATTATGTTTTTTTATGATACAAGGAGCTCCTTGTTTAATTAAAATTGCTACCCCTCTACTTTGAGATGTCTGATATGAGGCACAGAAGCTTTTAACCCAGGAGACCATAGAGAAGATTGCGCTGCTTTCTTCATAGCTCAAATGCATCTCTTGTAGCATACAGACCTGGGCGGTTGAAAGTTCTAGAAGTGTAAAAATCAATCTCTGCCTCCGACGACACCTTAACCCGTTAACATTCCAGGAGGTAAAGATGGTCTTTCTATCCCCTAGTCCCGGGCCCCTTGTCATCTCCTTGTTTTATCTGGAAAGATAGACGCCCCTTCGTGTCATAATACATAAGGTTAAGATGAGGTCGATTTTTTTTCCTTTTTCCCCACTGCTCCCCACCCTCGTGCCCCCCTTGCTCCGCCATCCCTCCCCCCCTGCCCCCGTGCCCCCCCGAACCCTTGAGGAACCCTCCCTTCTAATAGGCAAAAGCCTATTTAGCCCTCTCCCCCTATGGAATGGCAATAACATTTTCAATTTTTTTGCTGGATTCCTGCTAAGTACAAATCAAAAATATAGAAGGACCCACTAAGTCTACTTCCCCCCCTTACCCCCCTTGCCCGTCTCTGATCTTTGCAATAAGAGCATCCGCCTCTTCCCCGGTTCTGATTTGGTGCATGTGATTATTCCACATCACCCGAAGTGATGCCGGGAATTTCAGCTGGGCCTTGGCCCCTATACTGTTAAGCTCCTCCAACCTTTTCCCCAGCTCCCACTTTCTCGTTGCAGTTATGTGTGATATATCAGATCTTATTTGGAAGGTAAAAGGGTTGGAGCTGTTAAAGTGTATGGAGCCTTCTTTCAGAGCGGAGGACAAAATCTGCTCTTTCACAGCATACGTTAAGAAGTTCACCAGGAACTTCCTAGGTTTCTGTTTTGCGAGGTTTCTTCTAAAGGGATCCCGACGCACCCTCTGAATATCATGCAGCAGATCTACCTCTGGTGAATCCTTTAACACTGTCCCCTTCAATAAAGAAATTATAAAACCCTTGATATCGTCCCCTTCCAGGGCCTCAGGCACATTCAGGAGTCTCAAGTTGTTCTGGCGTGAGTAATTTTCCAAGCGTTCGATGTCCTCTTTTAATTCTTTATTCTGAATAGACAGCTTGGTGACCTCCATTTCGGTGGTACGCATGGATTCTTTGATCTTAGGGATTTCTGACTCGATTGCCTCGGTTCTGAGGGTGACTTCATCCATTCTCTTGGCCAGCACTTCACAAGATGCCTGAATTGCTGCTTGGTTGGCCTCAGAGATTAAAAATCTGTTAGTCATTTCCGCTTGATTTGTTTCAGATACTGTGAACCTGCTGGTGATCTCATCCTTCATGGCTAGTAATATATCAGCCAATGTGCATGAGGTTGCATCCGATTTATCTGTGATATTCTCTGCACCATTGTCGGATGAGGCGGCGTGGTGTACTTGTTCTAGTTGTACTACATTCGGGGCATCGCGGCTTTTTATTGTCTCTATTGGATCCATTAGGGTGTTTCCTAATCCACCCCCCCCCCCGAGCGCTGAATACCTGTTTGACAGGCTAATGCCTGAATGCACCATAACTACCGCCTCCACTGGAGCTGGGGGCTTGTCTAGGCTCCCTTCTTTAACGGAGTTAGTAGGAGTCATGATCGAGCCTCCTTGTAGTGGTGTGCCTTGTAGTGAAGCAGGGATGGACGGAATAGACTGAGACTGAGCGAGCTCAGTGAGCTGGGTGGGTTGAACAGATAAGGGAGAGCAGGTGGTAGCGGAGGTGGAAGTCGAGGTGGTAGACATTACCTTATAATAGGTTTTAAGTGAAGAGGTAACTTTGATATTGGCGGCAGCACCTTTGTCGTTTTTACTTCTGCCCTTACTTTTTATATTTTTCACACTCAAATATTCTTCTGAGGTATTCAACTTAGCTTTACCCATTCTTACATGCACCCTCACTTCAGAGACTGGGGGTGAGATACGCGGGGATAGGTAGGCTTTCCCTTGTTTGAATCAAGCACTGCCCTGGCTCTCAGTGCATATCTATTTGTTTTAATTAGGTCCAAACCCTCCTCTTTATCACTAGAACTTCTATGGCTGACCTTACTGCCAACGCCTGCACCCTCACCAGATGCTCCCCCTACATCCATACAACCAATTGGAGCTCTAAATAGTCTTACCTCGTTTAACTGTAGGGGATTAGGTCCTTTGAAAGTACAGTCATGTATACCGTTGTACTGGGTTTTTGTTAAGTTGTCACCAGAGCCAAAAACCTTGTTACGACCAAAAGGCACGAAAAAAAAATATTCTCGATCCCCTACCTCAGAATCCGCTTCATTGCAATACCGATTTGGAACTTTACTTTCGCTCCTGTGTATAGCTCCTAACACCAGCTCTGCTCTGCACAGGCTGCCACTGGCTCTACCCCCAATAACCCGGAACGAGAGCAAGGCGAAGACGCGCCTCTTCCGTGCCCAAGCCGCCTCCTCCCAGAGCCAGCGCCGACCTCTTTGCACGCCATCCCGCTCCTGCTGACTCTCCTCGCGGTCCCCACCCGTCCCGAAGCTCGCTCCAAGGATCCAAGGCATCACGTCGTTCTCCGTGGGCATATTTCAGCAAACGGCAAGTTTATTCCTTTGCAGGGGGAGTTGGCTAACAAACAAACTCGTATATGGGGTCAAAAATGTACCCGAAAGCAGGGATTAGTTATTCCATAGGGGGAGCGAGCTGCGTCCGTTCAGCTGGCGGCCACCATGTTCCTCCGCCCACAATAGGTTAAATATCTCCTGTATTCATATGTGTACTGAGGATGTTTTAATAATGTTTTCCCATATGCTCCCTACGCTAATGTGCCCCCCCCAATAAACCCTCCAAACAAACTCTCCGAACTGTATGTGGCACCCCCTTCTCACCATAAGGGCACACCTAGGGAAATTCCTATATACCTATAGACTAAAATTCCTGATGAGGAAACAAATCACAGAAAGCAAGAGAAGATCTAACGTAATCAATAATGGCCAGCACACACCTAAAGACCATCTGACTCCATCCCCATCTAAACACATTTGTGACCCATACAACTACAAGATCAACCTGATTTTTTAAATTAGGTCCTCTGCCTCCTCCCTACCCTGCAGATTGAACATCTCATCCCTACATCACTTTCAGTATGGCAGGAAACTTAAACTGAACAGTATCCCCAGGCCTGACCTGATCTGTTATGAAAAGGAGCCCTAGGACATTGATCTGTAAGTCCATCTGTATCTTCCTAAGGTTCTTGCAGTTAGGGTTATGTTTAAAGGGGTCTCTGTGGATTCTCTGAATTTCACCCTTAATTCATTTGATTAATGTCTGGCCTATCCTTTCCTTTGAATTTTCATTATTTATCACTTTAATTTGGACCCTTCAACTCCTTCTGAAATTGTTCCTCCTAGGCTGCATCTCGGGACTATTCGTGTCCTCCCTTAGTTGTTTATTTTACTGCCTCAATGCATCAACTTCTAGAGCATTCTTAGATAACCCCTGGCTCGCCTGGTCCATCCTCTCCTCCAAGAGTCTTTTGCGCTCTGCTAGGTCATCAAGTCCCCCACCCCATCCCCCAGCTGCCATTTTGATAGTACCTTTTAGGCCGAGCTTTAGGATGCATGCACTGCCTGCAAGACCTGCTGTCATCTCTCGATCCATGGTGTAATCCTGCCTTCTGCTTCAATTGGGTCACTCCTGCATCCCTTGCATTTCCTGGCTCCTTATTAGTGGCACTCCAGTACTTCACTTCTGTCTTTTTAGTTCAGTAGCACTGGCCAACTACAGTTACCTTACACTGTAGTTGTGCTCTTTGGGGACTACTTGTTTTATTGCCAGTCCCTAAATTGTACTTACGGGCACCCGCTGCGGCATGGTGTGAGAAGTTGGCCTGGTATATGCTGTCCACCAATTAAAGTAGGCACCTTGCACAAGTCCAAAAGTCCCTCATTGATGATTAGATTAAAGACATCCTTTATAGATAGCTATCCTAGTGGTAGCTGTGGAGAGCAGCCTTCAGGCTAAGTCTCGAAGGAATGTAAAGCAGCTTGTTTTACCAGATCAGAACCTCCTGAATAACCAAATGACAGAAGAACCACACAAGAGATATATCAAATATATATATATTTATTACAAAACACTTTCTACTAACCTCTATGAGATTAGAGCACAAGGCACACTATGCTTAATCAATAGAATGACAGTAAATAGCACAATACACAGCGGGCTCCAGAGGAAGACCGAACCATATACTAAGAAAGTGGTATAACAACAATGACTTGACTACACACAGTGCTTAGAGCACGTAAATTCACTGGGACCCCAAGGAACCACCCAAAGTAGTGACACAGGGGACCCACGGAGGATGGGTGCAGTGTGAGTACACAGACACGAGCTCCATACAACTCTATGGAAAAGTCGTGTTTGGAAAATTACAGTTTAAGGACACTTCAGAGAGGACTTCAAGCAAACCCTTTGTAACATCGAGGGTTCTAAGGCCAGCACCCTTGTGGGTACTGAAGTACCCATGTTACCTATCCCACAGGAGCCAGGTGCATGGGGGTCAAGTGGTGTCAGAAACCTTTGTCGTTTTCAATGGCATGACCAAGACTGGATCTGAGGTGAGAAGAACCTGAAAGCAGAGGGGACAGAGTCTGGGTCACTTCAAGGTGACCAGGGGCTCGGAAGACGAATGCCCACCGATGACGGGTGCTTCAGGTGAGATGACGGGATGCTTGACTCTGCAGCCACGGGGACCAGGAGACGTCGACGATGACCAAAGTCTGGAGGTGATCTGCCCCACTAAGGATGTCGAGTGCTGAGGGGTCAGTGTCCGGATTGAACACCAACAAGCTGTGGCAAATGCAACTAGAGCGGGCAGAGGAAACCAGTCACAGTGAGGGACAGCAAGATCCTGGAGACTCTCCTAGCTATGGGGAGTCAGGGCACACCTTGAGCAACCAGGGAAGCCCAATAGAAATCAAAGTTACCTTCACAGGGACCCACAGGCCAATGGATCAGGGATCGCAAATTGATCTCAAGCTGAATCACAAAATACCAGCCCACAGAACACTTGTGAGGTGTATGCCGGAAATTACTGCTCGGGGTTAGGACTACACGTAACCCAAAGCACAGTCTCAGGGATCGCCAAAAAGCATATGCTGCTGCAAAAGTACACGGTGCACAGGGGTTCGGGTTGCATGGTCCCCACGAGGGACACTGGTCTCAGAATTGCTGAGAGGGCAGATCGACCTCAGGGACGTTCAAGAACCCACCTCCTATGTTGCAGAGATGCAAACCAGTCAGATGTGTTAAAGTTGCCTGCTTTGCAGGGGAGTAACTCCTTTACTCCAAGGGAGATTCTTCAGTCATCCAGCGTAGTGTAGATCCTCAAAGTATTTGGTGTCTGCTTGCAGAGTTTAGTCCAGGTAAAATCTAAATTCCTGTAGTCAGGGTTCCTACTTTATACCCAAGGAAGGAGTTGGACAAACTCTGGGGACTCTCCTAGGGGAGGGACAGGACAGAGGGGTGGTTACACCCAAGTCCTTTGTCCAGTTTCGCGCCTGAGCAGGAGCAAATGGCTCCTGCAACTGGTTTGAATGGGACTATGCACAGGGACACCAAATGTGCCCCAGTGCAAGCTTTCAGGCACTCCCAGAGGTCACTCAGAGGGCACGCACCCATCCCCACTACACTAAAGCCTGTTTGGGAGGTAGTCATACTTCCCTGTGACAGAAAACCTATTGTCCAACCTTCCCCTGCTTGAGCACAGCTCAACAGCAGGAGTGCAGACTCCTGCCTCTGGCTGTGGCTGGTAGCATCCATTTTGTGATGCCCAGGTTGAGAAAGCTGGTACCGGGTAGACCGGTGCCCCACAGTAGTGGTTCTACAAGAGAGGAATCATACCTCTCACACCAGTTACTGGTGTGGAGGTATGATTCCAAGGTGTTTGACACCAAACACAACATGTTTCTAAGCAGCCGATTTAAAGTTAGCATTTACCGCGTGGTTATAATGCACTTAAGTCTATAGGGTTTGGCTGCATCACAGACAACCCCGGGGAATAGATTCCGAAGGCTGCAGAGGGGCTCCGCTCATGCAGGGGCACCCTCTCACACAAAACTCAGCACCCTGCTCCAGGATTGATAAGGCCTGCCATATGGGTGACTGATAGGTTTATATTTGCAGTGATTAGAATAGATATAGGTAACCTATATCTAGGTAAGGGGTGTATGCACCATCTTACACAGGCTGCACTAGCAGACCCGTGATGTCAGTTTGAATGGTCTCTCAGGGGTGGCATAATACATGCTTCAGCCCCTGGGAGACCTCTGGCGTACCTATGCCCTGGGTACATGGTGTACCATACACTAGGGACTGATAAGGGTAACCCAGCATCCAATCTGGAGTGTACCTAAAGTAGAGGAGAACGCAGCTTGACTGGGGTCCTGGATAGCAGGATCCAAGTCAGTCTAAGTCGAAAACAATGATAAATCAGCAAGAAGTGGGGGTAACTATAAGAAGCAGATCCTACTCTCCTACACATGGGCTAACGCTCTGCTGAACACTGCACCTTGACTGAGATAGATGAATTAATAGAGGAAGTAGAAGTCCTTCTGGCTCCACATCCAAGATCATCCGTTCTAACGAGCAAAAGTAAAAGTAAGTTCTCACCAGTGAAATGTCCCCCAAATTCCAAAACCATAAATTCCTATGTTGGGCCTTCCGTACACCTAAACCCAGTTACTGCCTCCTCTAGTCAAAGCCCATCCACTGAACACCAGCAGCGACTATCACACAGCTTGACAGATCCTGTTAAAAATGGTGCTGATCGTTATGTTATTAATGTTGACCGTGTGAATAAATATCTGCCCCTGGACGATCAGGTGAATGGACTTACGGACCTCCTTCCACTCATTGATTGTAACACCTGTATTGGAGGCAGCTGTATCCTTGACAAATCAGAAACTGGTTGATCAACTGAATGCCCTCAAACAGGAAGTACAATTGCTAAAAACGGCAATGGATAGGATGGCAAACATACTTTCTGAAAAACTAGAAACACTGACTGAATCTGTTTCAGTAGTACGTGGTGCGTTGAGGCCTCATGGGTATAGAGACTCTCAGAATATCATACACAAAGAGTCACCAAGGAGTCTCAGCAACGGCTTCCGGTTGGCCATCTTACTAACCCACCTATTTGTCCTGGTAGTCACACTAGGAACAATACTATGAACGAGCCCAATACACCCAATATACACAAATGGGAGTGCCCTACTCCAAGAAATTCAACACATGCTAACACCATAACACAAAGAACCTCCCCATAGGTGAAATTAACATCAGACCCCCCAAATACCCATGGTATTGACCTCTTTATGATCAATGTCCCAAAGCTCCAGATTTCAACCACAGAAACTTATGAGGGGCTAGTTAATAAAGTTACCCACTGGATCCACTTTAAAAGGGGTTGTTGCTAAATTATAAGGGAGGACATAATAAGAGCAAAGAGGTTAATCGCTGGAACAACTGAAAAGGATTACATAGGGGTCTCCTTTAGGGATCAGGCCTTAGCAAAACACTTAATTGCGCTAGAACTTCGCTTTAGACCTGTCTCAGATTTGCAAATATCAGTAAGAAAGAATCCTCTGTGTCATTCTTTGGTTCCATCTTCCCCCACTCTCCAAAATCGATCCTCTAGTGCTTTGAAGCCTATCTCTAGGGAAAATGCTGCTGCTAGTATCTCCAACACATCAGACATTGACTGACTGACCACTTACCATCCAGCATTGTGTACCCCATATCAATCTCCTTGCTTGTCATTGACCAGAAGACCGTTATCTTGCATCAAGGAGAGCAGAGTTGGGCTGTTGAGTCCCAGGGACATAGATAAGGACAGTGTCATAGGGGGACACTTGGTACTGCACAAAGACCCCCAATAAGACGACCATGCGGTCTTTAGGGCTGACGGTCATTGAGCACCTTAAACTTTTATTGTGGAATGTAGCAGGCATTATGCCTAAACTCTCTGACCCTGAGTGGGGTGCATTTATTGATTCTGACAATATCATTCTGCTACAAGAAACCTGGGCTACTAAACCGATTCATCGCTCAGGTTTTGTTGCATTTAGTGAAAGCGCAGTCCCATCTCTGGCAGGGCGTCCATCAGGAGGACTTTTAATGTGGATAAGAATAGATTTATTCTTAAGGGCAAAAATGTTACCATCTATATCTAAAGACCTTCTCGCCCTCAAAATGAATATTAACCCCCGGCTTGGTCCCACAAATATAATCTTCGTAAATGTATATATTAGATCACTAACTTCAAACGTACAATCTCCAATAGTATCCAAGCTTGATCAACTACTGGGCTAGTCTGCTTGCAAATCCTTAAAAATTGTTTCGGAAGATTTTAATACCTGTCTCCGCATATCTGCAGGGTGTTTACTTGATGATTCATTGCCCCGTGTAAACCTAAACAAGCAAACAAATCGCTAAAGGTTTGCACCCAAATTATTGATTTCATTACTGATTACGGCCTTAGAATAGCTCATGGAAACAACAAATCTGACAGCCCTCCTCATTTTACCTTTAGTAGAGGCACCAGCAAATCTAGAACTGATTATATTCTAGTGGACAATCCAGAATTCCAGGATATGCAAGTCGTTCCTAGACCAGATAGCGACCACCAGGCACTATGTGCAAGCTTATTAACATCTAGGTTCAGAGACCCCAAACTAGAGAGGGTTGTACCAACTCCAACAATTACAACCTCAAACAATTTGAGAAATGTTAAGTGGGCAGAGGTGGCACTGGATGATCACAAACTTTCTCTAATTTATGATTTGTTTGTGTCTAAACTTTCCCTGATCGAAACAACTATTATTTCTAATACTAATTTCATTCCTATACGCTGCGACCTTATGGACACATTGAGACCGTGTTTCACCAAAGTACAGAACATAGGACCATTTAGAAAGGCAATAACGTCTTGGTATGATAAGGACTGTCGAATTGGAAAGAATCTTTTGATAAGTGCAATCAAAGGGGGCTCGCGGCCTGAAATTATAAAGACCAGGCGAGAATACTAAATTATTTTTGTATTAAATATAACATTTTGATTAAAGCTAGAAGAGAATGGGAGGAGAAACAATGGGCAACAATTGCCGAAGCGTTAGAGAAGGGCGACCAAAAATGTTTTTGGAAACTTTTAGCAGTCTCCCCCCCTCTGACGGGCAAGTCACTGGGGCGGGGACGGGCGTGGTTTCCATCTCGGGCTGCTCTGGTGTTGGCGGTGCAGCTCCTCTGTCCCTCCCCCCCTGGCTATTACTTCCGGGCCTGCGAGTCCCGCCTCAGCTCTTCCTGACATTCAGACCTCCCGAGGCTTCGCCGGGAGCAACGACGCTACCTGCTGTGGCGTAACCTTGTTTTTAAATAACTTTTAGTCTGTACCTGCTTCTGTTGGGGCCGTGCTTTGGACGCCGCGCACCCCTCGCCGCCACTTCACCCCTTTGCTCACGCTGCCAGAGCGCCCCACGCTGAGCGCTCCACCCCCCTCTGACGGGCAGGTCACTGGGGCGGGGACGGGCGTGGTTTCCATCTCGGGCTGCTCTGGGGTTGGCGGTGCAGCTCCTCTGTCCCTCCCCCCCCTGCCACGCCCCTACTGCTTCCTGTGGCTTACTTAATGGCACATCTATCCCGGCCGCGCAGCGGACGGGCGCAGCGGGCGCGACGTAGGCGCGCCGAAGTTGCGCCTAAGGTAAGCCCGTCTGCGCCCGTCCGCACACCCTGCCCCTCTGCTTGCTTATTCCTCTGCGCAATTCCTTTCCTGCTCGACTGATGTGCCCCTTCCCCTTTCTCTTACGCAGCACCTCACTTCCTTAGGCATTTATGCTCCCCATCCTGGTCGCGCCGCTTCCCAGCAGCCTATTTCCTCCTTGCACTCCAAGGACCCCCTGCTCTCTACTGGCATTTCTTCCCCCTCCCATATTGCCTCTGCCTGTCTCCTTAAAACTCGTTCGGCAGGCAAGCATCAACTGCAATTATTTAATCTCCTTACCTCAGACTCTCCTGACATTCTGTTTCTAACAGAAACTTGGTTCTCTGAGGCCTCACTTCCTGATATCCTGGCCATCCTCCCTGAATCCTATTATGTCCTTCGGGCTGACCGCCCTGACGGCAGGATCGGAGGGGGTGTAGCCATGATTGTTCGGGCCAGTCTTCAATTCCAGCTCCTTTCCCAACCTTCTATAGTTGGGGTGGATTTCTTGGTTGCCCGCTCCACTAATCTTCCCGTCCCTCTGACAGTTGTCCTTGTGTACCGCCCCCCTCTGAGTATGCCCTTATTTGTGGCCTCCCTGCAGGAACTCCTTGCTACACTTGTAGTTAATAACTCCTCGGTTCTCCTGCTGGGGGACTTCAATTATTGGCCGGGCGACCCCAGGGAGGATCTGGCCTCCAAGGACTTCACGGCTACCCTTCTGTGTCTCAACCTTCAGTCCCATGTTTCTGCTCCTACCCATAATCTTGGCCACATATTGGACCAAGTCTGGTCATCTCAGGACATAGTCTCTCCCCCCAGCATTCTTCCCTGCACATGGTCTGACCACTCTCTTATTTTTTTCTCTATTAATCTTGGTTTTCCTCACAAACTCCCTCGCCCCAGGAATATCCTTGTCCGCAGCTGGAACCGTGCGGACCTGCACTCTCTCTCTCTCTCCCTTGCATCCTCTCCCCCTGACCTTAATGGTCTTCCTCTTGATATCCAGGCTGCTGCAGTCAGCAACTGGCTATCTTCCTCCTGTGACCAAGTTGCACCGCTTAAGTTAGTCAAGGCCATTCGCCCACATGAGGCCCACAGATGGTTTAACTCTGATCTCAAGGCTCTTAAATTGGAACTCAGACGCTCTGAGCGTCTTTGGCGCCGTAATTACTGCCCCGACCTCAGGACTAAATATAAACGTCTGCTTAATGATTATAAGAAAGCCATCCTTGTGTCCAAGACCAAGTATTTCTCTGAGCAGGTCGCACTGTCTGCAAATAAATCCAAAGAGATTTTTTCCCTGGTCAACAACTTGGCCACCTCTGATCGTGTATGTCCCAAGCCCATCCCTTCCCAGGCCCTTTGCTCTTCCTTAAACGACTTCTTTATCGAGAAGATCGTTAAAATAAAATCTAACATTCCCACTACATCTCTTCCCTCCCCTCATCCGGCCCCTTCCTCGCCTAACTCCTCCTTCGATTCTTTCCTGCCTATCTCTTTAGACTCTTTTCTTGCTTTGCTCACTAAAACTAAGTCCGGCTCTCCAGCCGATTGTGCTCCTGCTCGCGTGCTGAGAACTCTCTTTACCTCTTGCCCTACCACTCCTCTTTCTCTTCTTAATGCTTCCCTCTTCTCTGGCTTGGTTCCCTCTTCATTTAAATCTGCGATTGTTTTTCCTATTCTTAAAAAACCTGGTCTTGATTCTTCTCTTCTTTCTAATTTCAGACCTATTTCTCTCCTACCCTATCTTGCAAAAATTCTTGAAAGTCATGTCACCTCTTGTCTTTCTTCCTACATTGAGCAGAACCATCTCCTCGCCTCCCATCAAGCGGGCTTCCGCTCGGGCCACTCTACGGAGTCAGTGGTGCTTGCGGTTCTTGATGAGCTGAAAGCTAAGGCTGATACCAACTCTCCCCAAGCTCTGGTTCTCCTCGACTTGTCCGCTGCGTTCGACATGGTTGATCATACCATCTTACTTGACCGTGTCGGCGCAACGGGCATTCGGGGCACTGCTCTTTCCTGGATCACGTACTTTCTAACAGGACGCTCACAAGCTGTTCACCTTTCTGGCTTCTCTGCTCCCCCCCTTCCGGTGTCCTGTGGGGTTCCCCAAGGCTCCTCTCTATCTCCTCTTCTTTTTAATCTCTATATTCGCCCCCTCATTATTTCTCTTCTTGATCTGGGGGTCTCTGTGTATAATTACGCAGATGACCTCCAGCTCGTTTTTGACCTCTCTTCCTCTTCTCACTCCCTTTCATTTTTTCGCTCCACTCTGGTTTTTATTTCTGGTTGGATGAGCGCCAATCATCTCAAGCTTAATCCGGACAAGACTGAGCTCGTCTTGACTGGTGGCTCATCCAGTCCATGGTCTTCCGCTTTTTGGCCCCCCATCCTTGGCCCCCCCTACCCCTGTTTCCTCTGTTAAAACGCTGGGCATCAAGGTCAGCCAGGACCTGTCGATGCATGCACAGGTTAGCTCTGTAGTGTCTTCCTGCTTCCTTTCCCTCCGTTTGATCCGTAAAATTTCCCGTTTTTTTTCCCTGGAATCCCTTAAAATTATCATTTCGGCCCTCATCACCCCCCGCCTTGATTATGGAAACAGCTTGTTCGTGGGCATTCCTGCCTACGAAACTCGCCGTCTTCAAGCAATCCAGAACCAGGCTGCCCGCCTTATTTTTCATTTCCCCAAAACTCACCATATCACTCCTGTTCTTAAATCTCTTCATTGGTTACCTGTTTTGCAGAGATCCCTATTTAAACTAGGGTACCTAGTTTTCCGGGCTGTTGATCACTCTGCCCCGGCATTTATTAATACCTTGATCTCCACTCATACCCCCGCTCGCACCCTCCGCTCATCTACCTCCGCCCTCCTCACTGTTCCTCGCTTTCGCAAATCCCGCACCGGTGGTACAAGATTCTCTGTGATTGCCCCCCGGTTCTGGAACTCTCTCCCTCTATCTATGTGTTCAATCCCCATCTTTTCACACTTCCGCAAAGCGCTCAAAACCTTCTTGTTTGCCCAGGCCTACACTTGCTAAAAACTTCCTTGGCCCCGTCTGTCTCTGTTGTTTAGAGCTCCCAGCGCCAGGAAGCCGCTTGGCCACAGTGCGCTCAATAAATACCTTATTCATTCATTCATTCAGTCAACCCTTCTAATTCCCATCCCCTAGACCTATCAATCAACCCTGACATCTGGGTCACTCACTTCAGCAATTTATACGAGTGCCCGCAGCAAAAAAGCACCGCAGTGATCCCCCGTCTCGACGAGGCCCATGGCCCTCAAATTCCAAATTTGACTTGCCCTCCTCCTATTCCAGTTACCGACTCCACTCTTACCTTTACCCTATTGGATACTCTCAACGCAATAGAGCAAACGAAAAGGGGAAAAGCTCCAGGCATGAATGGCATTCCGAGAGACCTTTTCCTCTCTAAACCACTTATTTGGGCCCCGTATTTCAATATCCTAGCAAATAGTACTTTAAAAGTGAACAGGATTCCTCCCTCAGGGCAAGGAGCTGTTATCATACCTATTTTTAAAAAAAGCTAACAGATCCTTTGCTTCAAACTACAGTCCTATGAGTTTCCTTAATAATTCCCAAAAGATTTTTAGTAGACAAGTTCTATGGTAACTTATTGAGTGGGTATTAGACAATAGTATCATGGAAGATTCTCAGGCAGGCTTTAGATTGAAGGTCAGTACATTGGGCCAGGTTCTCCGCTTCAAGGTGATAACCTGGAAATATATCACCTTGTTGTGTGACCACCTATACGTCGCTTTTATTGATTTAGGAGCGACGTTTGACCAAGTCCTGCGAGATATCCTCTGGGAGGTATTAGGTGGGTATGGTTTTACCCAGGATCTGTTAAGAATTCTTAGGCTCCTTCATACTAATACATATGCAAGGGTCAGATGGAACCCCTTGGGGGACATGACTGGAAAGAGAGAGATCTTGCAGGGAGTCAGACAGGGCTGCGTCCTCCCGCCAACATTATTTAGTCTATTCATTAATGGTGCAGTGAGGAGCCTGATGGAATGCAAACATGACGCCCTGAAAGTGGCAGGAATACTAACTCTTATATTAATGTTTGCCGACGACACCCTGCTGATATCCCGAACCCCCATGAGTCTCCAATCAGAATTAAACGCTTTTGTTACCTTTTGCTGAGAAAGGGGCCTAGAGCTAAATGCGTCTAAATCTAAAGTCATGATGATCAACCCTCACAAAGGTTACAGAGGGGGTGTGTCCGTTGAGGGGTGTCCATTAGAGGTAGTCCACCACTTTGACAATCTAGGGGTGAGGCTTAGTGACACCCAGGCCTTGAGCCCCCAGTTGGCAAAAAGTAAAACTACCCTCCACCAGAAAGCCTTCGCTATAGTGAGGCGGTTTAGAGCAGCATCCAGCTGAGCTGAGCTGTCTCTCCGGTTATCTCTGTATATAACTCCTCAGCTGTAGCGTCTGCAATATATGGAGCCGAGATATGGGGTTACACCAACACTGAGAGCCTTACAAAAATAGAATATAGGTTCATCAAAACACCTTTTACGCTCCCCCTAAGCTCTCCCACTGCACCGCTTGACATAGACTTGGCTCTAAATCCTATTCATCTAATAGTTGTCTTAAAACTCCTTTTATTTTGCGTCAGATTATGGGCCACTAATGAATTGGCAGCCTATAGAAAGTGTGTAAGAGAAACCTCTGACTGATAGAATAGAAATTTGAGAACGCCATGGCTGAAACACATTAAAGATCTTTCATATACAACAGGAATGAGGGCAATATGGACCGCTCCGGAAAAAGTAGTAAAAGGTGATGCCCAAAAAATAAATGTGTATTACTGGGCGGCAGTCCTATCCCAAACTTGGGAAACCCATCCGACCCATTCTGTCACTGGTACATTCTTGAACGACCAAAGCACGGCTAGGTTTAAACTCTATTTGAACAAAATGTTCCCCCACCAACTAAGATGTCTGTCTGTATGTGCCATATAGGTGTGAGGATTTGCCTATGAGAGCGCATACATCCAAATGGGCCAATCCTACATCACAAGCAGATTGTTGCCCAAACTGCCCATGTGTAGTGGAAACGGAGTCCCATTTTATGTTATTCTGTCCGGCGTATAGTAATGTCCGCAAAAAATGGCTGGTGTCTGTATGTAAAAACCTGGGTGTAAGGCACTATTGGGAAGTGGAGGGACTTTTCAAAAGTGATACTAGAGATCCCTTGGCCTTCACAGTCTCCAAGTACCTGTACATCTCGTTGGCGTTACGGAAAAAGGCAATTGGCAAACCTCAATCTTGACAATGAACTGTCTTGCCCCCTTTTTCGAATATTAAGTTTACATTAGATGTTGTACATACATACCATGTTTATTTTTCACCTGTCTTTCACTAACGATTGCTTATTTTGCACACTTTTCCTAGTCACGATTACTCGATTATTTTAAGAACGATCAGGAGGCCCTTAATCAAATTGCACAAATAGTTATAATCTTCGGCCTAGCTTTTCTTACCTCTTTTAACTTGATCGAATGTTCTTTTTAACTGCTTTTTAATAAGATTTTTTTATATTCTGCTGTATCAAGCTCCTATATTGTCCGATTCCTTTTTATGTATTCAAAATGTATGCATTTATGGATTTGATGTGTTTTATCGGAAGTGCCCGAAATAAACAATTATATATAAATTGTAGAGAAAACGTGCGGGAAAGCCATGCAAATAAATGTTTATTATAGCATTTGAGAAGAGCAGATTCCATTGAGCTATCGGGAACTTCAAAGAGCTTCATCAAACCGACCTCAATTAAGGGTTTTTAATTATCTGAGCCATGAGGGCTAAAGGGTTCTAGTTTCCGTTATTCGCACCCATCCAACCTTCAGGGATTTCCCTGTATCCTTTGCCAGTTTCATCCAGTTATTTCTGTTGGGTACATAACCATTAAGACAGGATTTATATTAAGGGCCTGATGGTTACACAAAGATGTTGAGAGAAAACTACACCATAAAGTAGTAACAATACAGCAACCAGCTCCTTGTGCTCATTGGCTGTATGCTGCTTTTGGCCCTGTACAGCTCTCCGCTGTCTCTTTGGCTAGGTTTGCTGTATTTATACCTCATACATACATACATTCATTCAAACATGCATACAGGATCTCAAAACAAATGCATTTGCTCACTGAAAAACCCTATTAGTATAAATCATGCTCATTTGATGTTCACAGTAGTACTTTGCAGCAGTTACACTGCCATGAAATGTTTTATGTCGATACACACCAGCAAGCATCAGATTACACACAGACTTTATCTACACAGTGTTAACAAACTGAGCTATTATATCAATATTCTGATCAGAGACTTCCAATACATTTAGAGATTTACTGCAAGCGCCTTTAACCCCTTCACTATCATAACATCCAGTCTATTTCTGACCAACAAGAGGAGCGGGAACTTCTTTACTGCAGCATTTTCCTGCTAAGCTTACTTGAGGTCAGAGCTTCTAAAAGTAATACATATATGTACTGGCAGACCAAAACCTGACTGCGACTGACTCCACCCCTCACAGCTCCGCCTTACACTGGTTCCATTCCTTTCTGCCACCTTCCTGTTTGTGTCTTTCCTTAGTAAATGTTCTCAAATTTCCAACTCTGCCAGCGGATCGCACGACTCCCAACTCGGGTGAAAGGAGGGAAATTAGCGCACAGAACCTAGCAGAGATCACCTCTTCTGTCCCCCAGAGAACAGACACTTCACGTTACGTTTCTCTGGTACTGCAAGTCACCCTCGGGTCGGTGAAGTGGGCAGTGGTAACAATGAAAGAACAGGACGCTCGCTGATGCGACGCGCAGCTTACCTCAAGGGTAGTTTCATCCAGTGGCAGTCAGTGTGGTAGCCGGAAATGAGAAAGCTGCAGATCCCGCTCTGGCTGCTTCTAAGCACTACAGCTCTTCAAGCTTCAGGTAAGAAAAACTCATATAATCAAACGACTTACCTCGCCGCCGGTATTTATCCTGTGTACCTTTGTCTTCTCCTCCCACTTTTTATAACAACCTCTTCGATAGATAGGGGGAACTATTTGATTTCACTTATTTTAAAATGTTAGCAAAATGTGTTTATTTTGCAGATGCTTAGTTTGCACTAGGGCTGGCGAGATCTCTAACCCGAGGACAGCATGTGAGGATATTCAACTCAAGGCACCCCTGTTCTCTGCTTGACAAAAATAGCTTCCTAGTCAATGATCTTTAGTAATGCTGAATAAGGGGCGTAGGAGACATTACATTTACGGGGACGTGGAAGTTGGGGTAGGACAGCCTGCACATTTACATTCTGCAAATTACCTAGAACAAATGCAAAACAAAACCTTTTTGTGCCCATAAGAGTTCTGGGTGTTAAGGGTCTTAAACAGGTTTTAGGATTCTTGTGTGGGCTAAGGAGGAGAGTAGTAAGTGCAGTAAAGGTGCGTTTAAAGTTCAGCAGTGGGTAAGGATTACGAGTACTAGGGGTTTTAAAGGAGTTTTTAGGTTTTTGGGGTGGGAAGTGCATACATGGCAACCTGATTCAGGGGGAAGGCTCACGATTTTCTAAAGCCAAAACAGACTTTATTTTGCTTGTCTCCCGCCTGAAATTTCCTCTGCTTCAATAGAAGTCAATTGGGAAATACATTCCTGTAATTGTTTTTTAAACCTTTTTAAAACCTCCCACTTTCTTCTAAAATATTGGAATGCATGGCAGAGTATGGTAGAAAGCGTACCCAGGTCCTGTAAGATATAAGTCACCAGTGGGCTGCAGCACTCATTGTGCCAACCACTATAATGACAGAGGAAAGCATTTCCCCAGACCTACCACTGAAGCCTGACTGTGTAGTTTTTAACTGCCAATTCGACCTGTCAAAATAAGCCCTTTTAACCGACCTAAACCTTCCTTTTACATATTAAGTCACCCCTAAGGAAAGCCCTATTGCCCAGGTACGGTGCATGGTATTAAAAAGTAGAACATGCAGAAGTTTAATATTCCACATGTCCTTACAGCAAAAAAGCATACAACTATTTTCACTTTCACAAAGCAGTCTGCTTCCATAGAGAAACACTGGATTACATCATAACACCGTATTATGCCAATTGTGGTATGGTAACAGCTAGAGAAAAATGTCAAGACTATTTCAATAGTTCAAGACATTCTAATGTAATGGTAAAGTTGAATTTCGTCTAACAATTACAGAAAAGGTAGCTTAGAAAAGTTACTTTTTGCCTGCCTGAAGTCTCTGGAGGCTTTTGTTTTAAGTATTCAACTATCTATCCTCTGGCAGCTTGATGGCTCCTCTGTGGTGAGTTGTAAATTGCACCCAGGAAAGGGACATTGGACCTTGGGTGTGGGGAGGTGTTCTCCTCCCCTTAACAGGACGGCCTGGGAACTATGCCCAGACCTTTGGTGCACTTCAAAGGGACCTCCCAGTCACAGGCCGATGCAGCTCACACATGGACCTTCCTCCCCTTTTGTCCTACTACTTAGCAGGGCACCAACTCTAGTGGGAGGGAGAACTGCCCCAGAACTGGTTTAGAGGGACCACCTGGGTGGGGTTGTGAGTGAGCATCCTATTTGACATTAAAGTGTCAAATCCTGCTTGAATGTCATATCCTGCTAGACAAGTTTGCTGAGGTTTTACATTTAACTATTGGGGTGCACGTCAAAGGCGGCAAACAGAATGTCAATACACTTTGTGTGCATCCAGTGTCTACCAGGGCATTGAACTCAGGTTAAGTGACCTTAGTGGTTCACCCTTGCAAGGATTGTGATTGTTACTTGAAGTGGGTACTTAAACCTCTCAACAAATGACCCAATTTCTTAGAACGAGTTTTAGTGTTATGGGGTGCGTTGTGGTCAAATGTGGTAGGGGTTTTTAGGATTCAGGGGCAGGTAGAGTTAAAGAGAGTTAAGGTTTGTTTTTTAGGGTTCAGGGGTGGGTAGAGGTAAATGGAGATAAGGGTTTTTTAGGCTTATGGGGCAGATAGGGATGCAAGGATTTTGGGTTTATGGGGCAGGTAGAGGTAAAGTGAGGTAAGGTTCTTTTTAGG
Source organism: Lissotriton helveticus (assembly GCF_964261635.1). Lineage (NCBI taxonomy): Eukaryota > Metazoa > Chordata > Amphibia > Caudata > Salamandridae > Lissotriton > Lissotriton helveticus. Next base: position 1,249,788,345 of record NC_136065.1, read on the forward strand.
GTTCAGTGCTTGTAGAGATAAAAGGAGGTAATGGATTTTAAGTGGTTAGCGGTGGGTAGAGGGAGTGCCCAATTTGAAACAATAAGTGCCATGGCCTTTGCCACGAGGCCACTGCAGCTTGCACCACACAGGCAAATTATCGGCATCATCATTAACTTTTTTTTGGTTTAGTTAGAGCAAATACTATACTATAAAAAACCAATAAATTACAAAAGTCAATTTGCTGCGATTCAGTTGATTAGACTTCGGTTGAATTCAGATTGCATCCTTTAGCACAAATAATTGGTGGATCCAGTAGAGCACCCCCAATCAAATATCTGCATACTAAAACAAGATTCGAGATAAGCAAAAACATTTTAAAAAACCTACGGTAGCTCCAAATAAGTCTGTTATGCTATCCAGCAAACTGAGATAGTATTCGTTACAGGTAACTCAAATATGCTGGTTATCATAAAAGAATTAAAGTGCATAGTGCAAATTTCCAAGCAACACAGCAGATAAATAAGATTAGAAAATCATATTAAAGCTGTGTTTAAGACAACTAAAAGCAATATATATATATATATATATATATATATATATATATATATATATATATATATATATATATATATATATATATATATATATATATATATATATATATAAAAGAAAAAGTACCTAAAACACAATTTATAAAGAAGCACGATGAACTGGATTTAATAAAAAAAATAAGGATCTACTATGTGGGGAATTCCTTTAGGAGCGTGTTATGGGTTGTTAAATTTCACATACCCGCTCACTATAATCAGTCACCTGGGCAGAGACAAGTCTGGCCTTACACGTTTGAAGACCTCCTAGGCCCCCCGTGCTACTCCTAAGGTGTTCTAACATCAGTGGCACAAATGCACTTGGACCACCATATCCACGCTGCCTGGAGGTATCTTGCAACCACAAATACCACCAGCCTAGAAGTGTCTGATCTTAGGAACTTGGTGGCAACCAAGTATTTTCTAACACCCAAGGATCTGCATAAGGGTAGTAGCCACTTTCTCCTCTGGAAATCATACGCTGGACAGAAGAATGAAAAATTGGATACATCTTCTAGAGGCCATTTGCATGCAGGGCACTCTGTGCTCTGATAAGTCCCATCTACCCATTTAGCTCAGAAAGTCAAAATGGGCAGGGGGAAAGCTTAAACTCCAGTAAATCCGGGGTCTGTGTACCTCTACTGTTACCTATGACTTCTTGTTGTACAATATGCCAATAGGTTGATTTAATTGACGTTTTTGAAACAGGAGTGAGGGCCTATGGTGCTGCCCAGAAACGTTCCAGACCCAGCTTCCTAAACAAGGAGCTAATATGCATGAGCCAGGGTATCCACTGGATGCTAGGTAGAAATAATATGCCATTGATGGAGTCTATATAAGTATCCAGGGAGGTTGATGTCCATATCCTATGCCAAGACATTAAAAGTCGAAGCTCGACTTTCCTAGTCATTTTCTTGAGTGGCAACTCGAGGTGCAATGGGACCCGTGGAATGCTCTTTGGGAGCATAAACAGCTTCCTAATTAACCTATTCTCGGAGTGAGAAAGGGTGCTACAGTTAACGGAGCCCCAAATCTCCGCTCCATATAACGTTGCTCCCAGAGCCTTGATATAATAAATCTCAATTACTGGAGCAACTTTCTTGGAAAAGGTGTTGCTCTATGTATTTAGCAGTTGAGATGAATAATGTATTAGAGCGCAATCAGCTTTATGGACCTGTAAGGACTAATCTAGTCTTGGTTCTGGCAAGGTTAAAGACCATACATTTGTTTTTCAGACTATTGAGTTCTAATCCCCACTCCAGACAAAAAAAGTTAAAGTCATCCAGCAGCTGTTGCAGACCTCATAATGATTTAGAAATCAGGAAAGGATCGTCCACGAAGAGCAGAGCAAGCACTCTCCTGGCCCTCACCTTGGCAGCATCCCATCCATCCCTGTTCAACCTACTCACAGCATCATTTATATGAAGGGAAAACAGGGTGGGGGCCAGTACGCATTCCTGCCTGACTCCCTTCTGGATACTTATGGGTGGAGTGAACTACCCCTTATCCCCCCATCTTATAAAAGTGTAGTTCTATTACTGAAGCCTTACCAAAATAGGCAATAGATTGGGCGGTATTCCCATCCTATCCAGTATTGTCCAAAGCATGGCCCTAGGGTACTAAGTCGAAGGCTGCACTACAAGTGTGGCAATTCAATATATGACAGGCCCCCAAAGCTGTAGGAATGGCTTGGGCGTCAGTGAATAGTATTTTTTTTTGTATAATGAATTAATACACAACAGCTATTGTGCTCATCTTTAAATTAGACAGACAGTGCCACCATGTGGCAGACTGTTACAAACCCAGGTGTTGACAATTAAATACCAGTGCCAAGCACTGGAAACCACTTGCTCAAATTAAGCACTGGGTACAGGTAAAGAGAGGCAGGAGGTTCCTAGGGTTCATGGGCATGTACCAGTAAAGGGAGGTAAGGGATTTTTATGGTTCTGAGGCTGGAATTGGGAAGCTAAGGCAGTTTTAGTGTTCACATGCAGATAGAGGTAAATGGAAGTAAGGATTTTAGGGTTCTGGGGCAGGTAAAGGAAAAGGGAGGTAAGGGTTTTTTAGTGTTTTGGAATGAGTAAAGCTAAAAGGAGGTAAGGTGATTTTAGGGTTCTGCGGTGGGTAGAGGAGGTAAAGAGAGGTAAGTGGTTTCCAGGATTCAGGGGCAGGTAGAGGTAAATGGTGGTAGGAGGCTTTTAGGGTTCATGAGGGGTAGAGGAAAAGGGAGATAAGGGGTTTTTAGGGTTCAGGGGAGTGAAAAGGTCATGGGTGGCATAGGGCTTTAGAGTTGATGGTGGGTAGGGGTAAAATGAGCTAATGTTTTTTTTTAGGCTTCTAAGCCAGTTAGAGCTAAATGTATTTTAGGGTGTTTTATGGTTCAGGGGCGGGTAGAGTTCAAGGGAGGTAAAGGGGAGGTAAAGGGTTTCCAGCTTTCAGGGACAGGTACAGGCAAGAGAGTGTAGGGAGTTTTCGTTTTCAGGGTGTAATGATGAGGCCAATCTTAGATATCGGTTCCAGCTTTATTGTAAGAATAATGCAATACAGGTGAGCGCCAGGGAGCAGCTTCTAAGCAGTCCTACTCCTCTGCAACTGCCCCGCTATTCTAAAGATGCACCCTAAGCATTCTATAATACATCATACATTCCTACCTCGAGGCACCCGCCTTAAAGGTAAATTACAATGAGGCAACATAACACATCCCCCCTCTTCAAACAAAGGAAAAGAATAAAAAAAACACAAAATAACAACAACAGAAAAAAAATGATAAAAATGTAACATAAAAAATTTAACATATATGTGTACACGTGATAATCAATTCATGAAATAGTCCTTGAACCAAAAAGTTAATGTAGAAGTTCTTTTACCATTACCACACTCAACTAAACTGGGATCATTAGAATCACCACTGGTATTATTGGAATCACCATTGACACCACTACTACTCTGACCAGTAACTCTTCCCCCCTCCTCACAAAAAGATTGACCCACAGTAAGTGAATCGTGCACAACTGCATCAGTGTTCCCCTCCGTACCAGCAAATTGTGCTTGTAGGCAACTGTTCTCAAAATGGTCTTCCATCCAATCATACATGTTCTGATTGTCTGTCACTTCTCCTTCTCCCTCCTCAGATTTATTTTGACTAAAAGCAATACTCTTCATATTCCATACTTTCCCATCACTTAATCTAACAGCATTTCTCAAAACTTCAATCACCTGTTTCTGTGGTTCAAAACGACTTTCACCCTTAGGTACGTTAATAGGTTTCTTGACGCGTACCCAATCACCTACTTTAATTTCCACACTTTTCGTACCATAGTGTCTATCATAAAACTCTTTACTTTTAGAATGGAGTAATTCCAAATCATTCTTTACCTCAGTTGGAGACCACTGCTTAATTTTACCTTCCAATAACCAACCAGGATTGATTTTGCTCCTCGGTAACCTCCCCCTCATCATAACAAAAGGTGACAAACCTGTGCCTGTTTGTGATGTAATTCTGTAAGACCAAACAGCCTTTTGTACTTGAACTTTCCAAACCAATCTCTTGTTGACCGCCGCTTGAATAACCCCCTTAATCACCCTATTGAATCTTTCAACAGTGCCATTCCCACTGGGATTGTACAACGCAGTTGTCTTATGTCTAACACCACACTTCTGAAAATAATCACTAGCCATGTGTGACAAAAACTGCACTCCATTATCCGTAAGGACACAAACTGGTAAACCCTCCATATTAAAAATTTTGTCCAAAAATTTCAACACACTACACGTGTCTGCTTTCTCCACAAATCTCACAATAGGCCATTTTGTAAATAAATCAATAGCCACCAACCCAAATTCTCTCATTTCACCAATAGGCCCAATGATATCCACTGCAATAGTTTCCCACGGAAGTTCTGGAATAAGTCCTTCACTCATGCAGGGTTTCAAAGTTGTAAGGGTTTTATCCGCAGAACTACAAACTTCACAGTTCCTGACAAATAATTCCGTGTCTTTATCCACACCTGGCCACCAGAACATGCTTTTCACCACAATCTTGCTTCTCCCAATACCAAAATGTCCCTCATGACACAACTCTAAAACCTTTTTCCTTAAAGAAACCGGAGGAATAACTCTGTCGCCTCTGAAAAGTATGTCTCTTTCCAACGACAATTCCATCCTAACTTCCCAATATGCTCTAAAATTACTTTCCATACAACATTGTCTTGGCCAGCCTTTGCAAATATACCTCCTGACCTCTTTGAGTTCTAAATCCCTGTCCTGTTCTTCCAACCACTCTTTATTACTAATAGCAGGGACACCTGAATCATGAATTAAAGCAATATTAACATTACCCCAGGGATCATCCACACACTCCTCAAGTGGGGATGGCAACCTAGATAGGCAATCTGCAATTACATTGTCTCTTCCTGGCAAATAAACCATCTCATAAATAAACTCTTTCATTCGCATAGACAATCTTGCCATCCTAGCTGAAGCTCCATAAATGCCGTCAGATGACAACATTTTCACTAATGGACGAGGATCTGTCCTAATAGTCACCGGTTTGCCCCACACAAAAGCTCTAAAATGTTCCAGCGCCCACGCGCATGCCAACGCTTCCCTTTCAATAATGGGGTACCTGACTTCAGCTGGGGAGAGTGCTCTAGATGCAAACAGAATAATTGCCTCTTTTCCCATAGAATCCCTCTGGGATAACACTGCACCTATACCCTTGTCGCTCGCATCTATTGTTAATAAACATTCAACATTAGGATCGAAACTTGCTAACGCATTAACACTCTGTAAATCCACTTTAATCTTATCAAATTCATCCTGGCACTCTTTCGTCCAAACAAACTTCACATTCTTCTTAAGCAAACCCCGAATATTAAATACCTTAGACGCAAAATTCTTTACAAATTTCGCGCAATACTCTGCCATTCCTAGAAACGCTCTTACCTCCTCCTTAGTACTCGGTGCCCCTGAATTCACAATGTTTTCGATTAAAGCCGGTTTGGGTTTCACTCCTTCCTCACTTATGATGTGTCCTAAGTAAGATACACTTCTTTTGCAGAACCTACATTTTGATAACTCTACTGTAAGTCCTGCCTTTTCTAGAACACCCAAAACTTGTCTTAACTTAGAGTCATGTTCCACTTTGTCTTTAGCTGCCACCAAAATGTCATCTTGAAAAAATGCAATCATTTCCATGTTCCCTAATAACCTATACATCAATCTCTGAAATACTGCCGCAGCCGACGCTAACCCAAATGGCATTCGTCTAAATTGATAACACCCGAAGGGTGTGATAAAGGCTGTTAAATACCTAGACTCGCTTTCTAATTCTACTTGATGGTAAGCAGCAGATAAGTCTATGGTTGAAAACCATGTTGCACCTTTAAATGATGACACCATCTCGTTGATTTTAGGCAAGGGAAATATTTCTATAACAATGTTGTTATTAAGATGGCGTAAATCTATGCATAAACAAATCTTTCCGTTGGATTTCCGTGCAACGACAATAGGACTGATCCTCTCAGAGGCTTCCACTTCCTCAATGATCCCTTTACTCAAAAGCCCCTGTAACTCTCCCTTCACCTCATCTCTAATTAACATTGGAATGGGTCTAACTTTGTGTACTTTTGGTTGTGCATTGGCTTTGAGTTGTATTTTGTGTTCAAAGCCCCTTAACTTTCCCAACACTGTACCAAACACTCCCGGAAATTCTTTGTTTAAAACATCACTCAATTTGCTCTCTTCATCCATAACTAACACATTTTCTTCACTATTGGGATCCAAAATAATACTTACATTTTTCTGATCCCACTATCCCAAAACCGATGGCCCCACCTTGGACACATATAACTTCCCCCTTGTGTTTCTCCCTTTAAATAAAAATGTGAGTCATCTGTAACCCAACATTTCAATTCTCTTCCCTGTATACCCTACCGGACAAATATCTGATTCTCTCAACTGGTCCCCAATTTTTCCTACAAAATATTTCCTCCAAACCTCCTCATTTACAATAGTATAAGGAGATCCCGAATCTGCATATACTTCCACCACCACACCACCAAAAGATACCTTACATAAAGGTTTCCCTTCTAAAGCCTCATCTGATATGTTGATGACATAATTACCTCTTATATTCTTTACCCATTCCAAACTTTCATCATCCTCCTCAACAACTACTTCTTCTTCATCCCAAACATATTTTACATTACTACGTTTGCGGCACATTTTTGAAAAGTGCCCAACCATTCCACAAGTTCCACATTTCTTATTAATAGCAGGGCAGGTCCTACTAAAAGCTAAGTGATCTTTGCTATCGCAACGATAACATCTTCTTTCTTCTCCTCCAGTATCCTTCTTTTGAAATCTTGCTGGTTGACTATTCCATCTTCCTTGTGAACTCTGTCGATACCCTGTTTGTCCCCGTGGATTCTGTTGATACCTTGTTTGGGTCTTGTTTTGTTGTAGAATTTTGCAAACTGCACCTGAGGTTTTTTCATGTTCCGTTTCTTTAACCACCGTAGAACATCTTCCCGACATTTCTGCCTTCCTCATAATGGCTAATACATCATCCAATGGCGCATCGCCATTCACCCATAGTCTATCTTGTAAGGTCGTATTATTATTATGCATAACTAGTTGGTCCTGTATTAATTCATCGTTAATAGCTCCGAACTTACAATCAATTGCTAAATTTTTTAAGTCATCAATCCACTCATCAACTGTCTTTGCTTTACCCTGCTTCCTTTGAAAGAACTTGTGCCTAGTCACTCCCATGCACACCTTAGGTGCGAAATATTTATCCATGTTATTAATGCAGTTTTCAAAAACGTCCAGACTAACATCTTCCACTTTACTCATGCGAGAATGAGTTTTTAGACCAATTGCTCCTAATGAATGTAACAAAATTCTTTTTTTCTGCTCCGGTTTCATTTTTTTCTCCTCGTCAACTGCCTCTATGTAATTTATAAAATATTCTTTCCACTCGATCCATTTTATTTCTGGTTGGGTACCAGTAGCCCAGACTGGTTGAGGAGCACTTATGCTAAAATGTTGTTGTACCATCCTCCCCTCTGTATTCTCTGTATAATTGTCTGTATCACTATTTCCACTCGAGTCCCCTCTCTCCATAAACCTCTCCTCTTTCCTTTATTTAAATAAAAAAATGTTATCTGCCGTTTCTTCCTCTGTATGAAACTCACTACTCCCTGACAGCCTCACCTGTATTTCCACTGTATACTTTAAGTTTTCTCTTAAATATTAGCTTCGGACCACTTTTCTTCACTGTGTACCGACCCTAGCGTCTCCGCCGTGTACACTATCGTGTTTCTGCTTCAAAATCAGTAAAACCGCTTTACAAAAATGGCCGCCGTGCAAGGTTACGTTGCGTGACCCTGCGTCACAACGTCATATCCTCCGCGATCCAGTATAGCTTCCACAATCAGTTTACCATCTCGCGCACTTCCCGCAAGGAATCCCACCGTCGGTTCAAAAGATGCAGCACTAGGGATTCAACAGGCAACGTGCATAAGTCAATTCAAATGCTTTTTAATAAAAGGTACGTCACTCCAATCGTTTCCGCTTACCGCCGATATACTGTTGTCATGCGATTATGTGATTCAGCTCTTAAATTGTCAGCCGATCCTCCACAACAGCAATTCTCTTGTAAACTTCTTTGATTAATCCTTTTCAAGCTTCCTGGGTCCCTCTCCATGTTCCATCATCGCCAATTGTAATGATGAGGCCAATCTTAGATATCGGTTCCAGTTTTATTGTAAGAATAATGCAATACAGGTGAGCGCCAGGGAGCAGCCTCTAAGCAGTCCTACTCCTCTGCAACCGCCCCGCTATTCTAAAGATGCACCCTAAGCATTCTATAATACATCATACATTCCTACCTCGAGGCTCCCGCCTTAAAGGTAAATTACAATGAGGCAACATAACACAGGGGCAGTTAGATGTAAAGGCTTTTTAAGGTTCAGGGGTGTTTAGAGGTAAAGGAAACCAATGTAGTTTTGTGTTCTGTAGAGGTTGGGGCAAGGGAGGCAAGGGTTTTCTGGGGTGCAGGGGTGTAAAGAGATAAATGAAGGTTACAGATTTTAGGGTTCAGGGGTGGGTAGAGGTAAAATGAGGTAAAGTGAGGTAAAGTGAGTTAAAGGACTTTTAGATAAAATGAGTAAAGGGTTGGGATTCAAGGACAGGTGGACATAAAGGGAGGTAAAGGGATGTTGGACTTCAGATGCAAGCAGAGGGAAAGGGAGGCAAAGGGTTTGAGGTTCAGGGGCGGGTAGAGGTAAGGGGGTTTTATGGTTGAAAGGATGAAATATGTAAAGGGTCCCAAGGGTATTTTAGATCCTTTTATTAGTATAGTCTTTGTTAAACTAAAGTTTTCAACAAAAGAAGGGCCATGTTTATTGTTTCCTGAGCTGAAACGTTTAGAAAAGATTATCCAGCAATCTAATCCAGTGAAATATTTATGAATGTTGAAACAGATTTCATGCCATATTCCTTGTCCCCTTTCCATCAATACTGCGCCTCCATCTTTGCTTATTTTCTGCTAATACATACCCATTTCTTTCCCTCTTGCTCATTTTTGTATGTCTAGTGACCTCTTTTTAGATTTGGCATGACAGCGCTGCTGACTGCAGATGTATCTTCGTGAATTATTTAATACACACACACATACACACACACATGGCTATTATTCTTGCACTTTATACTCTTAGCTATTTGGTGTATCATTCCACCTAACAGGAAGTGAATCCATTAGACCACGAAGAACCGCTTTACATCTAAAAATTGCATTTAACTCTTAATCTCTTATATGCTTTCTTTACAGACAGCAATTCTTTTTTGTTTGGTATACTTTTCCCCACAACCAGCAAAGCCAAAAAGAGCATACTTTATTTTGATAAACTGCAATTGTTCATTGAAGGCATGTAAACAGTATATCAAGGACTGTTTTTAAATACATTGGTGCATTAAAGCCAGATGGATTGCCTTTGCAAATTCTTGTTCTTTTATTCTTGAGTTCTGGGTGTCCCTTTTCTGTAAATTCACCAGATTCCTCAAGTTCGCAGATCACATACTCTTTGACTTTCCCTGACATCACGTCAATACCATCAAAGGAACTTTCACTGTAATGGCATAACAGGAAGTGGCATTGCAGTTATGAGTTACAAGTCATGCAATTAAATTAAAATAAAAAAGTACAACAAAAAAAGTGACAAAGGAGGTGAAAAACTTCTAAAAGTTTCTAACTGTATATTAACATTGGCTTTCCCTTTACTTGGATCACTGGCAGAAAACCAAAAATGTGTGGACACAATATTGTGTCAAGGACCAAAATATTGAGGAGATAGATGCAAATAGGTGAGTATAGATTTAATATTCTTAACTCCACACCTACCTACCGATATATCATCAAGGTACATATGTGTGAAGTTTTATATAGTAAAACTTTACTTACCTTGTTGCGGGACGTAATGACTCACGGACACAGGAGGTGAAGGTAATGCCGGTTTTATTGGCTTAAGCAAAAGTCATCGACGAATCACACTGCGGTAATAGGGGAGAGGAGGCTCAGAATCTTTCCAGGTTGGAGAGAGCCTTTCTTTCCAATGCTCCAGTCCGATTCTTCTCCTCACCCGGGCGCTTCTGGGTGATGTAGTCGCCGGCTCGGCCGTCTTTGCCGCCACAGTAAAAAAAAGGAAAAGAAAAAAAGGTAGACTTGCTTCAGTCGGGTGCGCTCTTAATTACAGTGTTTCGGGAAAGGGAGTGAGGTTTCACACACGTGCACAAGGCTTTAGCTCAAATGAAGTGCTATACGTAGTGCCGGTGGTGCGAGGGACAAGGAAGTGCAGGGGACGGTCGAGTGAGGGTTCAGGGTGGTTTAAAACCCTTTTTACCCGCCCAGCCTATGATACGGGAACGTACCTGGGGCAGCCACGCTTCCCTTGAAGAGTGGCTGGGCGCTGCGCCTTGTCGTTGGCCTCCTGGCTTCTCTGTTTGACGAATCGCCTCTGTTTTCAGGTCTTCTCCGCTCGTCTCCTTTTCCACGCTGTCCTCGATTCCTCCGCCTTCACTCTCGCCTTCGCTTCCTCCCTCGCCTCTCCTCACGCCTTCACTTCCTCAGGGTTATGAACACACCGGTATGGTGTTGTTACCGGTATTTACTCCACCGATCACGTCACATCTGGGGGCGTGTCTCTGCTCGAGCTCAGCCCAGTTAAAGAAGCAGTGTTCCTCTTTACTTTCCAGTTCGGGTAAGGCAATGTCTGAGTCTGTCAGTTTCCAGTTCTCCGGTTGCTGCATAGAAAAAGGGGAGAGGGTATTGTTCATATGTCCCTGGGGTGTATCTTGATATAAGGGTTTGTCCTGCTTCCCCCTGTCACATTCCTATAGAAACTTACCTTCACAACATTTTTGTCCTCGATATTCTTGACACAATATTTTGTTCTCCAATACTTTTGGTCCCAAAATTCTGTTTAAATAACCTTTTACTTGTAATTAATTAAAACCTTTTGATATGAAAATCTCCGGGTAATAATCTTGGGAGAACATAATACATTACAGACAAAAAAGGGGAAGTGGACAGGCAAGTGTGAAGGGCTAAGGGTAAAGGTTAAGTTGAGAGCAGGTATAACTTAATGGAGGTGTTAAGTTTAAAGACAAAGGGAATGGGTCCTGTTAAGGGAAGTGGGGTGTGGATGTCACCCAGCAAGTTAAAAGTAAATATGTAAACCCTAAAAGGTGATTACAATTATATATAAAAAAAAAAAGTTTGGTTTAGGGAGAGTGGTGCAGGATCGCCCTTCTGAATTGGAAAATAAAAGAATTCCATTGTTTGCTTTGGATTCACTAAACTATTTAACCTTAAGTTAAGTGAAAAAATCAATATCAGGACCCTGTGATTAATCACTCTTTTCTGTATCACCAATGATTAATCTGAGAGAGCTTAAACACCCAAGAATAATACGTAAAACCATATAAATTACCGTCATGCCTGTACCCTCGTTTACTGAATCTGTTATCCCCTCTCTCTTTAATTGACTGGTAGCCATGCACCTACACATTGCACTTTCAATTTTAGTGATCAGTTATCACTACCAGCTACATTTACATTTGAGTGACTAGTGCCCCGTACTTTCTCAATTTGCATTTGTGGTGCAACTCCATTTCAGTGATACCCTTCACCTTGTAGTAAGTATACTCTTCCCTCCCCCATAAGACTCCCAGTTGCATATCAGAATATTAATAACACAAATATTGTCCAGTATACCTATTTTGCCCTAAATACTGCCATGTGTCCCAGTTAGGCCTAGAGGAAATCATTGTCATTTTACATACATATGGGTTGCTCCTAAGTTGCCTTCACTCTCACACAATGACTTTTGACACAAATGTGCGGCCGAAAGTAGTTGCTATTTTTTTTTTGATTAATGGAAGACCAATGCAGTCAAGTAGGGTTAGTCAAAAATAAGGCCTGAAATAAGGCCTGTAGAGACTCTGTGATATTGACATCTGGTGACAGGTAATAAAATCGTAGCAAGTAAATGTTGGCTGGCTTCCTAACATTGCCCAACCCTTCATATCTTACCTCTAACACATTGCTTCCCATACTTTTTAGAACCAGGACCCAGTTTTTAGATGGACAAACGTTTGCGGACCACCTAGCTTTAATGCACATGAGGTAGGCATTTTTTTAATGTAGCTAAAGCATCATGTGGTAGCGCACTCTCATTTACAAACTACATTTTCCATTGAAATGGCCACTAAATGTGCATAGATATACAGTTCTACTGATAAAACTAAAGCAATTTGTGGAAACAACTATGTTCATTTACATTCAGGTTTACTATATGTTAAGATAAAAGATAGCTCAGAAATCCAACAATGAGTCAAAAGTAGCTTTAATATCTAAGCGACACACCATCCATTCAGAGCAATCCTCCCTTTGCGAGGTCTTCCATCAAATGTTGCCTTAGAGTTCCAACACTCCTTACATTCTTGATTCGATGTTCTTCTTTTAGAATGGTTGTCCAACATTCTTTACATCTCAGCTCATAAGACCAGAACCAATCCCCTTACATTATATAATACAACAACAGACTCAATTCTAGACCCCTAAATTTATAAGCACAAAATATATAAAATGACAATGCTCTGGCATTAACACTTATCTATGCATAAAGCAATCTATGCATAAAGTAACAAAACATTTGTAATAGGCAAAAATAAACAGAACATGTTAAATCCTAATCATTTTAACTTAACCTATACTTACACAATAGAACATAATAACCTATCAAGGTTTCCCCATCTCGCAATTTCTCCACCACTCTGGCCTGCCTGCACATCTAGTACTCTGTCTCATATCCAACGAGACCCTGCCATCTCTTGCTTCCAGAGAATGTGGATTGCAACTCTCCTCCACCGGAAAACAGCGTTCCAGTTTGCTCCATTTAACCAATCTGGACATGATCCACACATCACCATTCTCCAACTTTAAAACATTCCTCTTCACTTTCTTGATGGCAAAAGGACCCATAGATCTTGATGTCCTTTTCCGGATGAATCCTAGTCTTTTCACCAGTACCAGGTCACCAACAGTCCAGGATACAACTTGCACACTCTTTTTCTAGTCTTACCTTTCCTCATATTTACTCTGGTAATTCTTCCTCAAAACAAAACTTTGGTCTTTGCACTTGTTAAAATCATCTACATGTAACAACCTTCCAGGATCATGAATTCCCCTGTTCATCTAGGCAGGATTAAGCTTGGTGTTTCATACCCTACCTCTTACCCAGACATGGAACCCCCTCTCCCTCATCCTACGACAAACCGAAGACCTTCTAACCTTCAGGAGACAACTCAAGACCTGGCTGTTTGACCAATAGCAACAGAACCCCCCTCCTCCCCTCCCTCCAGCGCCTTGAAACCCTTGGGGGTATGTAGTGCGCTTTACAAATTATTTGATTGATTGATTGATTGATTATCCAAAAGAAGGGAGACTTCGAAGTAATCAAGTTAGGAGCATTGCAATGTGCCCACCACAATTCCTCTAGAACCTGATTTAATGGCAACTTGACATCAAGCCACCCTCTCCATTCATGATTTAACCAACCTATTTATCAATTTAGCCAAACCATTGGCCTGTGGCAGATAAAGAAAAAGTCCTATGATGTACAATGTACAAATCTTTTAAAAGCTCCTGCATTTCATGTGACATTAATTGAATCCCATTATCAGTTAAAACAACTGGAGATTCCTTCTCTTGAAAACTTCATCTTTAAAAACACAATCACCACACTTGTATCTAATGCTTTCACACACTTAATGGCTACGCATTTGGACATGTAATCCACCAGCATTATCACACATCTCTCTTTCTCAGGTAACAGATAAAAAGGCCTAGCAAAATCCAGCCCATGATTCTTCCAAGATTCACTAGAAACCGCAACAGATTACAAAGGTGTATTGACAGTAGACTTCTTTTTATTGTTATTTGAACATGATTCACAATCCTTTACTACCTCCTACCTCCTCAGCCTTTCAGTCAAGACCTGGCCACCAATTCAACTCTCTAAGTCTAGCCTAAGTGAGCCTCCTCCCCGGGTGACCCTTGTGTGCTAAATTTACCACCTTCTCTCTCAGTTTCATTGGAAGCATAACCTTTTTTCTCTGAACAGATCATATCCAGTCCAGTTCAACGCTTCTCTGGCATTCCAATCACCTTATAAATCCCCCAGAACCAGTCTGTAAACTGGCCATCCCTTCACAATGAACTCCCTGAGACATTGGGCTTTAGTGTCACTCTCTCTTGTTTCACACCATTCCTCATTCTGAATGGTGGCTGTCTCACAAACCCAACTCACATGATAAGGCCCCAGACAATCTTGACCACTGGCTCTCTCACTGCTTCCTCCACATCTGGGAAGTCTGGACAAACAATCTGCAACGCTATCCCTGGAACCAGGAATGTGCTCCACACATAAATTAAAGTCACTCACACCCTCAACTCACCTTTTAATTCTGGGAATAACATCATCATCCTTCCTCATGGCAAGTAGTTGTACCAATGGCATGTGATCGGTGAGGCACTACAAACCGCAGACCCCAAAGGTGGAATTTGAAATGTTTTATGGCCCTTACTAATACCAAAGACTCTCTCTTTACCTCTGAGTACCGTTCTTCTGCACCTTTAAGTGAGTGTGGGCGAAGACAACAACACATTCCACTCCACCACTGACTTGTAACAATACCGCAGCAATCCTCTGGCTTGACTGGCATCAGTTGTTACAATGGTATCTCTTTTACATCAAAATGTCCTATAGTGGGCATCTTACTGATATTCTCTTTCATTGCAATAAATGTCAACTTGTACTCTTCAGTCCAGTCAAACCTGCTCTCTCTACCTGAGTATGGCTGACAAGGTAGCGCACTGCTGCTTAAGCGCTTCGCGCTTTTATTGCTGAACTGCTGCTTTTAAAAATCCTATTTTGTATTTGCTTTATTTTTGGGTTATTATTCCCTGATTTTAAATTGCCCCTTCACTTGTACTGTAATCGGTCTTGCACCGCTGCTTGAGCGGGTCCGGTTCCCGGGGTGGGGTTATTTTTTAGCCGCCATCTTGGAGTGGAGTGGTTGTGTGATCAGGCGCCACCATCTGCGAGCGCACTAGTGCGCAGGAGCCAGTGAGGGACACCTATTTAACGCTCCCCGCTAAGCGCAGCGGGATCGCGCAGCGGGAGTCCTGCCCGTCTGCGCCCGTCCGCGTTTGGACGAGTTGGACAGGGCAGGACTCCTGCCTTCGGTTTTCTGGTAGATGCGATGTTCTGTTACTCCAGGGACGCTCTTGTGGCCATTAGACAGCGTCTCCCGAGATGTGATGTGTCTCGGGTGAGTCCGATGTGTGGCCCGCACCTGTGTGCCTGTGGTAGGTGGGCGCTTGGGACCCCCGCCTCCTCTTGTTGTATCGGTGAGGATTCTGTTTCTGGAAGAAAACGCTCCCGGCACGATTTTAGTATCTGGAACTTGAACGTTAGGTCGATGGTGAAACATTATCAAGACATTTATGACCTGATTGAAAAGGAGCCACCTTATATTTTCTGTTTGACTGAGACCTGGCTACAGGAGTTTGACTCGGCTATTCTTAACCTGGCTTTCCCCTCTGAGTATTCGGTCTATACACTTAACCTCTTCAGTGCTGCGCGAATTTCGCTGCAGTGCTGAAGGGTCATAAATCATATTGACTCATGACGGAAATGTTCCGTCATCAGCACCGGAGCACCGACGCTGATGACGGAACCGTTCCGTCATGAGCATGGAAGGAGTTAATCGTTCCTCTAGAGGTGGGGGAATAGCGCTTGCTGTCAAATCCTGCTACCCCTGTGATTGGAGAGGTCAAAAAATCGTAGGCTGCGAAAGTGCCTCGTTTAAGATCTCCATCACTCCCCATTTTTCCTTTTCGGGCTTACTTATCTATCGCCCTCCAGGCAGCGATGTGGCATTTAGGGAGGCCCTCCCAGATGCTATTAGCACGTTGGCCGGTGGGGTCAGCTAACTTCTCTATTCTCGGGGATCTGAATCTCCATTTTGACAACCTGACCGCGCCAGCCGTGAGTAGCTCTCTGGCCGATCTTGAGGCCTTGCAACTGTCTCAATTGATTACGTATCCCACCCATGTAGGTGGACATACCCTGGACCCCTTCTTCACGAATCTCGCAGAGGTAAGGGTTTCTACCCCTTCCCCCGTGGCTTGGACGGATCACTTCCTGGTGAGGATCCAGTGTCCACTGTATGAGCCCCCTCTTAAACCCACGGTCCGAGCTGTCCCTAGACGACATTGGAATAAACTCAAGCTCGAGGATTTCCACCGTCTTCTGTCTGAGGACCCGCTGGGCCCGTTAGACACTGTGGAAGCGGGCTATGACCGCTTTTGTGAATGGGTTACCAGGGCCCTTGATTCCCTTATCCCGGTGGCCTTGAGCAAACGTGGACCAAGGGACCCCAGTCCTTGGTATGATGGCTCTCTGCGTGCGCTTAAAAGCTTGTGTAGACGCACTGAGAGAGAATGGCGGAAAACTTATGACATCAGTAAAAAAGCCATGTATTTGGCCACCGTCAAATGCTACCATCGCGCTGTCTGCAGAGCTCGTGCGGCATTCTATGCTCTCGAATTCCGCAACAGCACCAATCAATCAAAAAACATTTTCAAGGCTCTTAAAGACCTGGTGGCAAAAAAGGCCTCTGCGAACGAATCTTGTTCCACTTCGCATTGTGAAACCTTGGCGGCCTTCTTTTTGGAAAAAGTTCAAGCCATCTACCGAGCATTTCCTATGGCTACGCCTTCTGGCGATGGGCTTCCCAGCCCCCCAGTGCAGGATGTTTTACACTCTTTTCCCAGCCTAACACCTGAAAGCTTTAAGCAACTGGCTCAGCAAGTTAAGTCTGGGTCTCCGGCTGACCCTTTAAGGCCAGCTTTGTTCAGAGACTTGGCATCTTTCGACCTTTTGCCGGTCTGTTCCTTGATTAACATCTCGCTTGCATATGGTTCGGTTCCCGCCAAGTGGAAACAGGCAGTGGTTATGCCCATTCTGAAGAAGCCGTCCTTGGACGCCAGCAAACCTGAGAACTATCGCCCGATTTCGCTCCTCCCCTGGCCGGCAAAAGTAGCAGAGGCGCATGTAAATACTGCCCTCTCAGACCATCTCTCGCGGGCCAACATCTTAGACGTTACGCAGAACGGATTCCGAGCTGGTCACAGCACGGAGACTGCCCTCCTCTTTATGGTGGAACACCTGCGCTCTGTGCTCGATGCGGGTCAAACGGGGGCGCTTGTTCTATTAGATCTTAGCGCCACCTTTGACACCGTCTCGCACGGGATTCTTCTGCAGCGCCTGGAGGATGCTGGCATCGTCGGCCCTGCTCTCCAGTGGTTCCGCTCCTTTCTTGCTGACCGATCTTTTTGCGTGGCCGTCCCGCCCCATCAGTCTAAATTCTATCCTCTGGATCTGGGGGTTCCTCAGGGATCCTCGCTGAGCCCCACGCTATTCAATCTTTACGTGAGACCGCTGGCTGAGGTTGTCAAGCGGTGGGGTATGACTATGGTGTCATACGCTGACGACACTCAGTTGGCGGTCACGATCAGCGGGGATTCAGGTTTGGATGCCCCAAGATTCCAGAATGGACTACGGGCGGTCGCCAGCTGGATGACTTCCAACTGTCTCCAGTTGAACGCAAAAAAGACGGAGATTATGATCTTCGGCAAGCAAGCGGAACTCTGGGGCGATATGTGGTGGCCTTCAGAGCTAGGTCCCACTCCGACTCCGGTTTCGGAGATAAAAAACCACGGGGTGTGGTTAGATCCTGCCCTTAGCTTTGTCTGCCACACAAAGCGTACTGCTGCTTGCTGCTTTGGCATCCTGCGTGGCTTAAGACCTGTGTTAAAATTTTTTGACGCTTCGACCAGGCAGCTTATTGTGCAGGCGACGGTGAATTCTCGGCTCGACTATGCCAGCTCCCTTTTGGTAGGGATAAATCAGGCCGAAATCATTCGTCTTCAACGCGTGCAAAATGCGGCTGCCAGAGCAGTTGTGGGGTTACCCAGGTTTTGTTCCGCTGCCAACACCTTGCGCTCTCTTCATTGGCTGCCGATTAAGCAGAGGTTTCAATTTAAAGTGCTCTGTTTGTCTCACAAGATCCTCAAGGGCTCTCCTGCTCAGATCCTTCTGAATCTTTTGTCTCTCTATGTTCCGGTCCGCTCTCTACGCTCATCGGACCTTGAATTTGCAGTAGTCCCCCGGTTTAAGCGCAGCCGTGCTGGCGGCCGCTCATTTCGAGTACGTGCTGCGGCTTTGTGGAATTCCCTTCCTTTAGAGATACGTGCCCTTGGTGATCTGTTCTCATTTCGTAGGGCCGTTAAGACCTTTTTATTTCCCTAATTTGCTTTTTCTTTTAGTCTGCCCTTTTTAAGCTGTGTTATGTTGATACCTTGTCGGGCGCCAGGACGCTCCTTTGCTGGAGCAGCTGTGCGTGTAATAAATGCTCATAACATAACATAAACTAGAAAAGTTTTAGACAAACGTGGAATAGAACTCTGCCATCCCAAGAAAAAATCTGGAGCAGGTACATCCAGAATAGCATCAGCCAATTCAACCTTGGGCTTAACTCCATCCGCTGTTATTGTGGGACCCAAAAATTATACCGACGTCACTCGGAACTTGCACTTCTCGTTCTTCAACGTGAGTCCCATCTCAGACAGTATCCTCAGAACAACTTTTAATGTGGTATCATGTTCCAACATACCCGTACCATGGATCCATATGTCATCTTGGAAAAATAGTAAATTGCTAACCCCCTCCAACACTTTCTTCATCACCCTTTGGAAGCAAGCATCTGCTGATGCCATCCCTAATGGCATCCTGATGAAATGATATGCGCCCAAAGGGGTAACGAACGAGGTGAGATGCCGGGAATTATCACGCAGCTTCACTTGGTGATATGCAGACGATAGGCCAAACACACTAAACACACTGTCACCACCAAGCATTGTCAAGGATTCTTAAATGTTGGGAAGCAGCTGCGATCAACCCAGATATGTCTGTTTAGATCTCTGAGGTCCACACACATCCTGATGCATTTGCCCCCATTCTTAGGAGCTACTACCACTGAAGCTAACCACTTAGAGGACTCTATTTTCTCAATAACTCCTTCTGATATTAGCCTGGTAATCTCCTCTATCAGAGTTTCCAACATAAGATTGGGCACTTTCCACATTCTATACTCACAAGGTGTGGCGTTATACTTCAGTATAATTTTATTCTCAAATTTCTTAAGAAGCCCTAGCTTCCCACTGAATACCCTGGGAAATTGTGAAAATATGTCCTCGGGTTCGCCTGACAACGACATGACTTGCTGCAACACATTTGGGTTCAACAGGATACCCATGTCCCTCTAATGACACCAACCTAGAAGATTGCCACCACGCTTGGCCATGTAAACCTTTTCTACAGTTTCCTTGTTGTTAAACATTATCTTCATAACTGTGAAGCCTATGACATCAATTCTACTACCACCATAACTTACAGGTTTAATGTCAGGTGGCATGAGGGATATGGGCTGATCTCCAAACACCCTGTCCCAAATCGAATCCCCCACCATGGTGTAAGGTGACCCTGAGTCAGCCAGTACCACCATTTCACTGTCATCTAGTGTGATGGAGCTCTCAGGCATAACAATAGGATCCGTTTCCACTTCATCTGTACCTGCCTTCACATTTTGGACCACACTCAATTCCTCTGAAATAGAATCCACCTCTTTGAATCCTTTCTCACCCTTGCATACCCTGGCATAATAGCCTCTCTTTCAAAATTTTCTACAAATTGAGTTCTTAGCGTACCACCTGGAACTGTTGGCACCATGGCCAGAATTGCTCCAATGATAACTTTTCAGTCTAGCACCTATATGATCAGACACACCAGTCACAGGCTTCTCTCCTGATTTGGCTCTGGCAACCAAATCAATCTTGACAAGTTACTTGATAACTGACTCCAGAGCTCGTGCCTTACGCACAGAAGATACATGAAAAAAGATTGCCTGAACCTCAATTTATTCATAAGCTTTTAAACTTGATGCTTCATGGCCAAACATATTTCTTTTTGTTTGTCCCAGTATTTTATTTATACCTTTAACTTCATACATTTATATCTTCATTACCTTTATGTTAAATAGTATGAAAAGGGAAAATGGTCCACACTTTTTGACAATACCTACATGAACACGTTTAAATAAATTTACACAAAACATTTATAATCCACATATCCATTAAGACATATTCAACAAACTACATCACAGTACACAACTTTACACAAAAAAATAAACAAATACTCATAGCCTTATTCACAGGTAACAGTGAATGAATCAATGGCCTAAACTTTTTTTAAACAGAACATCTAAATATCCATAGGAGCACAACAGCACTAATCACATAATATATCACATAGAACTTAATTCTATGTTAATAGAATGCAAGATTTAAATCCTTGGTCTTCTGTGCTCCTTTATTGTGCCAACGCGTTTCGAACCATAGGAAGTTAATGCCCGAATTCTCATCAGGGCTTTCTGATTTTCTGTACAAGATGTAAAAAAATAAACACATTTTTAGGAAGGGGAGCTTCATTCTTTTTTGCACATTATCACTATCTCTACACTCTCCTATACCTGGGGAGGTGCATTTGTTTCTACCTCATAGGTTATAACCAGGCTTCATGGGCGTCCGCAGGGGGGGGCAAGGAGGGGCGCTTGCCCCCTCTGAAGCGACCCTCCTTGCCCCCCTGTGGACGCCAATGAAAACCGTGACTTCAAGACGGTGTTCTCACTCTCTTTCCTCTCCTTTCTTTTATTTGCTTCCCTATGAAATGGATCCAAAAAAGAACGACGCTTTTGCTGGAAATGTCATATTTTTCTGAAGTTTTAATTCCAAAGTGCAGCATTGGGAATAAATGTAAGATAGAGGTGTAGCAAACTGGCCAAACTGATTTTATTCACACTGAAATACATTAGCGCCACTTTTACAGAGTTTGCCAGTGAAGCGCTATTTTTGTTTTCTTGTCTTTGTTTTCCCTGGACTTGGAACTAGTGCACCACTCCTGGAGGTACTGCAATGTGTGGATTGGAAAACAAAATGTGTGCTGCGGATCTGCGTCCAGGGATGTGGTCTTTTTACCATACTGCTTACGTTTTGTAAGGATATAAGCAATGGTCATTGAAATGGGTCCATTCAGGGCCCTGTAGTCGGGTCCTTAACTTTTCAGGCAAAAGCACTCAATGATTTCTGAATAGTGAGTGCAAAAGCATTAAGGTAACCATGTTGTTCCTGCTTACATTTCCCATGGTTTGCTAAATTTTGCATTCCCTATAAGTGTTTGCTTTTTCCAGGATGTTGTTACTTTTTTTTTTGTAGGCCGCATATTGCTCTTGTCTAGTGCATAATTTAAATTGAGCTGCATCCAGGTGTTTATAGCAGGCAACAATTGGGTTGTAGTTGAAGACAGGGGGAGTTTTTCTCAGTGGGGCAGTACGGTGTTCAGTGGGGGAGAGGATGTGGCACTATGGTCAGAGCTGCTGCATTTTGAACTGGGAACCAGGTTCAGCCTTAATAACCAGTCCACCAGACCACTCTCCTGTGAGAGCACAATCACATGCTAGACCTTAGAAGGCTTCGCAACACCTTAGAAGTCCTGGTGTCTTCGCACCAGCAGGTGGACCCTAGCATGACAAGTGTAGGTTAACCTTCAAGGCTTGTCCACCACTATCCATACTGAAGTTCACCTCCAGTCTTGCGGGAATGCCTATGAAGCAGCACACCCTAAAACAACAGTCTCTGAGGTCACAGGACCCTTGAGAAGGGCCAGTTCTAGGGTGGTGCAACCAGTGTGACCGCACCAGGTGCTGACTTCAGGTGGAGGCATCATGTTTTCACGTATATTATGGTTTTAAAAACGCTTGCTGCCTCCTTCCTGGCCTCCAGCAATTTTCTGCAACAATAAAAATGTCATGATGACTCTGGTGATTAATGTTCTTCCTAAAGAGAAATCAGAATTTTGTGTAGTGGAAGTTTTGACTCATGGAAAGGTAGTTCAGAGGGTTAATGTACCGGCTGCAAAGAACATGCGCCATGCAGATCACAAAGTGCACATAATGTAAATAGGTCAGTGGGCTACTGCTTTTGTCAGAGCGATCCTTTTGTTACTTGCAGTTTATAAGTTAAAATCCTAACTTAGAACAGTGAGCTATTAACTAGGAGCTGCATACAAACTGCAAGGTATAAATTAGAGCGTTATGTCCCCCACCTCCCCGCCCCCCAGTCTTCGCTTATCCTAATGTCCCAAAAAGTGTTCTTTTGGACAGAAATCAATTCTGATTATTAAGGAGAACGCCCAACCATGGTATTACGTTTTAAATTCCGGGTATTGTGTTTCTCCAGACCAATCACTATAAAACTATACGGGCTACTAGTATGGTTGTCATGTGGCTCCTACACCTTGTAGTCCTTAGTCTTATGTTACATTTTCTATACAGTGATTTACACACATATTGATTGTGTAATGTTTGTGATGTAAAGTGCTCTGACACCCTACAATGGTATGAGTGGCACTGTAAATCAAATTAAATGCATCTGAGAGAGAGTGGTTATGGAAACTTGGGGGGGCACAGTTAAAGGGTGATAGTGAGGGAATCCATAGCAGAGGTGGTCATTGGGGGGCACTAACAAACATTACTGCACAGGACACCACCAGTGCTATGGCTGGCCCTTCCCTTGAGGCCAGTCTGCCTCACCCATAGGTACCTCCATTGGCCTTGTTTCAGCAGCAGTAGCTGCAACTCACCAGGGATTGGCAATGCACGATTTGCACGCACACCAAACTAAAACTCATTAGGATTGCGGATTTCCCGCATCCTCCGGTCCGGCGGAAGCCACCGCCGGCCCGGAGGATGCGGGAAATCTGCAGCGGACTGAAAAAGACCCCCCGCCAGATTAGGATGGCTGGGGGATCGTTTTTCAGTCCACAGCTTTTCCGCCGCGGTCGCCTTCAGACCGTGGCGGAAAAGCAATAACATGGCTGGCGGTGTCTATCAGACACCGCCAGCCATATTATGATCGCGTAGAAAGTATGCTTTTCCACGGCGGCTTTTCCGCCGTGGAAAAGCATACGGAGATTGCCTTCGTTGGCCAATGCGGGCCCCCTGGGTGAAGGGGGGGTGGGGGGTGCACATGGGGGGTACCTATGGTACCCCCCTGCATTTGCGTGAACAAAGCGTCAGGCACCGCGTGGTGCCTGCCGCTTTGTGCACGCAAATGCTGTGCATGCATTTTTAACATTGCGGCGGGTGCAGCTTGAAGCTCCACCCGCCGCAATGTTAAAAATAGAGGATGTGACCGCCACCCTGGCGGTCACATCCTAATCTGTATGGAGGGACCACCGCTGCCCCTGCGGACGGTCCCTCCTACTCTATGGTGGCGGACGGACTCAAGTCAGTCCGCCAACATAAACGGCCCTTATGTTTGCAAACTTACAGTCACCCGGCTTCATTCACGGGCACTTTTAACATGTGCTGCCTGCTGTGGGGCCACTGGAATTCATTATGCAGCAAAGGATGACAACATTATGCCGTAGTGTTGACTAAATTATGCATAAAAAAGGCTGCAGCGTAATTCAGTATATTTTCAGATATTTTATCATTCTAACAGTCTCTGGAAAGATTTTGTCTTATTAGTACCAGTGTAACATACAAACGCAGCAGTGAGAAAGGTTACCAGTCAACTTTTACAATAGGCCATCCACTCCGCAGAAACACAAGTCCTATTTTATATTAACTTTTGATATGTTTGAGCTACAAACAATTTATTAGTTTAAATGGTCAGATCATGCAGCAGATCTTACATTATGAGGCAAATATGGCAGAGCCATAATTTTAGAGAAAACATTTGCAAACTAGGATATTTTGCCATTCATGTTTGAACTGCTGTTGTGGAAAAAGGGAGTAGTGCTGATGACAGAAACTCCATGGCTCAGAGACAAATGGCTTGTGTTTCCACATTTTATCGTATTTGGTACATTCTGTGATTAGAAGCATATCCCACTTTGTGAATATATTTTAATGTCAATAACTCATTATAACCTTAAATAATCATGTGTATCCATTGGTTGATTAAACTGGGCAGTGAAATGTCAAACAAATACTAGAAATTGGGATAGCTGCAAATTCTGGCCACACCTCTGGCTCCACCGACAGGTCCAATCCTTGGGTTATTCCCGCCCTTTCATTCTCCGCCCACTGTTCCCCTACTTTTTTCCCCCCACCTCGACCACTGTGTAAGACTCAGCATCCCTGGACCTGTGATGTGCCGCCTATGCGGGCGCCACATGTGCCACACATTTACGGTGCCGGGCTTCCGCATAAGGGAGCTGGCCATTATTGTATCCCTAAACGTGGGCACGTTGTCAGTTTGACATTGACTACACGTAGAGGGACTCTAAGTTTCTTTAAAAAAATATAGCTAACATTTGGACCTATACATTTCATTTTGTATAAATTTATTGAATGTGTGCAAAATTTAGCAAAGCCCAGGGAATTCTAGTAAAGGGAGCACCCACTGGCGAATCACTAGCGTGTGTGATTGATGCATTATTTATTACTAACTTTGACGTTGTGCTTTAACTTTGGATAAAAGTTATCATGAATTCTAGCACCAAGAAGCCAATATTGGTAAATATGTGTGCTACAAATAATCCCTAAAATACACTGTGCATACAGTATATTTAATCTGGTGCTTTAATCATAGGCTGTTTTAAAGTATTCTGATAAAAAATCGAATCGTGCTGAAGACAGCCTTGATTGGTGTTGGATCGAGGACCCGGAAGTCTGCACACCTTGCAGACAGAGATAAAGCACCTTGTCAGAAAGTTTAGCGTTTTCCCTACAGGTGGTGTTTGTTGGCCTGTGGCAGGGTCAGTCACATGTCCTGGATTCCTGGCATTTAATTGAGTCTATCCCAGTTCTGCGCCCCAGTGTTTCTTGTGCCCCACCTGGCACTCATCATGTTCGAGGATGGTGATGGTATTAACATTTTGCCCCCCCCCCCTGGAAAAATGTCTGCGGACGCCGCACTCTGTGGTTTCTTTCAATTCAAGGACTCTCTGTTAACAACCAGAGAATAATGTCAGTGGTATTCATATCAGGCCATTTGAATGTATAGATACAATATAAAGCTGTATCCTACCTTTTCAGTAGCTTAGTAGAAATCAATGTGCAGCCGTATATTCAATTGTCATATTGCGGCGCCTTATCCATAAAAAAACGGGTCTCTTTGTTCGTCCTATTCCATTGAAAGGTTGTGTCCCAACAAGTTATTTCTCTGAAGAGACAAAACTTTATTTAGAATCCCTTTGTGGCAGTGTTTCAAAATCACCGTTTTTAAAAAGAAGAAAGAAGAATAAATCGCATACCTCACATCTTTTATCGGGCAGTGTCACATGTATTCCTAGTGCGTTTCCGCCGCTGCGTTCTTTCTCCAATTTAATGAGGAAGACACTCCATTTACTAAGTACTACCTTGCCACATTGTTTCAAAAGGCTTTCAGTTACAGAAAGACAAGACACGTACCTCGGTGTGTTTCAATCACAGGTCGCGCTGTTTCCGTTCGACTTCTCTTGGCTCGCGGTTCCTGCAAGAACAAAGAGATATTACTAAAAATGGGTCGCATTTTATCCTGCAACAGCTTTAGTTTATTTAAATTGGGGCATACCTTGATGTGTTGTGCTTTTGGCTGCACTTCATGTCCAACTCACAGCAACTCGATGTCGTGGCAGACATCTTTAGGGAGGGACTTAACCCTTATATAGCTTATTGATGAGCCCTGGGACTTGTAGTCTGATTCCTGGCAACAACTCAGTCAAACTTGGTGCATTATGGGACATGTAGTTACTCAATTATTACCAGCACTGTACATATCAAGGTATGCCCCAATTTTAAACGAACTAAAGCTGTTGCAGGATTAAATGTGATTAATGCTATTGTGCTCCTATGGATTTTTAGATATTCTGTTTAAAAGAAGTTTAGGACATTGATTCATTCACTGTTACCTGTGAATAAGGTTATGAGTATTTGTTTATTTATTTTTTCTGTAAAGTTGTGTACTGTGATGTAGTTTGTTGAATATGTCTTAACCCCTTCCACGTGGGGCTAATTGCGGGGGGAGTGGCCGCCCACTGCTCCGCGGTACTCATGACGAGTCCAGCTCGTCATGCTGCACAGTAGAGCTGTGCTCATGACGAGCTAGACTCGTAATGCCTCCGACCACTCAAATAGAATGCCCACACAGGCGGGGAATTAGCCGCGCGTGGGATGGCCATGGAGGTTATGACGAGCTCAGCTCGACATGAGCACAGCTCCACTGTGCCTCATGATGAGCTGAGCTTGTTATAAGCATGGAAGGGGTTAATGGATATGTGGATTATAAATGTTTTGTGTAAATTTATTTAAAAGTGTTTATGTAGGTATTGTCAAAAGTGGGGACCATTTCCCCTTTTCATACTATTTAAAATAAAGGTAATGAAGATATAAAACGGTATGAAGTAAAAGGTATAAATAAAATACCGGGACAAACAAAAAGAAACGTGTTTGACTATGAAGCATCAAGTTTAAAAGCTTATGAATACATTGAGGTTCAGGCAATCTTTTTTCACGTATGCATACGCCCCTGCCTAGTCCTCGGCCCTTAGGGCCAAACTCCTTAATCTTTTCAAATTACGCACAGAGATGGCAGAGTTTCCCTCATTTCCTTCACCCATGAACTGGTGCTCTCTATACCTTCAACTATTGATAACGCCTCTCTGAGTTCAAGATTCTTCATCAATAGTTTTTCTTGTACCCTCACATTGTTGATACATCGCAACAGCTGATCTCAAGAAACGAATCTGTCAAGAGATCAAACTCGCACATGCGAGCAAGAGTTCTCAAACACGCAACATAGTTCCCTACACTCTCATGTTCGGCTTGTGCGGGTATAACAAACTTATGACGCTCCAACACCACATTAATCTTGTCATGAAAATGCTTTTCCAGCATTGGTACTCACATTTCATAAACATCCCCAACATCACGTTCCTCATTGCCAACAGGTATAATTTCTAGGCTGTCATAAATATTTTGCCCATCTACCCACAAGTTATGCAAAAAGAATTGCCTGTTTTCTGGCTGCCGAGAACCTTTCACCTCCCACTGCCACGAAGTACGAGTCAAATAAGTTTTTTCACCTTTTCCAAGGCAGCGTAGGGTCTCCTTTTTCAGACAAAAATACAGGAGGCGGGGGTAAATTAGGCGATGACATAGTAATCAGTTACGACAGTAGTCCATGTAAGAAATAAATAGCTTGAAAGTATTCACAGAACTCCCACAGTTACCATTGTTCACTGGCATGCACTAACCAATGCCAAAAAAATGATTAATAAACTAATATAAACTAATGTAAGTAATATGAACTAAATTGACAATGAATTCTTTAAACTCATAAGTGATCCCATGCTAATACCAGCCAGTCATACATTTGTCAGTTGTACACTTACAAATAACTTTAAAATAAAAACAGCATCTCCCCAGCATTCATAAATCCAATAAATATTTCCACAAAGGACGTTGGTAGTTAGCCACCAACAGGTTGCAAAACATTGTAGAACAGTGCTACATACTGTGTCAGAAGAGAGTCAGGGGCACGTTGCAGTACTTTGCGGGACAGTGCTCAGTCAGTGCTACAGTGCGTGGGAAGTTGGCAGCATGCTGCAGTACATTGCAGCACCACAGAGATGCAGGTACGCTTGTAATTATCCGACAAGGTTTTCCTATTGAAAAATGGCAGTGGCAGATTGCAGGACATCCTACGTAATGACGTCAATGCGCATTCACTTCCAGGCAATAGATGTCGGTGCACTCTCTACTTCCAGGCAACCCCTCTGTGACAGCAGAAGTAGAGTTGTACCACAACATCTCCGTTGTGATGAAGGACGAAGTCCCACTATGTGAGGCACATCAATGGGGCTTTAATTACGACGAGTAGGCCTTAATGATGCTGCTCAAAATCTCCGCTGATCAGCTGCCTCCGCATCATTGAAACCAGGTACAGCCCTAAATCATTTGCTCATACAATACATCCGATAAACTATCAAAGATGCTGTAGTTAGAATTGCTCTGTATGTAACATACCGAGAATGTGGGTTAAGGAAAAGTTGATGATACAGGATGCCTGTCTCCTCTCAGGCAGATTGTTGCCACTTTGTTAAGATAAAAGATGACTCAGAATCCAACGATGAGTCAAAAGTAGCTTTAATAGCTAAGCAATGCACCAGACATTCAGAGCAATACTCCCTTTGCGATGTCCTCCAGCAACTGTTGCCTCAGAGTTCAAACCCCCTTTACATTCTTGATTAGATGTTCCCTTCTAGAATGGTTGTCCAACATTCTTCACATCTCAACTCATAAGATCCTAAAACTATAGGTAATGTAGGCCTGGATTTTCAAATGACTACTGTTGTTTGCCATCTTGCTTTCTGGCACAAGAACATTTTATTTCTAGATGAAACTGGAGTTCTAATTATCAAATGCAATGTTCTTCTGCCTTCTTTTGCGTGTAAAGAAATGTATTCCTTTCTTTGTGATAATCTTAAGTGCCTTCTCAAAGACACCAGCTGACAACAGCCTGGACCTTGTGTCTCCTCCTGTTACTGATAGTGTAAAATTGAAGCACACTGTGAGAAGCTTGTATTGTGAGAAGTCCTGATAACCTAAGAAACCTTATATTTGTATCTTCTTGATTCAACATGAATGAGTAATCTAATGAGAACTGTGTGTAGGTGTGTAACATTTTGGAATTGTGTGTTTCAAGTTAGTAGAGGGAAGATTACAGTTCAGATACGTTTTTGATACAGCTTGGACCAGAGCTGGGTAGGAGATTTAGAGTAATCTTTAAGTGAGAGGACTAATTTTCCTTTGCCCTTTTCTTTTATGTGACCCTATGCTGGTGTGTCCTTTGATGTATTAGACTTTGATTTATATTTCAACTTCATATTATATTAAGCATTCATGTTTTGACTATAATCAATACCAACCCAAATTTCTTTGCTTTCTGTAAATCGTAACCTTAAATAAATCTTCATTGTCTGAAACATTAATATTCTCTGCCTTTCTTGTGGAGCCTAATTTATTGAACGTATTGTTTTGTTGACTAAGCTCAGTTGAAAACCTCGATCCATCCAAGAGCACTTTATTGTTCCTGAATTTGCACAGAGAAAAAGCTCTAACAGTGACACCGCTTTTCCACCTCATCAGACTTCACCCTGGGGTCCATTGCACCTGTGGATTTCTCTCCATCTGTCAGTATTCTCATGATCAGCTCAAGCACTCTGATAGTTTCTGTCGGACCATTTAGGATCTCTTCATTAGACCCTTCTCTATTCTCCTCTTCTTCTTGACCTGTCAAGTTCTTGTACATGAGGATAAGAAGTCCTGTTTGTCCCTTTTAGCCTGCTTTTCCACCTTCTCTTTCAGCCAGTACCCAGTGTGCAGCTATCATTAGGGACCGAAATCCAGGCAGCTGCTCTGACCACGGTGATCATCCCCCACCGCCTTGCCTTTCATCTGGTCGGCCCTCACAGTCTCTATCACAGGAGCGGGTCCCAGTTATACCTGTGCTCTCTTACCTCCTCTGAAGCCACCCAAACACCCCTTTAATCTGGTGCTGACATGCCCACCTGAAAAACAACAGGTCTCAGACCTGCCTCTGCAGGCAGCAGTGCAGTTTTGACTTAGCTAAATGACCTTTTGCCAGGCCTAAATCTTCATTTGTAATACATACAAGGTATTCCTAAGGTAGACCTAAAGGTTCATAGGGCAGGGTACATTGTAATTAAAAGTAGGTCAATTGGTTTTAAGGTTTACCTGTCCTGCGTAAAACATAAACCCACATGTCCTGTATCTAAATTCTTCTACTCTTAAATACTCCTACTCCTAAATTTTGGATTAACTCTTCCATAGACTTACACTGGGTTCCCTTTTTACATTTACAAAGTGCTAACTTTGTATTGGGAGTGTTAGGTCTGGCCCTCACTACAGTGTCACCCCCAAACATGTATCCATCTTCCTCCTATTTTGTTTTGCTGAATTTGTTATTGTTGGCCTTAGGGCTCTGTGCACTTTACCACTGCTAACCAGTGCTAAAGTGCTTGTCCTCTCTCCTTAAAGCATGGTCGAATTGGCTTATACCTAATTGGCATATGTAGATTATTTATAAGTCCCTAGTAAAGTGGCACCACATGTGCCGAGGGCCTATAAATTAAATGCTACTCGTGGGTCTGCAGCACTGATTGTGCCACCCATTTAGGTAGCCCTTTAAACATGTTTTAGGCCTGCCATTGCATAGTCTGTGTGTGCAGTTTTATCTGCCATTTGTACCTGGAAAAATAAACTTTTTGTGAGGTTCAAACCTTCCTTTTTAATACATGTACATGTAAGTCACCATAGAGTAGGCTCCGGACAGCCCAGAGGGAAGGGTGAAATGTATTTAAAACGTAGGTGGTATGTACTTTTAAATTTTACATTCCTGGTAGCTAAAACTCTTAAATTTGTTTTTCACTACTGCAGGGCCTCTGTCTCATAGGATGTCATTAAGTTGCCTTATTACATTTTTTAAGTGTAATTTCCAAAATGGGAAGAGATGCTCAGTTTATGTTTAGTGTCTCTGAAATCCTAATTTAAAATCCTAATTAATGGTGAAGTCGGATTTGAAATGACAATTCTGAAAATGCTATGTTTAGAAAGTTGGCATTTTCTTGCCTTATCAATAGGAACTAAAAACCCTGTCAAGCTTTCAATTTAAATTATTTGAATCCATCTCACAAGAATATACAAATATGTGCGGCTCAGAGGATTATGATCTTCATTTCAATTCTTTATTTTTCTGTGCAAAAATCAGTTTTCTTTATCACTTCTTTCTTATACAGAACATTGCTTTCACATGAACGGGTAGTACATCCTAATTGTCTTCAATGTCGGTCTTAATGGAAACAAAACTTTAATTCATATAAAATAACGTTTCCTCTCATCCACAATTGTGCACACTACAAACAATACATATGTACCATACACTCATACTTATGTTAAAAAAAATGTCTTTGTATCAACGCAGGTCTTGATGATGCTCCAATATGTCAATTGTTTATGTTAAACATCAAGGTCTCATATTTCTATCTTTAAACATAATTCAATTACATTCATACACATCTGATACGCTTTTATTCAAAACTGTGGCTTGTGTATCATGCTTTCAACGTATTTTCGGCGTGAAACGCCTTCATCAGGAACGCCACATTTTCAAGACCTTTTTAATTCAGTGTGACCATGGTGTGATCACTTATTGGACATTCACACTGTTGGACCATTCTTTGAAGAATGACTCTGTATGTTACCTAATGAGCAGTTTACAACACAAGCAGACTAAATGGGCTCTAGGGCGCTCTCCTTCTTCCAACAAAGATAAGTAGTCAGTAAAACCACCACTTCAGAGAACACGAGGGCTGCATACTCGTTCAGTAAACTGGACCATAGTAATGTGCAATGCCCCATTGTTCCACTTACAGTAGTAGGGTTTGGTGCCTGCACACTGTTTCAGTTCCTCTTGCCACATAGCAGTGCCTACATCCGCATGCAGCATGTTCACTTTTAAGATTCTTCTTCTTTCTAACACCTCCACTAAAAAAGAAATGGTTGACTATTATGTGATATCTTAACATTTATCGAGAACCTTCTTTCAGATATATTGACCTTATCCCACTCCCTGCGTATATTTGACACTCGCCCACCGTCACCAGTGCTGTCCGGTTAGAAGTAGGCAAGTTGAATGCTGATCCAGACTGGGACATGAAGGTCTTCCTGGTCTTCTGCTGATTTCTGGCCCCCTTCGAGCCCCCGTGGCGAACCTGCTAGCCTTCCATGCACGCAGACCAACCACATTGTTTCCTGAACACTTATTCTGCAGATCATCTTCATTAATTGCCTATTTCACACTTGCCCACTGCCACCAAACATTCCACTGTATTTGGAGTTACCAGCACACTATGCCGTGGCCTACACCCATGCACCCCTGTCCCCTGACTCTGGGGGTGCGACCACTCATTTCCGGCAATAACATTTTTTCCTTCCCTCTCCATAGATTTTTAGGGATTCTCAAACTAAACAATTACAGGATTCTGACTGTTACAATGGTCGTGGTTCTGGTATGTTTTTGCCTCCTGGCTTTTCTTTGTGTTTTGTGTCCAATAAGCATTTGGCCATAGCTTCTGGGAATTTAATATCACTGGCGTAAGGGAAATTATTCTATGTAACTGATCTTGGATTTATTAATTTGTCATTATCATTATGATATCCAGGTCTTGGAAATATCAGCATCAGAAAAGTTCTTTTTTCACTCTGTGCATTTTTTAAAGTTTTATTGTTAGCAACGTGCAAAATGTTTTAGAGAGGACTCTAACGTGTACCTCATCTTAAAGCTATTGGAGGACATACAGTAAAAACCCACAGTGTAGTGCTGATTTGCGTGAACAGCATAGATCTGTGCATCAGTGGTTGCATTTTAGTGTGACGCTAAGGGTTGCACCACTCCACAAAAGCTAGCCAGAAAGTTAATTGTGACATTTGTAATCAAAGTATATAATTCTTTACAAATTTGTATATGATGAAAACCTACGGGTAAGACATATAAAGTATGTAATTTCGATGCAGTCGTACACGTTACACATGGGACCATCATGTGATATTAAAATTACTGATTGTTTGCAAGTGATTTCAATTACTTCTAGGATTGCACGAAAAGATAGTTCAACACACTTTAATAGAGGTGGTGAGGATTGAAATGTCCATTTGCACAGATTTCTATTTTCTATTGTATGTCAATTATTCACTGTAGAATGCATATTCTGTTCGTTTTTTTATGTTTTACCAAATGCAATTCGTTTTACATGATTTGTATTACAAATATTTACTCATTCAAAATGTAGCCAACAAAAAAACGGACATGCAAGAATGGCAATCACAACGACTGTACAATAAGATGTAATTGGGATCTGTGTTTTCTGTACCCCACTGTTACTTTTTCCCCCACTGTTGTGATGTATGTAACTTGTAGCCTAGTGGTTATTGAGAAACATTCTTTGCTGTTCACATCGGTAATATTAGATGCCACTGGCAGACGTTTTTAGAGTAGTTGGTTTTACTGTGACGTGTAAGAACGAGGAGGGCTGCAATGACCCTCTGGTTATTCTATAACTTGGATACTCACTCAACTGATGTTCTCTGACTGACCTTCCAGAGGCTCAAAGCACAAGTGATCATACGAGATAGACAGAGGACAGTAATATGCCCCGGAAATAGTTTTTATTACCTCCTCTGTGGATCTTTAAGTGACAGGTGAAACTGTCATTGAACCTGGTCTGGAAGTGAGTCTTATAATATTGGGAGTCTGCACAGATCTAAGCTCCTCCTAACGTGTTCACGTGCTCAAAGAAATATGACCCCTCCCCATTCTGCGTGCATGCATGAGAGGAGAGATAGTCTACGTAAGACATTCCACAAACATGCACACATACCTGTATTGTTTGTTTCTTTTCACCGATCTTTGTCCGACTTCACTCCTTGGAATCTTTTTTGGTCTCTTAGGTGTACTCCCCAAGTCAGGAAATGTGTTTTATGCATCTGAAAGAAACCAAAGGTCATGTTCATGAAATCAAAACCGCATTGATATTTGTTTCATTGTTTCATTTTTTGTATGAATGTATCTAGATGTTACAATTGTATTCTTGGTTTAGATTAAAAAAGTTACATTGGTTTAAATTATGCAGTGGTTTTATAACTGTCTATCTGTGCACAGTGGAGAATGCCTAAAGCAGGTGGTAGTGCATTACAGCTTTTCTTAAATCACATGTTATGCACAACCTTCGCAGTAGCACAAGAGGGGTACAGAGTTCCCCAGGGAGAGTGTGCAAGACAAGTGTGCGTGTAGCGTAGAAGAAGGTAAAATTCCCCTTTTGGAACTAAAACCCTCACACACCTAGCAAGCTAGATGTCATGCTTCATCATATGGGTTCTGCTCCTCGTCAGACTGGCGCTGCAATGTCTGACGGGCACCCGTAAAGGGGCTCTTTATCGGAGATATTTTGTTCCAGCCATATGGTGCATGCGGGTGAGAGGGCGAGTGAAAAGGTGTAGTCGTGAAGTAGTGGTGAATTAAAAAAGGTGGGTCAGTACACAGGGAACTTTAATGGCGTGGCTGACTCCCTTGATTAAAATAGGTGGGAGGGGAGATATGCGCTGAGAAGGTACACAGCAGAATATCTGCAACCCTCTGGTCAGGTCAACATGTTGCTTGCCGACATGGCAATTCTTCAGGACCTAAGTGCTCAGTACTACACAGTGAACAGTTAATTAAATGTGAATTACAACCTTATTCCTTGAGGTCAATAAGTAAGCAGGCCGGCAGGTACTGCTGTTGCGATGTGACCCTAAGTGATTCCCTAAGGCGCCTCGCAGTCTGCTCCCGTTGGACCTGCACCCATGAGTCAGGTACCCAGTCGGTGTGCGGTCCTATCCGTAAACACCTACCCCCACAGAGTCTGGTCAGAACAACCTTCGCAGTTACATACTGTGTGTGCTTGTCTATGCATAGCGAATAAACAGTGAACAGCACACATATCTTTCTGAATCTTCCCAGCTCTCCTCCAGTGCGATCAATTGTCCTCCTGGTTTTATTTTAACTTTCTTCTTTCTTCCTGTCCTCTGTTTACTCCTCATTTTTGTATTAATGTATCTAGATGTTTACAATTGTATTCTTGGATTCGATTAAAAAGTTGCATTGGTTTGCTTATGTATTGTCAGATGCGTTGTGGTATTGTTGTTCATGCATAACACTGTACATTTGAGTTATTAGTATTTATGCTTTAGATAAAATTAATGCATGGTTGTCATTTATGCTTTGGATTATAAGTCTGTGCTTTTCTTGTTGCTGCTTTAGAGTATCCAGTAGTGGTATTCTTATTAATGTATTTTTGAAATGGTTATTTATGCTTTAGATGGTATAGCCATTGGAATGCTCTTCATGCTTTGGATTATACCGTTGTGTTTTGTGTTAATTTTGCCTATGCTTTAAAACATAAAGTTAAATTATGCAATGGTTTTATAACTGTCTATTTGCATAACCTTGCTCCACCGGAGATTGCATCACCTGGCTCTTTACCACACATCTGTGCACAGTGGAGAATGCCTAAAGCAGGTGGTAGTGCATTACAGCTTTTCTTAAATCACAGGTTAGGCACACCCGTGGCGGTTACATACTGTGTGTGCTTGTCTATGCATAGCGAATAAACAGTGAACAGCACACATATCTTTCTTAGTCTTCTCAGCTCTCCTCCAGTGTGATCAATTGTCCTCCTGGTTTTACTTTAACACTCATCTTTTGTCCTGTGCTCTGTTTCCTCCTCCAGATATACTTCTGCGCCTGTCAGGCGGAGACAACAAATGTGCGGGGCGCGTTGAGATACTCTACAAAGGCGCCTGGGGCACAGTGTGCAATGACAAATGGGATAAATTTGATATGCAGGTCGTATGCAGACAACTCCAGTGTGGAAATGCATTCAATTATGTTCCGAAAGCTCTCTTTGGACCAGGAGGTGGCAAGATTCTTCTGGATGACCTGAACTGCAAAGGCACAGAAGCCTTCCTCTGGGACTGTCCGCACAGAGGCTGGGCCATCAACGACTGCACCCACGCGAAAGACGTCGGCGTCATCTGCCCGGGTAGGTCCCTTCACTCACTGGCTTGTCTATTCCGGGCTTTCCTGGCCTCCTCTCCTGTGAGAGATGAACATTTCGGAAACCTATGTTTGTGTTCTCGAGCCACAGATGTGGATCACTCCACTCTGACTCACTTCAGAGGAGAGAGAAAGATCAAGCATAAGGAAAAAAGAGAAAATCAGAAAATGAAAAAATAACTACAACAAACATAGGCACAGTAACACAATCAAGGTGCTAATAGAATGAGCATATGCAAATGAGAAAAGGAATACAATGTGGAATATGACTAGAGGCGAAATATTTGACCTACTTTTGGGTCACGGTTCAAAGAGCTTACAATTGATTGGAGCACGTGTGCAGATGTAGGGTTCTATTCATAATTAGGTGTTCTAGGACTTGTTTGACAAGACATCTACCACTCGTACTTGCTCTTGGAAGAAATAGTGTTCCTTTCAATTATACTTAATGGGCCCTTGAAGGGGGGTGGGGGGTGCAAGAACTTGACATTAGAGGTTTGTAATGTAACTGAATCCTATTTAAAAACGTCGTAGTATAGAACCTAGAAACAGAATCAGGAAAACAGGGGAATGCTTTCTACTTGAAAGCGAGGGAATGCCTTGGCAGGGTCCCAGAGAAGAGTGCTGGGAGGTGCAGTTCTATAATGCAAGGTAGATTACATTTTGAGAGCGACGCAGATGGGCGTAGCCATTGCGATTTTATCATTTTTAAGCACTAAAATAATGTACAGTGACTGGCATTTGTCATAATGCCCACACTAGCAATAGTGGTGAAGACAGAGGAGATACTGAGTAAACAGCACCTGCAAGATGAAATATTGGGGAACAAGCAGTAGCTACAGTGAATACTACAGGTTGATGTGTGATGGTGACCCTGGAGCAGCTCTGTTCGAACACCTGTTCCAACTCATTTGGCCATTGAAACCTACAAACCCCGCAGCTTAGGGAGGAGATGCTGGGATTAGCAGCATATCTACAATGTCCTTAATGGATAACACTGAGTCACATTGACCATGAAGGTGAAGGTAGCCATGGGGAGGAAGAGGGTGATTCGCAATGCTGGTAAATTATGGGCGGCTTTATAAAGGTGTGCACACAATGTGTAAATCAAAGAGGAGAAGCATTTCTTGTCTGCATAATTTAGGGCCACAGGGATGAACTTGATGTGTGTCTGTAGTGCAGAACAGGGTTGTTCTTGTCATGTAGTATTTTTAGAGCGTGCCTCTGCCACTTATGGCCACAAAGCACTCAGCTGCATGCTGAAGCCTGCCCGCGTGGTTTGAAGTATGTGTACCTCCAATGTGGCCCATGAGGGTAGCGTTCAGTGTCATACATGAGGTTCTAAGCAGCACTTGAAATCATGTACATTAACAATACTTGTAGACATGCATAGGTTGGAGTGTGTGTGAGAGAAAAATAGCCCATGCAACTGTACATTCTAGAGCATGACCACAGGCCTTTGCATGGTCCAAATGAATGGGTCCTAGGGAATCTCTTTGCATGTGCTCTTCTAAAAGGTGTTGTCTGGATAAAGGTGCACCTATGTTGTTCGGTGACCTTGGAATAATAGATGTCTGAAGATGAAAGTCGAGTACCCCAGCAAGCAATATAGGCTTGTGTTGAGTATGAGCTGTCCAACAGTAACAGGGGGAGAACTGCAGGCTAAGAAGACAGACTTACAGCCTTACATTGTCTATAGAGTGAGGCTGCTTCGGATCCATGTGGCAGATGCTGTAGCACTCATACAACCCTCATGCAGTAATGCTCTAAGACTGTCAGGGTATTTCATTCTGCTTGTTTTGTGGTGCTCTGCTGTAAAGATCAATAGACTATATTAACAATTGGTGGTGAAATGAGCTTCTAGTGTGACTCACTGAAATACTTTGATCTGTCAGCTGGTTTTCTTTCCATCATGAGTCTGTAATAGGAGGGAAGAATGTCTAGGCCAGCAGGCACTTTTGAACTCAGAAGGCCTTAGGGAGGACTGGACTAAACATTTTTTCAGGAATCAGGATTCGATTGATCTCATCTCTTGTGCTGTGGTTTTTGGTCGATTAAATTCTGGCTGGGAGAATAAGAGGATAATAGTCGCAACAATCCATTGGTTTCAAGTTCTGGGTCCAGACCTGATGTTGGTGGCTGTTAAGAAAATAAGGAAGAAAGTAGTCCCTGTTCAGTAAGAGTAAGGAAAAGAGTAGCTCCCAACCCCGGCATTGATTTGGGGTTATGAAGCCAAGTTTGAGCACAGCATTGAAGTGAAGTGAGATAGTACCTTGTCCAGACGGCCGGGTGCTAGGGGTTTTCCAGTTTGGGCAATCAATAGATCTCAGTCCAGTCTGGTTTCTATGAATTGCAATGTGATTGTAAGTGATGCAGTCTGTGACTCAAGAAGGATGAATTTAGGACCCTGGGTCATAGAACAGGATTTATATTTCTATAGGGAAGCAGTTTGCTCAGTTTGATAAGAATGAGAAGCTGAGCTTGATAGAGCAGTTTCTAACTCAATTGAATGTTCCATGTGTGGATTAGTAAAGCTTACATAGTCCAGCTCATACTCTAATTGGTGATCTAAGCATGCCGGCAGAGCATTGAACTGATCTGAAGGGGGTGGAGACTGTTAAAGGGATTATGGTGAAATATGATATTCCGGCCCATTTTGCATTGCTGCGTTCAGTGATGATTTCAGAGTGGTAAACCAGCATATAGTACTGGCAATACTAAAATAGTCTTTATTGATGTTAGCCTCACAGTGATTGCCGGGTGCAAATTTAGGCTCATATTCAAGATCCAGTGATATGTTAATAATAGCATGGATCTATGTTTATCCTATTTTCAAAGCAGAAAGTAGCAAATGTTTTCATGTTACTTATCGAGAAGAGGTTGTCAGTGACCTTGCACATGTGCACCAATACTGAGTTCATTAGCTTTACAGATTTTACACTGGATCAGGGAACAGCTCATTAAGCAAACCTACTAACCCTCTTGCCTGATACCCCCTGAGATTTT
Source organism: Lissotriton helveticus (assembly GCF_964261635.1). Lineage (NCBI taxonomy): Eukaryota > Metazoa > Chordata > Amphibia > Caudata > Salamandridae > Lissotriton > Lissotriton helveticus. Next base: position 1,249,827,330 of record NC_136065.1, read on the forward strand.
TCTCAAGATGTCCCATCTATTGCCTGGTGTGTCGCTTCCATTATAAAACTCCAGTGGTCACATGCGCCATTCTCAATCCTTGCCCTTTGGTTATGCATGCCATGTGTTAGAATGAATTAGTCTAGAGTCTTAGGCTCGACCTCATTTTAAATACAGAGATGTGGCTTGAAGAAAGTTTTTAGCCGAGATAACTCTTGACTATCTTAAAGGTTATGACATGCTACACAAGGAGAAGCCAGGCCACCTGGATTATGTTGTTGTGGTCATTGGTAAAACTTAGACACCTACCTTCCTCTTTAGCATACATTCTCCTATTTAATATTGTAATCACATCTAAGTACACTATAAGAATGCTCCTACTCTATTGCACCTCACTTGGAGTGACCATAAAACGATCCTCTTCCATCTCATTCTCGTGCATACTCAGTCTAAGCACACTAGTAACCTGGAATTAAATCTTTATTGGAGCATGAACTAAACTCCCAGAAAGGCCATTTTGACACACTTCTTCAGTCTATTATCCGAGATCCTTCTGAATATGTGAAACCAGTATATCCAGTTCCAATCTGCGCCTCACTAATGATCCTGATAGCCCTCTCACTCACGCCTCTGACATTGCACATAAGTACACCCTGAGACCTGAGGTACACAAATGCTTTGATTGGGGGCATGCAGAGCAGCAGAAATCTGAAACTCTCTTGGAGCATCACTTGAATTGCTCAAGATAGGCAGCATCATGCTGGGGAAACCCACAAATATAAGATAGCTTCTAATTACCAGCAGCTCATCGAAAAGGCCTTTAAAGAAAATGCTGAAGAGTTCTCAATTCTGACACCCTAACCAACCCTGTGGCTTTTATTTGTATTATCATCCATTCATGGGATCTGTGCAACAACTTCTCAATGTTTTACTTTAAAACTATCAAACATTTTAATCTGGTCCTGCTCCTTCTGTCACAATTTCAGCAGTTATGATTTTTTTCTACCATAGTGATAAGCGTGGCCAAAATACCACCTGAGTGACTTACCTCACTCACCTATAGTTACCCAAAATAAGTCAGCCGGACAGTGGAGAAGAATAAACAAAGCAAGTTTATTAGGCCACAAACTCCCATATGAGAGGGCCCTATATCGACCTCACCCCTAAGAGTGTGCCGAGAAGGACTGCCTCACATCATCATGGTGATACATTATATTACAAGAAGGCAGAGTAAAACACGCCCATAATGGAAAAGTACTGGTCCACCAGGGATGTGGACAATGGTCTCATACAAGAGGCATCTGCACCTGCAATAGCAACACTTGTTATCATCTCCCAAGGACACAGAGCCAGGCCGCTACATCCCCAGCGCATGAGAACGGCCTGATAAGGAGTTTCGCTAGCAGGAGTTTCAGCTACAGTAAACCAAGAAATGCATATATGCTGACACGAGGAATTACTCCTATTCCTACGGGAGGGGGAATGAGCAAGTACAGTTAGCACGTAGAGAGAATAATCCAAAATGGTGGCACACATGCTAAGCTAAGAACACTGCAAACAATATCACACGCATAAGTGAATAACTGCATAATGAGAACATAAACGTAAATGCGTAAGTGTAAGTAATTAGTTAGACACATTCCGCTAACTCATAAGCATTATGTGGAAGGGGGCGGAGCTTGGGATTGACGCCTATCAGACCCTCCTTTTAGCGGACTGTGGCTAACACGTTTGTTTCCATTTATTAACCAAAAGGAGGGCCTTTACAGCAGATCTATGGGCAGGGGAACTTAAACCATAACATCATCATGAATCAGTATTAACCAATTCGCATCAGTAAGCTCAACAGCATCGGAGACAGGGTATTGTTTCAATCGTTTCGTAGACTTCTTCATATTGCTGGCACACATGGAGCAACAGGGAGGAAGGCAGTAAACGCAGAGGCAGCATGACAGTAGAAAACCTACAACACCTATAATGACCATGAATATTTTCCAACCCCAGGAAGAGAAAAGACCCCACAACCATGTCTGTAAGGACCAGGTACCATTATCTTGATGAAGTTCAGCAGCCAACCTATGAAGTTTCTGCACAGCCAAGTTAACAGTCGGGGCGGAGTCAGGAATATATACGCAGCAAGACGTCCCGATGACGCGGCAAGCTCCACCCCTATCTGCCAGGATGACGTCAAGAACCATTCTATTCTGAATCGTAAATAATCTCATAGCCTGCATCTCTAGTGACATGTTAGCTGCAATATCAGCTTCAGTGTTCACTACCTTTTCCATAACCCGTGAAAGACGTCTAATGGATCTACTATTAAAGATAGGGCCCCAGAATGGCAACAGACCTTTAGAAAAGTCGTTAAACTGCTGCCCAGCGGTGTCTGTCTGATCGACGTCATCAACTTGAAGATCCCTCCTTTTTCGCTGTCCTTGCCCCGCGTCAAACCTTCTATGTGTCTTGTGATAATCTGAAGGGACTACATAAACAGGAGGGAGTAAATACGCCAGGTAGCATGTCCCACCCCAACCCTCAGGCAACCACAGGTACCCGTTATCACCACACACAAAGTAGACATTAGGGGGAGTGACAAGCGAAGGGCTAAGGGTCAACCTAATCGAGGTGGTCACATTACAAACACTATCACCCACCTTTATCGGACCTCTACCCTGTATACAGAAATAAGGTGAGGGTCCCACTACTGCTAGGGGCACTAAAGAATGACCACTACTGTTTGTAGCAGGAGGGCGTCGGTATGCTAGAGAAGAGTTTAACTGTAGAAAACTCTCTCGTACCTTATCAGTGTCATTAGGTATCAGAAACTTGTCCAACTTTTTCGAGCAAGTCTCTAAGAATGTTTGGTCAAAACGTCCATCAGTAAATAATCGTCCAAGGGATGAGGGAGGCAAAGGGCGAACCCGCATCGTCAGTGTAGACCTACTGTCAGGGAGTCGTGGGGTGAGAGAGTCCGGCTGCTGAAAAAACTTCACCCTACCTATCAAGGTATACCAGCCAACGCAGCTATTCACAGGGGTCAATTGCAGTGCCAATAACCTGTCCTTCTTATACGCTGCAGAAGGGAGCAACCCACATACCCAGCAATCTGTCACATTGTATACTGCGTGTGCATGATGTAACGTTTTTATGAAGACATTATCACGGTAACCTTTTCTCATACATTGTTCACCATAATCGACAGTAACCATATTATGTTCTGGTAAGGGAGAAGGGGTAGGGACCATTTTGTGGACTGGGTAAGCTTTGTCTAGAAAAAACAGTATTCCAAGCATGATCAGGAAGACAATAATGAGCACCACAATAACCACAATTTTACTTTTTCGTGATAGGGCACGCCATGGTGAATCTGGTTCCGGTCTGCGGGGAGCAGCAAAAGGCTGTTCCTCATCGGGTATTGGACGACCAAAAGGGTACATTTCTGCTAAAGAACGGGGCAAGGGATATCTTAAAAGTTCAAAAACTAAGGACACTACTAAAAGTTCAGACACTCCACAACCGGCCAGAGGGGTTCTTCACCCTTCGATGGGCTGTTCTCCCTATGTCCGTTAAAGCCTCATAGGCAGGCTTTCAGCTTCGCAAACCCTATTCCCTCGACGGAGTCACACAACTGTAATGACTCAGGAGCACTAAACTTGGGCCCACGTTTGACTCTAATGTTCCATCCAACAATGTCTCAGAAGTGCACCAGGGCTCCTTTCAGCAGTCCATCCCTATTGCTACATTAACCTATCGACTATAGTCCACTCCTATCCCTATCTCAGCCCTTCTTCCAGTGCTCAATGCATTTGCCTCTCTTTCCTGGGCCGCAAGTTATAGCGAGTGCTCCCTCGCACTTCGTGGTCTGAAAACAGAATTGGTGGGTCGTTCGGACAAGAGGTGGCTTCGGTCACCGGAGCACCGTGACCGATAGAAGCCTCGCTACTCGCACTCAGGGCTGGCTTCCGTGCTTTGTCGTCGTGCTCCTCCCCAATCAACACAGCATCAGAGAAAGGGAGATACTTAGGCAACGATTCTGTTTCGTGATCTGCAATGCCACCTCTTACCCAGACATCATAGGGTAAAGGCAGTGGAACTTTTTTCACATGAGAGGCATGCGTCCACGCCTTACGACCGTCCACTCGAAGTGCGGTGCGGGTGGTGAGCAGCACCAACCTCGGCTCAGACCACCTGGGCTCCAAACAGGACTTCCGCTGGTACTTCTTAACAACGACCCAGTCCCCTGGGTTGATGCCGTGACCGGGCCCCTCAGGCAGCGGCTTCAGTGTGTCTGCTACCTGCTGGTGAACAGAATGGAGATCTTTAGTCAAGGCTTACAAGTAGTCTGTCAACATAGGATATTCTATCTCTGAGAAACATTTGGGTCTAGGAACTCCCCACACATTTGCTGGCCTGCCGAATACAACTTCATGGGGAGAAACACCTGTCTTGGAATTTACTGTAACTCGTGTGGAGAGTAGAGCAAGGGGAAGAGCGTCTGGCCACCGCAACCCAGTACTTTCCTGTATCTTGGCCATTTTCAGTTTCAACGTACCATTAAATCTTTCAACTAAACCCGCCGCCTGTGGGTGTAAGGCTGCGTGGAATTTTTGAGAGATTTGTAATCCCTTACATATATTTTTCATCAATTCTGCATTGAAGGATGTACCGTTATCACTCCAGATCACCCTAGGTAACCCGAACCTGCTGAAGTATTCCTTGATCAACATTTTAGCTGTCGACATGGCTGTACAGTCTTTTGTTGGAAAGGCCTCCACCCACCTACTGAATGCGCACACCACCACAAGTACATATTTGAGATTGTTCACTCTTTCCATTTCAATGTAATCCATCTGTATTACTTCAAAGGGGTATGTTGGGGGTGCAAAGTTACCCACAGGGACAGGTGTTCCCTTCCCAGGATTGTGTCGTAGACAAATCATGCACTGTTGTACCATGCGTGTGGCCACCCTAGAAATGTTCTTATTACTCCATACGGGGTCTAATAATTTACATATTCCTTTAGCACTTATGTGAGCTGGTCCATGGGCCATCGTCACCACTGGAAGGACATATGCATTTGGGAGCAACCATCGTCTTTTGTCAGTCACATCCGTCCAACACTCATCCGAGTCCAGCTGTCCCTTTCCATTCTTCCATTCCCTCAGCTCCTCCTCAGTCACTTTCTCCTGTATGTTTCGCACACTCTGTACAGTATCTGAGAACATATTAATGTCTGGTACACATCTAGCCGGTCCAGCCACAAACATTCGCGGGAGTCTGTTCCTGGCAGTTTCTTTGGCTGTCTGATCTGCAAACGCGTTTCCCTGTCCCACATCATCAACCACTGCTTTGTGTGCGCTACACTTTATGACTGCCAGCCTTCTGGGAAGCGTTAGAGCCGTCAACAAGCGCAATATCAATGGGCCGTGTTGAATGCGTTGTCCGTGTGATGTCAAAAATCCCCTCTCTGCCCACAGTCTTCCATAGCTATGAGCCACGCCAAAGGCGTATTGGCTGTCAGTATAAATGTTCACATCCAATCCTTCACTCAGTTCACATGCACGCATCAACGCTATTATCTCTGCAGCCTGAGCTGAGTTATACGGGACTCTAGAAGTCTCCACCACTGTGTGTAATGTCGTCACTGCATATGCTGCTGTTGTGGTGCCGTCCGCTAATTTAAAACAGGACCCATCAACATACAACTCTCCGTCAGGGTTATCTAGGGGTTTGTCCGTCAAATCTACTCTCCCTTTTGTTTCCTCCTCCGTTCGGAACAGGCAGTCATGTACTTCACCAGTTTCCTCATCCGAAGGGAGGGGCAACAGTGTTGCTGGATTCAGGGTAGCACATCGTTTTATCGTCACATGTGGGGCAAATAATGTCATCTCATATCCTGTCAGACGAGCGCTAGTTAAATGCTGTGTCTGTGTTCTGTTTAGTAAAATGTCCACTGCATGTGGTACCATTACCGTAAGAGCTGAACCCAGTACGAGCCCTGCCGACTGTCTTATCGAGACTGCAGCAGCCGCTGTAGCCCTTAGACAGCTCGGAAGCGCTCTTGCCACATTGTCGAGCATTGCAGAGAAGTAAGCACACGGTCTCTGTTTCCCTCCAAAATCTTGTGTTAAGACAGACAACGCGCAACCTTCCGCCTCGTGCACATAGAGTACAAAAGGCTTCTGGTAATTGGGTGTTCCCAAAACGGGTGCAGAACATAAAGCAGTCTTCAACAACTCAAACGCTTCTTGGCATGCAGGTGTCCAAGGTAGGGGCTCACACACTTCTTTCGTGGTCAGATACAGCAGGGGTTTCGTTAGTAAAGCATAATTAGGTATCCACTGACGACAGTACGATGTTATTCCCAAGAATGCGCGCACCTCTCGCTGTGTGTTAGGGACTGTCATGTTAGTTATTGCCCTGATGCGCTCTGGTGTCAGCCTTCTCCCGTCCTTCGATAGGAGGTGACCGAGATAAGTAACCTCCTGTCGACAATATTGGAATTTAGGGAGAGACACCTTGTGTCCCTTCTGAGCCAAATGGTATAACAATTTAACTGTTGACTCTCGGCATCCCTCCTCATTGTCGGAGGCGATGAGAATATCATCCACATATTGCAACAAGACATTTCCCTGTGGGAGCTCCAAATCATCTAACTGTGCTTTTAATGCTTGACTGTAAATACTGGGACTTTCTGTATAACCCTGAGGAATTCTCGTAAATCTAAAACTGCGTCCGGCCAGTGAGAATCCGAAGAGGTACCTGCTATCTGGGTGTACGGGTATACTGAAGAATGCATTCTTAAGGTCCAATACTGAAAAATATTTTGCTGACGGAGGTATCATAGTCAAAATGGTAGTAATGTCAGAAACCACTGGGTACTGGGGCTCAACCACCTTATTAACATGGCGTAAATCAATCACAAAACGATAGACATCAGGTGTATTCTCACCCTCGGCACCTGAGGACCTTTTCAGTATCGGAAGTATCGGGCTATTACAAATGTTAGAGTCTGTCTCCTCGACCACCCCTGATCCGATCAAATCCTGTATAATCTGCAACAGAGCCCTCTCTCCATCTCTAGAAATCTTATATTGAGGTATGCGAGGCAGCTTCGCACCCACCTTAACATTTATGGACACCGGTGCAATGTCCATCTTACCCACATCAGTATCGCTACAGGCCCACAAGCTCGGAGGGACATCCCTGAATTCAACTGGGAGGGGTTCATCCTTTGAAAAACATTGCTGCGCACGCGCGACAGAAGGACCCATCGTAAGGTACACACCATCCGGGGAACAGTAAATCGTAGCTTGCAATCTTTTTAACAGATCCAAACCCAACAAATTCTCACCACAATTCGAAGTCAAAAGAAAAGGGGAGTCAACAGTAAAGGGGCCAATCGTAAGTGTCAATGGCTTAGAGATGGGGCTAACCACCGGGGTACCAGAAAACCCCACTGAAACATTAGTCTTGCCAGACAGAGCTGCCCCTGGAACCTGAGAACGTGCTACAGAACTTTTCGTAGCACCTGTATCCAATAAAAATTTCTGATGGGATCCCGACAAGTCTGCCGTTACATAAGGCCCACGTTGATCAACATCCACAGAAACAGGTCCCTCACTCTGCCCTACGCTGTCCTAGTTATAGGAAAATCCTGTGAAATCATCCTCGGCGTACGCATCGTTGTAGAACTGTCTATCCCTGTCATTATCGTCCTCCCTCTGAGAATGCTGTCTATCCCTTCCTCCGTCAAAATAATTTCCTCCAGGTCTCCTACCCTCCTCGGACTGCCTATTGTCTCTAGGCGCTTCTCCCCGACCTCGCCCCCTACCAGGTCCAGCCTGGGACCGCAGTAGTGGGCAATCCTTCCACCAGTGCCCTTCCTGTTTGCAGTTAGCGCACTGGTTGGGTCCCAAACGCTCTCTTCTCTCTCCCCTCCCGAAACTACTTCCTCGACCACCCGAGGCGGGCGGGGCTCCCCGTCCTCTGCCCTTCGCTACTTGCTGCAACAAAACCTTCGTCTTCAAATCTTTCGCCTTCTTTTCCTGCCTGTCTTTATTCTCATTCTCTCTATGTTCATAATACTGGGCCATGCTTAAGATGCCTGAGGGGGTAGATGTTGTCCATGTACTTTCAGACGCTTGCAGTCGGGCCGATATTTCTGGCAGTAAATTCGTAACAAATCTATTGACAAAGAGACGCAGCCCACCATCTTGAGAGATATCCTGCCCGCTAAAATCCATAAACGTTTCCTCAAAGCGAGTGAAGAAATCTGAAACTGCCTCATCCTTTTTCTGTTTGCAAGCCGTTAACTTATCCCAATCTACCTTTTTAGGAGGAATGAGTGAATGCATATATTTAATTATGCGCCCGGGTAATGCTAGTATCTCAGGTTTCGGTTTTTCGCCTGGCTTACGTTCCTTATCCCAATCTGTAAATTCTGCCCAAGTCCCGCCTAACTCCTCTCTATGTTCCGAACCCTTCACCTGTCTCCACACATCCACGGGAACCAATAATCCGAAAAACAGTTCAATATCTGCTAACGTCATTACTGTTGAGGATGCTGCCTCTGTTAATTCCTTGTAATAAGCCGTTGGGTTTTTTCTAGAGTCGGGTAACTGCGCCTTCAGAGCTAATACCTCGCTCCTTTTCCAGGGCGTATACACCCATTGTTCTTGGAAATGAGCATCTACACGTGGTCTGGTTACTGCCAAGGTGGTCGGGTCTATTATTTCAGATACCTCAGGGTGAAATATAGGGTGTACCTCACGCATTGGATGTATCCCCGGGAAGTGAGTCTCACCTGTTACTGTTAGCTCATTCCTGTATTCCAACAAATACCTCAGACTACGGAGCACTTCCCCCGCTCCAGTATTAGCCCTGTAAGCATGAGCCTTAATATCGCGAAGAATCGCCGGCGCCTCACCGCCATATCCCTGTTCCCATAACGCTATTAGGGTCGTTGACATGTGCCACAAAGCGTGCTGCTGCATTAAAGGCTCATAATCCTTCATAGTAGACCAAATATCCTCTAATGAATAAATGTTATTCCTGGCCCATTGACAAGCTTGATTAGCTACCATTGTTTTCTCGTCTAGGGGTATAGTAGCGCGTGTGAGTAACTTTCGTACCTGATGGAGTAGACCTCCCTCCGCTCCTCTAGCAGGTGTTCGCAACGCGCTCTGAGGGGTGGCGCTGGCAGAAACAGTGGGGATAGCAGGGCCAGCAGAGAACACCGGGAGTAGCGCAGCAGACGCAGCAGGGCTCGCCGCCGAGAAAGAGAGCAAGGGTGCCATGGTAGAAGGGGAAGTAGGTCCCCCTGCAGAGGAAGCAGGTGTACCGGACAAGGGAGGGGCACCGACTTGGGGAACTGAAACCACCGCCTGTGGGGCGGAATCTCCGAGCACGGGGTACAGTGAATGTGGAGCATATGGGGGAGGAGGTCGGGCGCTCAAAATATCTTCCATCTCGTCTACGTCCTCTTCCTTTACCACATAGCACTTATTTTCCAACAACCTAAAACGCCTATCTGCGCGCTCAATCTGCAGCTCATTCTCTTTCTTAGTGTGTTCTCTCGCCTTCTGCGCCATAGTCTGAGCCGATCTTTTCTGAGCAACCTTCTCTTCCCTTATCTGCCGTTCCCGTACCTCCTTCTGCCACATTCGCAAAGAATCAAACATACTCTGGCGGCTGCGCCTAGCAAATAATTTGTCTTGTAAATAGTCTCATTTTTCTGCATCGAAAGAGCCTAGTAGGGGCCACTGCAAATCCACATTATCCATTGTATACTTATGCCATAAAGAGGAAAACAAAATAGGAGGCAAGCCGTGTTTGACGTACATGTCGAAATTTGGAGAACCTTCCTGAGGGGCAGGTTGGCTCTTAGCCAATCTCACATCTGAAACCTCATCGCAACACCCGAAACACCGCAATTTACTAAAGCACGGCATTTTGTAATCCTACAACACACAACAACACAGGAAAAATTCACAGTATCATATGCATATATTAATCAAATAGAATCCGTACTAAAACACGTGTTACAAAAATGGGACAAGGCCCGTCGACCAAGTCCTGGGAAACCTGGACACTACCGCAGACTGAACAGCCTACACTCGCTGTTCCGAGACTGGGAAACCAATCCGTTTCCTGGGCAGCACTACAAATCGGCAGGTGCCACACCACACGGGACCCGGTACTCTCCCGTAAATCACCACATTAGGTGTTCGGGCGAGCCCAAAATCCTCGCGCAGCAAGCCGCTCACCAACCCGCAGTACTATCCAGTCGGATTTTTCACAAACCCTCGTTCCCCAATCTCCATCAAGTCTGTCAGAGCGCTATCCACGCCCTGAGTTTCCCGGAGCACACTAGCCCCAGAAGCACACCGGCTCCTCCAATCACCAGAGACACACCGGTCTCACGGAGCACTCCGGCCCCTTAATCACCAGTCGGACCACTTACCTTCCGTGCGCGGTCCCGACCTCTACCGTTCTCCACTTCCGGCTGGCTGGACCAACACGGTCAGCTCCAAGGTTCCGCCTTCCGGACTCCGGCGTAGGATCATGGACCGAGACCTCCTCCAATCAGCAGGGTGGGGCAGCGCTGCGAGAACCAAGCTCGGCATCAAAGTGGGTACCCGAACCCACCGTGCCGACCAGGGGGTCTCCGGCCTTCTGCTACCCACTTACGGGTGAGAAAGATCCTTATCGCGGAGTCCCTGTTCGGGCGCCATCTGATAAGCGTGGCCAAAATACCACCTGAGTGACTTACCTCACTCACCTATAGTTACCCAAAATAAGTCAGCCGGACAGTGGAGATGAATAAACAAAGCAAGTTTATTAGGCCACAAACTCCCATATGAGAGGGCCCTATATCGACCTCACCCCTAAAAGTGTGCCGAGAAGGACTGCCTCACATCATCATGGTGATACATTATATTACAAGAAGGCAGAGTAAAACACGCCCATAATGGAAAAGTACTGGTCCACCAGGGATGTGGACAATGGTCTCATACAAGAGGCATCTGCACCTGCAATAGCAACACTTGTTATCATCTCCCAAGGACACAGAGCCAGGCCGCTACATCCCCAGCGCATGAGAACGGCCTGATAAGGAGTTTCGCTAGCAGGAGTTTCAGCTACAGTAAACCAAGAAATGCATATATGCTGACACGAGGAATTACTCCTATTCCTACGGGAGGGGGAATGAGCAAGTACAGTTAGCACGTAGAGAGAATAATCCAAAATGGTGGCACACATGCTAAGCTAAGAACACTGCAAACAATATCACACGCATAAGTGAATAACTGCATAATGAGAACATAAACGTAAATGCGTAAGTGTAAGTAATTAGTTAGACACATTCCGCTAACTCATAAGCATTATGTGGAAGGGGGCGGAGCTTGGGATTGACGCCTATCAATAGGCAGCGAGCCTGCTTCAGTGCTCTTCTGCTCTATGCCTGTCTCTAAGGCGGGGATTCCCAATAAAGTCACAACCAATTCTTATTGCAGCCTTATGCACCCTTTTTGAACTGAGACAGTCCTATTAAACTTGAAAACAATGCTAAAATAATACTATTATGTTAAATATTTATGAAAATAGAATTATTTGTTATATTTATTTTGACTGTAGATCAAAACAAAAAATGTTACAGCACTACTAACTAAAGTTAATTTGACAATTGCAATTATTTTTAATATAAATATTACATTTCAATTATCTTTCTGAAGTTTGAATTTAAACAAATCTCATCTAAAGTAAAATAATCCTATTGTTTATGTATTATTTATTAAAAGTGGTGTATAGAATTATTTAAAAGCAATTTAATAATTTTTTTACAAAAATGTGATCGTTTTTAAATTCAAAAAGGTTTAAATAAAAATGGTTATTTTTGGGTAATGTTATTAACATTAAATCCATTTATAATGTTAACTATTTTAAGTAATGAAAGTTAGCATTCTTTCCTGTGGGGTTTAATTTTAAGTTTCTTTTTCTATTATGGTTTATGTGAGGGTGTTGTGTACCAGTGGCTGGCCATGTGTGGTGCTGGACTTACTCCAAATCTGAGCTGAGTGGAGTACATTTACTTTGTGTCCTTTTTTAATGTAGTTCCTTCAGAAGTGTAGTTTGTGAATTGGAATGAGCCCACTCTTTTGTAAGTGGATGGGCTTCCCTACCTAAACCCAGACCTAGCCCTTGCATAACCCCTCCTTACTTCTCCCTTAACCAATCCCTGTCACTAGTAAGTATTCCCATTTCCAGCCACTACTCCCAGCATTTAGGTCTAAACCCTATACTTACACACGGAAAGACTATGCAGTCAAGATGGCGATCTCTTCCCCAAAAAAGATCGGAGAAGTGGAGGCAGAAACTCCACACGTAGGTTTATGAATCGCATTTTGCAGTTCGTTAGTAGTACTATTGTAGTAAATATACTACGAAATTGCAGTATGTGAAGAGGCTTTAATATTTCTGTGTGCAAACCAAGTAATATAGCTGTGTGAGTTTTCGCCCAACTCTTTTTTGTAAATGTGGGCTCATGTAACACATACAAGGGCCTAACCCACTCCGCAAAATGTGGCAAGTATGATCTTCCAACGTACAGAAGCCCCACAAGGGTTTGTAAATTCCTTAATGTGTTTGGAAGCTGTAAAGTAGCACACTTATGCAAGAGGTCAGGTGTCACTCCTTCACCATCACTGGATAATTCATATCCAAGGAAAATTACATTAAAATATCAAACTTTAGACTTTTGTAAGTGAATGTTGTACTTTTGCATGACTAAAAGCTTAATTATCCTGTCTACCCTGTGCAGGTGCTCCATCAAGTTATCATCTGAAATGTATCATCATCAATATATGATTGTTCCTCGGCATCTTGTTGTAAAATCTCCATAATCCGTGCAACAACGAGTTCATGGCTGTTCTTATACCTCTGGGGTAGTCTTGTATAAACTTTCTGTAAATCACAGAGTGAAAAAGTGATTAGATACTGGGATTCTGCTGCTAAAATCTGACTGGAAAACCCATTAAATCTATCTAACGTTGTTTATAATTTTTTTCCTGACTAGATTTATCAATAATCCAATGATGTGAGCATTTTAGTCAGCATGTATGCATGTACATGAATTCAAATAACTCTTTTCTAAAATTATTCTTCATGAATTGACGGGTTTTATTATTGAAAAAAGAGCAGGGTTCTTGGTGGAATGACAAGCATTGATATTGTAACTGGTCGAACATAGCTCTTACTTGCTCTTGGCATCTTATTTAACAGGATATTGAGGCAGGGACTGGCTCTCAGTTTAGGGCCGATTTTGTGAGTAATCTTGGATGACACACTCATGAATTTGCCAATTAATACTACATAAGAAATGTCCATTGTAATATTTGTCTCTGCTCCCTCAGTTTAGCTAGGTCCTCAATCCCTGCTGTGGGTTTGACAAGTGCAAGACTAATAAAAAGTTATTTCCCATTTTTATTTCGATTTTGAATCTAATCTTTTAAATCTGTTGTATAATGGCAAAGCTTCCTATTCTGATAGTTGAAAATTTCAGGACACCAGTTACTCAAAGTCTCTTGGCTACGGGTGTTCATAACACAGTGGATGGGGTCACATTTGTTGTAAATGACCATGCTGCATACCCATTTTAAATATTTTACAAATGAGTGAAGTTTGACCCTGTAGATCCCAAAACTCGGAATTTTCTTACATATAGAGTTGCTGCATTACCTGCTCATTATGAACCCTATCACTGCGTAGGGCAGTGTGTAACAGTGGGTCATCATTAGTGGAGATGAGCATGGGAGGATGGAGATGATTGGAACTCACTCCACTTGGAAACCCATTCAGCCTAACCCACTGATATGCATGAGGTTGTGTACATTGTGGAAATCTTTTGAGGGAGTACTTGGATGATCACTCCATTTCTTTGAGGTATTAGGTCATGGCATAACAATCAAATTGGAATCTGCTCCTCTCTAAGGTGGGGAGCTATCTTGGGTGTCTGATGATTCACTTCAATAAACTGTGACAGCTGCGAGTAGATTGTTCTTTTGATCAGATGGCCAAGACTTATTCTTTTGTAGCAAGTCTATAGATTCTTGGATAAATATGTGCAGTCTTTGTGTTTTTAGGAATTGGGTTTCTTGTAAGGTATAGTGAGGCCCAGAAGGAAGTTTCCCTTTTTGAGCACACCCTTAAAAAGTTCCTGATAACAAATTCCTCCAAGGTAGATAGGGGAATATCCTTAAAGGTTTCAGAGGGGCAAGGGTCCAATGAGGAGATAGGGCAGCTGAAAAACATAAGAGGATCAGTGAAGGCAGTCACAGAGAGTGGTGAAAATAAGCAGAGGTAGATGCTAGGATTGCTTTCAGGAATTTCCCCCAGAAGGCAGAAGCAGTGGTTTGGACCATACATGCAAACAAACTAGATTCAGACGGGAGACTCCGAATTTTTAAAGTTAAAAAGGGTTTTATTTAAGCTGCATCCCACCTCAAATTTAGTGACGGCCGGTGCAGGTAAAACCAGTGGGGCTGGGTAATCGATGAGGGGTAATAACATTTAATAAAGAAACTCACTTACCCTGCGCTCGGAAAGCGCAAGGTAAGTGGTTTTCTTTTTTTTTCCCTTGACGTCGTCTGTCGACTCCCCACCCCACCGCTCATACCGGCACCGCCCGTCACTGCTGAAATTCCTTTCACTTCAATGGAAGTCTATGCAGAAAACAAAGTCCCCCCGATTATTTCTTCAAAATGTCCTGCTTTCCTCTTCCCGAATGTTGGCAAGGTTCGACCCCAGAAGGGAGAACTCTTTTCAAGCTTGACAGTGAATCACCAAACTGTGTTGAAAGTCTGCTGTCTACCATGACATCAGTTGAGCTCTTGAGTGTATAGATTAATTACAATATTTTTAATTTGTGAAAGCATACAGCCCTGCTGCTCCAAGTTAAAAAGTATCTCATTTTTGTACTGCTGAAAGAATCCCTTTAAATCCTAATCTGTTGGATAAGAGACACATCTTTTCTGTCAGGATAACTTCATCCTAACTTCATCCCACCACCACCATTCTAAAGATCTGTGAATGGTTTTGAGTGCAGCCAAACCGTTAGTGAACAATCTTAACTAATCTAGTGGCACAAGACTTTTTTGGAGTGGTATAAGCAAATCTAATGCTTCCTTGATCCAGTATTGGCAATAATAAAATAATCTTCGTTGACGTTATTCTCACAGTGATTTCCAGATGCCACTGCTTCTTAAATTACTGATAGGTGACTGTTAAAATCCGAAGCAATTTATCAAGCATGCTGGACTGAGCCTTTGAGATGAGGTGGAGGGATACATGCATGAAAACACTTGTGAGCTTGGTAAGGTGAGATCACGTCATCCTGGCAAAGTGTGTCTCCATGGACATTGTCATCTGCCCACTAGCCAGTAGCTTGCCAGAAAGGTTCTGCTGGCTCCATCATCAGTAATAGACAGACAAGCTTTTTACCTGCAATTTCGAAGTAGCTGATCTTCGTACACCGGAATGGAAACCTTGGTCCCTAGATGAATGAATGAATAGATAAAGGCATGAGTAAATATGTACCTTGGCCCACCAAGCTCTGCATTCTCCCATTAATCAATCAGCAGCGAGTCATAGTCATGGGAAAAATCTGAGAAAGGACCAAGCGGCCCTGCAGAATGCAAAAGGCATTCCTCTGCTCTATAAAATCTGTCAATCAATTGAGTCTTAGGGTTTTGGCCATCTGGACTTTGGGCAAGCTTGATTAAGTTCTCTTGTTCATCAAGTGCAGCACTGCTGATGACGTTGAGACTTGCGAGTCACTTGATGGACTGCTAGGTCAGGAATAACCACTAGCGGAGTGGGGGAACCTTGGGCCTGGTGGTACAGGTGGGCGGCCGATTTATGGCATTCTTCGAGCTCCAACATATCATAAATAAGACCCTTAATTTTAAGTGCATTGTTCTTTCTTGTGAAGCATACTCATTATTATTGACCAAGCATCTCAATATCTGTTCATTGCATTTTTTTAAGCACACGTGATGCTGGAGGTGTGCTGGGAAAGAGGTGAATTTCATTTTGCCTTGATAATCGGGTATTTATGCTACTGGACTAGTCAAATTAGGGCCTTATTTATGGTTTAGCAGACAGGTTACTCCAAAAGCACAATAGATTGTCTCGAGGTCTATATTATTACTAGGTGCCTACTAGTAACCTACACTACTCATAAGTACCTCAGCTCAACTAAATATCAAATGCCATATGAGCAACCATTATAGAGAAACAGAGTCCCACCACTCACCCACGGGTGACATGCTTCATCATTTGGGTTCTCCTCCCGGCTGTAACTCCTAGTACAGCCGAGGGCTACAACCCTCTCACTGTGAGGGAGGAGCACAGGGATGTTTTATTAGAATGGTCTCATAGGATATACTAAAATCCACGATATAATGAGCTGTGGGTTATTATTAGGTGACTGACACAGTGCAAAAAAAACTAAAAGTTAGTGAAGTTAAAACTGGCTACTAAGAGAAAAATTTGTTTATTGTGTATCACTTAGTGTCAGGGTTAAAACCAGTGCTAAGGCAGTTTTGAAAGAATGAACTGCTACTGTCTAGTTTTAGAGGTAAAGTCGGTCTACATGTTTCAGATATCTGTGACCTGTAAGAGTGTCTAGCCTTCCTCAGGACCTAAAAAGTATAAGCTACTGCATGAAAGACTACAACAGAAATGTTCAGTGTGTAAATATGTAAATAAAAAAATGGAAAGATATAACTTATCGCACCAATTATATTATTTCAAGGTACGTCTGCAAACCTGTGTAGAAAACAGACATAACAATAGACGAGAAAAGGGTACTGGTGAAGAAGTGTTCAAAGTAATAAAAAGCTATTAATAAAGACCTAGTCTCTTATACACATGCTTTTTATTATATTGTTAAAAGATCGGTAGAACTCACCCGAAATGTACGGGTAAGAAACCTCACCTCACCTGGCCACTGCTCAGGACGTGAGGCACCGCTCTATAAAGCATCACAAAACATCAACCTTAGAAAATGCTTCGATGGTTTGGTTCTTTGCCAACAAAAGTTGTAAGAAAACAAATACATCTATTTATTAAAATCTCGACGTGATGTAAACTATTTAAGGTCTCCATTGACGGTATTCCTCGCATACCAAAGGTGAGAGGTATTAAGAAAAATGCCTTTGTGTTGCTAGAGATTGTGAGCACAATATCTAAGTTAAGCAGCTGCCAGAGCAATAATGTGGTCTGAATTTCAGATAAACCGGTAGTCAGACAATATTGCTAAGGACCTCACAAAGGGGCCGATTGTGCAGACTATATGTTAGCAGCATTCAAGAATGGCTATAAATACATTATTTTCAAACAAGATATTGGATGTATTGGATGTACAGCCTCCCTTTGTTAAAGGCATAAGGCCTGTGTATGAGCAGGCTGATGAAAGTGCTAACTAAAAAAATATTTTTTAGCATCAAAGAGAGTACTTTAGACACAATAACTACATATTGTAATTGAATTTTGTATAGAGCGTAACGTATATAGTAAGTACAAGAAACGCACACAAAGCTAACAGGAGACTCACCTGTCCGCCCGGCTTCACTGAGCCTTGGACGGAGGTAAACCGATACGGACGGAGGTCTCTTTTATGTGCGTGAAGATGACGCACTTCACTGACGTCATCGAGTGCTTGAAGATTGCCGGGAAAGAAGCAGACGGAGAGGCCAACAGGCTCAGGTACATTGGAATCATCCAGCCTCTCCCCCAGGCATGAGCACCACTACCAAAGCAGCGCAGCCAGGCACGAGCACAGATTAAGCTTAGTGGTCAAACTTAGTAAGCAAACATTGACTACAGAAGAGATTAATGTTCTTGACAGAGGTCTTGGCTTTCTTCCCTCGATTGGTTTTGATCCTTTTATAACTCAGTGTGAATTAGCTCAATTCTTTCGCAAAATTCCACTTATTTTTTTCTTTAAGGACAAGGATTCCAATACAGCTGAGATGGAGGCGTCTAACACAGGCCTGAAGACGCGATCAACCTTCAAGAACTACTTTTTGTTAAAAGTGAAGATCACATGATGATAACAAGCAAGGACGTATCATGCTATTTACTGATTATGCAGGTGGCCTATAGTGTCTCCAGTGCCAAACATGTCGCTCAATAGGTTCCTCTTTCAACTGAAATTGTGAAGACATTGGGAACTCTTCTTTAGTTACGATGTGAATGCCCTCCTACCATTAGGCAAGGTGAAATAATCTCACTTCCAAGAAAGGGTGACCATTTGACAACCAGGATAGCCCCTGTTTTGCCCCTTGTTCTACTCAGATGCCTCCTTAGCTCAGTGTGTTATTATCTTTGTGATGATCTGGTGACACTTCAACTTCAGGACCTAGCCAAGGGAATGACACTAGATAGCTTCAAATGTAGCCTTTACCCATCTATCAGTGCCCTGAATGACTGCAGGGCTCCTTCTGCCCACTTAACTGATTAGTATCCATCACCTGTGCAGGACAATGAGAAGGTTTAGAGATAGGCAAGTCCTAAATTATGTTGTTTATTCACACATAATTACTAATGACTTCTGTCATATTGCTATTTGCAATGCTTATTTTGATTGGTGATATTTTACTTCTGCTTGTTTATACATATGTACCATCTTGCAGTTCTGCGTGAGTTGTAATTAATGTTTTCTAAATATATATCAGTACGTTAGAGTAATGTTGGTGTGTTGCTAGTATTTGGCTTACAACTTGATGTTTTGTTGGAGACGAAAAAAAGGCATTTCTCCAAACGCAGTTTTTTATTGTTTCTTTGGGTGATTTGCAGCTAATCCAAACCCTCCTCATTTAAATACATTTTCTGATAAAAAGGCAAAAATAATCAATTCTCTCTAAAAATAAAATTGTATTGATTTTAGAGACGGGATATTGTTGGGAGTCAAGAAATTCACATTTTGGATGTATGAGGACTCTGAGAGTAACAACATTCAGAGTGTGAATGTGGGAATGAAAAATATGTAGCACACCGGACAGTCAAGAGGCAGAATCACAAAATATGTTGGTTTATTGGAAAGTTAAGGCAGTCTTTGATGCATAAACCTTTTACCACCATATCATGAAAGCAGGTTTCTAGTGGTGGTAATGTGTAGTGAGAATATTTTACACATATGTGTTGGGTGGCATTTTGGTGTGCTGGTAAGGTGTTCTGTTAGGTTTTGTGTTGCTATGTTTTTGGGGTTCATTATTGCTTTTTGGTGTTTTTGTGTTGTACTGTGTTTATACTGTTACATTTTGTGTTGAGTGTTTTGTTGCGTGGTGCTGTATTTGTTGTAATTGAGCTGTAACCAGTTCTTAATATGTCAATAATAAATGCTGTTACCCCAAAGTTTTTCTCACAAGCCCGCAGCCGGCGCTGACAAATGTTGGGATTGCAAAAAATCACTATTGCGTAATCTTGATCGCACCTCCTGCTTCTTTCTTCCACCAAAATACACTCCATGCCCCTTTATTTCACACTTCCAAATTTGTTTCATCCCTGATTTCTCCCTTTGCCACTGTTTTACCATCTTTATCTTCATTTTCCTTTTCTCCTGTTGCGTTTTTAGGTCTCGCCTGAGCCAACGCGCTTGCGCTTTGCTCAGGCGAGATTATAGTAAGCGGAAAAGAAAAGTCTACCAAAACGGCTGCGGATCGTATACAGTTCATGTCATCTATGCGCGTGCACACCATCGCCAGCCACATAACACACCACCATTTGTCTGTGCCTTGGCATCAGACTTCAAAGGAAGCCGCTCCCCCTCTCCCCCACCCCTCCCCATCAGACTTCAAAGGAATGCGCTCCCGCGCCACGCAATGCCGAGAGCTTTTTTTTTATTTTTAGCTTCAGTCTCTGTGCTGCTGCACCACTCTCCGCCCCCCCGGCCCCATACTTTTTTTCTCCTTCATCCTGACTAGCATATTACTTTGTTGCATTCCGCACGGAGGTTTCTGATTTTTAAACATGCCAACACCAGAGTAATCTTGGGTGCGGTCACAATATCCTTACATCACTTTCCAATGCGTTCTTTTCGTGTGCATTGCTTTATCCATTAGTCTCTTTTTTCATGCCCTGTACTTTGCCTGGGAGCCAGGCCGACTGCGGAAGCCTCACCGCATCAGGCCATTTCCTACATTCCTGACGTTCCATCACACGCAAGATAACTAGCTGATAGCGATACCTTCCGAGGGATGAACGCCCCCTTGAGTCTCTCTTCCCACGTTCTGTTTGGTGCGCGCTCTTCACTTGTTTAAGCTTTTCGTCATCACTCGTGTTGTTTACTGATGAACGTGCACTTTGTTCCAGCAAATATCATGCATGTATGGTGTGTATGGGCATGGTCCTCCCTGTTTTGTGACATTTCACGCTCGACGAGTTGCTTCCACAGTTGCCTTGACAATTGCACACCTGTTGTTGCCCGTATGCACTTAGCTTGTGGTACATACATAGCCGCCTGACTAGAATACGCGTAATCTGGCGCACTGCACATCACTCAGGGACACCACCACATCACTCAGGGACACCACCACATCACTCAGGAACACCACCACATCACTCAGGGGCGCCACCACATTACTCAGGGACACCACCACATAACTTAGGGACACCATCACATCACTCAGGAACACCACCACATCACTCAGGGGCACCACCACATCACTCAGGGACACCACCACATCACTCAGGTACACCACCACATCACTCAGGAACACCACCACATCACTCGGGGACACCACCACATCACTCAGGGACACCACCACATCACTCAGGGACACCACCACATCACTCGGGGACACCACCACATCACTCGAGGACACCACCACATCACTCGGGGACACCACCACATCATCACATCACTCGGTGACACCACCACATCACTCAGGGGCACCATCACATCACTCAGGGGCACCACCACATCACTCGGGGACGCCACCACATCACTCAGGGACACCACCACATCACTCAGGGACACCACCACATCACTCGGGGACACCACCACATCACTCGGGACACCACCACATCACTCGGGGACACCACCACATGACTCTGGGATACCACCACATCACTCTGGGACACCACCACATCACTCAGGAACAGCACCACATCACTCAGGAACACCACCACATCACTCAGGGGCACAACCACATCACTCAGGGACACCACCACATCACTCAGGAACACCACCACATCACTCAGGGGCACCACCACATCACTCAGGGACACCACCACATCACGCAGGGACACCACCACATCACTCAGGGGCACCACCACATAACTTGAGGACACCACCACATCACTCAGGGACACCACCACATCACTCAGGAACACCACCACATCACTCAGGAACACCACCACATCACTCATGGACACCACCACATCACTCAGGAACACCACCACATCACTCAGGCCTAGAGGCCCATAGGAATGAATGGGAAGACATTCTCAATTTGCAATTCTCAAGTAGAGAATGCAATTTCAAGGGTGCCAGGGTGTCAAAAGGACACCCTGTTGCACCCCTGAAATGTACATGTGTGCACATGGGGCACATGTGCGCCACATGGCACTTTGAAAAATGCAAACAAAGTGCATTTTTAAAGAAATCGCAAATTACCACCAACTTGAAGTTGGTGGTAATATGCGATTTATTAAGGAGAAATCGCACAACTTGGGTTCTTTTTACATCGCATTTAAAGATTCGCAAATTGTGATTCCTTAAATTCTTTCGCACAATAAGGAATCGCAAATTTTGTGATTCCCTATTTTGCGAGGGCATTTTGGGATGATACATCCCAAAAGGCTTTTTCCCGTTTGCAAACAGGCCGATTCTGAGAATCGGCCCGTTTGCAAACGGGAAATGGGCTTCATACATATGCCCCATGGTGTCTATTTTTGATTTCCTTTCAAAATGATTACAACTCCGGCATTATTTTGCTGGTAGCGCTGCGAGGTTTTGTGTATTTGTTAAAATACAAACTGGATGACTGTCCCTATGCTCCACTGGAACTCACGGAATACCATGTTTTTAACCATCCTTACAGGTTCAGGAATAACAGCGAAAACAACAAGAGCCCCAGGTAATTGCAATCTATTACTTTGATGCTATTAGTCTGGTGTTTGTTCCTATGAAATGTATTTGTAAACTTATCAAAGGGCATATGTATCCGATGGGATGGAAGTTTAAAGTGCTGGCAAAAGAGGGGTGTGTGTGTCATACTGAGTTCCCCACCCACCTGCCTCCCTGAATCCCCTACACACCTGCACTCAATGAATCCTCTACACACCTGCCATCCATGAACCCTCTACACACCTGCATACAATAAATCCTCCACACATGTACCCACCCTAAATCCTCTACACACCTGGACTCAATGAATCCTCTACACATGTGCCCACCCCAAATCCTCTACACAACTGCCCTCCATGAACCCTCTACACATCTGCACTCAATGAATCCTTTACACCTGTGCCCACCCCGAATCCTCTACACACCTGCCCTCCATGAACCCTCTACACACCTTCACTCAATGAATCCTCTACACATGTGCCCACCCCGAATCCTCTACACACCTGCACTCAATGAATCCTCTACACATGTGCCCACCCTGAATCCTCTGCACACCTGCACTCAATGATTCCTCTACACATGTGCCCACCATGAATCCACTTGATCACATGCCTCAAGGGATCCTCTACACACCTGTCTTCCATGAATCCTCTAACGACCTGTTTCCCTGAATCCTCTACACACCTGCCATCCACGAATCCACTACACACCTGCCCACCCCAAATCCTCTACAACCTGCCCTCCACAAATCCTGTACACACCTGCTCACATCGAATCCTTTACACACCTGCCCACCCCAAATCCTCTGCAACCTGCCCACCCTGAACTCTCTACACACCTGTCCTCCTTGAATCCTCTACACACCGGCCCTCTCTGAATCCTCTATACACCTGCCTACTGAGCCCTCTACACTCATTTCCTCCCTGAATCCTCTACACACCTGCACTTAATGAATCCTCTACACACCTGCCCACCGAGCCCTCCACACTCATTCCCTCCCTGAATCCTCCACACACCTGCACTCCATGAATCTTCTACACACCTGCCCTCCCTGAACCCTCTACACTCATTCCCTCCCTGAATCTACTACACACCTGCCCTTCTTGAATCTACTACACACGCCCACCCCAAATCCTCTACAACTTGCCCTTCCTGAATCATCTACACACCTTTGTCCTCCACGAATCCTCTACACACCTGCCCTCTATGAATTCTCTACACACCTGCCCACTCCGAATCCTCTACACACCTGCCAACCCCGAATCCTATACACACCTTCCCACCCAAAAGCCTCTACAACGTGCCTACCCTGAATCCTATACACACCTTCCCACCCCCAATTTGTCTACAACCTGCCCTCCATGAATCCACTACGCACCTGCCCTCTGTGAATACTCTACACACCTGCCCACCCCAAATCCTATACATATTTGCCCTCCCTGAACCCTCTACAAACCTGCCCTCCCTGAATCCTCTACTCTCCTGCTTTCTTGGAATTCTCTACAGACTGACCCCCCATGAATCCACTACACACCTGCTACCCCAAATCGTCCTTACACATGCCCAACCCATATCTTCTACATGTCCTCCATAAATCCTCTGCGGACCTGCCCTTCCTGAATCCTTTACACATCTGCCCACCCAGGCCCTCTACACTCATTCCCTCCCTGAATCCCATACACACCTGCCCTCCATAAATCCTCTACACACCTGTCCTCCATGAATCCACAAAACACCTGCTCACCCCGCATCCTTTACACACCTGCCCACCCTGAATCTTCTACACACCTGCTCACCCTGAATCGTCTGACCACCTGTTTCCATGATTCCTCTACACACCTGCCATCCATGAATCCTCTACACACCTTCCCTCCCTCAAACACACCCGCCTCCGTGAATCCTCTACGCACCCTCCCTCGCCGAGCCCCCTACACCCATTCCTTACCTGAATCCTCTACACACCTGCCCACACCAAGCCCTCTACACCCATTCCCTCCCTGAATCCTCTACACACCTGCCCTCCATGAATCCAGTGCACACCTGCCCATCATGAAGTCCCCACACACGTGCCTTCCCTGAATCCTTTATACACATCCCTTCCAAGAATTCTCCACACTCTTCCCCTCCATTAATTATCCACTCCTCTGTCCCGTGAATGCTACACTTCTGTCCTCCATGAATCCTCTACCAACTTGCCCTCCATGAATTTTTCCACACAGCTGCCATCAGTGAATTCTCCAAACACCCGCCCTCTATGAGATCTCCTGTGCTCAGGCCAACATGAATTTCAAGTGATTTTTCTTTCATTACTGTTGCGCAATTCCGTCCATTGTGATATTTATAGTTCTCGTCAGCATGCTTTTCATAAAGTCTATACATCAAGCATTTGGCATAGTTATTTTCATCAGGCATTGCAATAAGTTCTGCATATTATGCATTATACAGCCCTTTTTATGTTACACAGTTGTATCCATCATGCATTTTGAACAACCACACCCTTAATAACTTTCTAAGTTCTGCTTCATGTTGCATTTTTCAAGCTTTTGCCTAAAAATAATTTTCTCAGCTTGTGGAAATTCCACAAAGTTGCCATTGTTCAAAGCATCATTCATTTCACACAACTCTGCGAAATACGGATTTCCTACATATATTTGTGCCATACTTTTTCAGTGTGGTTTACATCAGATTGTAGATAGTTATACAACTAAGCATTTTACAAACTATTTCTTGCATACCACCAATTAGGTGCTGATCTACAACCAAGTATTATAAACAATTCTGCTCATCACCGATTTTACACAATTACGTGTATCTTGACTTTTGAATGATTTGGGTGCACGTAATGCTTCCTACTTAGTCATGGTCGTTGCATATGTTCCACAATTCTACCCGGCCCCCACGGTCCATGTTTCTGCGTACCAAACATGTTATAGAATTCTGGTTGACATGTGTTTGTTACACTATGAACATTTCTGCAGCTGTCTGTACTGACATCTGTCACCATATTGAATGATATCTCCTGTTATACTCTGCCTCCACCAATCCTATGTTTTACCATTGCTTTCACAGTGATCAAATTCCTCAACATTTGTCTAAAACGTTTTGTGTAACACTTGATTGATCAGGCCTTTGGGGGTGGGATAATTGTCTTGAATCTGAACAATCGGTTAGTGAATATAATATCTTTATCTTACCACCCTAATAGGTTCAATGCAGAGACAAACAAGAACAACAAGGCGTCCGGGTAAGTTCCCCCAGTGGTTTCAGTTTTGGTTTCTAAAGCACTTTAGTGGCCACCTTCACTTGCTATTTGTCGTTAGAGATGTTAGGGGTTGTATGAGTCCTCTGAATGTTGTTTGTCCACCCTCTGTGTTCATCCCACTGTGGGTGGCTTTGCTGTTTCTTAGTATTTGAACACATTAGGGGCCAGATGTACAACCACTGAATTTGCGAGTCGCAAAATTCACTGTACAACAGTGTTTCAGACACTGTTTGCGATTCCCAATGGAGTCGCAAATTGCAGGCCACATGAATATTAATGAGGCTGTCGCAATTTGCGATCCCATTGGGAATGGCTAGCACTCCCAGGGATTGTGGCCTGCTGAGTGTCAGCACCCCACCATACCTGTCTGGGACTGCTTTGTCAATAAAGCAGTCTTTTTTTTAAAATGCTGCCCGTTTTCCTTAACCCCTTCAGCGCTTATGAAGCGCTGAGCTCGTCATGACGCACAGTGGAGCTGTGCTCATGACGAGCTGAGCTCATCATAACAGCCGCGGAACGCCCACGCGGGGCTACTTCCCCTCCTGTGCGGGCGTTCCATGGGAGTGGGCAGAGTCGTGACGAGCTCAGCTTGTCATGAGCAAAGCTCCACTGTGCCTCTCGAGCTTAGCTTGTCACGAGCACTGCGGCGCCGCACCCCCCCCCTTGCCCCCCCTTCACCACGGGGGAATTAGCCCCGCGTGGAAGGGCTTAAAGGAAAATGGGAGGCATTTAGAAAAGACAAATTAAACTTTCCGGTTTCAGTTTTTTAAGAGCAAGCAGTGGTCCCTGGAACCACTGTCTGCTCTTGAAAAATATTTGCACACCCATTCACAAAGGGGAAGGGTCCCTGAGGACCCCTTCCCTTTTGCAAATGGTTTACCTAGGTGGTAAACTGCATTTGCACTTGCTATTAGGATGGTATAACCTTATTTTGCTAGTCGCTAATAGATTAGCGACTCGCAAAATAGGGTTAGTGCATGGTGCATCCATTTTTTGCAGTCGTAAATGGGCCCAATGCCCCTTTGCGACCAAAAAGAACAGTAGTACATCTGGCCTCTAAGTTGCTTGATGTTCGCTTTATATTTTCAGGAAACTGGCCTAATTTTAGGCTGTTCTTTAACATGTCATCCCGTTCTCATAAATGTTTACGGATTTCCATTAAGAAGTGTCCGCGCATACCGACATCACCCAATAGTACAAAGAGTCCTCATTGTGTGAGAAATTGGTGGATGCTGTTATCTCTGGTCAGATTGTCCCCGTGCCCGTGACATTGGCTAGTGGTGTGAATTGGTGCTAGAAGCAGCTGATGCTCAATACTTAACAATAAACACCTGATGTACGAAAATGACGTGGGCAAAGCTCCTTCCATATACCTTTAAAACTATAAATAGCATAAAAATCTGTTGATGGCACATTTCATCATGTATAGTTGTTTGGCTGTGGCATCATAAAACAAGCATTGAGAAAGGCAAAAGGTTTTGTTTCTAAAAGGGCAAGCAATTGCCTTTACCAAATCTTTTTTCATTGCAGTTCGCATGGACATATTTGCATCATGATACAGGTATACGAATGCATATCAGTTTTGCAGTGGTTTATTATTAAAGGAAACCCATTCCGAGCTGGTTACTGATGCGTACACGTGTTGTGATGCACGCATGCATCATGATGCACAGCGGTCATTTTGCTATTTTGTATGTACCATTCTATCATGTTGGACAGCAGTGTTAGCATGGTAAACTAAAAGTTTGAAAAGTAAAGCAGAGTGTGTTAAAGCGCAAAAGAGAAAAGAAGCTGACTGACAGCAATATCCAAAGTAAATAAACAAAAAAAAAGAGAAAGGACATGGAGCAACAGGGATTAAAAAAAAGAGTGCGCATAAGAGGGCACGGTGGAACAACTAGTAGAGAGAGCAAGGAAACTTATGCACTCCATTGGAGTACTATCGCCAAAAGAAAAAAAGTCCCCTGAAGTTAGCAGTGGAAGAATCCAATTATTTCAATCATAGCACTGTCAGAATGAAATGCACATAGGAACGACAAACACATGAATAGAGAGGAAATCCATTGTATCAAGAACAAAATCCTGAGGTTAACAACAAAGTCATCCGCTCTTGAGCAAGGGGGCTGATCAAAGCCCTTTGCAGAAATGGGGGTCTCTCATTGGCAGATGTTTTCACTTTTGTCCAAGCAGGGACTCTTCCTTCTAGTCAGGGTAAGGGGATTACACACTTTATATAAACCTTGCTCATTCCCTTGGTAACTTAACACGAGCTGACAGGCTTAACCCGAAGGCAATGTGTAAAGTATTTGTACCCAAACAAACAGTAACACAGTGAAAACACCACAAACGGACACAACACCAGTTTAGGAAAAGTATCTTTATCTAAACCAAACAAGGCCAAAACAACAAAAATGCAACATATCTGTATCAAGTTATCACTTTTAAAATGGTTACTTAAAAAATAGAACTGTACAAACAAAACAGCTCCTCCTGGGGCTATTATGACATTGTGAGAAGCACAAATCCAAAGTACAGCGCTGATCGCGAGGTGCACAGGTCAGGCATGGAGTCGAATGGTACAAACAACAAAGGTACCAGAAGGTCTCGAAAAATGTGCCCAGGAATAAAGAAAAACCAACCTAACCCTAACCTCTAAAGGGATGTGTCACAGAAAGCATTCACCAGGGTGAGGAAAAAACCCATCAGTCACCATACGGATCCGCCCTTCATCATTTGGGATTTTGTCCGTACCACCCGTCTAGGAAAATCGATGCCACAATCAGAGGTCAACCCGGTGGTAAGGGGGTTCCTCGAAAGGTCTAGGTAATGACAGTGTGGTATGCCTCTCGATATTGTGAGTGGCAGAAGACATGGGACTGGGGTGTGCAGTGCTAGAAGAAGTGAAGGAGTGAAAAAACCAAAAGAGGAGTGTGTCTAAAATTGGTTTAGAAAAAGCACTAAACAAAACTTTATTCAACGTGTGCTTCACATACCAATATTAAAAATTAGTGTAACCAAGGGCTGTCTGATTATGTAGACCGCCTAAGGTAAAAAGTGGTCGACTAGTTTCTGCAATCACAGGACTACTGCGTCCTTGCATTCATCAGGACCAAAATACAAAACAGGGCTACTGCACCAAGTGAACTAAGTGAAGTGAATGGTAACACCAGGAAAACATAGACAAGTGCACACGGTCACCTGAATGCTCCGGGTGTCCTTACAGTCTGTGTTCATCACTATAGAAAGAGAAAAGGGTTAAGTGTAGCTATCAATATCCTATGGGCTGTCAGAAGAGTCCATTTCATGTGGATCAAACATATCATCATAATCAGAGTATTGATGTACGGGCACTCTATATCAATATCGCCCGAAGTTAATTAATTTGGAAAGAAAATTCGTAAGCCAAATGTTTCTGAGTCCTTACCTTGATCTGTAAGGTAGACTGGCCTCACCCCACCTGGCAACGGCTCAGGGGAAAATGAAGCACCGCTCTAGAAAACATGTAAGTCACATGTCAGAAACAGTATGCACATACAAGAACAATGCACTTCCTGTAACCAGTAGCCGATAATGAACGGTATTAGTATCATGAGGTAAACGTGCCCAGCAGTAGCGGAGCCGCAACCCCATGTCACAGAAAAGACCCTTATGTATGAAAAAGAGCGCAGTCTTGCGAGGAGAGGACGCGCAACATTACAAAGAGAAAAAAGAGAAAAACGAGGCGACTCCTCTTACCTCTCCGTCGGTACTCCTGGGCCGGCGTCCTGGCCGACTGGGGAGGTACCGGACGGCTAGAAGGAGGCTGTTAATAAGCCGCGCTCTCGTTGGAGAAGCTGTCACGTGGGGCGCGTCGCCGCCTCACCTGATAGGTTAACAGTAAAACTCATCTGCGTCCTCATTGGCTGTCAGTTTTGAAGGCCGGGGGAGGTCATAGGTCGGTCGTATAATCGGTCGTCTTAGAGACGAGAGAGACAACACTCCAAGAAGACGGGTGTTTCTAAATCAAAGAACTCAATGTGAGCGAGGTACCGCGGGAGTAGAAAAGCTCAAGAGAGGTTTAGGGGAGAGTAAACGTGAAAACACTTTCAATTCTAATGCGCTAATAGATGGCCAGAATGCAGGAGTGTGATCAAAAAACCGCCTCAGCAATCTTGCCAATTCCAAGCGGGTTTCGAACTCATCATTGTGATGATTGGACATACAGGCCAGTCCATGGTTCAAGGCTTCCTCTTCTATTAGAGTAGGGGTATGTCTGCTGAGGTTCATAACTATACTGAGGCTGTACTGCTTTGTCCAGCCTCCTTGTTTTTGGACAAGTTGCTCCTCAGCGTCCTCCCTTCCGATGGAGTTGGTGGGGGGCTGAAGTGAACTTGGGGCTGTGTGTTCCCTCTCCTTCTGCCCCGAGGTCTGCCCCGGCCAAACCCTAAAAAAGGCTGCCCGCTGAAATCGTTTGCTGGGAAGTTCCCGGGGAAGTTGGTTATATTTGGTCCCATAGGTGGTTGAAAAGGACCTGGTTGTTGTGGGGGGAAAAAAGGTTGCATGCCGCCAAAGTGCCACGGGTTGGGTGGCCACCATTGTTGTTGCTGGTTACCTCTCCAATTATTTTTAAAGTTTCTTCTGCCTTGACCACGACCTCGTGTGTTGGATTTGTCACTGCTGGTATCGCTGCCCGAGGGATTCTCACCTAAGCTAGATGTACTGTAAGAAGATCCCTTTCTGCGGCCAGTGGTACCAAACTCTGGGGGGGTATATGTGTCACTTGAATAAGGATATATTCTCTCAAATTTAAACTCATCCAGATCCTTCCTGAATTTGTCCATCTTAACCGAGAAAGTGTGCTCCCTAAAATCTCTGTTGTTTTTGTTAGAGTCATCTAAGTTCTTGGTAAAAACTTTAGAAGTCATAGTTGTCTTGATTTTAGACTCAAGGATTTGGATTTCTATAAGCAAGGTGTCAGCTATACGTTTGGAGGTTTGGATGATCAGGATCAGCCAGTCTCTGGTGCACCTTCAGGCGATAAGGGCCCAGTTTTTTAGAAACTCCTTATCATTCAGGAACAGCCTAGGTGCGTTTGTCACTATAAGTCCCGTAGGTGCGCAGTTATTACGCAGATATTGAGCCATAATAGTACCGTGTGAGGCTGTCCTGGTTTGTGATTTTTTTAAACCTAGCAGTTTACCCCACTCATCCTCGCTCACAATGGCGACAGAAGCCACAGACTCTGTCAAATCAGGGTGCTCAGCAAGTGCTGCAAGAAGATCTGCATCAGAGAACGAAAAACCATGGTTCTCGGCCATGGCTCAAGAAAGTGTACCGTCGGAAGTGCAAACTGTGCTCTAGAAAAAATAAAAGAGTTCAAAACCCAACTGAGTAGTGAACCGCAACTACGAGCTCAACTCTTCGTAGAAAAAAGGTCCGCAGTTGAAAAACTGCACTGAAACAACAAAAACACTATGGTGCTTAACCAGGACAGCCTTACACGGTACTATTATGGCTCAATATCTGCGTAATAACTGCGCACCTACGGGACTTATAGTGACAAACGCACCTAGGCTGTTCCTGAATGATAAGGAGTTTCTAAAAAACTGGGCCCTTATCGCCTGGAGGTGCACCAGAGACTGGCTGATCCTGATCATCCAAACCTCCAAACGTATAGCTGACACCTTGCTTATAGAAATCCAAATCCTTGAGTCTAAAATCAAGACAACTATGACTTCTAAAGTTTTTACCAAGAACTTAGATGACTCTAACAAAAACAACAGAGATTTTAGGGAGCACACTTTATCGGTTAAGATGGACAAATTCAGGAAGGATCTGGATAAGTTTAAATTTGAGAGAATATATCCTTATTCAAGTGACACATATACCCCCCCAGAGTTTGGTACCACTGGCCGCAGAAAGGGATCTTCTTACAGTACATCTAGCTTAGGTGAGAATCCCTCGGGCAGCGATACCAGGAGTGACAAATCCGACACATGAGGTCGTGGTCAAGGCAGAAGAAACTTTAAAAATAATTGGAGAGGTAACCAGCAACAACAATGGTGGCCACCCAACCCGTGGCACTTTGGCGGCATGCAACCTTTTTTCCCCCCACAACAACCAGGTCCTTTTCAACCACCTATGGGACCAAATATAACCAACTTCCCCGGGAACTTCCCAGCAAACGATTTCAGCGGGCAGCCTTTTTTAGGGTTTGGCCGGGGCAGACCTCGGGGCAGAAGGAGAGGGAACACACAGCCCCAAGTTCACTTCAGCCCCCCACCAACTCCATCGGAAGGGAGGACGCTGAGGAGCAATTCGTCCAAAAACAAGGAGGCTGGACAAAGCAGTACAGCCTCAGTATAGTTATGAACCTCAGCAGACATACCCTTACTCTAATAGAAGAGGAAGCCTTGAACCATGGACTGGCCTGTATGTCCAATCATCACAATGATGAGTTCGAAACCCGCTTGGAATTGGCAAGATTGCTGAGGCGGTTTTTTTATCACACTCCTGCATTCTGGCCATCTATTAGCGCATTAGAATTGAAAGTGTTTTCACGTTTACTCTCCCCTAAACCTCTCTTGAGCTTTTCTACTCCCGCGGTACCTCGCTCACATTGAGTTCTTTGATTTAGAAACACCCGTCTTCTTGGAGTGTTGTCTCTCTCGTCTCTAAGACGACCGATTATACGACCGACCTATGACCTCCCCCGGCCTTCAAAACTGACAGCCAATGAGGACGCAGATGAGTTTTACTGTTAACCTATCAGGTGAGGCGGCGACGCGCCCCACGTGACAGCTTCTCCAACGAGAGCGCGGCTTATTAACAGCCTCCTTCTAGCCGTCCGGTACCTCCCCAGTTGGCCAGGACGCCGGCCCAGGAGTACCGACGGAGAGGTAAGAGGAGTCGCCTCGTTTTTCTCTTTTTTCTCTTTGTAATGTTGCGCGTCCTCTCCTCGCAAGACTGCGCTCTTTTTCATACATAAGGGTCTTTTCTGTGACATGGGGTTGCGGCTCCGCTACTGCTGGGCACGTTTACCTCATGATACTAATACCGTTCATTATCGGCTACTGGTTACAGGAAGTGCATTGTTCTTGTATGTGCATACTGTGTCTGACATGTGACTTACATGTTTTCTAGAGCGGTGTTTCATTTTCCCCTGAGCCGTTGCCAGGTGGGGTGAGGCCAGTCTACCTTACAGATCAAGGTAAGGACTCAGAAACATTTGGCTTACAAATTTTCTTTCCAAATTAATTAACTTCGGGCGATATTGATATAGAGTGGCCGTACATCAATACTCTGATTATGATGATATGTTTGATCCACATGAAATGGACTCTTCTGACAGCCCATAGGATATTGATAGCTACACTTAACCCTTTTCTCTTTCTATAGTGATGAACACAGACTGTAAGGACACCCGGAGCATTCAGGTGACCGTGTGCACTTGTCTATGTTTTCCTGGTGTTACCCTTCACTTCACTTAGTTCACTTGGTGCAGTAGCCCTGTTTTGTATTTTGGTCCTGATGAATGCAAGGACGCAGTAGTCCTGTGATTGCAGAAACTAGTCGACCACTTTTTACCTTAGGCGGTCTACATAATCAGACAGCCCTTGGTTACACTAATTTTTAATATTGGTATGTGAAGCACACGTTGAATAAAGTTTTGTTTAGTGCTTTTTCTAAACCAATTTTAGACACACTCCTCTTTTGGTTTTTTCACTCCTTCACTTCTTCTAGCACTGCACACCCCAGTCCCATGTCTTCTGCCACTCACAATATCGAGAGGCATACCACACTGTCATTACCTAGACCTTTCGAGGAACCCCCTTACCACCGGGTTGACCTCTGATTGTGGCATCGATTTTCCTAGACGGGTGGTACGGACAAAATCCCAAATGATGAAGGGCGGATCCGTATGGTGACTGATGGGTTTTTTCCTCACCCTGGTGAATGCTTTCTGTGACACATCCCTTTAGAGGTTAGGGTTAGGTTGGTTTTTCTTTATTCCTGGGCACATTTTTCGAGACCTTCTGGTACCTTTGTTGTTTGTAGTCTTCTTTGGGGATCGTATCCAGAGTATGGTCTTTAAACTCCCCCTAGGTCCTCCCCCACCATAGTGTTTTTGTTATGGAGTCGAATGGTCCCACAAACAGCAGTGCCTTGGAAACTAAGTCAACAGGTGATGCACAGAGTCATAGAGGTGAGGCGTCAGTGCTGAGACGAATCTGGTTCCTTGATGCCACTGGGGAGGCAAGGAGTTGAGTCCGTGAGGAGGTGAGGCGTCGAGTCCAAGACAGGGAAGTTAGGTGGTGTCAATGATGAGGCATTGGTTCTGGTGAGGTGATTTGAAGTTGAAGAGTTTGTGAAGTTACTCTCATCGGTTATCCGCTCAGCGATAACGTGATGCTGGCGCTGGCAGTGACGGCAACGGCGTTGGTGCGAGCACTGGCGAAGACCGATAACTGCAGGCTTTGACAGGTATTGAAGGCCATCCGAGCTGCGGTGCAGGTGGAGCGGTGCATCGTGCACTTCACAAGCGATGCCCCTGGCCTCAGTGCAGGTCGCGGATCACTGGTGGCATTGCTGACGGTGTCGGGTGTTTCTTCTTGCTTTGCAGCACCAAATAAACAATTCTCAGGGCCCAGGAACTAGAATTGGTGCCCTTTTGAATACTGGAATCCACAGAGGAGTACAGGTGCTGGTCAGTGGGTGCAGGTGAAGTCTTTGTGGCCCTGAGACTTCAGGACGGGAGGCAAGAACACAAGCCCTTGGAGATTCTTCTACAAGTAGGTTCACAGCAAAGTTTGTCTTTGTCCTCTCCTTGGCAGAAGCAGCAACTGCAGCCCAACAAAGCACCTACAACAAAGGGGCAGTACTCCTAGTTATAGCTCTCAGGATCTTCTCCTTGGCAGAGGATCCTCTTGAGTCCAGAAATAATCT
Source organism: Lissotriton helveticus (assembly GCF_964261635.1). Classification (NCBI taxonomy): domain Eukaryota; kingdom Metazoa; phylum Chordata; class Amphibia; order Caudata; family Salamandridae; genus Lissotriton; species Lissotriton helveticus. Next base: position 1,249,861,628 of record NC_136065.1, read on the forward strand.
AATATTCTGGGGTTTGAGGTCCAATACTTATACCCCATTTTCTCTTTGTTCTCTTTGTGGCAAGGGTCTCTGAGCCCAGTCCAAACCAGTTCTGTCCTCTCTTGCCCGGCTTCCCTACAGGAGGTGGAGACAGCATTGTGCAAAAGAGACACAGCATATTCAGGTGCTAGTGAAACTCCAACAACTACTCTAAATGCAGCCCAGGTCTAGTCAGCCCAACTATGAGTCACAGAGGAATAGCAGGGCACACTCCAATCTCCTTTTTTGACTGCCTAGAGTTAATGCACATTCCAAGCTAGTGTCACTCCAAAACCAGACAGTGAATGCACAAACAGACAGAGGCACATAGAATGATTAAACAAGGAAATGCCCCCTTTCTAAAAGTTATTTACAACAAGGGGTGGTGAGGGACAGAGTCTCTGAATTAAGCAGAATACTCTCACCCAGTCAAGAGATCAGGGCTAGATCCAACACCGTTTTTTAGCTCATTGCACCATCCCAGTTTCAGAACCTGGCTGTATGCAAATTAGTCTGTTCCTGTCCCAGTGCATGATGGGAACAGGGCAAACCAAACTACAAAAGCCAATTCTTACACTGGGAAGGAAACAAGCTTCCGGGGACCGGTTTCTGGCATTACAGCCGTCTTCGGCCCGGCTTGCTTGAATCCTGATGGTGCAATGAGCAAGGGACTCATGTCTGAGTATACCCTTCCACGCTTAGGGTGGACAAAATTATTTACAACAAGGGGTGGTGAGGGACAGAGTCCCTGAATTAAGCAGAATACTCTCACCCAGTCAAGAGATCAGGGCTAGATCCAACACCGTTTTTTAGCTCATTGCACCATCCCAGTTTCAGAACCTGGCTGTATGCAAATTAGTCTGTTCCTGTCCCAGTGCATGATGGGAACAGGGCAAACCAAACTACAAAAGCCAATTCTTACACTGGGAAGGAAACAAGCTTCCGGGGACCGGTTTCTGGCATTACAGCCGTCTTCGGCCCGGCTTGCTTGAATCCTGATGGTGCAATGAGCAAGGGACTCATGTCTGAGTATACCCTTCCACGCTTAGGGTGGACAAAATTATTTACAACAAGGGGTGGTGAGGGACAGAGTCTCTGAATTAAGCAGAATACTCTCACCCAGTCAAGAGATCAGGGCTAGATCCAACACCGTTTTTTAGCTCATTGCACCATCCCAGTTTCAGAACCTGGCTGTATGCAAATTAGTCTATTCCTGTCCCAGTGCATGATGGGAACAGGGCAAACCAAACTACAAAAGCCAATTCTTACACTGGGAAGGAAACAAGCTTCCGGGGACCGGTTTCTGGCATTACAGCCGTCTTCGGCCCGGCTTGCTTGAATCCTGATGGTGCAATGAGCAAGGGACTCATGTCTGAGTATACCCTTCCACGCTTAGGGTGGACAAAATTATTTACAACAAGGGGTGGTGAGCACCATCAGCATTCAAGCAAGCCGGGCCGAAGACGCCTGAAATGGCAGAAACCGGTCCCCGGAAGCTTGTTTCCTTCCCAGTGTAAGAATTGGCTTTTGTAGTCTGGTCTGCCCTGTTCCCATGATGCACTGGGCCAGGGACAGACTAATTTGCATACAGCCAGGTTCTGAAACTGGGATGGTGCAATGAGCTAAAAAACGGTGTTGGATCTAGCCCTGATCTCTTGACTGGGTGAGAGTACTCTGCTTAATTCAGAGACTCTGTCCATCACCACCCCTTGTTGTAAATTATTTTGTCCACCCTAAGCGTGGAAGGGTATACTCAGATGTGAGTCCCTTGCTCATTGCACCATCAGGATTCAAGCAAGCCGGGCCGAAGACGCCTGAAATGGCAGAAACCGGTCCCCGGAAGCTTGTTTCCTTCCCAGTGTAAGAATTGGCTTTTGTAGTCTGGTCTGCCCTGTTCCCATGATGCACTGGGCCAGGGACAGACTAATTTGCATACAGCCAGGTTCTGAAACTGGGATGGTGCAATGAGCTAAAAAACGGTGTTGGATCTAGCCCTGATCTCTTGACTGGGTGAGAGTACTCTGCTTAATTCAGAGACTCTGTCCATCACCACCCCTTGTTGTAAATTATTTTGTCCACCCTAAGCGTGGAAGGGTATACTCAGATGTGAGTCCCTTGCTCATTGCACCATCAGGATTCAAGCAAGCCGGGCCGAAGACGCCTGAAATGGCAGAAACCGGTCCCCGGAAGCTTGTTTCCTTCCCAGTGTAAGAATTGGCTTTTGTAGTCTGGTCTGCCCTGTTCCCATGATGCACTGGGCCAGGGACAGACCAATTTGCATACAGCCAGGTTCTGAAACTGGGATGGTGCAATGAGCTAAAAAACGGTGTTGGATCTAGCCCTGATCTCTTGACTGGGTGAGAGTACTCTGCTTAATTCAGAGACTCTGTCCATCACCACCCCTTGTTGTAAATTAATTTTTTTTTTTTTTTTTTTTTTTTCCCTTTCTAAAAGTGGCATTTTCAAACACACAATTAAACAAAACGCCATCACTAAAGTGCCTAAACTCCATTTCTCTATCTTATACTTGTAAGATTTGATAGTGCAGTTCAAATGCTATTGTATGGGACAGGCAGCCTTTCAATAGTGCAAAACGAAATTGCCAGTATTTCACTATCAGGACGTGTAAAACACCAGTGCATGACCTACCTTTCACATACACTTCACCCTTCCCATGCGGGTACTATGGGCCCACCATAGGGATACCTTACATTTAAGAAAAGGGAAGGTTGGGGCCTGGCAAGTGGGTGTACTTGCCAGGTCAACATGGCAGTTGCCAACTGCATGTGCAGACACTGAAGTGGCAGATCTGAGACACATTTACGAGCCTACTCAGCGGGTTCCACAATCAGTGCTGCAAGCCCACTTCTAGCATTTAATTTACAGGACCCTAGCACACTCAGTGAACTTTACTAGGGACTTACCAGTAGATCAAATATGCCAATCGTGCATAACCAATCACAACTTTATAAATAAATAAATAATTAGAGATTATACAAGGAGCACTGCACTTTGACACTGATCAGCAGAGCAAAGTGCCCAGAGCATCTAAACCAGCAAAAACAAAATCCATCACACAGTTAATAATGCAAGAGTTTAAGGCAAAAAGTCACGGAAAACCACGCCAAGGATGCTAAGTCTAACACGTGTCCTCTCCAGCTGAAAAGTGGAGAGAACTACCCACCCTCTTGGGAGTTCTCATCACTAAGGCGAAGAATCTGAACAGACCATCATCATTGGCGATTTCCGTACCAGGGCGTTGTTTCACCGTGAGGTCCATTCCCTGTAGGGAGATGGACCACCTCAACAGTTTTGGGTTCTCACCTTTCATTTACATCAACCATCTGAGGGGCCTGAACCTGGAAGTAAGTCCCAAACTAGTAGGGCCTTAGCTTCTTCAGTGCCCAGACCACAGCAAAAGCTTCTCGCTCAGTTAACTCCATCTCTGTTCCCTGGGAAGTAGCCTTCTACTAATGAAAGTTACAGGTTGGTCCAAGCCCTCATCATTCAATTGTGAGAGAACTGCACCTATCCCATGCTCTGAAGCATCTGTCTGCACAACAAATTCTTGGGAGAAAGTGGGTGCCTTGAACTCGGGCGCCGTGCAGAAGGCAGATTTCAGGGCATCATAAGCGGTCTAACAGTCATCAGTCCAGATCACTTTCCTTGGCTGCTTCCTGGAATTCAGCTCAGTCAATGGGCAACAAGGGTGCCATACACCTTGACAAACCGTCTGTAGAAACCAGTGAGACCTCTGTGTGGGGTTTTTGGGGGCTCCCAAGCCAGAATGTTGTCAATCCTAGACTTTAAGTGAGCCACCTGGCCACTTCCTACCTGGTGCCCTAATTAGACCACAGACCACTGCCCTACATAGCACTTACTGGCCTTGATAGTGAGGCCTGCCTTATGCAGAGCCTTCAACACTTCACAGAGGTGTTTCAGGTGTTCCTCCCAACTGGAGCTGAACACCGCAATGCCATCCAGGTAGGCGGTGCTAAATTCCTCCAGCCCGGACAATACCTGGTTGACCAGTCTCTGGAACGTGGCAAGGGCATTTTTCAAACCAAATGACTTGACCTGGAACTGGTAGTGCCCATCTGGTGTTAAGAATGTAGTCCTCCCTTTGGCCCCATCAGTTAAGGCAATCTTCCAGTACCCAGATTTTAAGTCAAACTTGCTGAGGAACTTGGCAGCTCCCAGCTGATCAATGAACTCATCAGCTCTGGGAATGGGGTGTGCATCGGTCCTGGGGACAGCATTGAGCCCACGGTAGTCCACACAGAACCGAAGTTCAGGAATTTCACAGGGTGCAGCAGCTTTTTGAACCAAGAGCATAAAAGGTCATCCCATGCAATTAAATCATACAGCCCCTTTATCCAAGCATTCAGCGCTCTGCAAAAGAAATTCACACATTCCACCCAAGTGCTAGGTTCAAGCTTCTTAAAAGACCTAAACTTTTCTCTGTACTGCTCAGGTGTGAGCCCATACCTGAGGCATAAAGCCTCCTTCGTATTGGGATAAGTGAGAGTACCTGACTCCTCCAATGGTGTAAAGGGTGTTCCTCCCATAGGCTTAACATGTTTCCACAGGCCCACCCCCAATGTTTCTCTGAGACCTCATTAATGTAAAGTGCAGAATTGGATGATGCAAACCAAGCATTGATATCTTCCCCATTCTGGAATTTGGGTATTAGATCTTTGGGAATGTAGACCTTTCCCCCAGACTGCACTGTCTGTACGCTGCCACAACTTGAACTGGACTCTGCCTGCTTAACCTTGTTGTCCAGCTCCCTCATGCTCAATTCATGTGCCAAAGGCAATTTCTTCCCCTCCAAGGCACAAGCACTTTCCTTGTCTTCTCTTCTGAGCTTCTCAAGCTCCAACTCATGATTCTTGATCCTATGTCTCTCCTCAACCTCCTCAGGAGACAAATTTCAAGAAGACACACTGCTGCCAGCCCAGAGGGTGCTCTCCCTACAGGCACACCCTGAGCTCTAAAGCTCCCTTGCTGGTCTAGCACATCCATATCCACATTTTCATCTCCCATCTCCCCAGCCTCTCTCGCCTCCCACCAGGCACTCAAGGCCATCTGTAGTTCCTCCTTACTATCTGAGCTCCTCATGAGACATCCAAAGCTTTTGGAAAATTGCTTGAGTTGATCTACTTCGTATGTGTGCAACATTTCAAGATCAAACTCCAGTTCTGAACACTCACTTGCTGGTTTACCATTTGGAGTCATGGTTTGCCGGAAAACACAGTATGTGGTTGTGTAGTGGTCTGCACTAGACTAGTGATGTACACTAATTACTATGGGTCAAGTACAAATACAAGTTCAATCCCACCGCTGCCAACAATGTTACAAATAGGGGTCTCTTATTGGTACCTTTGCCCAAGTAGAGGTCCTTCCTTGAAGTCAGGGTAAGGGGATTACACACTTTAGATGACCCATGATCACGCCCTTGGTAGGTTGGAATGAGCAGACAAGCTTATCCCAAAGGCACTGTGTAAAGTGTTTGTAGCCAAACTCAGAGTGACACAGTGAACACACCACAAACAGACACCATACCGGTTTAGAAAAATAAAGTATCATTATCCAAACCAAACAAGGCCAAACAACAAAAATCCAACATACATGCAGCAAGTTATCACTTTTAAAATGGTTGCCTCAAAAATAGAGCTGTAGAAACAAATTAGCTCCTGCTGGGCTATTATGACATTGTGACAGGCACAAATCCAAAGTACAGCATCGATTGCAAGGTGTGCGGGCCGGGCCTGGAGTCATACGGACACCCAAAAAACAGTACCTGGGAAACTAAGTCAACAGGTGGCGCACAGTGTGTGGCGGTCAGGCGTCAGTGCCGAGGCAAAGTCGGTTCCCATTATGTCACGGGTGAGGGGAGGTGTTGAGTCTGTGAGGAGGTGAGACATTGAGTCCATGACTGGCAAGTTAGGCCGCGTCGGTGAAGTTGCGTCAGTTCGGGTGAGTCGATGCGACGTCGAAGAGTTTGTGAAGTTACCCTCATCATTAGTTGGCTCTGCAATGATGTGATGCTGGGTTGGCTGTGACAGCGTTGGGGGCGAGCGCTGGTGTTGGGAAGACCAATAACTGCGGGCACTGATAGGCATTAAAGGGCTTCAGCGCTGCGGTGCAGATGGGATGGTACATCGTACACTTCTCGAGTGCTGCCCCCGGCCTCGGTACAGGTTGCGGCGTCACTGGTGGCGTTGCTGACGCAGTCTATTGTTCTTCTTGCTTTGCAGCATCAACCACAAAATTCTCAGGGCCCAGATACTGGAAGTGGCACCCTTATGAATGCAGGAGTCCATGGAGGGGTCCAAGTGCTGGTCAGTAGGTGAAGTATTTGTTGCGATGAGACTTCAAAACAGGAGGCAAGCACACACAAGCCCTTGGAGAATCTTCTTCAAGCAAGTTCACAGCAAATTTCCAGTCTTTGTCCTCTCCTTGGCAGAAGCAGCAACTGCAGCCCAATCCAACATATTACACACAGCAAATGGCCAGTACTCCTACTTGCAGCACTCCAGATCTTCTCCTTGGCAGATGTTCCTCTTGAGTCCAGAAGTAATCTATTTTCTGGGGTTTAAGGTCCAACACTTATACCATAATTTTTTCTTTGTTCTCTTTCCGGCAAGGTTCTCTGAGCCCAGTCCAAAGCAGTTCTGTCCTCTCTGGCTCAGCTTCCCTACAGGAGGTGGAGACAGCATTGTGCAAAGGAGACAGCCTATTTAGGTGCTAGTGAAACTCCTCTTACTACTCTAAATGCAGCCTAGGTCTATTCAACCCAACTGTGAGTTACGTAGGAATGTCAGGGCATACCTTAACCCCCCTTTTGGACCTTCTAGAGTGAATGCACATCCCAACTTCTGTCACTCCAAAACCCGGATGTAAATACACATACAGGCAGAGGCACACAGAATGGTTAAATAAGAAAATGCCCCCTTTCTAATAGTGCAATACCAAAGGGGATGATGGACGGAGTGTTGAACAATGCAAGCACTCACCCCCAGTCAACTGATCTGGGTTTAATCCATCATCATTTTTTAGCTCACTCCGCCACCCCAGTACAGACATGGCCATATGCAAATCCGTCTGCCCCTGTGCCTCATGGGAACAGTCCAGCCCGAACTGCCAAGCCATGTCTTCCCTGGACTGGAAACAAGCATCCTGGGACCGGATTCTGGCTAAATAGCCGTCATCAGCCAGGCTAGCTTGTATCCAGTGGCAAAGTGAGCAAGGGACCCACGTCTGGGCATACCCTGCCAACTTAGGGCGAACAAAGCAATACCAAAGGGGATGATGGACGGAGTGTTGAACAATGCAAGCACTCACCCTCAGTCAACCAATCTGGGTTTAATCCATCATAATTTTTTAGCTCACTCCGCCACCCAGTTCAGACATGGCCATGTGCAAATCAGTCTGACCCTGTGTCTCCTGGGAACAGTCCAGCCCGAACTACCAAGCCATGACTTCCCTGGACCGGAAACACGCATCCTGGAACCGGTTTCTGGCTAAACAGCCGTCATCAGCCAGGCTAGCTTGAATCCAGTGGCAAAGCGAGCAAGGGACCCACGTCTGGGCATACCCTGCCAACTTAGGGCGAACAAAGCAATGCCAAAGGTGATGATGGACGGAGTGTTGAACAATGCAAGCACTCACCCTCAGTCAACCGATCTGGGTTTAATCCATCATTTTTTAGCTCACTCCGCCACCCCAGTTCAGACATCACCATATGCAAATCAGTCTGACCCTGTGCCTCATGGGAACAATCCAGCCCGAACTACCAAGCCATGTCTTCCCTGGACCGGAAACAAGCATCCTGGGACCAGTTTCTGGCTAAACAGCCGTCATCAGCCAGGCTAGCTTGAATCCACTGTCAAAGTGAGCAAGGACTCTGCAAAGGGGGTTGGGGGGCGTCTGCAATCTTCTAGCGACTGTCTGATCCAGCAAACTGTAGCAAGGATTATTTTAATACCCAGTTATTGCAGACAATCTCCTCTTTAATTGACCCCTTGATGCAGAAACTTGCTTCAATTGAAGATAGGCTCACCAAAATAGAGCAGGGCCTCCCTAGAATTCCACCGACTGACCACAATGTACAATTGGGTGGTGGGGGAATGCATCAAACCGGCAGGGGGGGGGGGGGCAGCAAAATAAGGGGCCAGAAAATGTTACACCTAATCCGTCTAGCATAGTTGCGGTAATAGTCAACCAAACCCCCAGTTGGCGGTTGGTCTGGCACAAATGGTGCCCCCCCGGCCCCGAGAGTTGGCGGATCACATCTATTTCAACAACCCTTAGCTGAGAAACTGCACCCCCCAACACCCCTCCACTTGCCGCCGGAAGCCACTCCCTACACTTTTGTCCTGGGGAACGTCCCTGAGCTTGAAACACAGGCACGTGAACACTGGTCTACCGTGAACAATAAGGCCCTACATCTGCTAAGCTCTAGAACAGGGCTAACAACAGAACTGTTTACTGAATTCAAAATGGTGCGAAGGGTACAGTGGGTGGGGAAGTCCCAGAAACACTAAGGGGAGACTGTGTGGTTTTGAGCTTTAGGTCACCCAGCATGGTTCAGTATATACTGTCGAGGGCAGGGAATCGCGATGCAAGGGGCACTATTCCTGTACCACATGGATTCTTTTATCGACCAAAAACAGACCTTAGCGGTGCCAACACGAGAAGGATATTTCATTCCTTGGGGAATTTAATTCACTCTGTCCCCGTGAGTAATCAATTTGACGCCCTTTCTACATTGGAAAGCAATGACTGACTCAGCTGTGATGGTGGGCCTGCTACAACCACAACAAGCCCAATCAAGGTGTACGGGGATCAGATCAAGGTTCTTTTATAGAGATCCTGTTGACAGGACCAAATCCAGGATTACACCACTAGCGGTGCTGCAATTGGTGTATAAAATGGCTACTCTGGGGAAGTCACAATGCCCGGGGAGCGCAAGAGGGCAGGCCCAGCTTGCGTGCCTGTGGATGGTTGTCCCCCACCGAACAACAGCCTTGGTTCTGTTGCCCCAAGAACTATGAGCTCACCCACAGTTCTAATGCCCCGCTTCACCGCTGATTCTGTGCTTGATAAACCCAGGATTACAGTGGGTTCTTGGAACATCATGGGACTTTTATCCAAAACGGAATCCAGTGACTGGTCGACCTTTGTCGAACAGCATGACATATGGGTGTTTCAAGAGACATGGTCTATGGAACAAGTCTACCATCCCGGGTTTCTAAATTTTTCTAAGCCAGCACAAGAGGGACAAAAAGGTGGACCATCAGGAGGGCTAACATGCTGGGTGAGACAGCAATCGACTTACATTGTTAAGGAAGTTCCAATCGTCAGCCCGGATATTATGGCTCTTTGTTTACATATGGGCCAAGAACGGGACATCTTGCTAATCAACATCTATGCAAGAGGGCAGCCGGGTGGGAGGCGCTCTGAAACAGTTGCCATCCTTGATGGTTTCCTAGATAGTTGGAGAGAAGGGCATAATCTGATTATAGCGGGTGATTTTAACTGTTCCCCTAGGCTATGAGGATGGTAATTTAACCTCTGATGAGGACTTACAATGGAATATCCCCGCCCCATAGAACTCATCCCAATTAACAAATGGACGGATGTAGCTTTGCAGGTTAAGGGGTTGTGTTTTGAGAAGGGCGTGAGGGCAGCAAATGCGAGGACACAGTCGGATCGGAAGGGTGCGTATACCTTCAATAACGGTCTAAGATCAAGCCGGATAGATTATATCCTTCTTCACGTGGAATTCTGGGTTCATTTATACGACATGTTGGTTGTCGAGAGGACCGAAAGGGATCATGACCCACTGGTACTATCACTCATGGCTCTGAGCCCAACAGTCAATGCCAATAAGGATGAAGCACACACCCAAGTGGAAGCAGCTGTTTCGAATGACGACAGAAGAGTCAGATGGGTCATGCTTGTCAAAAGAGAAGAGGATTTAGAGAAGGTGAAGTCTATGGTTGCCCATTCGGTTGCTATTCTCAATAATTGTCAGTCTCATCAGGACATTAATCGCACCGTTCCGAGTGTACATAGTGATTTATTCTCCAGTCTAAAATCTTTTTTTATTAAGTGTAATTCCAGGAAGAACACTTCAGGTGTAAAAATGGCTTCCTGGTACAATAAGCTATGTAGAGAGGTATATGCGCAGCTAACGAAAGCCATAAGATCCAAAAATATGGGTGCCGTCAGATTGGCTAGGTCTAGGTACAAAGCAGCTAAAAAAACAGCTAAGAAGGAATGGGATGACAAATGTTGGCTCGACCTACTTGAAGCTAGTCACGAGAGAGATATGGTCATATTATGGCAGTTAGTTAAGTGGGGTAGTAATGGAATACCCCACCATCGCAACCATGTAGCACCTAAATCGTGGGTTGCGTACTTTGAAACTCAATTTTCCATTTTAAATAACATCGTTACCCACCCCTTACCAGTTCTCACGACCACTATCCTGTCGTTTGACAGCTCGGAGATCGAGATGGTCCACTCATTAATAACGAAAGCGAGGGCCACTGGCCCGGACTGCATACCGGCTGATTTGTTTCAGTATGACAAAGAAAACTGGGTCAAATACATCACTTTTTTAGCCAATACCATAGCTAGTGGTGCGCCCATTCCTGATAATTGGTCTGGAGTTATTATATCACCGATATACAAAAAGGGCGATCGCTCGTTACCTGGCAATTACAGGCCGATCAGCCTCATTGATTCAATGCAGAAAATAATTGCCAGATTGGTCCTCAGTAGAATCCAAGTGTGGATTGAGGAGAATGAGATCTTGTCAACGTTGCAGGTCGGCTTTCGTCCCTTTACTAGCACCATCCACCACGTTTTTAGGTTTGTTATGATTTACTGGAAAGTAGTTATTATAGGAGGAGGTTCCCTTTGCGCAGCTGTTATCGACCTTAAGTCTGCATTTGACCTGGTTCCACGCAACAAAATGTGGAGTGTCCTTTTGGATGCAGGAATGCCTCAAGAGCTACTAGCCTTGTTAATCAAACTGCACACTTTGAATTACGCACAGGTTCAGTGGGGCTCAAAGGGTGAGGTTACAGCTAGATTCCCAGTCCTAAAGGGAGTGCGCCAAGGATGCGTCTTGGTGCCCGCGTTGTTTTAGCTGTTTATTGACAGGGTGATTTACTACTACTCCACGTGTTACACAGATGACCCTAGTCTGGGGGGACTGAGAATACCACTGCTCATGTTCGCGGACGACACCTTGATCCTTTCTAAGACGCAGAAAGGTCTGCAGGCTGCATTATCCAGGTTTGAGGTGTTTTGTCACGATCATGGGCTGGTGGTAAATGTGGATAAGACAAAGTTCATGGTCTTTCATAAATAAAAGACCATTAAAAGTAGTGTGTTCATGAACAGTGTCCTTTTAGAGCAGACAAATGCGTTTGCATACCTGGGGATTACCTTAGGTAGGAAACTTAACTGGAAGCCCCACATTGGCCTTTTAGCTTTGAAACATTCACAGTTGGCAGGAGCTCTTGTAAAAGAACATAAGCTCTCGTTCACCAAGCCCATAGCCCCGGTTCTTAAGATATACAACACCAATGTTATTACCTCAATCTTATATGGTGCGGATTTATGTGGTTTTGAGAACATCTTGGCCTTGGTACAAGCCCAGAATAAATTTGTCAGAGCTATCACGAGCCTACCGCAATCTATACCTTTATTGCCTCTTTTTATAGATTTGGGTTGTCTTCGCATTGAGGATTTAGCCCGATACAGACCAATAGTGTTTTGGAGACGACCCTGGGTCACCCCGAGCTCTCCCAATACGCCAAATCCCTTATGGATTTTAGGAGGGTTGGTAGTAAGGGGAAGATAAAATGGCTACAGAATGTAAAAAACACCCTGTGCGGGATGGGGATGAGTAGCTTATGGAGCATCCCAAAGAAAATCCATTTCCGTCCAAAAGGGAGTTTAAGGCTGCATATTGGGATATGGTCAAGAGCAACTATTTTTCTTCCACTACTAGGCCCACCCTGTCCAGGGACTTTCTGATACAAAAACAGGACTTCGTGCTTGAAGCTTATTGGAATACCACCCCAAGACCGGTGGAAGGGAAACTGTACCACCAGTTTAGGGTTGGCTCGCTCCAATCAGCGCCTTGACATGTAAATGGCGTTTGCACGGGTCAGATCATTGTTCTGCTTGTCCAGCCCAGGTGGAATCCATATCCCATTTTCTGTTTGCGTATGCGGCCTACAAATTACCCAGGAGCAAATGGCTGAAACCCATCTGTATGAACCTGGATACTAGATCTGCTATGGAGGCTTTTAGGATTCTGTGGACATCCACTAATAAACCTATAGTTGTAGCTATGGCAACATTTCTGAGTTGGGCCTGGCGTATCCGCTGCAAAAAACTAAGAGAAACCCAAGTCTAGTTATAGCTATTTAGATGTCATGCTATTTCAGTGTGGCACTGTAATGAACACACAGTGGTTGTGATTATTTGGTTTTATATTGCATCATTGCACTTTCATGGTTTTTATAGGGGTCTTCGGCTGTCGAGCCATTTTATATGTTATATACTGTGCACTAATTATTGTTTTTAGCCTTACTGTTTTGATTATTATATATGGCTCTGTGTTTTTATTCCAGGTACTTTTTACCCGACACTGTCTGTTCTGTCTTTTATGATTATTTTAATCGAAATAAAGACATAATGGAAATTAAAATTAAATTCAAGGTACACAAAGAAGAAACAATATCCCCTCCAAACTCATAAGTTTCCACCAGCACACCTCATATGATCTTACCCTCCTAGAGGCAGGTAAAAAACGTCCAGGTTGACTAACTCTCCAGATTGGAGTCGTTCCCTATATACATGTCCAAGCAAGTTGACACTCCCATTCCTTGGGATCACAAGTACTGAGCAAACCAACTCCCTTCATCCTCCCAATATAAAAAAAACAACAACCATCCTTTTGAAAAACTGCAATGAAATGCAAAAAACAAGAATGGTATTATATAGAATCAGTTTGCGCTTGATCTCCAAAGTACCTTTTCATTTGTCTCACATAGTGTCAAGAGGAGCAGGAGAATAATCAGATGCGGAACTCTTCGTGAATTTGCATGTCATCTTTGAGCAGGGGTCATGAATATCGTCTCTACATTATTCCAATTGTAGTACATGTGCCGCCGAAGAGTTCACCACTTTTACTGGGATTCTCCATATGGGTCAAACAGGAGACACATTTCTCGAGGGCTTTATTAAGGGACTGTTTGTCCCTGGACAAGGCACTATGTATTCCTTTGTTGGGCAATATACAAGGGGAGATGATTTGGCCTAACGGCTAGAGCGATGGGCCTCGAACCTGGGATATCGGGTTCGAGTCTTGGCAGGGGCGCTCAACATCCTGTGATTCTGGGCAAATCCCTTAATCTCCCAGTGCCGAACAAAAAATGAATGTGTCTGTCGGAAATGCAACCGGTGCTAATGTAATGTGTTCTGATACCTATGGGTCTAGTTCACGCTATATAAAACTCCCCTCCCCCCCAAAAAACGTTTGAAGTGGTGGGAATTCTTGCGCTGGTCTCAGACCCGGAATCTAGTCGGGCTAAAGCAAAGCAGAAGGTCAAACAACTGTAGTGTGAAAATGTCAGACTGTTGGCTGGATCGTACAAAGCCTCTACTCGCACTCATCTACTTGCTGACATCTAAGGACCCAAAGTATCCTTTTTGTAAAGACCCCTCGACACAGGTTGTACCTGACTCGTTTCAGACTGAATATAATACGCAACCTTGTCTTGTTCCCTGATAGCGCCCACCCTTCCAAGTATCATATTTTGTGCCAGTGTGATAACAGTTCAGAACAAAGCACATTGCATTTTGACTTATTTGCACATTTTATTCTGCTGCTAGAAACATTATTTATTTACGAGTTTAGGATTTTTTTTCCCATCAAACAGTGTAGACCAATATTGATAGCACTGCAGTAGCTTCCAACAGAAATGTGCTGCTTAGCTGCTATTTTTAGGTTTCGCCTGGGGCACGGAGCTCCTAGCTCCGCCCCAGGAGAAATCTTATGTCTCTACAGTGTACTGCTTAGTCCCGCCCTCTGTTCCATTGGCTAGCTCCATAAATGGAGGCTAGCCATTGGAACAGAGATCTGTCCGTCATGGCCGGACCAGATTCGTGGGTGTTCCTGCATTTTTTTCCCTCTCCACCCTTTTCGCATTGTCATCAAGGCCGTGGGCTGGGTTTATTTTTTTTTTTTTGTCAGTTTCGTTTGGTCATTGTGCGGCTGATCTCCGCCAGAGGAAGTCCAGGTCCAGGTGAGTGCTGGCCGTTCCCGCCCCCCCTCCCGCTGTCCGTGTGCCTCCCCGCCCCCCCTTCCCGCTGTCCGTGTGCCTCCCCGCCCCCCCCCCTCCCGCTGTCCGTGCATTGTCAAAATGCGTGTGTAAATATATACATTTTAGGTGTTTTTTGTGTGTCTTCTACCCACGAGGTGTTTCTGCGGTTGGCGGATACCGCTATTAAATGATCCGCTCATTGGGAGATAAATGAATCGCTTGTTAATTTAATTATTTTTTTCTAACTGTGTAGACCTAGGCTGCTGCTGTGGCGCGTGGCAGAACTAAATCTCCCGTTTCGCCCTATGTTTTAAGGCGTGGTGCGTCATTGAAGTGGCTGTTCGATTTGACATTGAGGGTTGCTTTGTTTAACTTTTTATTTCACAGAACAGTAGCTTCAACAAACCAGCTAGTTGGTGTCTTTTAGGATTGTTTTATTGTTGCCAGTCACTCTTACTTATGTAGCTTTGCTTAAAAAAAAATGTTAGAGGGGAAAAATAAAGCTGCACGTCACCGAGGTCACTGCGCATTACGTACAAAGCTATTTTCTTAAGGGTAATGTGGCGTTCTGATAACATTTAAATGTAGGTTTTGGGCGTGTCTGATCGTTTGCTGTGTCCATAATGTATGACGATGCTGAGGGGGGCGGCGATGGTGTGTATACCTCGAACCGCTAGGGGCCGTGAGCGCGGCTGCAGACCGTCTGGCTGCTATCACGAGGGTTCTGGTCGATGG
This sequence comes from Lissotriton helveticus, assembly GCF_964261635.1. NCBI lineage: Eukaryota > Metazoa > Chordata > Amphibia > Caudata > Salamandridae > Lissotriton > Lissotriton helveticus. The sequence goes on from NC_136065.1 coordinate 1,249,876,738, forward strand.
GGAGTCGCTCGCATCATCCCCTCATGTGAAGCTGTCGCACTACGCAGCACTAAAAGATGTGTTCGGGCTCCCCCTTTGTAGCTCTCAGGGTAGAAGGGGGATGGATATTGGGGTGGCCTGCGCGCCTGTTCCGTCATACGGCGGTGGGGGAAGCAATACGTTTTGGCTTGTCACCGCTTTTGGCGCTTAAATGACCGAGTGCGCGTCTCCTGTTCGCCTGTCGTCATTTGGTAAATCTACTTAATCGGCTCGAGGCAGGTTATTTTCTTAAACAGCTGAGCAAATCTATAGTTGCCATCAACCGAGGACTTCGGCCAGACTACATCTTTAGCTAGTGGTGCTGCGCATTCTGGGAATTGAAGTGTCACTCTAACCATACACGTTTGCTCAAGGAGCGTGGGGCGGGGCAACCATTCATGGGGTCCTCAGTAAGGCCAATGTATATCGAGATATGGAGGGGGCTGGCACTTTTCCTTACCCCACTGGTTTGTGCTTAAATATCTCAGTTTGCAAAATACTGTCGGATAAAGGTCTGGATTGGCCAAAGGAGGCACCCCTGCAAGAGGCCCAGGCTGCGAATGGCCGCCTCATCCCCAGCGGCTGCTGCTGGGGAAAGAATCAAGGCCTTGTGCATGATTTAAGCATGCCAGGAATGCTGTGCCCCACGTACAAAAGCTAAAACCGCACAACCCGCCCCCTAACCTCTACAGGATGCACACAGTACATCATGAATCTAAAAAGAAAACTAGGTGTGAGTCGCCCCACTCCAATGCAATAGCGCCACAATAAGTTCACTCTGCAGGCACAATCTAAGACGTTTTCAAGCGCACTATTTCGATACCCGGAAGACCATGTTTAAGGGGAAACTCCTTACGGGGTGGGTGTGCGTTTTATTTTTTCTTTCTCCCTAAGACACCAGCTGCTGCATCCCTTTGACAATATATGTAACTCCTGTGTATTCCCCATACCACTAGGGACGTAGCTGCTGCGTGTTTGTATATATGTGTATATTTCTCCATGACCAATGCACACAGTGGCTTAAAAAGTCACTAGATGGCTCCCCAATTAGAGGTGTAATATAAATTGTTTTCTCTTTGCTGAAAAATTCAAGATTAGGGTGTATTAGGAGACGATTACTATGGGACCAGTCCTGAAAAATGCTCCTGACCTGTCCAGAAACATAATAGTGGGTTGAAACATGTTGATACTAGGGGGGGGTTGCATGCATGACCCACTGAGTCCTGGGTGCAAAAAAGATCTATTGTAGCCTCATCAAGAAGTTATAGCGGTCTATTGCTCCCCATCAGTTTGGTTTCACTCATTTGCTTATCAATTAATGACTTTCCTTGCCTCCGTTTCTTCTTTTTTTTCTTACCCCCCACCTGCAGCATAACATACTTCTCTTATTCTCAGGCTTCTAACCTTTTAGCTGCATACTCTTAGGAAACCCTCCTCACCGCTCCGGTAACATTAAGCACTTGCAGTGAATGTTTTCCAGCTCTCCTTCTTGCCTCTACATGTGTTCCTCCCCTGTGTTCAGGACACCCCTCTTCCTCTAACCCCCAATGTGTGCTACTCTGTCGTGCAGGCATCTTCACTAGGCCTGGGCAAGGTGAAGTGACCAAAAAAATCCACCCCAATACGAAGAGTTCTGCAAGCGGCAGTGAACTGGGTCTTGCCGTTGGTGCTTATTTCTATTGGGGATAACCTTGGTGCACTGTTAAAAGCCAGACTATGTGCAAACTATTTCACCATACAAGGCGATTTAAAAATTTTTTTTTTTATTACATTTCCACCTAAAAGCTTCATCTGACAGATGCTCTACTAGGAACTATAGCCACACTAGGACTGACACAACTAGTCAAGCAACTCTCACACCTTGCTGGCCAAAATTAGGCTGTCTGTTCACCAACCATTCCCTCATCACAATATACAATGTATTGCTTGTCAGACCCTCCGGTCATCATTTTTGGATTAAATGCCAATCAAAACACACATGCCGAAAACCTGGCCTACCCCTGTGTCTAAGGGCCTGTAGCTAAATTGACAACCACACTAACACAACACCTGCTACGGTCGCAACCAACTTTTGCACATGACAGAACTAGCCTCATCACTCTACTCGGATTGGCTAAAGTCAATTATCTCAAAGCTAGCTCCACCCAAAAATGCCCATACTAATAGGAGTGAACCCTTTGCACCAGTGTTTACTGATACATTCTGACTGAAAAAACAAGCCTGTAGGGGACCGGGAAAATGCTGGTGCACATATTGCAACACTCGCAAGAAACTTACAAACTAGCACTGACCACATATAAGTCTTCTAGTAAAAAAGAGCAACTACTTCACATAACAAATGGTCAGCTAAAGACTCTAAAAAGCTATTCCAAGTAGTAACCAAATTTACCACACCCCCAGCAGTAAAGCAGCCAGTCATAGCCAAGTTCTGTGACACATTAGCCCACATCTTTAGGGAGAAAGTCTATCAAATATTCCTGAAATTTGAGGACTCTACTAAGTTGGACGTCAAGGTCCACACCAATCAGAGAAATTCCATCCAAACTCCCATACAGCCCCCCCAAAAAATCTAGTAGCAAAAATGCTTAACAATATGAAATCTGGTTCTTCACTAGACCCTCCTTCCTTCAGAGATAAAGTTGGCACCTTAGGTGACCGCAACCAATCTCTCCTTTTAACTCCATGTTTAATACAGAAGTTTACCCCTTCATAATGGAAAAGTCTCAATTTTCTCTCTAAAGTAACCCACACTGAATCCAGACAACCCCAACAACTGTTGCCTCGTTTCTTCTCTTCCTCTCCCTGCAAAAATGGTGAAAATGAACACGCAGCTTGTTTAGTTCATTCAAGATAACCACCTACTGGAGTGGCTAGAGAGTGCAGAGTGGCTAGAGAGTGCAGAGTGGCTAGAGAGTGCAGAGTGGCTAGAGAGTGCAGAGTGGCTAGGAAATGACTAAGGAGTGCTAGGGAGTGCACAATGCTAAGAGGTGCGGAGTGCTAGGGAGTGCACAGTGCTAAGAGGTGCGGAGTGCTAGGGAGTGTAGAGTAACTAGAGAGTGCTATAGAGTTCTAGAGACTGCAAAGATTACGCTAATAACAATGTAAGTGACAATGCCATTTATTTATCTGTTTTCAAAACCAACATATAAATAAAAATTTGGTCATTAACAATGCCAATAGCTCAAACTTTTCCAAAGGCGAAACCATTGCATTGAAAATGCTTGTTTTTATTCAAACTGATTTGGGAAAGGGAAGTTTTATGGTCAAATAGATCAATGCTAAGTGGATGGTTGTATAGAGGTTTTATGTTCTTGGTTATAATTACTTGCCATTCAAGCAATAAGGTCCGTTTTGGATGGTTTTAGAGAAAATACTTATGATTTTAAATTTGACTGTTCACAAGTTAATTGTCGAATTATAATTTTGTTTAGATGATTATATTTTATTCTGAATTTCTACTTGTATGACTTTTTTAAAGTTGAATAAAGATGTTGATTGATTGAGTAAATCAGGTGTGAGTGCCGTCTGCTAGAAACATAAGTTAAGTCAACTTGCCAGAGGATGGGGCAATTAAAATATAATAGTGTTTTCAGCTGCCACTGAAAACTTTGCATTCAATTTATTTAAACATCCATAATCGTATGTACGCTTCCTTGTAAGACTGATAAGCTACAGCCTATAGAAACTTCACCACACCTGACTTCCGTTGGAGTAAATTATCCTGTTTCCTGTTGTATGAGGTCAGGCGTCTGGAGTTAGTATCTTCTGTGACATCAGAGCTGCAAGACTCACTCAATGTTGTCAGCATATTGGCATGCAATAATGCTGCTATAGTGCTCCACCTGCACACCTGCCTTTCCATGTTCGAACGCACATCTGATCGTGCGACCCGCCTCCCCGTGTTCTACATATGACATAATGCCATGATTACAGGCACCTCAATTTCCCCTCTGTCACAGATGCTTATGGAGATTTTCAAATGGTTACTGATGTGGAAGGCCGTTACTAGCCCATACACGTGGTCCCCGGGACTGCAAGGAAGGACACAGCCAGTATGTGTTAGCCGGAAAGACCCCGAGCGGTCTTCCGCCTTGTTTATTTATACCCCGGCGCGAGCCCACCCCGGGGAAAGCGTGGATGCGTGAGAATGTAGCAACATTGTATGAGAGAGTCCGGGTGGCTCTCTACATCCCTCCTTCAATTTAGTCTGTCTTTTCAACCCAGCCTTTGCTTCAAGGCGATGTCCATGCAAAGTCTCTCAACCTCTGGCTGGGTCCTGGGTTGGGTCGTAGGTTATACCTTTGACTGCGTGCACACGGGGATGTCACCACCCCAGCCGGGGTTGCGTCTGCACTTTCACCTCTACCAACCATGCCTGGTCTATTGGGGATAATCCTCTTGTCTTGGCTTGCTGCCAGGGGCGAGTTTTCTCGGTCTTGCGTGGCCGGCGGCGACCTGGGGAGTGATGTTTCCAGATCCGGACCCAACTGTTCCTCCGCATCGCGATCTTCAGCCGTTCTTCGTGCCTCCGCAGGTCCCTTCGCCTTCTTGAAGCAAGACACGTTGCGGGTAACCACCTGTCCTCCCCGTCTGGCAGTAACCATGGTGCCCGAACCTCCTCCACCGTCCATACTTCTGGTTCATACGGGGTTCTGAACTTCCACCCCAGGTGTCGATCTCGGACCACCACGGAGTCACCCACTTGCAGAGTCGGCTCTTGGGTATGTCTTGCCTCACTCGCTCTTCGATTCGTCTCTCGTCTCTGCGCCTCAATGGCTTCCTCATTCCTGCCTTCAGGCAGCCATGTATGGTCAGTCGGAATGCTGTCACGGGGCGCTCTTTTGAATAGGATGTGTGCTAGGGCACACTTCGTGGTGCTGTGTGGCGTCTGCCGATAGGCTCCCAGGAACTGATCAAGGGCAATTTCAGGATCCTCTCCGCTGTCTACCGCAATCCTCAGAGCTCGATTGAGGGTCCTCATCAGTCTCTCTACCTCCCCGTTCGCCTGGGGCCATAGCGTGATTTGGAGGTTCTGGAGATAGCTCTGAAACTCTCTGCCCTGGAAGGGTGGCCCATTGTCTGATTTGATTTCCTCCGGAAGCCCCATAGTGGCGAATATGCGATTCAGGGCCTTCTTGACGTGGGGAAACGCCGTGGATGATATTACTTCCACTACCGGGAACTTGGAGAATGAGTCCACCAGGACGAGCGTGTGCCGGCCATCTGGGAAACTCCCGAAACTCCCGAAATCAATTCTGAGGTGGGTCCACGGCGTCTGGGGGGCCTCTTCCGTCCTCACCGGCGCTGGTGCTGGTTCGCTGCCGGTAATGGTGCAGGCGTGGCACGAGCGCACCATCTCGTCTACCCTGCTGTCCATGGTTGGGAACCAGACCTTGCTTCTCAGGCGCGCTTTTGTTTTGGCCATCCCTTGATGACCAATGTGTGCGAGCTCCAGAATCCTGGGCTGGAGGGCTTCAGGTATTACGATTAGGTGTCCCCTTAGGATGACTCCTTCGTCACCTATGCTCAACTCACTCCGGATTTGCCACAATTGTCGGCGTGTGTGGCTGACTTCTGCTCGAAGGTTTTGTGCCCCATCCAGGAAGTGGGCCCACCTGTTTCCTTCTAGGGCATGACGGACTCTGAACAGCGTTTCATCCTGTGCAGTTGCCTCCCCTATCTCTGTCAGTGTCATTGTTTCCAGGCACGCTGCTTGCGAGATCATGTGAATGAACGCCTCTGCTCCTGTTCCATCTTCCAGCGGGCGGATTGGACTAGTAACATCCGGGTGTCGGGATAGGTAGTCATCGGGGTTATGTGCCCCAGGCCTGAAGACGATCTTGAAGTTGTATCCTTGCAGCTGGACAGCCTAGTGCTCTATCCGTGGGGGTGTGAGCCTGGCGGATCCCGCGAAGAGAGGCAGTAGTGGTTTGTGGTCCGTCACTACGCTGAATTCTTGACCGCACAGATAGAGATGGAAGTGTCGGCATGCCCACTTCATCGCAAGGGCTTCGCGCTCGATTTGTGCGTATCGGGTTTCAGTGTCAGACAGAGCTTTTCTGGCGTAAGCTACTGGTTTCCACACCTCCGGTCCATGTTCTTGCATGAGCACCGCTCCTAGACTGGCTCCTAGGCTGGCGTCGACTATTAGCTCCGTTTTACGACGGGGTTGGAAGTAAGCCATCACAGCCGTGTCTAGGAGACTTGTCTTTATGTCTTGAAAAGATTTGTTGGCCGCTACTGTCCATTCCCACTTGTGATCTTGTCTCGTGAGCGCTCTTAGTGGTTCCGTCAGAGCGGCTAAGTTAGGGATGAAGCGGCCACAGTAAGTGGCCATGCCTAGGAAGCTCCGCACTTCGGTGGGGTTCCGCGGAGTGCTGGCAGCCTTGATTGCTTCTGCTTTCTTGGGATCGACCCTCAGGCCTTCTCTTGTGAAGGTGTATCCAAAGAAATCTATGGACTCTTGATAGAAAGAGCATTTCGATTGGTGTAGGGTCAGGCCGCTGTCTACTAGTCTCTTCAGGGTTGCCCTCAGGTGCGCGTGGTGTTCCTCGAGGGTCGCATAATAGACCAGGATATCATCACTTAAGTTAATTACTCCACTTAGCCCTGACAGCACCTCACGTATGGCATTTTGAAACACTTCCGCGGCTGAGGACACCCCCGAAGTTCAGTCGCTTGTACTGATGTAGTCCTACATGGGTGGAGAAGGTGGTTATATATCGGCTCGTGGGCTCTAGCTCAAGTTGATGGTATCCCGAGTTGAGGTCTAGCTTCGAGAACCATTTTGCCCCGTTCAGGTCAGCCACTATGTCGTCATGGTCGGGGTGATATGTCGCTCCCTTTTGACAGCCACGTTGGGTAGCCTCATGTCTACACACAATCTGATGGCTCCTGGTTGTTTCGGCTTAGGTGCAACTACCAGCGGAGACACCCAAGGGGTCGGACCCGACACCTTCTCTATTACCCCAAGGTCTTCCAGCTTTTGGAGTTCTGCTTCCACCTGGGGTCTCAGATTGAACGGTACCCGCCTATGCCTCAGGGCGACAGGCCGTACCGACGCATCGATGTGAAGCTTGACTTTTTTTCCTTTTAGTTTCCCCAGGCCGTGGAATAGTTCAGGGAATTCCTTCAGCAGAGTGTCTGCGTGGGCCTGATGTACCTGGTTCGCAAAGAATACCAGTCCTAAATCTTCAGCAGTGTGGCAACTTAGCAGGGTGCCCTTCTTCCCTTCGGTGATGTGAAAACGTGTCTTGGTTGAGTATTCCCCATTCACAACGGTTGTCCCTATGACGCCTCTCAGTGGCAGCGGGTCCGTTCCCCCGTAGGTGTACATCCGAGCATTGGAGGCCGCAAGAGGGGGTTTTGGTAGCATCTTGTCGTATTGGTCTGAATCCATGACGTTTACTGACGCTCCGTGTCGATAAGAGCTCTTACTTCAGTGTCTTCTATGGAGACGGAGCACATGGGTGGCAGTCGTTTCCGCATTGACACCCTGCTAACATACGAGATGACGTACACCTCGTCATCACTGTCGTCTTCATACCTCGGTCGCCTCTCCTGTGCTTGGTTGTCTGGGGGATACGGTTCCTGGTCTATTGACAGTTGTCGGACTCGCCGTGTTATGTTCTTGGACCTCGGCCCTGTTGGCCGATATCGCCCTCCTTGGCATACTGCTGCAAAGTGATTCAGCCGGCCGCACTTTAAACATGTCTTTCCTTTTGCCCCACAGGTTGCGGTCGCAGGGTGATCTTCGCCGCAGTAGTCGCACTGATTCCCTCGGGCGGTTGTGGTGCGCTGGCGGTTTCCCGGAGGTCTCTTCTGGATCGCCTCGACCTTTTCCTCCTTGATTATCGGCTGTGCCCGGGTCTGAGCTGGTATTGCCACCGGCGTTCGCAGGGCCACATGCATTTCCTCCGCCCTTAATTTAAATTTAATTAATTTAATTGTGGGTTTCTAAAGCGCTAGAATCGACTCCCGAAGGAGTATCTCTGCGCTGTAGACCGCTGGGGAACCCGTCCTGGCTTTCCTTGTGAGATGGTCCCTACTGGGTATCTCCAAGGTGAAACCAGGCATCCCCGGCGTATGTGGAGGGCCGTCGTGGAGATGAGGCAAGCTAATGCCCAGAGTTGCCGAGTGTGATCCCTGGTTAGAGTAGGCACCGAGGCGAGAATTATCGAGTCCGCTGACCCTGGTCCACGACACTGCCGCGTCGGGGATAGAACCCTGGTCCCAGGCCGTCCTCTGCTTCCGGGTCTGCCGCCTCTAACCAGTGAGCCACACCACTCCACTCCCTTGCATCAGAGAGTTCATGTGAGCGTGCCAGGACCAAAATGTCATCTAACGAGATTCCGGGTTGTCGGAGTATGAGCTTTCTCAGTAGTTTGGATCGACACCCCAATATGATTTGGTCTCTAATTTCCTCTCTCGGGTTGGTGAAAGGGCACGAGCTTTTTGAGTTTTTCATTTAACTCCCCTTATCCTTTTGCATAGTCTTCCTGCTTCTACAATGGCTGTGCTCCTGTAATTGAAAAAAATAAGTTACTTTTCTTCAGTAAGATGACATTTCTGTAGATTCTTTACCTAAGAAATACCCCTCCATGTGTCAGACTGGTCTGGAGCACTTTTTCCCATCAGTTGCTCTTCAGCACCATGAGGTGGCTCCATGCAGCTGCAACTGCGACTCCATCCGCTGGCCAAGATGACATTGGTGTACAATAGGCGACAACCTCCATGCTCATGTTAATTCCTGATACTTGTTGCATCCCAGCCAGCAGTGTGGAAACGAACCTAGAAAGTATCAAAAACAGTGACAATAACAACTCATGCATGTTTGCAGACATGGGAATGTATTAATAATGGCACTAACTCATCAGTGGTGGGGGGAGCCCAGTGAGAAATCTGTAGGGAGAATATGTATCCATCTGAAATATTGTTACTGAAGGTAAAAACATTTTCATCTGATGGATATAGCTCCCTCCAGATTCCTCACTTTAGGAATTAGTCCCAACTTTGCACCCTCTAGGAGATGTAATTGACTAGTAAGGAGTCATACAATACAACCCTGGCAAAGCATCCAGCACTTTCTGCCTGAACTGTGAAGCATACAAAAGTATAAACAGATGACTAAATGCATATCTGAAAGATATCAGCTGCAGGAAGGCCTCTGGTGAAAGGCATGGAAGCAGTATTGCATTCGAGTTAAGTGTGCACAAATTCTCTCTGAGGGTCTTTCTTGGACAGCGTGTAGCAAATGTTGAAACATGGGATGATCCTATTACCTTTGTTACTTAATTTCCACTGATCAAATTGGATTAGTGATGCAATCGTTATAATACAGTGAATGATTTCTTGGTTAAAGAATTAACTAGTATACACTGTTAACAATCCTATTCAGATTTTCTTGCATTCTGCCTGCTGTACTTACATTTGTTGCATGATCGGTTAAATACAAAACAATATAATTGTGATATGGATGACTTTCAACAAGCTTGTCTTTTTTGGCTCTAGCATGGCTCACAAAGAGCTGGTCATTCAGGTTGATGTAGTATGAGACCCACATATGGGGTTCGGTCAATGCAGCCGCTCCTCCTGCCTGGTGGATGAGAAGAATGGGGAAAATATAGAGGGTGATAGTCTGTACCACTTAAAAGACCGACACCACCTTGGGCAAGAAAGCGTAGGGCCAACTTGTTTTGGTAGAGAACTGTGAAAGGGAGACACACCAAGTGGTCCTAAAGTACTTCGACCCAATAAGCTGAAGTTATTGCTACTAACAACACTGTCTATAAGAAGTCCAAGTGGACCCCTGGACATTGGCTCGAAAGGGGATACAATAAAAAAAAGTCACTGTCTGAAGTGAAAACCTTCTGGCCCTTGGCATCCAATTGTATTGACTCCCTGGGGAAGGCATTCGGTCTCAATTTTGAGGGCAAAGGCTGAACCACCAGGCAGTATGGCAACAAGGCAGAGGGTAACTTCTGACGCACCTGGATCTGGCCAATAGCATCTGGCAATTTGTCTGTGGACCCCTGGGCCTGAGATGGCCTTCTCCTAGGCAGCCAAAACAAGTTTCAGCAAGCTTCAGTAGTGTCTCATTAAATCGAAGCACGGACTCGGCAGCTGAAAAGGCAGGTTGCAAGATATCTCTAAAAATGTAAGACTTGGCTTCACAGAAAACTAAGTTTGCTCTAAATTCTTGCAACTTTGCACACTACTAACCAAGCACACTTTTTCTGTGAAAGGGCTAAAACGCTATGAGTTGTCCCCTTCTATTAAGGTAGCATTTAGTAAGTCAAGATATCAGCCAGTGTTGGAGTAAGAAGGAGGAAGGAAATTGTTAGTATCTAAATCATCATCCTATGTAAGTCATACTCTCAAGTGAACATATTTATTGCACTGGAAATTGATCCAAATAACTCCTCCATCCTGGTACATTTCTGTGCTCTTGGAAGAGACAGTTTGTAGACAGCTCTGAAGCCAGCTCTGGTGGTGATTTCATGCAGGCGACAGATGACCAGGAAATAGCGGCATAGTCCTGGTTATCTCTCAAGACGTCTAGGTCAGAAGCTGTAAAAGGTACTTAGTCGGGCAGCATCTTGGTCATTGCTTCCAAAGTTGCCAACTGTAAAGGAGTGGGTCCACCCTTGGGACATGGTTCGGAGGGTGACAGAGCAATCCTGAAAATATCAAAAATGACTGGGCAGAAGGCCTCATTCTATGCTGGGTCAACAGGAACAGCAACTGGCACTTCTGCAGCTTTACAATAACCTCTGAGTAGGAAGAAGAGCCTGGCACAGGGAAATAGTGCAAGTACTGCATGGTAAGTTTCCCTGAGGAAAAATAATTTCTCCTCCTTATGATACTTTTGTGTTTGTTGTAATAACATTTCTTGGAAGATCGTTCCTTGTCAGAAGACTTACCTGTAGGAGAAGGGATATGCTTTGGACTGTCCCTGTGGGTCTTGGCAAACAAATGACTTCCTTATGTCCTTTGGGTGCATCACTGAAGTTGTGTTGCATGCCACAGCGTCATGGTCAGAGTCAAAGACACACCATGAAGATTAAATGTGGCTCCAATGGAGCCATCTACTTACGGCAGTTAGAACAAGGCTTGAAACAAAAAAAACCTCTGGAAGAATTTTCACATAGTCACTGTTGGAAGCTGAAGAATCTTCCTCAGTAAAGCACAGAGAGAGAGAGACAGAGAGAGGTGGGGATTGAGAGAGAGAGAGAGAGGGCTTTGGATTGTGTCAATGAGGCGTAGAAAAACTGATGCCACATATACACCAATATCGCCATATCGACGGGTGGAGTTGTATAAGAAGCAGCATTACGCAACCTTGCAATGCTAGAGAGCTACTGCTGGGGAAGAGCTTTTTGGAGAAGGTCTACACCAGAAAGCATGTTATTAGTTGAGGAACATGCAGGAAGAAGTATCCATCAGAAAAAAAATATTGTACCCCTATACCCGAGGTAATTTTACTCAGCTCTTTTAAACATGTTTCACAGGATAACCCAGCAACTTTACAATAAATTACAGAAGCTTATGTTGCTCTGTAGGTTTTAAGGCAAATGTCCTGTCAGTGTTCTCTGCTGTCCATTTTCTTAAAATGTATGCGTTAAAAAAAATTGGAATATATTTGTATATATTTATTGTCTCTCCCTTCGCATTTCTTGTGCAGACCCATAAATCCTAATAATATTGTGTCTTGAATAGTTTTCTGGGTACAAATTATCGATTCTTCTCTCTTCAATTGCTGAGCTAATCCCTTTGGAAATTCTATGCTTTGTTTCCTCCACGCTTCTTAGGTTTTTTTGTTCTGCTTTGATGTAAATATTGGTAGATTAGACTAGTTCAACTCCCAGAACCAACATGAGTATGTCATGAGCATCCTTCCTGTCTCGAGCATTGCTAGGGTCATGCTCTACATAAGCCTTTTGAGGCCCAATTTATGAGTATAGTGAGAATACTGAAATACGCAGGAACAGGGATTCCTCCCCAAACCAGGATTATGAGATATGCAGTAATACCTATGGGGTTTTCCATGGGTGCATTTCACCAGTAAAATGCAAATAGAATGTGTCCGCAGAAAAGTGCCTAGAATGTGGGAAAAACCCTTTCATCTGTAATTCCTCATTCCTTAGGATATAACTCGAAATAGTGTAGAAATTATTGTGCACCTTATTATCTGAATTCTGGATGTGGTAGAACTGATGTGCCTTCCCCTCAACTTAAACTAAGTACAGTGGTCTGTGGTAAACATGGTCTTTTGTGTTTATTTTTTTAATGAATGTTATTATTTATGAACAATGTGTGGCTCAAGTTTGCAATAATGAAGGTGAAGATCAGAGCACGAGCGGACAAAATGGCATCCAGTTTTTTTGTGCATCTCTCATTATAGTTAACCTCAGATGATCGGAAACATATTTTAAGTTTGGACGGTGAACTTGAGATGTCTGCTAACCACAGAGATACAGCAAAAGTAGCCACTACCCCAACTCTTCTTCTTTTCCCTGCTGCTTTGGCTGCAGGACATGTCTGTCTGGAGAGAATACACTAGATTTCGTTTCAGAACAGACAAGGCATTGGATCGGACGATCTGAGGCAGCAATTTCGGTGGTATGTGCCCAATAGAACTCTGCGCTCCCTCGGTGCAAAACTGGTGATTGTACCTACTACAAAAAAAGCCAGGTGGGGAGTTAAAAGTTTTAGTGTCTGTGCGGCTAAGGCTTGGAATGATCTCCCATTCCACCTGAGGAATAGGTCGGACTTACTTGATTTCAGGAAGACCTTAAAAACCCGGCTTTTTGGGCAATTATTCCATCCGATTCTAATTGCTGTTGTTTTATGGAGGACTGCAGCTAGCTCCAGGACACCGCAGGCTAACAGTGCGCTCTGCAAATTCCCCTAACATGACATAACATAACCCCTGGAGAATGTACCTGTCCAGTGCCATGTATGCAACAACCATCACACTAGATTCTGGAAGCCGGCAAACGCATTGTATACCTTACATCTCTTCTTTGGATGGACTTTTTATCCCAGAGCAGTTAGTTGGGACTGACAGCTTTCGAATCCATTGTAAATGTTCTGCATGGGCTGTTGCCCACTTTCCAATGACTGTGACTATACTCTGGACCAATACTACAACTTTTGGAATCTGTTTATCAACTGAGACTTGCATGGACCCTGCTTCCTGACGATGGGACTGGTTGCTGTCCATTTTCTCCAGCCTGGGACGACACCTGATGCCCTCTTGAGTCTATGCTGGCCTCTCTCTTGCTAGTCCAACCTGCATGGAAGACTTCAGCAATCTCATGAAGTCCAGAGATGCAGATACAGCATTCCAAGGATACCATTCAATAACCAGTGGAGGGCTGCCTGGCAAGTACACTCCCTTCCTGTGCCAATGTGTGCTTTATTTCACTTTGCACTACACACTAGCCTCTGCCCGGCGTTTTTTAAGCAGAAACCCATGGATTAAAGGCCATGCTTGGGGGTTCCCTGACTTGCTAGCCAGAAGTCCAAAACTCAAATGTCTTGGGTGCTAGCTGGATCCAGATAGTTTGTTGAGGTTGTGCCTTGGCCCTGTCGCTGGCATTGTGCCTCTGGATTCACTCTATGACTGCCTCTGATGTTCCGCCTCGTGTCTGCTGGATTCAGTAAAGAGATGTGTCCCCGGAATGGGAATCCATTGACCTGCAGTTGCTAGGACTCCAGTGACGAGATATCCATTGTCCAGGTACCAGTAAACCTCAACCTATAGCCCTTTACTAAGAACACCAACACATGATTTTAGTGTACTCTAATCTTGTTTTGCTTCCCTTCACTTTGCCCCATTGATGTACCGTGTTGTAATTTTACTGTTGCGTTTTAGGAGTTACTTCTTTGCTCAGAGGGTGGCCCGTCCTCCGTGCATTATTGCATTGCAAACAGAATACATGGTAGCTAATTATGAACATGAATAAATAAGGTGTTTCAGTTTGATACACAGTGTTGCATATGTAGTTCATCAGTAATATTTTGTTCCATTGTTTGATTCGTGTCGTTTTTACTGTTTGGTTACTTTTCCTACTACAGGCACCTTTCTATATTGTAAGGTGTCACTGTAGGACATCTGTGGTTCCAGTGTACATGACAGGCCCACAGAGGAAGCCACAATGCTTGCACTCACCTCCTGTGCAGCAGATACTTGCTCTTCTAGTGATAGGGTGGCATGCAGCACTGCCAACTGGTTCTCTATGCCCTCTTACATCTGCCCCAAAGACACCGACACAGGCCATGCAGTGCTTCAGAGGAGTAGGAACAGAGCTGCACCTGGCATCCAGAGCCACAAAGTGCAGAAGTCACATTTAAGAAACTTCACTTCTGTTACTCCCTGGCCTGTAAGGGTTCCTCCCCCAACAGTGTATATAAATAATGATCCTAAGCGTGGGCAAGGCTGGAGTAAAACAGCTTGTTGGGTTGAGGGGTAGGCTAGTAGTGTTTATAAGCTGTGTGAGGCACATAAGAGTATTCACCTGTACCCGTCACGACTTCAACACACCTGTCTTTTAACCATCCTGGGTGATTTATTCACTATTAACCGAATAGTGGCAATAATTAATGCATCAATGGGTGGCCCATTTGCGCTACTGCTAAACCTTCAACCCCAAGAGCATGTCAAGGAGACACAAGAAGGTTCATTCCATTCTGCATGCTGGGCTTAGCAGGTCTGCAAGACCAACACGTTTGGAGAACAGGAGGTCACAGTGTTCAGTTATCAAGTGCTAATAAATGAACTCACCTGAATCACAGTTGACTCAACTACAGAGGTAAGACCAGAAGAACGACCAGAGGAGAGACTCAGGGAAGCAGCACATGTCCCAGAGGAGACCAAGAAGACAAGAGTGGACGTTGTGGGTCAAAGATGCTCAAGTGATGATTTAGCACAAACACCACTGGCAGAGAAGACAAAGATGGAAAGAGAAATGAAGTGTGCACTAGTAAGGAGATTCTATGCGTCGTCGATTTTGGACAGAGCAGAGGAGATGGAAGAGCAGATGGAAGAATGAGGCCCGGAGAACCTCAAAGAAGATGACATTTCATTCCTTCCATAGAAAGCCTGAAACCTGTGTTAGATTGTCAATCTATGCCACGTCTATGTCTGCGAAAGACCTACAAACCATCAGGTTGAGGGAATAAGGTCTCATACTGTTGCCTTACCTTAGTACAATGATATTTAGCCTAGTGTTTAAAAATGCATTTGGCACATCATCCCACTGCCTCTTTCTACTCTTAGCTCCTCACATCACGACTTAAACTTTTCATTATGGCATCCAACACATTTTCTCTATTCTAATGATAACCAACTTTTAATCAAGGTATTGGTCCTTTGAACTAGCCATGTGTTTTCTTTGTCGAGCGCAGAAGCCAGCTTCACACCAGCCCCTCCCTCCTCCCTATCTCTTAATATTTTCACCACCACTGGCACTGGGTCTGTAAATGTGTTTATTTTTATAAAAAAAGACAGTAAATATATTGTATCATCTAGTTTAATACCCCACCGCTCATAATCGCAAACAACATTTTTTGTGGCAACATTATCAACAATTGTTCTATTGCACCACTTCTGTTATGATGTGAAGCACCTCTGGTAGAAGGTTTCCCTTTTCCTGAACCAGTGCAAGAAAATGCAGGAAATCTGTGCACCGCTCCACTGTCGAAGGATTCCATAGTCAAGTTCTTCTTAGCGAGACTTGTGTTGTCTTCTAGTTCAATCAGGGAGAGCACCGGTTGTGAAAGCTAGGTCAACATACATTTTGATTGTGGGATGGGTCCCATGGTAGCTTGATTATGTTTTTCTGAGGCTGCATCTTTGTTAAAGAGAAAGGTAGGACACGTTCTACCAGCCATTGGGTTGTAGGATGAAACCTGTTCATGGAGGGTCATACCTTGGAAACTTTAACATTTTACTTGCAAATAAGCTGGTTTTAGACAACTCACATCAGGGCGTTCGTTATACAAATGGTTGGAAAATTCTCTGAGGTGGTAAATTGTGCCGGTACCACACAGAAAGGTCCACCCTTTTTTAACAAGTGTCAGCAGTGAATGTCAGGGGCTCCTATCAGGTAACCCCTCTCAGATACATTTCCCATCATGAGGCGGGTGTGGTTTGATTTACACACAGGCTTCAGTATGCAGATCAGGGTCTGTACTTACAAGGCTAGCTCTGAATGCCAATTCGGTATTCTGTACATATAAAGCCAACATTTTCGCCAGCTTTCAGCGTTTACTGACCTAGAAGCAAGATATACACGGCAGTGTTTTCGACTCCAGATTCCAAGCTGGAGAGGTTGAATACTTTATTTCAGTCTCAGGGCTATGGAGACAGAGGCTCTATCCATGCAGTGGAGCCATCTATCCACATAGACTTCCTCATGTAAATTGCTGGCGGGATGGAAAATGGCCTGCTTTTTCTTTTTTATGTTAGCCTCTGTGGCAAATGACTACTTTGAGTAATGCTCTCCCTACGGGCCCTTTCTGCCTGATGGGTGAGAGACCCCGTCGGCCTAAGCGGACAACATTCTTTTGTTATGAGGACCCACAGTTCTAGACGGCTCTGTCTGAAGAAGCAGGGGGCCTCATTTATGAGGCTGTGCGTCAGTTTTGTGCTTCTGATGCGTCACTTTATGTGACGCATCGGCTGCATAAAACATGCCACCTGTTGCGCACTATTTACAAAGTGACACATCTAAGCAGATGCGTCACTTTGTAAACCCCTGCGCTACATTATACCTGCGCCAGGTATAATGTATGCAGGGGGGGCGTTCTCCCGCAAAAAGCCTTGTAGAAATGACTCAATGAAATCTATGAGATTTCACAGCGTCACTTCTAGGACGCTGTTGCGTCAAAATCTTGTGCCTGCCTCACAGCAGGCGTAAGACTGACGCAGGCCCTTTCACATGGGGCTTGCCCCATGTGAAAGGACACATTGCTGGAGTTGCGTCACTTTTGTGACACACTCCAGCAATGCGTCACTTTTGCGCCATACAGATACGTCAGAAATACTGACGTATCTGTAACTCCTTGCGCCATGATGCGTCATACTGTAAATATGACGCATCATTGGTGTCGCAAGGAGGGCGCAGTGAAAAGTGACGCATCATTGTTTTCACGCAGTGATGCGTCACTTTTCATAAATGAGGCCCAAAGTGTCTTGAACTGCCTTCGTCCTTGAGAGAAGTCACTGTAGATATTTCGAGGTCGTTGTGATGTGTTCATAGAAACTAGTTGAACGTGTGTTATTGTACTTGTAGAAATCACGTTTTTTTCGGGAAGCAAGTGCAAGTGGTATTGCAGTTATCAGTGACTGTGCAAGCTTGTATCGAGGGGATTTCAGCATTAACTGGTGTAGCTGGTGCATATATAGTAGCAATGATTTGGAGACTGAAAAGGAAACCTTTATTAAATAGTATGCTGAAGCTGCTCACCCACTCGATCGTTGTCGGCAGAGAGGTTTTAACTAAGCATGGGCGGATTTTGCGGATCCACGATTCACGAATTTGCGGATTCACGGATCGTGGATCCGCAAAATCCGCGGATTGTGCGGATCGGCGGATTTGGGGGCGGGGCTTCCTCGAGTGTGTGGGCGGGGCCAAACGGACGGGGCTTCCATGCGAGCGCACATGCCTCTTGTGTGTATAAAAGGTCAGAGACCGATCAGAGCAGCAGATTAAGAGACAGAAGCTCCTGGTCACAGGAACAGCACGGGGATTGCGCTCGTGAAAGTCAAAGATGCAAATGCCTCTGGCCAGCATCACAGCGGATTTTCGATGGTATATTTGGGAAGAAGGCACACCTGCCCAGCCCCCACAACGCTCACGATTGTTTTTGGGCTGATGAATGAGTCACTGAATTTAAGCTTCAACTAGGGCACATGCTTTATTGATATCTGCAAGTGTTCCTCGAGTGTGTGGGCGGGGCCAAACGGACGGGGCTTCCATGCGAGCGCACATGCCTCTTGTGTGTATAAAAGGTCACTCAGAGACCGATCAGAGCAGCAGATTAAGAGACAGAAGCTCCTGGTCACAGGAACAGCACGGGGATTGCGCTCGTGAAAGTCAAAGATGCAAATGCCTCTGGCCAGCATCACAGCGGATTTTCGATGGTATATTTGGGAAGAAGGCACACCTGCCCAGCCCCCACAACGCTCACGATTGTTTTTGGGCTGATGAATGAGTCACTGAATTTAAGCTTCAACTAGGGCACATGCTTTATTGATATCTGCAAGTGTTCCTCGAGTGTGTGGGCGGGGCCAAACGGACGGGGCTTCCATGCGAGCGCACATGCCTCTTGTGTGTATAAAAGGTCACTCAGAGACCGATCAGAGCAGCAGATTAAGAGACAGAAGCTCCTGGTCACAGGAACAGCACGGGGATTGCGCTCGTGAAAGTCAAAGATGCAAATGCCTCTGGCCAGCATCACAGCGGATTTTCGATGGTATATTTGGGAAGAAGGCACACCTGCCCAGCCCCCACAACGCTCACGATTGTTTTTGGGCTGATGAATGAGTCACTGAATTTAAGCTTCAACTAGGGCACATTCCTTATTGATATCTGCAAGTGTTTCCTGTTGAGGTTTATTTTTTGTGCCAGGACCGTCGTGCCCGAATGAACCCTGCCCTTCATATTTATTCAAGAAGACACCACCGTTTTTCACCATCATAAATAATTTACGATGGCGCCGGCAAGCTGCCAGCGCCATCCTGCAAAAGTTACTTAATTAGCTTCAACAGGAAGCTCCAACTGATAAAATAAAGCAGGCGCTCGAGCCCCTGCTGTATCTTATCTATTAGAGCTTCCTGTTGAAGCTAATTAAGTAACTATTTGAGGATGGCGCTGGCAGCTTGCCGGCGCCATCGTAAATTAGGCTCGCTTGAACTTTTGACCGCAAAATCCGCTCCGATCGCGGATTGCGGATTTTCGGTAAATTTGCGAGAGTTCGCGGACCGCGAATTTACCGAAAATCCGCAAAATCCGCGATCGGAGCGGATTTTGCGCTCATGCTTAGTTTTAACCGCATCGCTGCAGCGGTTTTTCCCGCTGTGCGCGGCATTTTTAAAATTACCGCGTTACATGACGAGCTCAGCTCGTCATCAGCGTACGGCAGGATACGCTCATGACGAGCTGAGCTCGTCATCAGCGTGGAAGGGGTTAAGACATGGGCAAAGTCCCACCTTCAAAGGCCTCCATATCACATGTGTCTAAATTGTTATGGGCTGGGGCGCCAACGTTCTAAAGATGACACCATTTGTCGGTGGGTTCCGAGGGAGACAGAGCAGAGGATCGGAAGCGGGGAAAGAGAGAGGAAGGAAGAGATAGAGAAATGAAGAGTGTGTCTGTCTTGTCTTCCCTTTCCAGAAAAGTGGTCGGAGCTTTTGGTACTGAGGGCACGGCTCACAAAGGTAAACCTACACTTTGGTTCAGGTGTGCTATTTTTTTGGGTGGAGGTGGGGTATTCACAAACTACTAGTTTACTTTTACTAACAGTAATTTTACATCTGCCGGGACTCCGCAGATTGGGTGGAGAACTCTGCACCAAAAAAGATTGGCCTGCTCAATCTTTTTATCTGCGGAGTTCTCTGCCACGACTGCAGAATCTCCAGTCATAAAATTACTTTTCGTAAAAGATTGGCCTGTCCAGTATTTTTGTGAGTGCAGTTCTCTGCCCTGACTGTGGAGTGTCCATAGTCGTAAAATTACTATGAGTAAAATACCAAATACCGTAGTGAATGCCATAAAAATAGAAAATGTATACAATAGTGTAAGTTTACCTTTGTGAATCAGTCCTTTATCAAGAAAAAAAGATTTCTGAGGACCATGGCAATCTTTTACTTTCGTCTTCTAAACCACTTACACCTTTCTCAGTGCATGAGTGGAGTTGAAATAGTAGATGCTCATTTCATTGAAGTCATCATCAATATACTTTATTCAGCATCAATACAACATACAGTGAAAGTGCAAATTATAAAAACATTCAAATGACACAGTTATCACAATAAGACGGACCCGACCGCAGAATACATATACAAAATATTTGCTAATAAAAGCCCTTTCTCTAGTATCATTCTTATGCAGGTGATTATTAAACAATGTGTGTTAAAAATGGAATTGGCATCATCACTTAAAATATTAGCACATGCAAGAGACAGCCTCCTAACAGGGAACACAATAAGTAGTCATTTGTTTCAAAGGTACCCTCACCCACACAATTCATTAACAGGACCTTTAGCCTAGCAATGGTAAGGTCAGTGTAATCACTCCTCTCCTCTGGTGTTTCTAAAACGCATTGCCGACCTTAAAAAATGTACAGCACAAAAAAGAGTTAAAACCTCTGTAGACAATTTTAGAAACAGTAGAGTCATCTTGGCGTGCTTAAAACCAGCTTTTTAAAAAATACTTTTTAAAAATCGCTTCCTAGGGTGTGCATAGTAGGGACACAGTAAAACAAAGTGAAGGGTATCCTGCGGAGACCGTTGGTAGCAGCCGCACGGGCCCTTCAACTCTATAGTTTTAGTGTAACCTGCCGGCACCGCTAGACTATGATGTAATAGATTTAGCCTGAAGCGTGTCATTAAAATTGTCTCTTGGGCATTGTGGATAAAAGACAAGTAAGGCTCAATACCCGAGCAGGATTTGGTCAAGACGTGCTCTCTCACAGAGGGTTTATTCACTTCTCTGTCTTCCCTCCGGTCGGGCACATGTTTCGTGAATACCATTTTGACATGGGCCTTATCCCTCGGTAACAGTTTTGTGGGGTTATTAAAGAAGTCTACACAACCCAGGGCTGAAAAGGTTTCCCTCACATACTTCAGCCATGAGATGTTCCTCCCCTGGTTGCGTGCCAAGCAGTCCATTATAATCTCCTTGGTTAGTGAGGCCTCGGGGTTGGTCCAAATCTTAATCCAACAATTGATAGGTTTTAATTCTATCCTTTCTCTCACAATTGCGGGTCAGTAAAACCCCAAACCTCACTACCGTAGAGTATTTTGGCACAGCACATCGAGTTGTAGAGTTTTTTAGAGCGACCAAACCTGCGCGCAAAGTTCATAATGGCACCCTTACAAGGGGTTAAGGAATGACATTTCTCAGCTAGCAAGGGTTTAAAATTAAGACGGTTATCAAATAAAATCCCCAAGTAAGAAAATGTCTGGACTTTTTCCAGGCAGTGGGCACCAATCATATATTTGTATTTCCTTTTCGCCGTTTTCCCCGCCTCCATAATATATGATTGGGAAAGATTAGCAGACAGGTCTAGACTCTCCATGAAACGGACAAAGACGTCTATTAAGCATTGTAGGCCTCGGGGAGTCCGCATGAGAAGTACCGCGTCATCTGCATAAAGCAGAACCGGAACCCCCCCCCCCCGAGTTCCTATCCTTGGAGAGTCCACCCCCAGAGCATCTAACGCCCGCTCCAGACCAATTATGTACAGGGTGAATAAAAAAGGTGCCAATATGCAACCCTGTCTTACCCCCCTTGAGCATGGAAATTGATCAATCAAGCTCCCCTCCTTGTTGTATCTGACCTGAGCAAAAGTGTTCCTATGTAGAGCTTTTAAGATGTTTACTAAACCCGAGTCTACGCTAGGAGCCCCCATGAGTGCCCACAGTCTCTTGCGTTTCACAAGGTCGAAAGCCGCCATCAAGTCCATGAAAGACAAGTACACCGTCGCCTGACTGTCAATGGTGTACTTGGCTGTCAATAGATATAAATTGAGGCATTGATCGGCCATTGAACGTCCTGATCTAAACCTATACTGAGTGTCAGTGATTATGTGGTGTTCTTCTGCCCAATCTAGTAGTCGTTTGAGAATTGCCTTACCTAAAACTTTCACTGTCACGTCAATGAGAGGGGACGATAACAAAATGGGCTGTCCCTCTTTCCCTTTTTAAAAATGGGAACGATAGTAGCTGTAGACCAGGATGCAGGCATACCCAAATCTACTGCAGCATTAATAACTCTGGTGAGAATAGGTGCCCACAGTTGTATCTGACTCAAAAAAAGGTCAGGGGGAACCCCGTCGGGCCCTGTAGCCTTATTCCTTGTCAAACCCTCAATGCCCGCCTTTACCTTGCCCAAGGAAAAAATTATGTGTCCCGCAGTCTCGCCCCCTTCCTCAGGTACTATGTAGTCCTCTGTCATGCCATGGTTGTATAGGCCATTAAAGTGCCCGTACCAGGATTCTGGCAAGATGTGGTTTGCTATCTTAGGATTGCTAGCCTCTTGGAAGTAGGGGTCATTATTAACCTTCCAGAAGGCAGTCATGTTCTTAGACTCAGCCGCTTCCCTCAGATTCTCCCGGGCCTGCTGTTGCAAGGAGGTTTTGCGTCGCTTAACTGCCTGCTTATAAAGTGCTCGACACGTGGACACCCTTTTCATGTCCTTAGGGACTGTTTTTAGAGCTCGCTTCAGCTCTTTCAAGGCCAGAGAGCAAATACCGATCGAACCACCCAAAGTCCTTCTTTCCTTTTCTGGCGGGTTTAGTCTTAAGTAGACTATCAATGTGCTTAGTGACGCCTTCAAAGGCTATAACTAATTCTGCCCTGTCCACCGCTGGGTTTAGGCACTTCCACACATACTGTTGTTTATCCCCCAATAAGGCTCTATAGAAGGCTTCACCATCTGCCTGATACCATCTACGTCTCCTCCCTTGATCGGTGGCTGGTAAAATGCCACTCTCCCCCGTATGGGCAGGGTGCTTAGTTGAATTTGGATTCCTGAGCGACATGACCAATGGATTATGATCGCTAAAAATGCTTAGCTGTATCTCGAACCCTAAAATCCCCCCACTTTAATGTGTTGGAAACAAAACTAAAATCAATGAAAAAAACACAGCCTCTACCTTTATAGGTTGGATGGACCAGGCCACTCTCCCCTACTTTAATCAGGTCCCTGGTGTGTGTGAGGGCATAGATTCCTAACAACCTATTTAACTCCTTTCCCTCTGTTGTGTGCTCTACATGTGGGCCCTCTTCCAGTGGGCAAGAAGACCAGTCCCCTCTTCTGAATTTCACATTTGGGCTCAGGTGACAGTTAAAGTTGCCGAGTGTTAGACCTGACATCATTGGCGTGAGTCTCCCTTCCATTTTTGACGGATTGCCTCCTCTGTTTTGATATGTTTTTGCTGGATTTATGCTTTGGGCACTGTGCCACTGCTAATCAGTGCCACAGTGCAAGTGCTCCCTATGTTAAATTGATATACTGATTGGATTCCATGATTGGGTTATTTGATTTATCTGTCAGCCCCTAGTACAGTGCACCATGTGTGCCCACGGCTTGTAGATCAAATACTGCTGGTGGGCTTGCAGCACTGGTTGTGTCACCCACAAAAGCAGCTTGTAAAGTATGTCTCAGGTCCGCCATTGCAAGGCCTGTGTGCAGTCTAGCACTGCCATGTCAACTTGGCCAAGTGCACCCACTTGCCAGTCCCTAAACCTTCCCTTTGCTTCATATTAGACACCCCTATGGTAGGCCCAAGGGCAGGGTGCATTGTAAGTGTAAGGTAGGACATGCTCTGATGTGTGTAGCATGTTCTAGTAGTGAACTACAGCCATTTTCGTTTTTCACTATTAAAGGCTACCTGTTCTCATAGGCCAGAATGGGCAGTTAAGATTGTTCCATCCTTACAATCCTAACTGACTCAGGGAACACGGTAGAAATTCAAGTTTAGTATGCCTGAATTCAGAATAATAAAATACATCTTTTAGTAAAGTTTATTTTAATATTCTGTGTTTGCAAATACCACTTTTAGAAAGCAGGTATGTACTTGCTTAACCTTTTGAGCCTGCCTCTGCTGATTTGTGTATTCCTTGTCTGGGTTTGTGTGTGACAGGGCTGGGGAAATTCCAGGAGACAGTCAGGGATAGCCCAGTGGTGAATAGAGAGATTTACATCCAGATGGGAGGGGGAGAGTGCACCTGGGACCTGAATAGGGCTGGGCCTTCCCTCTACAATGCTGGCTCCACCTCCTGTGGGGTGGCTGATGTCTCTGCCCTGCACAGTGAAAGTAAGAAGAGAGTCATGTCAATAAAGTGCTCAGGAACTGGTTTGAACTACTCTGCCTTCAGAGAACAAAGGATTTTGGGGTATAAATATTGGGACCCAGTCCCACAGACTTTAGATCACTTCTGGAACAAGAAACCTTTCTGCGAAGGAGAAGAACCAAGGAAGCTGCAGGAGTTTGAACTGCCCCTCTGCCAGTGTGCTGTTTGCTGGGTTGGCCTGCAGTGGTTGCTTCATTGCCAAGGGAAAGGAGAAGGAACTTTGTAAGGACTTTCATCTACAGAATATTCTCCAAGGGCTTGAACTGTGCTTGCTTCCTGCTAAAGTCTCAGGGCCAAAAGACTTTACCTCCAGCTCCCTCCTGAATTTCCTTGCTGGGAATTCTGACTCCAGTCACTTGCGTGCCGCTGGGAGCTGAAAGCTCGTCGCATCGAGAAGAAGCATATCGCCGCCGCAGCTGAAATCATCGCAACGCCGGAGAAGCGAGCCTTCGTCGCATCTCCCTGGAAGCGTGTATTCATCGAAGTTGTCTGCTGTCGCATCACCGGAGAAGCGTGACGCCATCGTGAGAGTCGCCATCGCATCACCGGAGAAGCGTGTCGCAGGGCCTGTCGCGGCTCCAAAGTACAGAGTTGTCGCAAGGCTGCCAGGGCGTCATCGCATCGTCATCGCATCGCCACATCAAGGGCGCCATCTTCTCGCATTGCAACTGGATCATCGCATCGAGGCGCCATCTTGCGCACCGCAACGGGCCCACAAGCCGAGAATCTACGCATCACCTCCGCCGGTAAGGCTCACGACGAGTCCCCTACTCTGCGCAAGCATTGAGGCAGGACGCAATCATTCCCCCGGATCACGGAACCGACGCATCTCCCCTTTTGCAAGCCTTTTGTTCACTTTGCGTTACGCATCCAGGTACTTTATTGAGAAGTTTGTCGCACTTAACAGCAACTGGATCTAAGAGACTTTAATCATCTTTTAAGTAATCTTAAGTGTAGTATTGTGGATTTTTGTCGTTTGTGGTCTTGTGTTAAGTCTATATAAAGAATACTTATTTTTATAAAACCTGTGTTGTGTCCATCTGTAGTGTTATCACTCTATTACTGTGTATATTCACAAATGCTTAACACACTGCCTCTGAGATAAGCCTGTCTGCTCATGCCAAGCTACCAAGGGGGTGAGCAGGGGTTATTAAGGAATGTAATCCCCTTATCCTGACTTAGAAGTAAGGGTCCCTATTTGGACAAAGGTGATAACCATTGCCAACTAGAGACCCCCAGATCTAACACCGAGTAACACCAACTGATGCGCCCAGTCCCTCTGGTCGTGTATCCCTGCTAACCTGCTCTCCAATTCCTTCAGTCTTATTGTGGACCGACCTCATAAAACAGCATTATAGAAATTAATCAAAATTAGCTTATGGCCCTTCATACACAATATAACTCCCTGCAAAAAATCTGAGTCCCGGCCTAAATCATCCCACCTCCCCTCGAGCCTTAAGTCACGTATGTAATCAGGCCTCCCCTTGCTCTTCCCACAACACCCTTGCGAGCCGGTACAAAATATATTTTGTAACCCTCAAGGGAGAGTGAGCTACTGTCTGTCTCCCATGTTTCCTGGAGGCAGATGACCTGGAAACGCTTTATATAGAGTAGCCATTCAGTGCTGGATATTTTAGATGAGAGGCCAGCTATATTCCATGAAATAATCTCAATAGTACCATGACTAGAGGTGTCTGGGATATCTAGTGTTATACAGCTAGTGGCCATGGAGGGAACAGTAGTTACTACAATATTCCCTTCACTAACAGGGCCACTAAAGTCTCCTGAGATAAATAGGAACATAGACACCACCTTGGCCTGCAACAGTGGTGTCCCTCCCGTGCTTGTATTGAGAGAAACGTCATCATATTTGTGGTCATCCCCGGCTGGGATGTTCTTTTTGCGTCAATCAATATCGTCTAATGCTGAGACGTTTGCAAGAGGGGCATACCGATTGAATAACTGAACCGGGTGACCCGCTAGGACACGTCCTGCTTGATCACTCCTCTGGTTGTCATAAATGTTTGCTCCCCTCATGTCCCTATAAAAGAACCCAAGTGGTAATATGGTAATAGTCCAACCGCCCCCTCCCTGGAAGGGCCCCTTGCATTAGGTAAGGAGGTCACGTATCAGCCCTGGAAAACTAAAAATTAAAATCACAGTATCTCCTGGGAAGCACTTCCTGCTACAACCAATCCAGGACACCCGTCTCGCCATTAATATATGCCTGTGGTTTGTGATGTTAAAATGCAAATTTATATTCAGCCAGTGGGCCGCCTTAATAATTAGCATCTGCGGGGTTTCTTCTCTATTTCTGATCTACATGTCCCGCCCTCGTATGCCTGGTATCTCGCACAGCACCTCTTAAACTTGGAGCATTTCCATCCCTAGACCCCGCCAAGAGCTCTTTATCTGCACCCTCCATTGTTCCCTTCTGGTGTTTGCCAGCATGTTTCATGTCGTTATGTCTCTCCGAGGGCAAAGCAACCCTTAGAGGGGTGGGAACGTTTATTGCCCCCAAGCTATTTACTGTGTGTGCTCTTGCCACGTTTGTATGGTTGCTAATCTGGGCAATCAACAGGGAAACTTTCTCTTCAATTACTGTGATTTTCTCGTGTAAGGGCCCTAAGTGGGTACTTAACATTGTTTCCAGCCTGGACCACATTTCTACGTCCTCCCCTCCCCCCTCCGCATTTCCTGCCTCACCACAATTTGTGCGCTGTGAATTTTCTACTGGACCTTCTGTGTCTTTAGCCTTGGATTGGATTGGCGCTCCTTTCCGCTTGGATTTACTGTTAGCAGTGTGACACCCCAACCCTCGAGTTTGCTTAACTCTTGCCAAGGGGCCAGCTAAAGGGGTGACAGGCCTATTTGACTCACTACTATCTAATAATGCCCTTTTGGACCGGGTGACCACCTCCCCGCATTACCTCATGACTGTTTCACACCTTTTCGGTGTCATGACCAAAGCGGGGCCTCCCTCTGCCTGCCCTGACCCGCATGATAGTTCTAGATGTGGGACACAGCCCTCCTCATTCTCTTCTGCAACTGATTTTGTCATACACAGCACCTCCTGTGATAACTCGGTTGTTTGCGTTGATGATCCCGCTATTTGTGATGCTACAGCAGTGGCGTTCGGGCTAATTACAATGTGGTCACCATTTACAGTGTCTTGGACTACTGGGTTGCCAACTTTAGGTGACCTGGCTGTAGCTAATCCCCCCATTGACGACCTCTTCTGCGACACAATTGAGTCCAATGAGAGTCTTTTCTTGGCCAACTGGATCTCATGCACTAATAAAGACTCTGCCCTCAATAAAAATGCATCCAATGTCCCCTTTATGCTCCCCGCCACCAGGGAATCCTTCGCCTTCCTCGTGCTCATCCTGCCAAGTGAACAGATTACCGGATGGGCATACCCATTACCAACAGTAGGGTCCGTACAGTCCAAAAACTTAAGAAAAACTGGGGATGTTCTACCCAAGTCCTCTATGTTTTTCCAAGGAATAAATGTCCAAGCTGAACTGCGGTCACCACTCCACAGTAGTGAGACTAAAGACTAAAGACTGCCAATAAGCACCTTAGGTTTGTCCTCACCTCACCTCCTCGTGTTGGCAGCAAGTGTCCGGGCAATGAGGCGAGTGTTTCAAAGTTCCAGGAGTATTCTAGGTTACAGGTTCCAGTGGAGTTAGGGGGGAGTTAGGGGGGTGGCTCAGCCCAGCCTCTTCTGGCCCCTGACGGGCACGGACAGGCCTGCCCTTGGCCCGGGCACGCCCGCGCGCGTCCTGCGCTGCATTCACCCGTGGCCGCTTAAAAGCAGTGTTTGGTGCTCGGGGGGCATGCTGGCGTGCTGGTGTGCTGGCGCCTCTGGGCACAAGGGCTCCTGGGAGATGTAGTCTCCCACCGGGATCCAGAGAAGCTTCATGCGGTGCAATTGGTGGCAGCGGACCCGGTCTAAAAGTACAAGGTGCGGCGTAGAAAGTACAAAGTAGTTCAAAGGCTCCCGCCCCGCGGGAGCCCGCGGCCACTTAAGAGCGGTGTACGGCGCTCAGGGGGCATGCTGGCGCGCTGGCACCTCCGGGTGCAAGGGCTGCTGGGGGATGTAGTCTCCCCGCTGGGATCCAGAGAAGCTCCTTGCGGTGCAATTGGCGACAGCGGACCCGGTCTAAAAGTACAAGGTGAGGCGTAAAAAGTACAAAGTAGTTCAAAGGCTCACATTGAAGTCAAAGGTCAACCTCTAAAAATGTATGCATGTAGACTGATTGCCAATAATTGCTTTAGTTTACACATTTGTATTATTATTTAGCAAATCAGCTATTACTCTCTGTCTGAGGTGTACAGTTTGCTTTCTTCATTCCTCCAATTGATGTGTGGTGCATTTATTATTTGTGTTAATTTATTTATCTCACCCTGAGCGTCACCTATTGGTATTAACCACTGGCCCCTCGGTTAAGAACCACAGCATGAGGTGGCTGGACAGATTACTTAGATTATGTAATATGAGAATATGAAAAACAATCCTTAAATTATTAAAATAATTCCTAGTATAAGCATATGTTTAAGAGGCGTTTGCTGTATGCATCTTCCTGTATATCATGTCTGGAATAACAGGCTGTTTGCCGAGATCCAGAATGCCTGCGCCTATTCTGAGTGTGGTGTATAGTGCCAACAATTCAACATTTTCATTTTATAACACTACTCATAAAGTTTGTATCTTTGTTAACCGCAGAAGAGCTAGACCTGCGTCTTGTGAATGGTGGGCACCGATGTGCAGGCCGCCTTGAGGTTCTCTACGGAAGTGCCTGGGGGACGGTGTGCGATGACCACTGGGACAAGTCAGATGCAGAGGTGGTGTGCAAGCAGCTCGGATGTGGACATGCTGTTGACTCTGTGGAAAAAGCCTATTTTGGCCAGGGAACTGGGCATGTGTTATTGGACAAGGTGAACTGTACAGGAAAAGAATCCTACCTCTGGCACTGCAACCACGCCAACTGGAAATTGACTGCTTGCCGCCACAGTGAGGATGCCGGGGTCATCTGCTCAGGTATGTTGTGATTCCTGTCATGTCTGTCTTCCACTCTGTTGGTTGGAGATGAACTGTCTACAGGGTCATTCTGTTCCTTCTAAACCAGTGCTACTCATGTGTGCACTTGCATTACCAGCAGATTAGCGTGTGAAATTCAGGTTAGGACTGGAACTAAAATACAGCAGGGAAGGGATTGGGTGGATAGAATCAGGACAGTGTGCTGTGAGCAGAGTGATGCAAAAACTAGAAAAGGCTCGGCTTTGCTGATATAGCTATAGCTATACTGTGAAGTGTAAGAAACTTCAAGGTACATAAACCAGCAGATCACAAAGCTGTGCTGCACTTTTGACAGCAATAAATGGTTATGGGGAAAGAACAAAGGTAGGCTTGTCCAAGGCCAGTGAAGTTCATTTGTCTGACCTCTGAGGGCATGAGGGCAGCCTGACACACATTAAAACTTGGATATATTGACTAATGATAAATTAACGGATCACATACTTTAGAAAAAAGTAGCCTACGTGTAGTATTCTCGTTGTTAATAAACTCTCATATTCCCTGTTTGGGTAGCCATACTTCAAGTGCGGAATCATGGATGGGCTTCCCAAGCTGGCAGCTGGATTGTTTGCAATGAAACAATAATGCATATTTCTTCCACCAGCCAGCGCCTAGGCACGCATTTAAAGTCCTGGCAGCCACAGTTGTGCACTATATTAAAGTGCCATTAGAAATTATCTAAGCACACAGTTGGGTGCCCCCATTTGGTTCATGGGCTAAAGGTGAGCAAATTCACTTTGACATGGGTCTACCGAAATGAAACAAGGTGCTTTCTCGAATGTGTACATTATAAGGCATATAACTCCCTTTTAAAGATGTAAAAATGTATTGAGCAAATGGTGCCATGTGCTAGGCACCAAATCAGAGATTCATTCACAGATCTTAAGGCGGTAGTAAGGTTGCATTTCCCAGACTGAACGTAAAGGATACCATTTACCACTTGCCAAACAATAACAAAGTGCCTTATTGACTGATAGCTACTAGAAGAGCTGGGATAATGAATGCGAGGAAGGGAAAGATGAGTATTTCAGATTTCACCTCGAATATCCTATGTGACTCCTCACAACTTGAGGTCTGTTTTGTGTGCCGTTTATGTGTTTCTGTAAAGAAAATCCCTGGTCTACCAGGCTTTTCTTTGAAGCAAATAACATTGAGTGAGAGGGCTGAGATTACCAGCAAATAGAACACTACCCACTGGCCAGGAGGCCAGTGTCCACCAAAGTTGATTAAAGATGAGGCACAGTTTGTCTTCTGGATGACAGTAGATGTTATCTCTCAGCCTTTGGAGGAACATATTGTTACGAAGGAACACTCGTAATGCAAATTCCAGCAATATATTTATTGTAGCTGAAGAGCATGGAAGGAACCAGCTTCCAGTAAGCAGCCTTCCTCAAACTGTCCCAACAACTGAATGCAAATGTTCTAGGAATAATAGCTAGTCTAGCATTCCTTTTAACTAAGCAACATAACACTTCCCCCTCCTTCCCACTAAAATACAAAATAAAATAGATAAAAGTTAGAACAGATCAATAAAGTTCAAACAAGGTTACATACAAACAAATATACATAGTAAATACATCTCCAAAAAGTAACCGAAAAGTACATAGCAAATGGCGGGTCAGATTACAACAAGAGTAACTTATTTCTTGTTCTTATTTTTTGTCAACAATGTAGTCCTTCAACCACCTTCCTTTTCCTTACCAAACTTTGGTCTAAGCTGAGGTCTGCTGTGGCACCCAACACACCTGATGTGCTCACACTGACAGACTTGTCAAAATGAACACTAGCATCATCCAAAATACCAGGGGCGTAGTTTTTATGAGGTGCATTTTCTTTCATTGCGCTAGGCACACTTTTTAAAAGGTGCGCCCGGCACAATGAAGGAAAATGTGCTGTAATATGATGAATGCCACGAACTCGCGATGTCCCCAGGGCAGGGCATTCATGTGAAAAATGGAGCGACTGCTTTGAAGCCGCTCCGTGTTTTCACAGTGCAGGCGGCAACCTGTCTGTACTTTGAAGGGGGGATAGAGATTCCCTTGCATGCACATTCAGTAAGTGACTGCACCCACCTGCATGGGGATGTCTGGGGTGTCCATTGGAGGGGAGCTCCAGAGGGCTGCCATCAGGGGGAAAACTGATAGTGCACCACCTTTTAGGTGGTGCACTGTCAGTGTGCCTCCTGAAAGCTTCTTTGCCTCTGCGCCTACGTCTGTTATCGGGTATGGGTGCAGAGGCAAATGAGAGAATGCTGTCTGAATAAAACGCTTTGGGCCAGATGTAGGTAATTCCTGATTACCGATTCTTAAATACCGAATCATACCGATTCGGTATTTAAGAACTGGCAATCGGGATGTAGGTATATTTACCGAATTAATTACCGAATCGGTATGATTCGGTAATTAATGAATCGGTATTTACCGAGTCTGTAACTGCCATTGTTTCCTATGGGCCTTGAGGGCCATAGGAATCAATGTCAATTACCGAATCGGTAAATACCGATTCGGTAATTAGGGGAAATATTGAAGGGTGGCAGGGTGTCACTTTGACACCCTGTTGCACCCCTCAATTGTGCATGGGTGCACATGTTGCTGACATACATGCACCTTAGGGCATGTATGTCTGCAACATGGCACTGTTTAAAAAGCAAAAAAAATGCTTTTTAAATGGTTTTCTTAATTTACCACCAACTACTAGTTGGTGGTAAATTAAGAATTCTTAAACCCTTGTAGCACTGAAAACAGTGCTACCTACATCTGAAATTACAGAATCGGTAATTTTACCAATTCGGTATTTTACCGAATCGGTAAAATTACAGAATCTGTAAAATTACTGATTCTGTAATTTTACATGCCCCTACATACCAATGTCCAAATACCGGTCGGAAACGGCCGAAAATCGGTATTTTCTGCCGTTTCCGACCGGTATTTGGACACCTACATCTGGCCCTTACTCTTTAGGTGCGCCAGCACTATCAGTGTTACAGAAGGCCGCATAAGCATCTTTGGCCCCTTTTGTACTTTCAAGGTGCCCCACGGAGCTCAAAGTGGGCACAAACGCCAATTGCGCCCCCGGGGCACTTGTTTAATACGGCCCCAGGAGGGTTTACACTAACCATTAATTTGGCCTAGCAACCAACTCCCTACTCCTATCCACCACAGAGTCATTCAGAACAACTTCCTGCGTGGACTTCCAACATACCATTTGCTCACTCATTCCAGGGACATCCCCCGATTTCTTAACCTTAGATTCATCCTGAAGCCAGTCAAATTCATCCCCTGTTCTACAATATTATTTCCTCCCCAAAGCAATCCTGTTCAAATTCCACATCTTGCCATTCCTTAGTCTCACTGCATACTGCAGCACATCCACAACCTCTTCAGGGACAAAGAACCGCCTCTCTCCTTTACACACCACTCCAGGTTTCTTTATATGCACCCATTCACCCATTTTGATCCTAGCAGGTTTAAACCATGCTTAGCATCATAGTACATCTTACTTTTGTTATGTGTAATTTCCATCCTATTTCATACCGCTTCCTTTGACCACAACTCTACCCCAGTGGCGATCAACCATCCAGGATTATATTTACACCTTGGCTTCCATCTTCACATAATGACAAATGGTGACAACCTTGTCTCATCATTGCATGTGACCCGATAAAACCAAACACTCTTACCCACTAGTGTAATCCAATCACCAACCTTCCTCATAGTTAATTGAATTGTACCTTTCGAAACGCAGTCAAATCTAACCACCATACCATTTCCACTAGGATTGTGTAATGAAGTGGTCCTATGTTTTATTCCAAGTCGCTCAAGGGACTTTCTGGTTTTATTGGAAAGAAATTGAACACCATTGTCACTTACAATGGTTGCAGGAATGCCATCATTAAAATAAATCAATTAAAACAATAAGATACTTCTGTGGATCACCCAGAGGACCCATAATGTCAATCGCGACAATCTCTAAAGGTTCCTTAGGAAGAAACCCTTCACTCAAGGGAGGATGCAAGTTATGCAATGACTTATCCGTAGTGGAACATGCACAACACTCTCTTACAATTCTTTCTGCAGCCATATAAATCCTTAGCCACCAAAATAATTTTTAAGAACAGATTTAGTTCTGATGATGCTGGAATGCCCATCATGGCATAATTCCACAATCATCCCACGTAAACCTTTCGGAGGAATGAACTTGTCTCCTCTAGATAAGGTCATAAACAACCACAAGACCAGAATCAAAAGACTACAGGAATCCTAGTTTGTCATATTTCCTAATGTAGTCAAACAGAAGACTTGTAGTTTTCTACATAACCCTCTTTATACTCTAATCAGTAGTATTTGTATATAACATAAAAACCCCTATCAGCACTTTGTTGACAGTTTTTAATATATCAGGGACTCATAAGAAAACATAAAAAAATATTCCAGTCCCTTACACACACTAATTCGTGTAAAAAAATGTGAGAAAAGGCGAAATGACCCCTTACTGGCGCAACACCAAGCGGGTAACTGGCAGGTACTCACCAGATAAGCCCATTTTTGTCATCATTGGCGGTCATTAAGCCCAACAGAAAAGTGTCCAAAGAAAAGTATCAGAGGTGTAAAGGTGCGTGCAGTGAAGTGAAAAAGCAGAGAAACATGTTGGCATCTAACAGTGGTATGCATATGTAGCATCCTATTCTGTTTTTTAATTTGTGTGGGTTCACTGGGTAAAAGAATAAAAGTGTTGTGCATCGAGTGAATCCCTTCAATTTAACCACTATTTCCCACACTGTGAGGTGTGATTTACTTTTTCACTTCACTGCACGCACCTTTACACCACTGATACTTTTCTTTGGACACTTTTCTGTTGGGTTTAATGACCGCCAATGATGACAAAAATGGGCTTATCTGGTGAGTACCTGCCAGTTACCCGCTTGGTGTTGCGCCCGTGAGGGGTCATTTCACCTTTTCTCACATTTATTTACACGAATTAGTGTGTGTAAGGGACTGGAATATTTGTGAATGTTTTCTTATGAGTCCCTGATATCTTATAAACTGTCAACAAAGTGTTGATAGGGGTTTTTATGTTATCTACAAATACTACTGATTAGAGTATAAAGAGGGTTATGTAGAAAACTACAAGTCTTCTGTTTGACTACATTAGGAAATATGACAAACTAGGATTCCTGTAGTCTTTTGATTCTGGTCTTGTGGTTGTTTATGACTCTTTGAGTGGAGGGTGACCACAATTCTTATTCCCTCTATGCTCCGTATTGTTGGTGTCCTCTAGATAAGGTTCCATCATTAACTGTCAATTCTGACCTTACTTCCCAAAAAGGTCTGTCAAATGTGTTAGGTGACTCCTTTCCTGGCCACCCATTCATCACATTCAACAGTACCTCCTGTAAAACCTGGTCCTTCAGATATTCTGTATTCTATTCATTCTCATTATTGGCAGAGTAACCCTGATTGTGTATCAAAGCCACTTGGAACTAATTCCATGTTTCATCTTCACACTTTTCTAATATAACAGGCATTCTCAAGAGAAAACTCACCACAAAATTGTCTTTCTGAGGAGTGTAAACCAGTTTGTATGTAAAATGTTGCCTTTGCATCAAAATTTTGGCCAGTCGAGATGAAGCATTAGCTGAATCTTCAGCAGTTAAGATTTTAACCAAGAGTTTATGGTCAGAGTTAATTGTACAATCCTACCCCCAGATAAATTATTTGAAATGCTTCAAGGCCCACGTACAAGATAGCGCCTCCCTCTTAATAATCGGCTAATTCTCCGCACAAGGAGACAAGGACCTGGACTCATAGTTTATTATTTGCTCTTTACCTTTCCTGTCCTTCTGGGTCAAAACCTCCCCCAAACCCTTATTATTTACATCAGTAGTATTGATGCCATCCGCAGAGGGGGGTCAAAGCTCCTCAAGGCGTTGCATTTGCAATCGCTGTCTTGATGATTTTAAAATCACCATCACAGTCCTGGTGCCACCGGAACCTAGAATCCTTCTTAAGCAACTGGCGAATATTGTTTTTTTTGTCAGATAAATTGGGAATATATTTTGCGCGAAACTCTGCATACCAAAAATGATCTTACGGCCTCCTTACTAATAGGTGTAGGTGCATTTTCAATAGCTGTCATTTAGATAGGTTTAGGTTTGACTCCAAGTTCATCAATGACATGTCCCAAAAAAGCAACAATTTGGCTTGCAAATGTACATTTCTACCTTAAGACCTCTTTGTTCCAACATTCTTAAAACCTTCACCAGTCTAGACTCATATTCTTCTTTATTTGAACCAACCACCAAAAATGTATCTTGAAAGAAGGTAACCCCCTGTTCTTTGCTAAACAGTTGGAACATTAGGTGCTGAAACACTGCAGCAACCTATGCCAGGCCGAAAGGCATGCGCTTAAATTGAACGCAGCCAAATTGGGTGATGAAAGATGTTCATTTAATGGATTTTGGCTAAAAGAACACCTAGTGGTAATTGGAGGACAGGTCTATTGTAGAAACACATTTTGAATCTTTTAAACAAGTAATCATCTCATTTATTTTAGGCAAAGAAAATCTATCTATAACAATATTATTATTTAGGTGAAATAAGTCGACACATAACCTATTTTGCCATTACTTCATCTGGTAATCAGTAAGGGAGATATCCAGTCAGCGAACTTCAATTGCCTCACTTACATGAGCAGCCACCAACTTGTCTAATACTAAAGATACCTCATTTCTCACCAATATGGGTATATTGTGCCTTTTTATGTACCTTAAGTACAGCATCATCCTTTAAATGTATTGTGTGCTAACTCCCTAAAGATTACCTAACTAAACACAGAAGGAAATTGTTTTCACATTCTGTTACCCACAGACATGCCTTCGGCAAACACTAAAACTTGCGTCTCAATATCAGGATCCAGGAGGATATACAACATTATCTAATTGAACCATCCCAATACTGGTGGACCCGTTCTGGCAACATACAATTTTCCTCTGGTTTCCCTGTTTTTAAATTTGAAAGTAAACCAACTGTAACCTAACATATACATTTTCCCCACTGTAGCCTTCTGGATGCATACCAGCCTTCAAAAATTGTTCTCCCACCTTCGGCACAAACGACGATGTCCATGGTTCCTCATTGATAATCGTGTAAGGTGAACCAGAGAGCCCAAACATTTTAACGTTCACCCCACCAATCTCCATCATACTTCTGAATGAATTAATACTTTATTCGATATTTGCATATCATAAAAGTACAAACAGTACAACATAAAAACACATATTTAAAAAAGATAAAATGCATTTTGATAGAAAGATAAAAGTTCATAGTATTTACATTTAAAACAGAGAATTTAATGATGCATTAGCAGCAGTGGGTATAACATCAATTTAGCTACCCGAGCCTAGCTCTAGTCTTTGATCAGGAGTTTTGCACAAATGGACCAGGCACTGGCTAAATATTTAGCGACCCCGCATACAACCAGCCTGGATGATACATCTGATAATAGAATGCGCAAGGCAGTTCTGCACTCTCTCACACCC
Organism: Lissotriton helveticus; assembly: GCF_964261635.1. Classification (NCBI taxonomy): domain Eukaryota; kingdom Metazoa; phylum Chordata; class Amphibia; order Caudata; family Salamandridae; genus Lissotriton; species Lissotriton helveticus. The sequence continues at coordinate 1,249,913,461 of NC_136065.1, forward strand.
AGCTCTCTGCATACCGGTTTTAACCATTTTGATCTCGTTTTTTTGTATGCCCTACAAGCGAACAAGAAGTGGGAAAGAGATTCGCTTGTACAAGGGCACCCAGGGCAGTTAAGGGAGTGGGCGTGAGCCCCCCTTCCTTTCCAACCCCCAATGAACTTATTCAGGGGTAGGATTCCATATCTCATTTTCAGGAAGAGAGACCTATCCCTTGGGATTTGTATGAGATGTAGGAATGGCTCGAGTTTTTTCGAAGGTTTAAATTCCATGAATTGTGTTGTTAGTACCCCCCACTTTGCATGTTTTGCTTCATTCTCCTGTACCCAATCCCAATAGATTTTTTTGATGATTTGCTTGTGGGGAGGGGACTGGGAGGTCCAAAATTGACCCAACCCTAGCTTCAAAACCATCTGCCTTAGTTTGGTTAACCACGGTATCTTATTTGCCCTGTTCAGGGTAATCAGCTCATCCAGAACCAACGCATAGTTTGCCAGTTCTGGTGTCCTTCGCAGGCGCACCCAGAACAGCAAAGGGCGAAGACGCACCACGTCTGCAATATAATGAGGCGTGCTGCCTCAGTTCACAGTGCCAGGGAGATCGCGCTCAGAAGCTCTTGAGCGCTAGACTGACAGCGCACTTCACGAACTTCATAGTGCTGACTAAAAGCGAATTTTAATATCCTGTTTTGTATTTATGTTGCTTATGGTTGTAATTTTACCTTGTTCTTAGACCCACTTACCCGCACATTAATTGTAAACCGCACCGCATTCCGCGGGTCCTTCTCACCCCTTGGCGGCCATCCTAGGGGAAGGTCGTGACACCAGGCGGCGCCATCTTTGTTGCCGCACTAGTGGTTGGCTGATCGCTATTTAGGGCGGGCAAACCCGAGGCTCTGCCTTGATCGACAAGGCGTGCTGCCTCAGTTCACAGTGCCAGGGAGATTGCGCTCAGAAGTTCTTGAGCGCTAGACTGACAGCGCACTTCACGAACTTCATAGTGCTGACTAAAAGCGAATTTTAATATCCTGTTTTGTATTTATGTTGCTTATGGTTGTAATTTTACCTTGTTCTTAGACCCACTTACCCGCACATTAATTGTAAACCGCACCGCATTTCGCGGGTCCTTCTCACCCCTTGGCGGCCATCCTAGGGGAAGGTCGTGACACCAGGCGGCGCCATCTTTGTTGCCGCACTAGTGGTTGGCTGATCGCTATTTAGGGCGGGCAAACCCGAGGCTCTGCCTTGATCGACAAGGCGTGCTGCCTCAGTTCACAGTGCCAGGGAGATCGCGCTCAGAAGTTCTTGAGCGCTAGACTGACAGAGCACTTCACGAACTTCATAGTGCTGACTAAAAGCGAATTTTAATATCCTGTTTTGTATTTATGTTGCTTATGGTTGTAATTTTACCTTGTTCTTAGATCCACTTACCCGCACATTAATTGTAAACCGCACCGCATTTCGCGGGTCCTTCTCACCCCTTGGCGGCCATCCTAGGGGAAGGTCGTGACGCCAGGTGGCGCCATCTTTGTTGCCGCACCAGTGGTTGGCTGATCGCTATTTAAGGCGGCCATGCTGACGCGCAGCGTTCGCGCGCAGCGTGAGCACGCCAGAGTCCAGCCCGTCTGCGCCCGTCCGCGCACGGATGGGCGCAGGGGCTGGGATTTCTGGCTGTTGGCCCACTTACTCACGGGATGAAATACACCGATTAAATAAGGGAAGTCATCCCCTAGACCCAGCCACGTTAGCCATATTGGACGAGCTCTCCATTCGAAGCCCACACATAGGTAGGTCTACCTCTGACTCTTCGATCCTGAAATTGACCAGCTTAAACATGAGGTCCCTGCAATGTCACAACCTCGAGATTTTCACCTTGCTCCAAGATGAAGACATAGATATCTTGACTCTGACCGAGACTTGGCTTGGGGAAAACTCTTTACCTGACATCATAGCTGCTGTTCCGTCAGGATATGATATACACTGGCATAACCGTGCGGGGAATGCCCGCGGGGGAGGAGTGGCAATATTATTTAGGAAAAATTTAGCTGCAACTAAAATTCTGGCAGAAACAGTGGACTTGGCCGACATGCTTGCAGTGAAAATCATGTTTGACAATCTGTGTCTAATTATTCTCACTGTCTACCGTCCACCTAACTCCACCCCGGCCTTCAATGACTTATTTATGGCTAGCATATCTGATATATGCTCACGGTATAAAAACATAGTAGTCACGGGAGACTTCAATCTGCATTGGGATAGGGATAAAAAAGACTCAGCAGCCAGCTCTCTGGAGACAACCATGTCCTCTCCGGGTTTTAGGCAGTTGGTAGACTCCCCCACGCACATAAAGGGCCACACCCTTGACCTGATCTGGGCCTTAGATCCCAAGGTTACTTTAGTGAAAGTCCTCCCCTGCATCTGGTCAGATCACCACCTGATCTACTGTGACGCTCCTATTGGTACGAAACCTCCGCAACCACCATTTAAAATTAAAAAGACCCTAAGTGGAAAAATGTCGATTTACAAACGCTGACCACCAAACTCATGGAATTTTTCCAACCTATGGCTCCTGACGCGGATGTAGATCAGGAGTGCAAGGATATACGGACAGCTTGATCAGAGCAATTAATCTGATTGCACCCGAGAAGTCCCAAAAAATGAATAGTGGTGGTAAGGGGGCCCCCTGGTTTACCCCTGCTCTGAGAGAGCATAGGAAAGAACTACGCAATGTGGAGAGAAACTGGAGGAGAAAAAAAGATGAAGAATCCTGTGAACAATATAGGAAGTTGCTTCGTACCTATAAAAAATATATACAGGACTCTAAAGCTACATTCTACGAAAACCGTATTAATAAGGCGGACAATGTCCAGAAAGTAACTTTTAAAATACTCATGGAATTAAGTAAGAGAGCTCAAGATACGGACACCACAATTAGTTGCAACACCTTCCTGAAATACTTCCTGGACAAGGTTGACACCATTTTAAAGGAGATAAAAAGCACTGTTACTGGCCCTACGGAACCACAAGTTGCCAAAATTCTGGTGGGAATTTATATGTCTGCTTTCCCCCTGATTGACTCATTAGGTCTTGAAACACTGATGAGGAAAACAAAGTCAGGCTCCCCAGCAGACCCATGCCCCCCAAGTGTGTTTCGCTTAGCTCGCCTTAGCCTAGAGGACCATATCTTGTCCATGCTGAATAAGTCATTAGACACAGGACGGCTACCAGTTAGCTTTAAAGAAGCCCGAGTAAAACCACTAATAAAGAAAGCAGGGGCAGACCCCAAAGTGCTGAAGAACTATAGGCCGATCTCCCGGCTACCATTCCTGTCCAAAGTCCTTGAGCAACATGTATTGATATCTCTGGCATCGTTCCTGGAGTCCAACCATCTTCTCCATGAGATGCAGGCAGGGTTTCGGGCACACCACAGCACCGAGTTGGTTATGCCCTCGGTGCTGGACGATCTCAGAGGGATGGCTGACAGTAAAAAACCAAGCGCCCTGATACTTTTAGACCTGTCAGCGGCGTTTGATACTGTCAGCCATACCCTACTTTTGGACAGGCTGGCCGGGTTCGGGTTTCGGGACTCAGCCTATCACTGGCTGGAATCTTTTTTGTCCGGGAGAACCCAGAGGATTCAGTTGGGAGATATGGTATCAGGAGTGGGAGAACTCACATGTGGGTTTCCCCAAGGCTCCGCCTTGTCCCCCCTCCTGTTTAACCTGTATCTACAACCACTAATAAGTGCCCTGGTTGAGATGGGTTGCCGCGTGTTCAACTATGCTGACGACACCCAGTTGTTGTTGAGCATAGATGACACTGCACGGGCCCAGTCACAGGCACAGGAGGTACTCAGATACACAGTCAACTGGATGTCCAGGAACCTCCTGAAGATTAACCCTGAAAAAACCGAGGTGTTAATAGTTTCATCTACCTGTTCCCCCTGGAGTGACCTGTATTGGCCCCAGGAATTAGGTCCCACTCCTAAGCCAGCTGACTCGATCAAAAGTCTCGGCATTAAGATAGATAGTGCCCTCTCAATGGTCAGCCAGATCTCTACTGTAGTGGGAACCTGTAACGGTCTCATAAGACAACGGCGCAAATTAGTTCCGCTCCTTTCCCAGTCCATGCTTCGTACTGTAGTTTCTGCCACCATACTGTCGAGGCTGGACTATGGAAATGCGCTCTACTTGGGCTTACCAAAAGTATTAATTAACAGACTAAAGGTGGTCTTGAACAACACGGCAAGACTCATCTTCAAACTCCCAAGAAGATCACATGCCTCTCCGCTGCTGCAGAGCCTTCACTGGTTGCCAGTGACGCAAAGGTCTGTTTTTAAAAGTCTCTGCATAGCCCATAAGTCCATCTATGGGCAAACCCCTGCCTATATTAAAGAAAGGTTGGAGATTTATCGGCCTGAAAGAAGCCTAAGGTCCTCTGAGGCTCAATTGCTCGTGTGCCCCCGGTTCAGATTAGCTACAAAAGGTGGGAGATCTTTCTCGGTCTTGCTGCCTAAGATCTGGAATGAATTGCCTGAGGCTCTTCGCAAAGACGGAAACCTGCTCCGCTTTAGGAAAGCCCTAAAGACTATCTTATTCAGGGCAGCGTTGAGCCCAGTATAGTTTCTACTCGTTCTCCTGTTGTTGACTAGGTTGTTGTGTTTTGCGGTCAAAAGCGCCCTGAGACCTCCCGGTGATTTGGCGCTATACAAACTGACATTAACAATAACAATAACAATGTTTACCCATATCTAGAAAGAGGGGTTTTAGGGGTGTAGAAAACGGGAGAGCAACCAGGTCCCTCACAAATGTGTTCTCTGCCCTTACCAGGTCGATGGTATTCTCACTTCCCCACAGCTCTGAGCCATAGACAGCAGAGGCTACGGCCTTTCCTTCATATACTGCCAGTGCTGGGGCTACTGGTCTACTAGTGGATAAGCGCTGGTTTCTCAGGATTGCTCCAACGGCTCTTTTGAGGTTTAGAAGCATTTGGCTACATGGGAGTCCCATTTCATTCGGTTGTTAATCCTGACGCCCAGGTATTCAAACTCTTCCACCACCTCAAGTGGGGCCCCGTTTAGGGTTATGCTCGTCTTCCTAGCTTTCTGTTGTGCGGACAGCACCATCAGTTTAGTTTTGGCAGTGTTCCCAATGAGACCCCTCTCATCACAAAACATACTGAATCTATCTAGTAACTTCTGAAGGCCCGAGGGAGTTTTAGACAAAAGGAGGGTGTCGTCGGCAAAGAGTAGGGTTGGTGTCCATCATACACTCTGGTTCGTTTTTACATAAATTGCCACTGAGCTTTAGAACAAGATTATTCCTCACAGCCAACTGTGGGGGCCTCTTTTCTAGCCCAAATGTAGGAAAAGTGTTAACAATTGGACTTACCAGCCAGCTGACTTACTAGGGATTAGGCAGTCATTTAACACTGCTTTTACACCTGTCAGCAATGTTCAGTTCCAGTGAACATAAAAAATTACTAATCGATTCGGTGAAGAAGCTGGGGAGTTAAGTAAGGAAGCAGTATGTTCACCAATTTCTGTGGGAGATTAACTCAGGTGAAGTGAACAGCTGTCAAATCCCATTTTAGCAACAGGTGGGGTGTCGGTCTCCATATCGCCATTTCTTTCTAATATCCATCTTTGGCTGTACACAAGTGTCTTCAGACGCTGGGAAAGGGGAGGTTGTGTATCTGTGCACAGGATGCCGGGCTGCTCTTCACCACTATTGGCAAAATGTAACAAGGCTTTTAGCTAAGCAGAAGAGTAGAAGTGAGCCAAATATGGGTGTAAGATAAACTGGTAGCCTTTAAATACTAACAGTAAAGTGTAAAATGTTTTTCATTCTTAGGCTTAACCTTAAAAACATATCAATCACAAATATATCCATCAAACCCTACCTGCAAATGCTTAACAGAGCAGATGTTGGTGGGCTCGTGATATTCAATAAACAAACTTGGTCTGGATTAATGACCCTTCAGGTTCACTGACTCATAAATTCAAAAAATTCAAAAGTCAAAGTTTAGGATTTCTTTTTGATTTCTCCCCGAATTGTGAAAAACTGGTATTTTTACACCCGAAAACAAAAATTAGATCCAAATTATACAAGCTACACTCCGGAATTTAGCACATTGAAATGCAGATGCAAACAACTGCAAAGAAAGTGGTGAACCAGCAGAAACAACACGAACTGAGAAACCTTCAAGTCAGCCCACAACAACTTCAACCAGCTGCTCAAAGCCGCGAAAAAAGGAAGACTAGCAACAACATAAACCAAGGGACTCATCATCATAGTGAGAGTGTTCACCTACCAGCCAGCCACCGAAAACTTGATCCTCTCCTCACAGGAAATCTGAAACACCCTTGCCGATCCCTTCCACAACAATATAGGAACTATCTACAGAAATTTTGATCCCAAACCCACCGACCCCCTCAGCATCCCATCAACCACTGCCACCGACCACTCGTTCACAGCATGAGAACAGCTCAGTACACCGAACACAAAAACTCTAATGAACTTCGCCCACTCGAGAACACTCCCCACAATACTTGCCCCCACCAGCTCACCACCATCCACGTCTCCACAGCCACCTTCCACGATGCCTGGAAACACGCAATGGTCAGACCCCTCCACAAGAAACCCTCTGCAGATCCCTGCGAGCTCCAGAACTACTGTCCCATCTTACTACTCTCATTTCCTGCCAAAGTCCCGAAGAAGACCATCAACCTTTAATTCACTTAACACCTGGAGAGATATAACCTGCTAGACCCATCCCAATCAGGATTCAGAGCCCATTACAGCACCGGAACAGCTCGGATCCATGCTACAGATTACATCTGCACCCTACTCGACAGAGGAGAATCAGCCACCTTTATCCTGCTCAACCTCTCCACAGCCTTCAACACCGTCTCCCACCATGCACCCATGGATCGACTACGCCAGATCGAAATCACAGATGATAAACTCAAATGGATCGCATGCTTTCTCACGGGGTGCACTCAGATAATCTGTGTCCCTCCCTTCGTCTCTAAACCCAAGTGCACCAGCTGCAGTGTCCCTCAAGGCTAATCCCTCAGTCCAACCCTCTTCATCATCTACATAACACCACTCAAGGACATCGTCAGAACTAGCCCTGGCGCTACACGTAGCTACGCAAAGTGCACTTCGCACTACGCAAGCTGCGCATAGCGACACGAACTGCGTAGTGCGGTAGGGAAAATGCTGTTCGCACTGATTGCACAGTGCCGGACGCTTGTCCGCACTGTGCAATCATTGCAAACCGTATCTTGCACAGTGTAAGCAGTCGTTTTCTGCCGCTTGAGTAGATTTGTAGTCGAGCGGCAGGTTTTTCAACGCAGACTGGTAGTTTCTCATAGCAAGCTGTCACAAGCATATGCGACCACTCGCAATGAGAAACCTGACCTCCCCGCGTTGAGAATCTCACCAGGAGGTTTATTTTCCACGCTCGTGATCGGCAATTTGATGTTGCTGATCGCGAACAAGGAAAAAGTCTCGCCGGGATGTTATTTTTCAAAATCACTGTCACCAACTTGACGTTGCGGACCGCAAGCAAGCAAAAAATGCCCGCTATGCTACACGTTTTTGCACTGTGCTACGTGCAATTCGTGCAGCGCGTAGTTGCGCAAACTGCGCACGCTCCGCGAGCGTAGTGTAGTCCTACGCCCAAGATTAGTCAGAACTCACAACATCAACATAATCTACTAGGCTGAGACACCCATCTTGTTCTCTCACTCCAAGCCGACTCTACCACGATGAAGACAAACTTCCACAACCGCATGAAGAACATCTCAGCCTGGATGAAGACCAACTGCCTGAAGCTCATAACGGACATAACAGAAGTACTGATCATCGGCAGACAAGCCTCACTCTGGAATGACTTCTTGTGGCCATCAGAAGTCAGACCCAACCCCCACTCCGAAAGACCACACCCACAACCTTGGCATTATCCTGGACAGAGAGCTCTCCATGAAACATCAGGTCAACTCTGTCTCCTCAACCTGCTTCCACACTCTCCACATGTTCTGCAAAATCGTTAAGTGGCTCCCTATCAGCACCAGAAAAACTGTGACTCAGGCCCTCATTACCAGCAGGCTGGACTACGGCAACACACTCTATGCAGGCACCGCCACGGAACTCATGAGAAGAGACCAGACAATCCAGAACGCAGCAGCCAGACTGATCCTCAACCTGCCTAAGAAGGCTCACATCACTCAGCACCTGAATGACCTCCACTGGCTCCCCATCCAGAAAAGATGCCAATTCAAGCTCCTGATACATGCCCACAAATCCCTATATGACCAAGTACCTGGCTACATGCACCACCACCTGAATTTTCACCTACCACCCAGAAACCTCCATTCAGCACACCGCGCCCTGGCAAAGATACATCGTATCTGCCGCTGCTGCACCGGAAGACTCTCTTTCTCCCACCTTGCCACTGAGTCCTTGAATACCATTCCATTCTACCGCTGTACTTCACCGGTGCTAAAAGACTTCAGGAAGGGAATCCAAACCTGGTTCTTCGACTGACAGCACAACACAGTGCCTGGATACCCTCTCGGATGATAAACAGTTCTGTGCAAGTACCGCCTGATTGATTGATTGCAAATCCACGTTAGCTAACAGAGATGTCAAGGCCATTACCTTAGATCCTGAGTCTCCTTATTCTATTTGCTGATGTCCCAGAAAAGCATGCTTAGAAAATAAACACTCAAAATTATTTATTAAATGGCATGAGTAAAATCCCCTCTCCTTTGTTCTACTACATAGTCACATTAATGTTATTATTTTTATTTCTTAAGGATTTGTGTGCTTTAAAAGAATGTCTACATTGCTCATAAATCTTTTGTTTGATGTCCATCACCTTTGCACAAGCTTGGGTTCATTTTTAAGTCTGGCTTCCTAGCAGCTACCACATATCTTATGTGATCAACAGAAAAAGAACATTCAAAAAGACTAGTGAGACAGGAGATTTAGTTTCGCCCACATGTTGATTTCCTGGAGTACAGAATTTGATGGGGCAAAAGTTGTGTCTGCCTAATGTAAATTGCACTTTTTCCTCGCGGGAATGCCTATGCTCAATACAGCAGGTCTCATACTTCCATTCACTTATTTACCCATCCACAATTAAATACAAACACAAACATAACAAGCATATGGAAGCTAAATAAAAGACTAAAGGCAGAAAAAAGAAAACATGCTGCCACCTAACGTTGGAGGGCATATGCTTTCAGTACACAAAAAAACTAAATCAAGCAGATGGTGGCCATCTTGCACTGGCACTATAAATAGAGTATAGTTTTTTTTTAAAGTTCCAACATCGCTGCCATATTTAGAACTAACATGTTACCCATCTTGAAGTGATACAAACAGTGAACAACTATGCACAATATCATTTCAAGTTAGCCACTCTATATATTGCACTGGACAGCCATCTTTAAAGTTATGTGTAGAGCGCATCATTGTTGTATTGCTCCCAGGAGACCAAAGTAATGCTTCTATACGTTAAGGTCATCTTGGGACAGTTAAACAATGTGCAACATGAACAGTATGATTTCAAGATGAATGTCCAGTTTAGAAATGGTGTCTGTATAGGATGCAGCACACTGAAGATGAAATGATCAGTAGTCAGATGTTCCAGATGGAACTTCTGGGGAGCTGCCAAAGCTCTAAAAAACTGGTAGAAAAAAAGACATGAAAGAGGACTAAATTAAAGGACAAATGGCAGAAATGGGCCAACATTGCCTTTTGCAGGATTCGGTCAGGCAGAGATGGAAAAATGTGAATGACATATGAAGAGACAAAAGAGGGCTGTTACTAACACCCTCTATACATGAACAAGTATGTATAGTTTTTAATGTGTTTTTATTACTAGAGCCTGGCAGACAGCTGGACCTGCCAGGCCAACATTAGAGGCCCTAACAATGATTTCACAGTGTAAATCTTTTACACTCCTCCCCCAGATTTGTCAAAGGAAATAACACAGCTTATCCCAATAAACTAATCAGGCCATGGCCATTTTCATTGGCTAATCACACTAATTAAGGTGTACTCACTGATCCTGAGCTTTCCCACAAGGCAACCATCAGACATAAAGGGCCTGATTACGTGTTTAGTGGTGTGGCTCCGGGTCCGCTCTTCCGCTGCACCGCCAAACCTATGGCCGAGCCGCCCGTCAGATTACGAGTGTTTCTTGTGTTTGCCGGGCTTTTTCTATGTTCCCACAACGCTGCTTCAAAAATGGGCAACTCAGTGGGAATGCCAAAAATAGTTCCTGCACTTCATGGACTGTAAAGTCCATGCTGTGCAGGAACTGGGGTCCATGCACACAGAGGGGCACATGGTGTGCACTCCTGCATACACTCCATGGCCCAGATGCAACATGGGGCCCTTTAGGGCCCCCTTTGTTTCCTCTTCACCAAGGTTTTAATGGTGGAGGAACCGCCATGAAAACTGGGGTGGAGAGGAAACTTGTAATGTGCTTGATGGGACCGTGGCAACCCGCCAACATATTGCTGTCTCTATACCTCTGCACCACCACCAGGGAACAGCGGTTCCCTGTCTGCTGCGGTGTGGTAATGGCAGTCCAAATGCCTTATTTATAATAGGGCAGTCAGAAGACCGCCACCACTGGGCTCTCATGAGTCTGGCAGTCCGTGGACCGCCAGACACGTAATCGAGCCCAAAGTCATAAAATTACAAGCATTCACAAAAAATGCATAGTTGAGTAAAAATATACAGACTTTCATAAAAAAGTATCAAGTAATATCACAGTGCAAATATTTTACTCCCAGGGTTTGTCGGAGAGTGTAGCTTACTCCGAATCCCTTACTAGTATGGTAATCTGTCAGAGTCCATGTAACAAAATGTCTGTCCACACAGTGTAATAACAATCCATCCTTGAAGTCATTTTTAGCTTTACAGTATGCTTTTCACAAAAATATTCCTTGCCTACTGCTATTGTTAATAAAAACCAAATCAGACCTGTGGCATTTGACATAATTTTTTACAATAACCCAATGAAGCCTGTGGCCTTTCTAATTTGCTTTTCACCATAAAAATCGCAGGCCTACTGTATTGAGTACAAGTTTTGCCACAAAGCAAAAATCGATATACAGTAATAACAAATCAAATAAGTATTAAATTATAGTTGGCAAAACAATATACAACCCTTCCTAAAAGGCATCTCAAAGAGTCTCAAAGTGTTGTTTTGTAACACTGCGTAACTAACACCAAAACCATTGACTACTAGTGTATTCTGCGATATTTTCCGTAACAAACTAACAATCTACAAGTTTTAGCACAGTGTAATGACAAACCAACCGTGCAGGCTAATTGGCCTTAACATTCACTTTTCACAATAAATAAGCCAGGCCTGCAGCCTTTGTCATAACTTTTCATAATAAAAAGCTCTAGAGCCTTGATCAATGGCATGTTACCATAACCAACTTACTCCTGCCATAACGAGCAAAAGCTTTCTATATATCAAAAAGTGCAATACAAGCACTCTTTTACAGCAGAACACAACTTTTTCCCAATCAAAAACTATACTCAAGAAAATCAACATTTGAGTGGAACCAAATCGCCTCTCTCAACAATCTCAAAATTACAAATATGACCATATTTATAGCTGACAAAATGATATACAACCCTTCCTACAATAGTATAACAAAAATTCTCAAAGATCAAATCATCTCCCCAAGAGTTTGTATCTGGGGTTAACTAACACAAACCCTTGCCTACAAAGGTAATCGATGATATTCCATCAGGGCCGGACTGGGAACGAAAACCAGCCCTGGCAAAGTGCTCGGCCGCACCCCCCCCCCTCTCGGGGGCGAGGGGCCTGTTGTGGGTGCCGCCGAGCTCTTTGCCGGCGCCGGTTTTTCTGCCGATTTTGTTGCAGGGCCGATTTTGCAGCTATGCTGCAAAAATGGCCCTGTGACAAAAACGGCCCCCAGGGGCCAAAACCAGCCCCCACCCTTGAGGCGCACCGGGGGATTGCCCAGTGCCCGCAACGGCCAGTCCGGGCCTGTATTCCATTGAATACAACACCTGTTTACAAGCTTTAACACAGTGTTATCGCAACCCCCCCTTAAAGGCACAATGACTTTAACATAGGCTTTTCACAATAAATAAGTCAGGACTACTGCTTATTTTTTGAGCTTTTCATAAAATACAGATCAATCCTTTAACCGTCATAAATAGCTTACTACCATAACCAACTCAGCCCTGTTATGTTGAGCAACATCTTTCCCAAAGGACAAAAAGTGCAATACAAGCACTCTTTTTTAGCGGAAGCACACAACTCCAGCTCAATCAAAACCTGTACTCAAATTTACCGACATTTGGGTGGAGGCCAATCCCCTTGCTCAGTATTGCTTCTTAAAGCCTTTTTCCTGTTGAGCGCATAAGGTATGCCAACAGCTAGAAACAAATTAGGACATAACTCAGTTTCAGCTCTTTTTAAATATTTGAGAATTAACACTGACCCTACTACGTCATTAGATTTTATCTTTGGACTCTGCAAACACTGTACACTAGTTTCATTCATTTCTTGGATGACGTTTCTCCTAAAATTGACGAAATGTAATCTGCACTCCAGTGCTTATTCAGAAGTGCAGACTGATAAAAATGCTTGTTTAGTGGGGTTATGGCATGGCTTATGGTTCTCTTTGTCAAATGATCTGCTTTGGTGTATTAGTGTGAATAAGCTCTGTGCTTGACAGGGAAGGAAACGGAACCCATTGTTGGTGATGCAGTTCCTAAAGTTAGCGTCTCTGATTAATTTTGCTGTAGCTTTGTCCAGCCATGGGACGTTAGTGACTGATGACTAGTTTGAAAAATCATTTGGTTCTGCGTCTGTGTGTGTGCTTTTTTTAAGTGGGTGGGTAACTGGGTCCGTTTTTAGTAAATCTGTATAAATTCCAATCTTTAGAGTTGTATTTAATGATTGCAACTTGCAACCACGTCTTGTTGAAAAAAGTTCTTTTTTGATGATTGCAGCTGTAAAAGTTTCATCATAATACATATGCCAGACTGTAATCAGAGGTATGCTTTTTGGGACTGTTTCCTTGTTGGGGTTGAGGTGTTTTGGATTTTGGATTAGTAATTATTCTTAAAGATGATGGCATGATCGAGCCATTCTACCTGCAGTGGTTTGAGACAGTGTGCTTTGATGCTATTTCTAATTACTTGTTTTAAGTTTTTGCTCCTGGAATGAGAAAGATGTTCAGATAGCTCTTTTAGGCTATGCATTCCTAGGAGAATTTTACATCTGTTGGATGGAAATCTTCTGGGTATATATTTTGTCAGATTGAATTTGCTGTCCTCTCATACATTCATTCATCAATTACATATTTCATTTTCCCTTCAAAGGGGTAGATCACATGGATGTACATAGTCTTGTGTGTGTGGGGGGTGGGGGGTCCATGCCATTTTAAATATTTCTAATCTGTTGAATCCGTTTGTTTTTATGTTATTGTTTTGTTTGGGAGGGAGTGTTTCAGTGGCTTGCTGCTACACCCCTTCCGGACATTTCTTTCTTTCTCTGTGCCTTCCCTGGAGTGGTGAGAGGCAGAGATTCCGGGGGCTTGTAAATATTTTGAAAACAAAACTAGAGTTAGTTGGCAAAGGAGTGCCTGTTGAAAGAGGTGGACACTCTTAAAGATGCCTAGACAGGGCAATGGTACAGCATCATGGCATAAGGGACGCAAGAAGTGAAGGAGCAGGTAATAGTGGGGCCAACGTTACACTATGCGGCTCTAAATTGCTATCTTATTTCTGACAGCTATCGTATTACAACAACATAACTACTTTGTTCTACTAGCGATAAAATACCGCTGACTGTGTCACCCATATGGCATTGAAATGTTGGCAGAGTGTAAAACTCCATGCACAAAATTAATGTTACCATGCCATAAAACCCCACCAGTTGCCAACAATTATGTGTTAATCCCCCCAAAATGAGGGATAAATGTCTTCATGCAGATTTACAACGTGGAATGATGCATGGTTTCCCTGTTCTGGGGGCATTCACTGTCACAGCTTGTTTGAGCAGCTAGAAAATGTAAGCTGGGGTGGGTTCTGGAGCAAGGTAAATGGAGCTGTTTGGAAGTATCCGAGTGGGGGTGAGGGGTAGATGGCGTGGCAGGAGGTATATTATATGATCCCCCACAGACGGGGATTGGGAGATGGCTTGGCTGCTTTTGTAGCAAATTCCTAAATTGATTTTATCAGTCAGCTTTTCTTGCTGGTATAGAACCGGGTCTGTTGTTCCCAAATAGGGCCAGAATTCGGAACGAACACCGGCGCTGACAAAGAGGTCATGAAGCCCTGGATGGGGGCGGGGTGCTACCAGAAAGCTTTGTGCCGCTTTTGATGCTTGTGGCCAATAAAACCACCCCCGGTAACAAAACCACTGCACCCCCGCACCACTCCCCGATCTAAAATTGCCATCCACCCGGGAGGCGCACCAGGGAAATGCCCGGTGCCCACTATGGCCAGTCTGGCCCTGTTCCCACACCCAGGAAATTTGGTTGCTGCAACACTATCCCACTTCTCATCGGCAAAGAGGAATTGCACTAGGGAATTCTGCTCTGCCCATTTCGATTTAGGGCCCATACTCTTAAAATGGCATGAAAACAGCTTATAAAGTGCTCCTTCGCACCGGAGGCTTGTTGGTGTTAGCCTAGCCTTAACACACAATGCCCGGTAGATCTTATAACTATTGTATCCACGTTGTAATCAACTTCCTGAAACTTGCAAGATTGTCCTCTCCTTTGATGTCCATTAGAAGAGAATTCCGGAGCTTGACCGAGAACTAAGCAAATGATCTTCCTCACCATCTCGATCGCTTTATTTTTGAGATAACCGTATTCTTTGATAACCTAAGATGTTTCCTTATGTTATACCAACTGAACTTCAATTTAATTGCTGCTGCACCTGTCGCGTGTGGTGGTCTGTGTACCAAGCGAAGGGCTTTAAAAATGGAGCACTAACAAACTGGCATCCAATGCAAGCCTTTCAGTGCCCTGTCACAGAAGGGTGTTTGGGAAAATCCTAATACACAATACTCAGTGCAGGTCACATTCTGAGCGACCTGCACGCTTGAACATGCTGCCTCGGTGGCTCCCAGATAAAAGGAGTTACAGTAGTCCAGGCAGAAAGAAATTAAAGCTTTAAACACCGTTTTCCATGCTGATTGGGAAGTAAACAGAAAAAATATTCTTTAGCATTCTGAGAATGTGACAGCACATACCGGTCACTTAATTTATATGGGGTTTGAAGGACAGATCTTTATCAAAAGTCTCTCTAAGATTCCATGCAGGAATTAACTGGTTGTGGTTTTGTCCCCAGCTTTGAAGGCTGCCAGCATGGCCAACTACTAGGTGAATTGCCAAATATCAGAACTTTTGTCTTCTCGCTGTTACCTTTTAGACAATAAGACCTCATCCAAAAGCCAGCTTCGCTCATACAGTCCTGAAAATTAATTGCAGTCACGAGTGAGTCACTGAAAAATTGATCACCCTCTGTGTATCATCTGCCTCGGACGATACCAAAAAGCCATAAGATCAAACCAATTAGCGAGCTGAGCCATATATAGATCAAACAATATAGGGATCTGTAAAGAGTCCTGTGAAACCCCACCATGTAAGACTTAACAGCTGTGACCTGAATTGAGTACATGCCACAAATTTCGGTCTTCCAGTCAGGAAAGATGAAGGGAGTCTAAGAGCCTTGTCTTTAACGCCCATCTGGGAAAGATGTTCCATGATCTAGAATGACTCCATCATCCACAACAGATACCAGCACAGACTCCGTGTTGTGTTCTTTCCTGAAATCAGCTTGGGGCAAAATCTAGCAAATTATGGTTTTCAATCACAGACAAGGGTTCCCTAACTAAGGTCTTTTCCCCCGATCTTAGCTGGCCAGGGCAGGAGAGAAATTGATCTGTAATTTTTCCTTTTACAGGAGAGGAATTGTTATAGCTTCACTGCAAATTTGAATAAAAACAGTTGTTTCAATAGCCATGTTAAGCAAGAATGTAGGAGATTTTGTTATGATATTAGTACGAGTTGAAAAATAGACAGTTGGATGGGGATCCTAATTTCAATGCTAAAAGCAGGTGTCGTACTTGTGGTTCAGATAGGTGTCTGATCTTATGAAGCACCGTATCTTTAGATACTAACATCCCTTCAGCTAATGTTTGCTCTAGATCTGATAAAGAATCCAAGGAAAACTCTGAGTAGATGTCTTTAATCTTGTTTTGGATAAAACTAGCTAAATGGTTACATGTATATTCTGAAAGTGTTATAGATGGTTTACCCAGGGGGCTAAAAGACCATATAAAATAAGTCCTTGCCAGAATTTTTCAAGCGTACAAGTCTATGTGTAAAATGAATCTATGACGTTATTCCGCTGGCTTTTCCCCCGCAGGGAATCACAACACAGTTGTTACAATGACCGCGTTGTGATTCTGCATACCATTACTCCACAAGTCGGAACAACGACTTGCGGAGGGGGGGCGCTGGATGTTGGAAAAATATAATTTACTATTTCAACTCCAGTCTGTGCGGGCACTAGAGAAGGTGTTCGATTTTAAATCCAACACCCCCTCCTCAAGTCGTTGTTCCGACGTGCGGAGTAATGGTATGCGGAATCACAACGTGGGCGTTGTAACGACCGCATTGTGATTCCCTGCATTTTAAAAGTTTCGGGGTAAATGTTGTTTACCGTGTATAATACTCTGATTTTGCTTTATAAATTGGAGCTTTATATTCCAATAAAACTTTTCCATATATCACTTTAACAGAGGTCTAAGTAGTGCTTCCCGCAAATCTGTTCAAGCCACCTACATTTTTGGTTCAGGGTACTCAAAATGCATTACCACAGGGTATCGAGATGTATTTAATTACTTTATCTGACTGGACATAAGAGAGCAGTCTCATCTACTACAGCTAGGACCCAACTACTGAATCATATAGCTGTGACTTCTATGTTTTCATTTAGGACAAGTGGCTGCATCTCAAGGGCAGTGGTCAGCAGGGCCGGACTGACTACCGGGTGTGTTGGTGTGCTGCCGACCTGTGGACTGATTTCATTGATGGGGACCTGCGTGTGCTGAAAAACATTTGTTTTGCTTTGTTTACTTCGAAGCACACTCAGGTCCCCATCAACAAATTCAGCCCTCACCGCAGTGAAATTAGCCCCCAGCTCGGCAGCACACCAAAACGCCTGGTAGCCTTTTCAACCCTGGTGGTCTGGCAGTATTGTTTTACATTACCCCTTTTACATGACAGTTCTAATAATGTTGCATTATCGTTCGTCTTTCTGTCCTAATTCATTGCAAAATTAAGTGATACCATTATGATCTGACCACAGCAAAAGAAGTGGAGAACGGTTCTTATTAAGTTGTGCTTAGGGTAAATAGCATCCAAAGTCTCACCCACTCGATGCGTGGGAAAACCCAACAGCTGTGAGAGGCCAAAAGCATTTAGTGTATCCGATAAAGCAATAGTGTCAGATTATCAGGTCTCTCCAAGTGAACATTGAAATCCCCTAATATAGTTAGAATTGACTTCTGAATGAAAGGTTCTAAATAAGCCTGTCGGTCAGTATAGCAGCACAGCTATGAAAGAGTTGACTGCATTTAATTCTAATGAGGACATAGCAGCCACGCAGTCAGGTGATTCCATCTTAGAGAGTGTTGGGCCACACACACACACACACACATATACCTCAATCACGCACACCCATGCATTTACAAACATGCACACACACCCATTCACACACTCACTCACTACAAATTCATACATTTATAGATACACACACGCAAGCACAAAACATTCAAAAACATAAAACGTATCTTCCCTGCAGCTCCTGGAGAGGAAAGCCCCAGAGGTCCCAGGAGAGTTGGTACTGATGTCTTCTCTCATTGACTGATCCAATGAGCCTAGGCCGTAGTCCCTCACTTGTCACACAGTGGGATGGGGGTCAGCGAGACTGCTGACCCCACCCCACTCTGTGACGAGGTGTCACTGATTGGACCTCAGCCCTGGGAACATCAGGGCTTAAAACTGAAGCGACCAGGTCCAAAGCAATCAGTGATGTTACTCCTTGTCACAAGGGTGGAGCTCCTAGAGGCATTTTTGCTAGACACAGGAGGTCATGTCCACAGGGCTGTGAAATCCTCAGCCTGAAAAGTTCAGCTCAGCCTGCCAAGAGTCTGCGTATTTAGTGTATGTCTAGCTCCTGGCTACCTGACCTAAACAAGAAGAGCATCTGTCAGGCTGACCTTTGATCAGCCTGACAGACACTCATCTCCTCCAGAAAAAGGTGAGGGGTTATGGCCCCTCTGCCCGTCTGAATGAGCCACCGCTGCCCTCCAATATTGCAATCACTAATTTTGAGCCTGATGAGTTAAGCATCCAAGTTTGTTAGAAAGATAATCTTAGTTTTGTGCATTTGGACAAGTTTCCCAAATTCAAATGTATTTTTGGGCAAGGAAAGCACATTCAGGAGAAGGCATGTGATGGAGTTCCTAATTCCATTTCTCACTTTGTTAACCTCATTGTTCATTCTTGATTGTTGTATCAGTCAACGTGCCGATTAGGCCTCACCCTAAAATTGCATTAGGCAGGGAGTCATTACATTGTGAACATTCCCATTCCTTGCACTCCAATTATGGGAAGACTTACTGTGAGTCTTTTTGTTTTAGCAGAGAGTCCTTAGCATATATACATCTATGCAGCAAGGTTGAGAAGTTATGAATTGGGGTTGTAGTACTTGGCTATGGCTGGGCACAGATGAGAAAACACAGGCTTGCTTTGGTGTGAATTTGACACACCAGTAGTGCACCGGCTGCATGTGTTTACTGTGTGCTTACGAATGACCTGCACTATAATTTACCGATCATTCCACAATCCTGAGACATTTAAGTGTGCAGAGTTGGCTCTGCCTCCAGACATATTTTTACTTATCACTATTGTCTGGACAAATTTTGTTGATTTTTCGCCAGATCCTGAGGAACTAAAGTGCACATCATTCCTAACGTGCTCACCTCACTGGATTCAACAGTTGCGGCACCTGTTTTCCCCATATGAGACCTCTTTCATTTAAAACCACCATACCTAATCACAAGCAGAATGCTCTAGTTTTTCCAAGCTGTTGCTGCTGTGTACATACGGCTGAGTAACCCCACAACGATACTTCTTCTCATCTTGTCTAACCTTAAAAGAATCCTTCCACACTCTGAAGCATCGGAAGCACCTGCTTCCTACTCCATAAACTTTGCTGAGCATCACTCATTCCTTCCTGAGACCACAATCTCATTGAATCTTGAATTTTCAGTTTCCCAGACCCTTGTGACTTTTCAGCCTGGTGCTTTGTAATTCCAAGCCAAATACCAACCAGATGGCCTCATGGGGGGTCCTTCATCTTCATTTAAACAATACAGTCCTGAAGATGGTCTCATCGATGCTTAGCAAATGAGACCGAAACGTTGAAACACAACCCATCTTTTCTCTGCACAACTAAAAACACCCATAAGTGTCTTGTTTTTTCTTAAGACATTCTCTAGTTGTATGTATAAAAGTGGGTACAATATACATTGACGCATGTTAATATACTTTGAAATTTGGCCTACATTGTAATAGACACTGTCAATGTACCATGAGATATTATTTATTTTGAACCCCTTTCATTATCTGTTTGAATATTTGCTTTTTTCCAGTACACATTTGCAAACACACACACTTGCATATCAGATTGGTTTCTTTCTCTTTAAATTACATTGTATAGATTAAATAATAATCAATTATTTTTAGATGCTATTTATAGATAACACCAAGTAATAATTGGGTTTTAAAGTTTGTTTTCAAATAAATCCCTTGTTGGCACCTTTACCTACCTCATTACAGTTACCCAAGATATATTCAGTTGCCCTTTTGTGCATTATATATTTGACCTAAGTTCGGCTCCTCTGACTTATCACAGTCAATATTTATCTATTAATGTTCTCCAATTTCGATAATATTGATTATTTGAAGGAATAACAACTCTTAAACATACAAGATTGTGATGTATTGCCATTTGCCTCATGTCCTGTAGAAGCAGGAGATTATCTGTGTATATAATTCTTGAAGATAGTGATTGATGAAAAGGTGTGGTCGCTCTGTCGCACTAAATCTTGTACTACTTAATATACAATGAGGAAAATATCGCAGTAAATAAAGAGAACAGTGTTGCTGTTAAGGCAAATGGAAATGGACAAATGTGTGTATGATTCACAATAACTTTTTTTATTCTGCTAACAGCTTCGGGAATAACAGCCACAAGTAATCCGGCAGGTAAATACACATACCTGATCAATTTACACAATATCAGTGTTGTTTGTTACACATTTCTAGCGCCATGAGTCCATCACAAGTCTATCAGGCATTGTACCCGTCCTGTGCCGTTTACACAGCTTACTAACAATCGCATGTGTAAACTTCTGCAGAGCATACATTGCACACGATTCCTCTCATAGTCAGAAACTGCCCAAGGTTATGCAAGTCATGCATTTTGCATACAATTAATGCTGATCAGTTTTGCTAGCAAGTTTCCCACGTCCATATGTGACTAGTTAGTCCAGTCCAGGTTTTTTTTATTTTTTGAAAATACATAGAGACCCGATTCAGGCGGGAGACTCACGAGTTTTGCAATCAAAAATGGCTTTATATTGGCTGTCTCCCGCCTGTTATTGCCGTTGCTTCAGTAGAAGTAATAGGGGAAATACATTCTCCCAATTACTGTTTTTTAAATCTCCCACTTTTCTTTTCTAAAATGTTGGCATGTATGGTGGCCTAAAATTCCCATAACTGGAAGAAAAAAAGGACTGGCCTATCTAATCACGCATAGAGCTGGTAAACCATCCAGCTGTGTAAATGAAGGCATTATACCCTATGCCTGAGCTTTTTCAGTCCCTGACACTTGTGCTGCCAATCCTATTTAAATATTTTGAAGCAGCCCTGTCCTCTATGTTTATGTCAAGAAACATGGCTTACACCACTAGATGGAATCAAATTCGGATGTGTGAGCCCAGCATAATGTTGTTGTCCAGGGTTCACACTTTTTTTTGACACGCTTGCATTTCACACAGTTCAGTTCATCCTTGATTTGTACTCAGTTCTATGCACCCTCTTCCCTACTTGAAAAGATCAAAGCTATCCCACACTCATTCTTTCTCTCACACAACCTAGAAGACTAGAAATAGAGTTAAAAAATGTCTGGCGAGCCCGAAAAATTGTTGAGCCACCTGCTTCTCTACCTCTGCTGAGTCATGTGATTCTCTTCTCTGCTGAATCACGTGATCCTCTATGTCGAGTCACGTGACCCTCTATTCCTGCTGATGCGTGCTCTAGGATCATTCTGCTAATCGATACACAGTCTGTGATCACAGTTTCTCAGCTCAGATGACTAACAAGCATTTGTTTTCCTTTACTAACAGATGTGACAACTACAAGAGCAGACGGTAAGTGTTCTAGTCTCTGTAATCCTTCATGTATGTTATATTCCATCAAATTGAGATCCTAGACGATGTCAAACAATAGCGTATCCTTCTGCTAGATGCAGAGTGTGTGGTAATAAGAGGTTAATTAAAGAGACTTTACTGGAGCGTAATGTGGTCAAAATTCCTGGTTCTGACAAACCTGGGAATATTTTGTCAGTTGTGTCCTCTAGTTCAGTGAAGGGGAGAAGTCGGACAGGAGTCAAAGGGCAAATAAATGCTGGATGAGGAGTTGCCTATTTATTGAGGTAATTCCAAAGAACATCTCAATCGGAATTTCCAGTACATCCCTATATTCTAGAAGTGTTGAAGAGGGAGGGGTAGGAAACCAATATGTACATTCTTCTATGTTTTATGGCTAAATTATATCCTCTTTTGAAATGCAGAAGTCATTGCCTGATAACATCCCCACTGACTTTCTGATGGCTAGTCTTGTGGGGCAGAACCTCTCTAACTGAGGAGGCAATTATCAAGGACCAATCAGATAAAAATATTGATTCTGCTTTAAAGAAGGTTTATTTAGAAAGTCATCTGACACGGCTTCCCATTCAGTTCAAGAACCTTTGATTATTCCTCTCACCCCCCCCCTCTAAGGTCCCCCAATGTTTTGCTTTCCCAGAAGCTACAGTTCACGGTGTGGAGGTTGAGGGGATGGGATTGCAGAATAAAGGATTACCTGCCCATCTAGCTCTGGCTCTTCAGCCATCTTGTAAAACTTCCACCTTAAAATACTATAAACGTCATTGGGGACATTTTCACAAATGGTGTAGTCTCCATGGTCTTTACCTGGTAGACAGCAATTTTAATGACATATTGCAGTTTCTTTAGGAGGGATATGAGAAGTGTCTCAATGTTCCTACCCTGAGTTCTCAGGGGCCAGCTATCAGGTGATTTTGGAAGTCTTGGGAAAATGTATCAGCTAATGAGGATTTGGTATCTTGCTTGTTGACAACTTTTTCTTGTTTCGTGGTCAAACCCTTTCTGTGGGATCTTCCATTAGTTCCCCAGAAGGCCACCATCCTTGTGATGGCAGTGAATCGTAGGGGGTTCATAATATTCGACCAGTTTCATTAATATTCATGAAGTAAATTAAATTGCCACCACCGCTTTTGGGTCGGTTTGCAAAATACCATAGGATTCGCTAAAAGGCGGTGCACAAATTGAGACCACTTTTTGCAAATCCTAACTTAGTACATCTGGCCCTTTGTTTTAAGTTCACAGTCTTAAGCAGTGATGGCTCGTTATCAGGCACCCTGGAGCCTAGTAAATATTAATATGTATGAAGTGGCTATAACAAGAGCACTATTACAGGTCAGGTGGAATGGAATTAACAAATGCTTTTGCGCGTTTATTTCATTCTGCATGTTTATTAGCTGTAAAGTTTTTCCACACCCATTTTTTCCAGGTGTGCATGAATGTCACTAGATTTTTGGGGATGTAAAAGTGCCTAGAAAATCACATGAGAGTTTGGCTGCAGCAACAGCCAAGTTTCATTCCTGTGTGTTTTTTTCCAATGGCAGAAGCAGACTATGCTTCCCCCTACTAGAAAATGTTTTTCCTTTCTCTCTCCTGCTTCCCCCCAATCCCTTGCATCACCCTCTGCCATACGCAGAGCCTGCAGTATGCATTTACCACCTGTTTAGAGCTGGTGGTAAACGTACACATTAAACCCCACAAAATTGGGGATACCATGTGTGTGTTCGGAAACAAATTATAGGTCCAAGGAGTGGGAGCTGTTCCTCTGGGGTTGGTGTCCCATACCAGCTAATGAGTGGTGGTGGGTATGGACAAGTGGTGTGATCTAAAAATCAAGTAGGAAGAGGGATGGGGATCCCGCTTTTGCGGAACTAGGGTCCTCACACACCCAGCAAGCTAGGTGTCATGCTTCATCATATGGACCTGCTCCTCGTTGGGCCGGCGCTGCAATGCTCAACGGGCACCCGCGAAGGGGCTCTTTGTCGGAGATCTTTTGTGCCTTAGCCGTATGGTGAAGTGGGGGTGTGTGGCCCGTGGGTGGTGTAGATATGGTGTAGTGAGTACTAAAAATTAAAAGAAGTTGGATAGTCCAAGTCAATAGTCTTTATTATGTTGGTAATCCACCTCATTAAAATATCTAACTGGAGTGGCACTGCCCCTCACGGGGTTGTTCAATTTAGATTGTGCTTTACTCTCTGGGTCAACATGTTTCTTGCCCTAGTGGTTCATGAGGATACCGTGGCAATTCTTCAGGACAGTGGTGTATATGTGTTGTGCGTGGTGTGTGATATCTACACTGAGTGGTGCTACTGTTAGTGTGCTACCTCTCAGGGGTGACTACAATTCGGGTGTCTTGCAGTCGCTTTGACAAAATAACCTGGGGAGACAAAAAATGTGTAGAGAGAGATATATATATATATATGAGGGTGTGGTCCACTACGATAAGTGTTGCTCCAAAATATTACCACTCTGTACACTGTCCCTAGGTAGGTTGT
The DNA here is from genome assembly GCF_964261635.1 of Lissotriton helveticus. Taxonomy (NCBI): domain Eukaryota; kingdom Metazoa; phylum Chordata; class Amphibia; order Caudata; family Salamandridae; genus Lissotriton; species Lissotriton helveticus. The sequence continues at coordinate 1,249,937,495 of NC_136065.1, forward strand.
CCTCCTTGCATATCCTGTTAGTACAGAACTATGAGTGTGGCTGAAGGCACACTTGTTAAAACCTGTTAAAATATCCAGTGGCAGTACATACAGACAATTTATATCAAATAAAATAAAATAAATTAAAAGCACAATCTATCTCATGTTAGCCCCACAATATTCGTGCATTCTTTCCTTATGCTGCACGTCAATATTCGTGCATTCTTTCCTTATGCTGCACGTCTTGTACATGTGTTCTAGGTCTAAATGCCCATATGGTTATTGTCTAGGTTGACCCCCTGACTCACCTCTAGTGTGAGGGTCAGTGGCCCCAGCCGGGAGGGGCACGACGTCAGGGAGCCTCAACAGTAGGAGCCCTGTGGGTCAGATACATAAAACGTGTGGCTGGGTTTAGATTCATAGTAAACGGGAACAAGGGTTCCCTGACATCGGGTGCATTCGCCATGGAGTGGGTTGTACTGCCAGGCTAGGGAGGCAGCGTGAGACCCTGACGGGCAAGCGGTGGAGAACCTCGTGCACCAGCCGGTGCCGATAGTCTCCCGACGCCGCCCCGGGCCTCCGCCCCCTCCCGCCTGGCAGCTTTAGCCGGTGTCGCATCGACCCCACAGATATGTTTATATAAGCACTTACTTGTTAGTGGGTGGAACCGCGCTGGGTAACCTACCCTCCGTTGCCGTTCCCGGGCCGCTGGTGTGTGCTGCAGGGCTCGCCTCCATGTTAAAAGCGCACCGGACAAACGGGACTGTGGGCGGTGACTGAGCGTCACTTCCGGTCGAATGGGCCTAGTCTGTGTGGATCTCGTATTGTAGATGACTGAGTCGGCCATCTTAAAGAGGGTTTAGATTATGTTGTAACATGCCAGGAAGAACTAAGGGTTAGTTGCCAAGGTCAGCCAGTGGTTCGAAATACAGTGGCGGTCTCTGCAGTGAAGGCAATGTATCTTAAAGGAATTATTATTATCAGAGTTAGGTGAAATATTATTACGCTGCTGTGATAAGGGGTTTGTCACAGGTGGCATAAGTGGCACAAGTTATTATGTGTATTGGGAAGTCCGCAGAGACGGTTCATATCTCTGTGCTCCTATGTGTACAATTGATAAACCAGAGCTGGCTATCACTGCTGACTTGGGTGGTAGGATATCTATGTCAGCCATCTTGGTAGGGTACTCTCAATGTGTTATCTGCGGGGGACGCTCCCTATATGCAGTAGTAGACATGTGCCTAATAAATTGATCACACAACATGTGGTCTATTACTACTGTGTTGTTGTGGTTCTGTACTTCATGTTAACCACTCTGTCTCAAAGGGAGCTTATGTAGTCATATGTATCACCTGATCGATGCTTGTGTTAGTTCACAGTTATCTCCTGTTGAGAGCTGCCCACGGTATCTCATCATGAAGTCCCTTCGTTGAAGTAGAAAGGCAGTGTATCCAGCGTTGTTCAGTGCTGAATAGTGTATTATGTCTGCATCCTGGGAGATGTTCGAGAACTACCCATTGTAGTGAGTCTGAATTGTGACCTTTTTCCTGGTAATGGGTGTACATCTTTGTGGTGAGTTTGTGGCATCTAATGTTGCTTTTATGCTCTGTAATTCTAGTTTTGACTGGTCTCATTGTCATCCCTATGTACATTTCTCCGCAAGGGCATGTAATTAGGTAAACGCATCTCGCGGTATTGCAGTTGGTGTGATGTTTTAATGTCCAGGTGAAAGTTTCAGCTAAAGTGATGGTTTTAGTGATGCGGGTCTGTTTCCAGACTGAGCAGCCCCTGCAAGGGGAATGCCCCTCACAGCTGGAATGTCCCACAGAGTCCTCTGTTGATTGCTCTGTTGGGTTTTTGGTCTCGTGTGTAAGATGACATCTTTTAGGTTTGATGTGCGTTTGAAGGCAAATCTTGGAAGTGGCAGATCTAGTGAACCTGTATTGAGGATGCCTCAATGTTTCTTGATAATCCCTTTTGTGCGTGTGGAGGAAGGAATATATGAGGTCACACAGGTCAGTGATTCTGTGTCTTCCCTAGGTGTTTTCTGGAGAAGTATCTCCCTGGGGTTGTTAAGTGCCCTTTTAGATGAGTCCTTAACCAATTTGGTGGGGTAGCCTCTACTTTTGAGGTTTTGCTCTAGGACTTTGGCCTCTGCTTTATATACAGTCATGTTGCTGCAGTTGCGCCGCAACCGCAAGAACTGGCCAAATGGGAGATTGTCCCTCAGGGTTCTTGGGTGGTAGCTCGTATAGAGTAATAAACTGTTTCTGTCAGTAGGTTTACGGTAAAGGGTAGTAGTGATCGCTTCTTCAGTCAGTTGTACCATGAGATCCAGGAAGGGGATGTTGGTTGATGCGATCTTGTGCCTGAATCTGAGGTGTTGGTTTTGGATATTTATCCATTCACAGAATGACAAGCACGTCGTATGGTCGCCTTGCCATAGGATCAAAATTTCATCTATGAATCTCTTCCATAAGATGATGTTGCTGTGGTATGGATTGTTGTTGCCCATGATGACATTTTCCTCGAAGTGGGCCATGTACAGAGAGGCCACACTTGGAGCAAACGTGCTGCCCATAGAAGTGCCCTGGGCTTGGTGGTAAATCTGTTTCTGGTATTGGAAAATGTTTTCGGTGAGTGCAATTGTAGCACAGTTCATGATGAAAGACACAGGGGTGGGGGATGACCACTCCTCCTTCCTCAACCATGTTTCTACCACATCAAGTGTCTCTCTCTGGGGTATGTTGGTGTATAGTTGTTCTACGTCTAGTGTCAGCAAAAGGTTGATGTTGGATGTATCATCAATTCCTTCTAGGATGCCTAGGATATCGGTTGTATCTTGTATATAGGCTGGTGTCCTAGTCCCTAAGGGTTGTAGGAAGTGGTCGCAAAACTGTGAGAGGGGTTCCAAAAGGGACCCTATTTCCGACACGATGGGCCTCCCTGGGACTGGTGTAGTGCCCTTGTGGATCTTCGGGAGTGTGTAGAAATAGGGTATTTTGTGTTCTGGGGTGATCAGAAAATCTACCTCCTTCCTGGATATCCACCCATTGTTCTCAGCTTCATTCACCATGATGGGGATCTCAGTTTTTAGTCTAGTTGTGGGGTCAGTTAGGAGGGGGGTGTAGTATCTAGTGTTGTTCAGCTGGCGTCTACACTCCTGGTCATAGTTATCAGTAGATTGAATGACCGTAGCTCCCCCTTTATCCGCCATCTTAATAGTAATACTATTGTCCTCAGCTAGAGCCCTAGCTGCGATTTGTTCAGTTTTGCAGATGTTGTTAAAAGTTTTACTCCTGGGGATGGTCTCTAGGTCTTTGAGGACTGCCTTCTCAAAAGTTAAAACCTCCGGTGGTACCATCCCATTATGAGGAGTGAAGGTCGAGGGGTTCCTCAGGCCTGAGTCGTTGGTTTCCTCAGGTATGGTGTCATTAAAGAAGGCTTTTAATCTGATTTTTCTGAAAAATGCTTGTAGCTCACAGCTATCTCTGAATCTGTCAATTCTTGGTGAAGGTACAAAACCCATACCTTTTTCCAAGACCCTTATCTCTGTCTCTGTAAGTGGTCTCTCTGATAGATTGACCACCAGGGTTTTCAATTCCGTTTCCCCTTGGCTCGACTCCTGGTTTCTACCTGTGGATTGGTCTGGTCCTGCCACTGTACCACTTCGGAGTTTCCTCTGTTTCGCCCTCTTCCTCTGCCCCAACCTCTGTTTAAAAAAGGGGGGTTCTCAAAAGGGTAGTATTGTGGGGGACAGTGTGGGTACATCGGCATTTGCAAAAGGGGGGGGGCCTGCATCGGTGGTCGCGGTCCCTTGAAGTGTGTTGCCTGATTGTAGTAGTTATTGGGGTAATTCCGATAATCATCCGAGGAGTAACCTCTGGTGGATGAGGTTTAGTCATCTTTTAGGTAAGGGAATATTGTTTCCTTATTATATATATATTAACCACCAAGCCCAGGGCACTTCTATGGGCAGCACGTTTGCTCCAAGTGTGGCCTGTCTGTACATGGCCCACTTCGAGGAAAATGTCATCATGGGCAACAACAACCCATACCACAGCAACATCATCTTATGGAAGAGATTCATAGATGACATTTTGATCCTATGGCAAGGCGACCATATGACGTGCTTGTCATCCTGTGAATGGATATATATCCAAAACCAACACCGCAGATTCACGCACACAATCTCATCAACCAATATCCCCTTCCTTGATCTCATGGTACAAGTGACTGAAGAAGGGATCACTACTACCCTTTACCGTAAACCTACTGACAGAAACAGTTTATTACTCTATACGAGCTACCACCCAAGAACCCTGGGGGACAATCTCCCATTTGGCCAGTTCTTGCGGTTGCGGCGCAACTGCAGCAACATGACTGTATATAAAGCAGAGGCCAAAGTCCTAGAGCAAAACCTCAAAAGTAGAGGCTACCCCACCAAATTGGTTAAGGACTCATCTAAAAGGTCACTTAACAACCCCAGGGAGATACTTCTCCAGAAAACACCTAGGGAAGACACAGAATCACTGACCTGCGTGACCTCATATAATCCTAACTTCACATGCACAAAAGGGATTATCAAGAAACATTGGGGCATCTTCAATACAGGTTCACTAGATCTGCCACTTCCAAGATTTGCCTTCAAACGCACATCAAACCTAAAAGATGTCATCATACACACGAGACCAAAACCCCAACAGAGCAATCAACGAGGACTCTGTGGGACCTTCCAGCTGTGAGGGGGCATTACCCTTGCGGGGGCTGCTCAGTCTTCAAACAGACCCGCATCACTAAAACCATCACTTTTGCTGAAACTTTCACCTGGAAATGAAAACATCACACCAACTGCAATACCGCGAGATGCGTTTACTTGATTACATGCCCTTGCGGAGAAATGTACATAGGGATGACAATGAGACCAGTCAAAACTAGAATTACAGAGCATAAAAGCAACATTAGATGCCACAAACTCACCACAAAGATGTACACCCATTACCAGGAAAAAGGTCACAATTCAGACTCACTACAATGGGTAGTTCTCGAACATCTCCCAGGATGCAGACATAATACACTATTCAGCACTGAACAACGCTGGATACACTGCCTTTCTACTTCAACGAAGGGACTTCATGATGAGATACCGTGGGCAGCTCTCAACAGGAGATAACTGTGAACTAACACAAGCATCGATCAGGTGATACATATGACTACATAAGCTCCCTTTGAGACAGCGTGGTTAAAATGAAGGACAGAACCACAACAACACAGTAGTAATAGACCACATGTTGTGTGATCAATTTATTAGGCACATGTCTACTACTGCATATAGGGAGTGTCCCCCGCAGATAACACATTGAGAGTACCCTACCAAGATGGCTGACATAGATATCCTACCACCCCAGTCAGCAGTGATAGCCAGCTCTTGGTTTATCAATTGTACACATAGGAGCACAGAGATATGAACCGTCTCTGCGGACTTCCCAATACACATAATAACTTGTGCCACTTATGCCACCTGTGACAAACCCCTTATCACAGCAGCGTAATAATATTTCACCTAACTCTGATAATAATAACTTCTTTAAGATACATTGCCTTCACTGCAGAGACCGCCACTGTATTTCGAACCACTGGCTGACCTTGGCAACTAACCCTTAGTTCTTCGCGGCATGTTACAACATAATCTCAACCCTCTTTAAGATGGCCGCCTCAGTCACCTACAATACGAGATGCACACAGACTAGGCTCATTAGACCGGAAGTGACGCTCAGTCACTGCCCCCAGTCCCGTTTGCCCGGAGCGCTTTTAACATGGAGGCGAGTCCTGCAGCACACACCAGCGGCCCGGGAACGGCAACGGAGGGTAGGTTACCCAGCGCGGTTCCACCCACTAACAAGTAAGTGCTTATACCAACATATCTGTGGGGTCCATGCAACACCGGCTAAAGCTGCCCGGCGGGAGGGGGCGGAGGCCCGGGGCGTCGTCGGGAGACTGTCGGCACCGGCTGGTGCACGAGGTACTCAACCGCTTGCCCGTCAGGGTCTCCCGCAGCCTCCGTAGCCTGGCAGTACAACCCACTCCATGGCGAACGCACCCGATGTCAGGTAACCCTTGTTCCCGTTTACTATGAATCTAAACCCAGCCACATGTTTTATGTATCTGACCCACAGGACTCCTACTGTTGAACCCCTCCCGGCTGGGGCCACCGACCCTCACACTAGAGGTGAGTCAGGGGGTCAACCTAGACAATAACCATATGGGCATTTAGACCTAGACCATATGTACAAGACGTGCAGCATAAGGAAAGAATGCACGAATATTGTGGGGCTAACATGAGAGAGATTGCGCTTTTAATTTATTTTATTTTATTTGATATAAATTGTCTGTATGTACTGCCACTGGATATTTTAACAGGTTTTAACAAGTGTGCCTTCAGTCACACTCATATTCTGTACTAACAGGATACGCAAGGAGGACAACCTACCTAAGGACAGTGTATAGAGTGGTAATATTTTGGAGCAACACTTATCGTAGTGGGCCACACCCTCATATATATATCTCTCTCTCTACACATTTTTTGTCTCCCCAGCTTATTTTGTCAAAGCGACTGCAAGACACCCGAATTGTAGTCACCCCTGAGAGGTAGCACACTAACAGTAGCACCACTCAGTGTAGATATCATACACCACGCACAACACTTATACACCACGGTCCTGAAGTATTGCCTCGGTATCCTCATGAACCACTAGGGGAAGAAACATGTTAACCCAGAGAGTAGAGCACAATCTAAATTGAACAACCACGTGAGGGGCAGTGCCACTCCAGTTAGATATTTTAATGAGGTGGATTACCAACATAATAAAAACTATTGACTTGGACTATCTAACTTCTTTTCATTTTTAGCACTCACTACACCATATCTACACCACCCATGGGCCACACCCCCCCCCCCACTTCACCATGCGGCTAAGGAACAAAAGATCTCCGACAAAGAGCCCCTTCGCGGGTGCCCGTTGAGCATTGCAGCGCCGGCCCAATGAGGAGCAGGTCCATATGATGAAGCATGACACCTAGCTTGCTGGGTGTGTGAGGACCCAAGTTCCGCAAAAGCGGGATCCCCCATCCCTCTTCCTCCTTGATTTTTAGATCACACCACTTGTCCAAACCCACCACCACTCATTAGCTGGTGTTGGACACCTACCCCAGAGGACCAGCTCCCACTCCTTGGACCTACCTTGACTCAGATGGGCTAGGGTCCTGGAGCTCTTTAAACAAGCCCACACATCCCCCTTTTTGTTGAGAGATTCGGAAAAAATTATCCCACTCAATAATTCCCCATAAATTGTGGTTTAAATCATAATCAATCCTTTCCCAACTTATCCCCCCAACTGGAACAGTAGAGAGTGACTAATACATTTTGCAATGACCTTGTGTACAGCTGCCATTACCAGGCGCGGCCAGCACAGGTAAGAGCGGTGGGGTGGTGGGACAGGGCGAGGTAGGAGGGGAAGTAGACAGATTACAGGATAGGTAAAATTGAATGAATAAATAAATGAAACCACTTACCTTCCACTCCCCGCATTGCCGAGTCGGCGATGCGGCAAGCGCAAGGGAAATGGTTTTATTTATTTTTTATTTAATCTTACCTGTCCTGTCATCTGTCAACTTGCCCTCACACCCTGCCTTGCCCCCACCCCACCGCTCTTACCTGTGCCGGCCGCGCTTGCCCATTACTCAGACAATCCACCAAAGAGAGATATAACAGAGCTTCCTTTAAAGCAAAAATAAACAGCATCACAGTACACCAAAACATTCCCGAAATCACCACACTAATACAAGAAGGAAAACATTGAATACTGAATATGATCAAAATTTACACATACCACAGACTAGTAGCAAAAACAACCATAAAACATCCATGATATAACCACTTAACTCAAGAGAACAAAAGATGCATGCAGAAAGGGGCCATAAAAGCTTGCCCACGAATTACACACATCAGTGCAACAACAGACAACCCCACATATTATGTCTAAATATGTACCATATGTGACTTCAACAGTCAAATCAGTTCTTTATTTTCTCACTTGCTATAACCCCCATGGTAAAAATACCCTAAAATCCTTAATGCACTCTTCAGTGAACTTTTGCTTCTCCTTAAGACTGTGAACTTAAAACAAAGGGCCAGATGTACTAAGTTAGGATTTGCAAAAAGTGGTCTCAATTTGTGCACCGCCTTTTAGCAAATCCTATGGTATTTTGAAAACCGACCTATGTACTAATAGGTCGGTTCACAGGATACCCAAAAGCAGTGGTTTGCAATTTAATTTACTTCATGAATATTAATGAAACTGGTCGAATATTACGACCCCCTACGATTCACTGCCATCACAAGGATGGTGGCCTTCTGGGGAACTAATGGAAGATCCCACAGAGGATCAAGGGTTTGACCACGAAACAAGAAAAAGTTGTCAACAAGCAAGATACCAAATCCTCATTACCTGATACATTTTCCCAAGACTTCCAAAATCACCTGATAGCTGGCCACAGAGAACTCATAGCACATTCTGCAAAATTGGGAAAATGGCTGCTGGTTCGACATGATATTGCGGCATGGCCGAGTGGTCGGCGTTTGTTTTTATTTCTAAAGACACTCTGACAAATGTGGGAAGTCCGCATGGAATGATGGGGGTCCACGGAAAAATATTTATGGAAAACAAAATACCAATTTCCTTCTAGACTTGGACTTTTTCTTGCAGCGTGTACTTAATTTTCACTTTTGTTAAGGGGGGTTGATATTGCTGCGCTGCTGCAAAACTGGCCCCCATAGCCACAACACCGGCCCACTGGGAAAACGCCTGTTGCCCGCTATGGTCAGACCAACCTTGCCTGACAGCCATTCTCTCCTTAGAGGACCAAGGAATAACAAATCTCTTTGGGGCCCTTCTGATGGCATGTCAGCAGATGAAGGCTAACTAATCCCGGCCCTCATTATGTTTCTAAAAGCGAAGCCGGCAGCGTCATAGAAAACATAGCGGGCCCCTAACCTAGACTGAAGCAAGGGAACTTAGAGGTTGGTGGATGGGCCTTGAGCTAGTTTTTAGGAGATGCCCTCTCACCGCTAACTCCTACACGGCCATTGGGTTTTTTAACTAGTTTACTTAATTACATTAAACTGCTGTGATATTGTTTTGTCTGCATGTGCATAACTAGCACTTGTAATAATTTGTGCTTTCATGTTCCTTGATGCTGCTATATTTTCACCATCCAATATACTTTGCATTTATAGACTCAGTTGTGTATCTCGTCCTTACTCTGCAACACCACCCTTTGTGGGGATAAGTATTGCCACCATGGTTACTTAGGCTTGCCAGATTCCTCGTAAAGTGGGCAGAGGTGGTCAGAGGTGGTAAGTTTGCACCGCAGACTAGAAAGCATACAACTGAACTAAGGGGCTTATTTATAAGAGACCTGCGCCACCGGAGGGTCATTTTCCTCGACGATCCCATGGCGCAATCCTCTCAATCCTATCTATGAGGCAACGCAAAGCCACCCTGTGTCACACTGCATGGCCTCATAGATATGGAGTAAAGCAATGCAATGCAAAAATGCTGCGTTGCGTTGCCTTACTCTGCATCAAGGAGGCATTCCATGGGCTTCCCACGCAACACCCATGGGTTTTGATGCTGCCCCAGAGTTTCAAAATCAGTAAACCTGGGGCAGCGCCAAAACCTTATTCCTCCCCAGAGCAGAGGTAATGAGGAGAAATGTTTCCATTTCATCTCGTTTTTTCCTCTTTACATGTGTGCTTCATTCTGCAGCACACATAGAACGAGGAAAATGACTCTCTGGATTGGTTTTTATGCATGAAGACGCCCCTTCCTGCACGAAAACAATCCTGGCTACAACGCAGGCACTCTTGCACTACGTTGCAAGGGTGCCTGTGTTGGTGCTAGGCACCAAATTGTGCTGAACGGACAAGCTGAAAGGACAGGAATGCACCATATCTTGTAAATATGGTGCATTCCTGCCCTTTCGAAATGGCGTGGGGCACTACACTAAAAAGACCTATGCCATTTTTTTGTAAATGAGGCCCTACGTGCACCTCAGCCTCCGACAAATCCCTTGCCTGGCATTTTATCGGGACTGCACACTGAATGTATGTACTGTTGCAGGACATTATGCCTTACAAAGTAACCAGCAGCACACATAGGTATCTTGTTCTCAAAATGTCTGCCCATGTGGTCAATAGAATTCCCAGCAAAAGGCCCTGCCGGGTCCCCTGCGGCTGAGCATCTCACTAACATATTTTCTCCTGTGTCTTTCTTAATTCCAGATGAAATCGAGGTGCGTCTTATCAATGGAAAGGACAAATGCTCAGGTCGCGTTGAGGTGTTCTATGGAGGCTCCTGGGGCACAGTGTGCGATGACTATTGGAACATAAAGAGTGCGCAGGTGGTGTGCAAGCAGCTGGAGTGCGGAGATGCTGCTGCCTATGCTTCGGGCGCCTACTTTGGCCAGGGCAAAGGACCTATTTTACTGGATGATGTGGTCTGCAAAGGAACCGAATCCTTACTGTGGGAGTGTACCAACAATGGCTGGACAGTCAATAACTGTTACCATTCTGAAGATGCTGGGGTCATCTGCAAAGGTTATTTATGATTTATTTTGTCATGTCTGTTTTCAGCTGTATTATTGACTTCGAGGAAAGAGAGGAGTGGGCATTTGGGCATTAAACATTAAGCATTAGTAGATGCTGCTTAGGAGCAAATGAGGAAATAGACAATGTAATGGAGCACAGATGTCCAGTTGAGATCCTGAAGTGGGGTTATGATTGCAATCTGAGGTAAGCTTCATGTAGAAATATGGAGAGCAGCTGCAAGAAATTGAACCAGGCTGGATGTCACCGGGTCAGGTTATTAAAGAATGTGTTGGTCCGGAGCAAGGAGAGCTCCGTGCAGGGAGATGCTGCCCTGCAGCACAAGATAAATAGCACTGGAAGAATACCCAGGAGGTGTTGTGTAGGAAAAAAATGTGCCATGGTTTAGGCAGCAGAGCGTACATTGTGACATGTAAGGTGACAGTAGCGCAGACACAGTCACCCCCTGTACAGCCCTGGGGTGCTCGAGGATCCTCCTACCCTTTCTGCTGGGACTGCTCAGTCCAGGTTACAGCCTACTAACATGAAATAAACTCCTTTTTAACTTCCTGGAGTGGGGATTCAGGGTCAAATCCCGGTAAAGCAAGTCTGCGGTACCAGGCAGCTCTCATGCAGTTAACTCAATATCTTCTAGAACGTGGTCACAGGAAGACCACCATCCTGCTGCAGGTACTCACCCAGTCAGTCACTTGTAGGCTGTGTCACTCACAACTATATCTGGGCGGAGTTTGCAGAGTTTTACTCCACTGAAATCTGCGAACTGTCAGAAAAACTCAGCTGCGCTCCGCAGAGTTCCACCAGCATGAAGTCTAACAGCCTGATTCATCAAGCTAAATTGCACTTGCAAAGGGCAAGATTCTCAGAATCTTGCCTTTTGCGAGTGCAATTTTTGCATTTGGGATACATCAGCCCAAATGCAAAATTCGCTATTAAAGAATTCGCACATTTGCGAAGATTTGCATTTAAGGAATCTCTATTTGAGATTCCTTAAATGCAATTCATGAATCATTTTAAAATTGCGAAATTGCAATTTTGGGCCGCTATTTACCGAGAGGTCAGACCTCGTGGTAAATAGCAAAAACTTAGAAAAATGCATTTAAATGCATTTTTCTAAGTTGCATGTTACACACACACATGTCCAAACATGTGTGTGCGCAACACCAATGTAGATTACATTTCAGGGGTGCTACAGGGTGTCCTTTGGACACCCCTGCACCCTTGAAATCGCATCCTTATTTGCGATTAGCAATTTGCTAATCGCAAATAAGGAACATGTAGGAATCGCAATATTTTTTGCTATTCCTACATGAATCCCGTTTTGCAAGTCCTTAATAGCGATTCCTTATGAATCGCTATTAGGGGCTCGCAAAACGGGAGATTGATGAATCAGGCTGTAAGTTATGCTGCTCACAATGATTTTTAGCGCAGAGAGTTTGTCCAGCTCTGTAAAATCGGCAAAGGACAGATCTACACGTTGTGCCAGAGGGCGCTATTGCTTTCCTTCACTCGAGTAGACATTCTACTTGAGCGGCAGCTTACTCAATGCGAGCGGCAGATTTCTCAACACGAGCGGTCACGACCTGCCGCGACCGCCCGCACTGAGAAATCTTGCCAGGAGGGGGTCTGGCATGCAAAAATTTTCTTTTCAAGTTTTTGCCAACTTACCTTTGGCGAGCGCCGAGCACTGAGAGAAAAAGCATCGCTCAGCATCCCTTCGTGGGGTTTTTCGGAACGCTGCACTTAGTGGGCCAAACTCTGAGAACGCCACCGGCAGAGCGAAATTTTTCGCACACCCCTACTCACAAAAGCCACTACCTACAGGCGATGTAGGCTTTCCCTCCTTGTCATTCAGAGGATGTGATTCCCAGTTCTTCTGCCTGCGCGCAATAGCTGGTTTGTAGGATCATTTAACTCAAGAGAAAAATCCAAACACAAGCCCTTGTGCCTTATTACTGTGATTAGTGTTACTGTGATTAGTATTACTGTGGTAAATAAATAAATAATACCTCTATTTTTGAATGGATAAATGAATAACAGATAGCTCAATAAATAAGAGTCAAGATTCGAGGTAGTAGAAGTTTTGCAGGTTTAATGCAGCATAAGGACAGGAACAGGATAACCTGCACAGGAATAGGATGGCAGCGCTGCCGGGGGCAGGGTCGGAAATCGGCGTAACATTAAATAACAAGACATGATCATATATACTAAAACAGTTGCATTACAATACATACGATAGGCGGAGCAGTGGGTGTGGTCAATAGCAGTCGCGAAAGATAAGGGTGAAAGTAGGTGTAACAGAGGCGTATACATAGACATGTGATGCAAACATAACAGAATATGTCATGAATGGGGCGGAAACATGGAGGGGGCTACCTAAGGAGCCGGGACCTCTGACCTAATGGTGCGCGCAAACTGGCAATGACGTGTTACTAGGAGAAGCTGGGGGCTACGAACTCTGTGCTAGGAGCAGAGACTGAAGTCTGGAGAGTCAGGGCGACATGTACCTAAGCAGTATCTAGTATCTGATGTTTAGAGAACATGTTGATAGAATCCAAAAGTTATCGGGGTAAAGGCTAACAGACTCTAAGAATGGTGCCTGCATTATTCTACATGTAGTGCGTGATGAAGAATATTAAATGACCATTAAATGCAGTATTTCTCTAACGTGGAGACGTGAAGGCTAGACAATGACGGAAACTATTGATGCGATTCAGTAGCTTTAGGAATGCAGAGAAGGAGGACTGAACTGATAACTAGAATCATAACATACACTTGGCAGACTCAGAGGCAGAGCCAGGCTGAGCCGGGCACTGCGAGGCAGGAAGTAAGTGAAGGGTCGAGGATACAGGTGGGGGCTGTATCGCTCCTCAGCGAGGCTTCAGGAGACAGGAGCTGAATCTGGTGTCCAGGCCCTTTTGAGGCCTAGAAACGGGGACTTTACAATGGAATAACGTGTACACTGAGAAACGTGGCAACGTAACTTTACATAGGCCTGATATTCGTAGTATTCACGAGAACTGGAAACTGACATACTAGAGGTGGACACAACTGTAATTGCGTCTTTAATCGAACATAGGGAATACATATGCATATTAATCATGCACACATAACATATGATGGAGGACGCGTAGGGACACAGAACATGGCAAAATTTACTTTTCCACATTCCCTCCTTGTCACTACATTTCCATCAGGAAACATCAATATTCATGATACCATCTATCATTTCATACAGTATCATTTGCTCGTCTCGAATTTTCTGGGAACGGGTTTTAGAACGGGGCTTGGGACTAGGAATACAAGAGGTAGCACACATGCCGCAAATCGCAGGGCCACATTGTATACAGAGGCAGCAGCTGAATATGATCGCTACTGCAATACCTAGAAAGGACAAGACTTTCCATCCCCAAGCGGAAATTATATTCCAGAACCAACCGGACCATGTCCAGGTGCCTGGATCTTGGTGTAACAGATGGGCAATTTTATGGAGTCTGGTTATAGCTGAATAAACAGACGGCGCGTTATTAGGAATGAAAATGCAGCAACTAGATCCGATGACTCTACAGGCCCCGCCCCTATCGGCCAGTATGACGTCAAGGACGAGACGATTCTGTAAAACGACAAATCTCATAGCAGATTGCTCTTCGGTTAAGTTACCTAGAGCAGAGGCAGTCTCATTGATTACAGCTTCAAGGGTTCTGGTTAATCTACGAATTAGCTTACTATTCTGGATAGGTCCTATAAAGAAAAAGAAACCTCTATTGAAATCTGTATACTGTTCTAGGGCAGTTTCAGTATAATCGACAATGGGGGACTCCCTTCTATGTCTAAGGTGTACTAGATGTGTGTTTCTATGATAATCAGATGGGGCTAGGAAAACAGGTGGCAGTAGGAAGGCAATGTAACAGGTTCCCTCCCAATCGAGGGGCAGACGAACATATGCGGTCTGACCACAAATAAAATAAGAATGACGTGAAGCTTTGAAAATAGATTTCCCACTGTCACTATATTTGACAATAGTAGTACAATCACTATGTCCTACATGTACGGAACCATTATTTCTAACACATAATTCGCCTTTGACTGGTAGTACTGAAATAGCAGGTAAGTCTGGAGTGGAATCAGACTGAACATTCAGGACCATGAAATTCGAAGAATAATTACCTAAATTGTAAACTTCATTTTCTAGATCTAACCCTGTTCTGTGGGGAAGACCTTGCTTGTCTGGGAAACATGTACTGTTAAGAAAAGACATATCTGTTGAGGATGACGTTAACGTGGACCATGCTCCACACGAACCATTATGTGAAAATGGATAAGGAAAGAGTGGCAGAACTCCCTTCGGGGTCTGGAAAGGGGGGAGTCGACCACACACCCAACAATTAGTGGCATTGCTGGTCTGGTGTGAATAATGTAACATGCGGATGAAAGAATTGTTACGCATAGCGAGGCGGTAAGAGAGTTCATGAGGAGGCAGATCACTAAACGTGTGCTCTACTGTAGCATTAGAGGACTTATTTACATGAGAAACTGGAAAATACCGATAAAACGCATAACTGGTGCAGGAAATCATAACACTGAGAAATAATATGAAACATAGAAAAACGATACATCGGATTGAGTTTTGACTAACTCTCTCACTATGGGGGTCTATTTTATACATGTCAGAAACCGGTCTAACCGTTTCACCTAGGGGAGGACTTAGACAATCAAACTGGCTGACTTATTTTACTAGACCTTAACTTGAGTTTATACTCCTGTTGCGGAGTTGTCTCTAACAGGGAAGGTGCAGTATCATTGTCTTTTGCGGGACAGTCCTTAAGAATAGTACTTTGGCAGTCTTTTAAATGTTCGGAAATGTTCTTTGAAACTGGTTTCAATCCATGAAACCTTTTGATATGCGAAAGATGCACCCAGCCTTTGCGTCCCTCCAACTTCACGGCTGTACGGGTGGCCAGGAGGACCTGTCGGGGCTCCTTCCAGCGAGGCTCCAGCGGACTTGAGCGATCGAAATTTCGCACTAGGACCATGGATCCGGGAACGATTTCATGCGGTGCCACCTCGGTATTGTCTGGAAATGCGGCAGCAACCTGTGAACGACAAGAGTTGAGGGCAGACATCAAGGAAGCTAGGTAATCTGTCAGCATATTACTTGAAACATCGGTAATACTTCGGGGTCTAGGAGTACCCCACATGTTAGGGGGGCGGCCGAAAACGACCTCATACGGGGACAGACCTGATCTGGAATGTGCGACCATGCGCATATAGAACAGGGCGACTGGCAGAGCTATGAGCCAGTCCACACCTTTCTCTTGACAAACCTTTGCAATTCGAATTTTCAGGGTCTGATTATGTCTCTCTACGAGACCGGCTGCTTCAGGATGGCGTACACAATGGAACTTCCACTGGTACCCTAACAAAAGGGACACATGCTTCATGAGTTCAGATGAGAATGGCTGGCCGTTGTCAGAATATACGACCCTAGGGAGTCCGTAACGGGGGAAGAACTCACGAACCAACTGCTTGGCAGTGGTCACGGCTGTGTAGTCTGGAACTGGATATGCCTCCGTCCACCTGGACAAAGCGCATACAACTACAAGGACATACTTGAAACCTCGACATCGCTCCATCTGAATGTAATCCATCTGGAGGACTTCAAAAGGGTGGTCAGGGGGCTGGAAACCACCTTGTTCCACCGGGACACTTTTACCTGGATTAAACTGACAACATATCATACAGGTACGGACTTTCTGCTTGGCTGCAGCTCGTAAATGCTTGTTGAACCAAATATTCTGGATACTGTCTAACATGGCTTTTTCTCCTAAATGTGCTGGACTATGTGTGGTATTAATAATGACTTGAACCATAGAGTCGGGGAGAAACCATGTGGCTTTACCCTTTGTTACCCATCCCTGATCTGTCTGGACCCCTCCTTGTTCGGACCATTTCTTGATTTCATCGGGAGTAGCATGTGACTGGATATCTATGACATCTTGAGTAGGGTCTTTAACTGTCATACATGTACTCGGATCTGGAGTGTGTGTGTGTGTCGGATTAACTGAAGTGTCTGGAGTCTGAGCTGTAAGCTTGGCTGTGCGATCTGCTAGATCATTACCTTGGGAAATAGTGTCAGTAACTTTCGTATGTGCTTTGCACTTCATGATAGCAATGGATGTCGGTAAATGTATGGCATCTAACAGAGCCTGAATGAGGAGACCATGCTGAATCTTGGCTCCATGAGAAGTCATGAAACCTCTCTCCTGCCAGAGCACTCCAAAGTCGTGTACGACTCCAAATGCGTAACGTGAATCTGTGTAAACATTAACTTTCAGGTTCTTGGCGTGTATGCAGGCTTGAGTCAGAGCAACTAGCTCCGCTGCTTGAGCAGACAGGGTGTCAATACGGTGTGTTTCAATAACTTCAGTGTCAGTAGTCACTGCATACGCGGCTACTAGTTCTCCTGTACTAGTTCTCATACATGAACCATCCACATAAAGTGTCAGGTCTGGATCTGGTAATGGAATATCTGTCAGATCTTGTCTTGGCTTTGTCATGATGTTGACTACTTCCACACAGTCGTGTGTGGCAGAATTCGAAGTAACTGATGGTAACAATGTAGCAGGATTTAAAACGTTGCAGCGTCTGATTTCTATGTGTGGCTGGAACAGTGTCAATTCATAACCTGTTAAACGTGCAATTGTCAAATGCTGAGTTTGTGTTCGGTTTAAAAGAACTTCCACGGAGTGTGGGACTTGTACTGTCAAGGAATGTCCTAATACTATGGAATCACTTTGTCTGATAGCTAGTGCTGTGGCTGCAACTGACTTGAGGCACGCAGGCAGAGCCTGGGCTACAGGATCTAATGTGCTCGAAAAATAAGCACAGGGCTTGTACTGTCCTGCTTGATCTTGTGTGAGAACTGATAATGCTGTACCTTCACGTTCTGTGACGAAAAGTGTAAAAGACTTACTGTAGTTCGGTGTTGCTAGAACTGGAGCTTGACATAGGGCTTTCTTTAACTCATTGAAACTAAGTGTATGTTCAGATGTCCAAGGGAGGACAGTCGACACGGCTGCCTCCTGTGTCGTTAACTGTATCAGTGGCTTGGCTAGAAATGCATACTGAGGAATCCATTGTCTGCAGTAAGAAGTGAGGCCAATAAAAGCACGTACCTCCTTCTGGGTCTTGGGCTGAGGAAGACTCGCTATTAACTGGATTCGGTCTGGTGTCAACTGCCTACCCCTCTTGGACAGTAAGTGTCCTAAGTAGACCACTTGCTGGACACAGAATTGAAGCTTCGAAGGGGACACCTTGTGTCCCCTCTCGGCTAGAAAATACAAGACTGTAAGGGATGCTCGCTCGCAAGCACGTTCAGAACGGGCTGTGATCAGTAGATCATCGACATACTGGAGCAGGGCAGTGTCAGTTGGAATGTGAATGTTGTCTAGTTGTCTCTTGAGTGCTTGACTGTAAATACTAGGACTTTCTGTGAAACCTTGAGGAGCGCGTGTGAACATATAGCTCCTTCCATTTAAACAAAATGCGAAAAGAAACTGGCTGTCTGGATGAATGGGGACACTGAAAAACGCGTTCTTGAGGTCTATGACAGTAAAAAATGAGGCTTCTGAATCAATGGCTGTCAATAGGGAAGAGATATCTGGGACAACTGGGTACTGGGGAATAATACATTTATTAAGTTCTCGGAGATCAATCACTAAACGATATACTGGAGGTGCATTTGGATCAGTACGTTTCATGACTTGAATGATCGGAGAATTACATACATTGGAGTCAGTTTCTACAACTACTCCTTGAGCCATGAGCTCGTCAATAATTTTGGATAAGGCTGCTACAGCCTCAGGTGGCAATCTGTACTGTCTGATTCGTGGCAGGACTACACCTGGCTTGAGAGTGAGGGTGTGATTTGCATAAAGCCAACATCAGTTGGACCTTGCGCCCATAGGTGCTGCGGAACATTGGACAATCTGGGATCAAAATCTCGTAATACATAGTGACCCTTGAAGTCACGTAGGAACAATCGTATTCCCTCTGGGGAACAGCATATAACTGCACCTAACTCTTTCAGTGTCTTAATGCCTAATACATTTTCTGGACATGACTTAGTAAGTAACAGGTCAGTAGTGCGGGACAATGGACCTACTTCTAGAGTAACTGGCTTTGATATTTCATTTACAATAGGTTTTCCTGAAAATCCAAGGGAAACATTTCTTGAGCCTGAGAGCGGAGCCCCTGGAACTTCGGCGTGACTTATAGTGGTCCTACTTGCCCCTGTATCAATCAGAAACTTTCTGTCTTTCCCTAATACTTGACTGTGAACATAGGGACCTTCTTGATCTACAGGTATCTCGATGAGAGGCAAGCCTACCTCCCTCTCTAGGCTGTTTCATGAATACGGCTGATACTCTGGATACTCAGACTGTGCATACTGGTACATCTGCTGTGTAACATGCTGTGTTGCAGCGATGGGCTGCGGTGCTGGAACTGTCTGTGGTGCATTCTGTGACTGCGGTGTCTGTGTAACTTGTTCTTGTCTCGGCGGACGTGGTCTTTCTTTAGTCTTACCGGTAGCTATGTTGTGTTTCAGAACTGCACACTCGTTTATAAAATGACCTGGCTGTTTACAATAATTGCAGTTCCCTTTAACGGGAGCTGCAGGATGACTGGCTTGATTTGTACCCCTTTTCTGACTGTCTTGAGGAACAGATTGTGCAACTAGTACTTTCATTTTCGTGTCTTTCATACGTTTTCTCTCGTGATCTTGTTCTTCTCTGATTCTATTCTGGTGATATTGAAGCATCTGTAACATTTGGGACGGGGTATTAGCTTGCCAGGTACTTTCGACTTTCAAAACTCGATTCTTAATTTGTGGACTTGAATTCTCGACTAGTTTAGTAACAAAAAGATGAGGGTATGACTCGCTACTTGTCTTGAGGCCACTGTTTATGGTAAAACATTTTTCAAATCTGGAATAATAATCACTAGTGTCTTCGTCTTGTTTCTGTTTACATGCTGAGATTGCATCCCAGTCTTCCTTTTTAGTTGTCAATAACCTAGGCAAAACTTGTATTAATAATTCTGGTAATTCTTTACATTTATCTCCAAGACCGGTACCTGGTACTCGTGCCTTGTCTTCAGCTTCTAGAACTGCCCAATCGATCTTTTTCTCTCCCACCTCCCATTCTTTTTCTTTGAGTTTCTCATATACCCCTGCGGGCAACAGGACCTTTAACATTTTAATAATATCTGGATACGTGTATTCTCCCATACGGAGCATGTCTTTTAATTCTCGGTGGAACCCTGCTGGATCTTTATCATGACAGGGAATTAACTTTTTCATCTCTAAGAGTTCCATCTTTGTGATAGGGGTGTAAACAAACACTCGTTGCATTTCACCACCCTCTGTCTTAACTGGATGCACTTCTCGTAACGGATTCTGTCTGTCTATGTAAAAGGGTTTACTTTCTGGAGGTGAGACATGAACAAAATGCGGGTTCAAAAACATACTATATTTGTGGCGCTGTTCTAGAATGACACTAATTAAATCGGTACCTAAACCTTTCCATCTATACTGGAGTAACTCGTTCAGGACATCGTGTAACGGACCTGGATCAGAATGTTGACCCTCATACAATGTAATGAGGTGCTGGATCATATACATACCCACCAGTCGTTGCTCGGCTGGGGGCAATTTCAGAAACATTTGTGCCACTATTTCGTCTGGAAAAGTGGTAGAATCAGTAATCCATCGGACTGCTGATCGGACTAGTTCTTGTTCATGCATGGTATTTAACTCGCTATAACCGATTCGTGATTTCAGAATGTGATCGGTAGCTTGAAATACTTGTTCCAGAGAACCTTGTTCTGGTGCTGGATGATGAAAAATTGACTTGTGTTCTAGGCGCAAATGGCGATCTGGAAATCTAGATTTTCCTACATACGCTATTCTGTCGGGATTCTCGTCCTCTACCTCTTCTGTAGAAGAGTCATTTTCTTTCTCGCTTACTTGTGCTTCTTTACGTTGTTCGTGTACCCTTATTATTTCTTTACGGATCTTCTTGTACATACTCTCTATACTACTGATGGTCTTATGCTTACCCTCGGCTATATTATCACTCCACCTTGTCAGGATTTTCATTTCGGCTCGATCTTTGGTCGGATAATCTTGTTCCCTTATTAGACAATTAATCAGAAACTTTAATATCATGAGCTGGACTTCAACTTTTCTTTGGCTCATGACGTCACTAATACTTTCTGGATCATTCCCTGTACGGATGAAACGATATATTCTGTCTAGATCTTCTTTCATATCTGGTAGGGTGACTAGATACTCGGTCACCTTTCTCACGCGTAATGAATATAAAACCATACTATCCTCGCCTGGGACTGGATCATAGCCACATTCGGTAAGGGCTTTTCTTATTTCTGCAACAGACTGATATCTGGGCGTACGCTGTGACGCTTGTGCATGTAATTCGGCTAACGTTAAACGCTTGTGTGGCGGCGGGGTTTGAGGAGGACCTCCCCCTGCGGCCCCTAAACTAGAGTCGTCTACTGATGCTCTTCGTCCTGGCAGAGTGGGAAATGGAAATGCAGGCTGGACTTGTATGGCGGGCTGGACCGGGGGTACCGTAACAGGTACTCCGGTGTCTGGAGGAGCGGGAAGTGCCTGATTTACAGGGACTGGCGGAGTAGGAACAGGATTTGCATATTCTGGGACTGTGTCGTCCAAATAGGACAAAATGAAAATATCAGCTGCGGTCGGTTTGTGACGTAGCTTGGTCGGAACTAATGGTGGCGGGAAATTACTGGATGCCTCCGGGGTCGCTTTTGGCAAGCCCTCGGCAAGAAGAGGATACATACCCTTAATAAGAGCATGCCTCTCTCTGTCTGACTGTTCGGTTTTAACTCGTTCACCTATCTCGATTAATTCCCTTTCTTGGGCTCGTTCTAAGGATTCTCTACTCAATTCTGACTTTCTGATTTCTTTTTCGGTTCTTTTATGAGATTCTTTGCGCCATAACTCAATGGCATCTTTCTGTGACTGTCTGGCTTTCTTTTTCCATAATGCTTCTTCTACTCGCATGATGCACTCGGCATCCCATGTGCCTGATACAGGCCATCTATACTTTTCTTCTAACTGTTTGGTATACTCTACCCATAAATCTAGATATAGTATGGCACTTATGCCATGCTTTTGATACATAAAATGACCTGGACTGTCCCTAGGCGGGACAGGAACTGCTGCTTCTAGCAGACCTTTTCTGGTTTTTAACTGACGCAGTTTTGAAAAGAGCGGCATGACTGAACTATAATCTGGACACAACACAATACACAATAAACACGATAATTACTTCACACTCATACCACGACATTAAAATACATGAATAACATTCAGAATAACAGTTCGAACAGAATACTACCTGGAATACGGGAAACAGAATACATGAATTTTCTCGAGAACAGAACTGACTTAGAACAGAAACTAGATGCACTGCTGAAACAGTACGAAACTTACCGGTCTCATACAGAGACACGTCAGGACCCGCATCCACCGAAGTGGACACTTCGTTTGTGGGTCTGTGTACCACCAACCCACAGACCAGAGTCAATTAGATTGACCCTGTCTAGATACTACCCCAGCAACGGTACTCACCGGGCAGCAAGAACGGAAGGCCTCGGACTGGACTGGACTGCTTCGACGCCGGATGGACGAACTTCGGACTTCTGTTACGGGTGGGCCTCCGGATACCTCGGACCTTGGACTCTCGGCTTGGGCTCTGGTCGGGACTCGCCGCGTTCCTCCACCGTCTCGTCTGGATGCTGGACCGCCTCCTCCGTCTCCTCCGTGGGCCTGAGGGATACTTAAAGCAGAAATATCTGCCGGTGCGCAGAAGAGTTCCGTCACGACTGCAGAGGGTCAGGGGGCCGGCGTGGCTTCACCGACGCGTGGGGAAAGGGCAAGTCCCTATTCGGGCGCCATTATGTGGTAAATAAATAAATAATACCTCTATTTTTGAATGGATAAATGAATAACAGATAGCTCAATAAATAAGAGTCAAGATTCGAGGTAGTAGGAGTTTTGCAGGTTTAATGCAGCATAAGGACAGGAACAGGATAACCTGCACAGGAATAGGATGGCAGCGCTGCCGGGGGCAGGGTCGGAAATCGGCGTAACATTAAATAACAAGACATGATCATATATACTAAAACAGTTGCATTACAATACATACGATAGGCGGAGCAGTGGGTGTGGTCAATAGCAGTCGCGAAAGATAAGGGTGAAAGTAGGTGTAACAGAGGCGTATACATAGACATGTGATGCAAACGTAACAGAATATGTCATGAATGGGGCGGAAACATGGAGGGGGCTACCTAAGGAGCCGGGACCTCTGACCTAATGGTGCGCGCAAACTGGCAATGACGTGTTACTAGGAGAAGCTGGGGGCTACGAACTCTGTGCTAGGAGCAGAGACTGAAGTCTGGAGAGTCAGGGCGACATGTACCTAAGCAGTATCTAGTATCTGATGTTTAGAGAACATGTTGATAGAATCCAAAAGTTATCGGGGTAAAGGCTAACAGACTCTAAGAATGGTGCCTGCATTATTCTACATGTAGTGCGTGATGAAGAATATTAAATGACCATTAAATGCAGTATTTCTCTAACGTGGAGACGTGAAGGCTAGACAATGACAGAAACTATTGATGCGATTCAGTAGCTTTAGGAATGCAGAGAAGGAGGACTGAACTGATAACTAGAATCATAACATACACTTGGCAGACTCAGAGGCAGAGCCAGGCTGAGCCGGGCACTGCGAGGCAGGAAGTAAGTGAAGGGTCGAGGATACAGGTGGGGGCTGTATCGCTCCTCAGCGAGGCTTCAGGAGACAGGAGCTGAATCTGGTGTCCAGGCCCTTTTGAGGCCTAGAAACGGGGACTTTACAATGGAATAACGTGTACACTGAGAAACGTGGCAACGTAACTTTACATAGGCCTGATATTCGTAGTATTCACGAGAACTGGAAACTGACATACTAGAGGTGGACACAACTGTAATTGCGTCTTTAATCGAACATAGGGAATACATATGCATATTAATCATGCACACATAACATATGATGGAGGACGCGTAGGGACACAGAACATGGCAAAATTTACTTTTCCACAAGGAGATGGTACCGGTGTGCACCAATCGCACCCTTTTCAGGTGCATCCAGCAGACTGCTGGGCCATGTGCTGGATTACAAAACATGTTGTCCTCAGTGCAGTTTCAAACTTGTGTCTGCAGTCACAAACCCGACGATTCGCAAAATCACAAAGTTTGTGACCGCAAAATTCCTTTTTGCAGATTACAAAACCCCATTTTGCAATTTGGAAAAGTGTTTCGATTTGCAGAAGTGGTTTGCGTCTCATTCCGATATGATATCGCAGTTCGGAGTGGCTGTGTTTGAGGTTTCCCCTCTCAACTATGAAACGCGGGGAGAAGTTTCAGTTGTTGCTGTCACCAGTTTTTGAAAAGTTAACTGACTCTTCAAAGGAGGTGGCTACCATTTGCAAGGGTAAAGCTGCCCCCATTCTACACGTTTCCTTTTGGCTAATGTGTCACGCAGCCTCGAGGGGAGGAGGCAGTGGTCCCTCACCACCAATGTCTTCCCAAACAGAAAACACATTTTCAAGGCAGTTCCTGTTCGTTTGAACAACAGGGGCTGCTTTAAAAAATATCCCACAATGCAGCTGTTCCTTTCAAGAACAGATGTACCTGTGTACTTGTCCTGTTGAGAATTCGAATGCAGGGATTGTAGTCCAACAACCCTCCTTGTGTAGCCAATCGCTAGTGTTTGCAAATAGCATCCTGTCTAATTAATCTTCATTCAGTAGTTCTTGTGCTTGATCATGTTGTGACGCAACATAGTATTACATAGGTCGCGTGGCGTGGATTCTATATTCCACTCTTAAGGGCCTTCAATATCAGAAAAATCCAGGCCAGCTTTGTATTAGCTCCAGCTTCTTAAAACACAATATATATGGCTGATGATACATAAATTACTCACTACTGAGATGCTATTAAGGAACCTAGTAGGGAAATGATTTGTTGTAATATAACATATAGCGTTTAATTATAGTAGCTATACCAAGATTGCGTTATATTAGTCAGATGTACGATGTACAATTTGTGGCAACATGTCATTTTATGAGAGTGTTATTAAGTTTGCACTTTCAGAACGGACGTTGGCACTTTATGTTTAATATTTAATCATTTTTAATTTTGTGAATGTGTTTTGCTCTGCATATATGGATGGCTTTATTTGGCCCTCAATTGCAGTTCTATGTAGTAGTAATACAATGTACATTCATTGATATATTCTATACAATTGAGTGAGAACTATAATGTTATGCTGCTATGACTATCTTTGCCCATTTTGAATGTTTACAATGATGTTTTGATTTGTTTTACCTGGCTAGTTCATAGATAGTACTATGTCATTTTAATTATTGTTTTTACGATTGATTTAATTTCATTTTGTATACATCTTTTTATGGTTGCATAAACCGAATAAAGAATATTTAAATGAAATAAGGGCACTTGGCAAAATGACAGGCAAGTCGGAAGTAGTCAGCGCAATTTAGGCACTCATTACTTGGACTTGCCTCTAGGTGCGTTTGGCTCTGTGGGTTCTAGAGGGTGTAACAGATTCCGAAGTAAATGCTGCATGGGGATGTGACCTTCACTATTTGCATGAGCTGAACTACTAGTCTATCTGCTCTTTTACACTGGTCAACAGCAGGAGGGCTGGGTAATGTTACAGCAGCGCCATTAATACTACATGCATCCCTCAGTCAGCTGTCTCAATCCTTCTTCCTTCAAGAGATATATCTTTTAGGGTGAAATGTAATCTAATCCATAGTCTTCTGGTAGTGCTGCAAAGGCATTGTGCGCTGTGTCATTGTTTTTAATGTGCATTGCAATTCAAGAAATAACATTGGACTTTTTTTTCATCCCCTTAGATTCACAACTAACAGCAACAACAGTAATTCCACCATCGCCCCCAGGTAAGATCCTCCTGATGGCACCTGGTACCTTCGAGGATTCTTCTCCCTCAGGGGCGGAGCTGTACAAGAATAGATGGTGGGAGAAGAGGGCAGGATAAGGGGGCCTGTAAAGGAATGAGTGGGATGGGGACCAGAGAAGAGATGCACTAAGGGATGCATTGATGGGCTACTAGGGGATCTAATGGAAGGCAGTGGGGTGGAGAGACACGCGGAGGAGTGGAAGGAGCGGAGGAGTGGAAGGAGCGGAGGAGTGGAAGGACATAACAGTATGGATCGGTGTAAGTACTGCAAAGGATAAGGTGGACTGAAAGAATAAGTATACTGAACCTAAATCCATTCATACGTCCTTGTTCCCTTAAATGGTAATGTCCATCACAGGACAGAGGGCAAGTTTCCATTTCACTGTAAACCATCCGATGTCACATGATGTCACATGACCTGTCTCGCAATCAATTGAGGAGGGGTCCGCTGCCTGCAGTGAGGAGACCATCAGTGTCTTCTCGTCTGCCGCCTCCTATTCTTCCCAAGAAGAAACATTGGAATAGAAATGACATCATGTGACTTTGTATCAGGAGCAAAGAAATGATTGACACACATAAGTACCAACCAAATCACTTCAGCTCAAGTGCCAACGAACTTATTCAACAGTACTTGAACAAACTGCAAGTTTTGCAAAACTCTGCAGCAAGACTTTTTTTATTGGAACTTCCCAGACACCAATCAGTCTCCTGTGCATTAAAAGACCTTCATTGGTTGAAGGTCAAACACAGAATCACGTTTAAGGCACTTTGCCTTACTTACCAGCCCTTCATAACTCAGGACCCTTGTTTCTGGAAAAAGCCTTAACCTGGTATACGCCTACTAGAAATGTAAGATCGTTAGGTGCTGTTAAAGTCAATGTTATCACATTCATAAAAGCAAATTGGGGAGGAAGCAGTTTTGTGGTGCGAGCATCCAGAGCTTGGAACCTTCTCCGCTTAAGGATAGCTCCCTCCCTTCTCCAATTTAGAAAGCATTTAAAGACATGGATTTTTAATCAGTAGGTTTTCCCCTCCAATCTTACGCAGGCTCCATTGTTATTCCCCGGACTAGCGCCAAGACACCTCTGGGTAAACGCTCTATAAATTGGCTAACATAACATAACAGCTTTGTAGTGGGCAGGAACAATTTTCGTATTTAAACTAAAATAATACATTTTCGGCCAACGAGTCCTACTCAGGTCGTCGAGTGGCCCTAATCATTCCAGATTGACTGTCCCAGGTGGAAAAGTTAATCTGCCCCGTGTGAGGCCCCAGTAGCTTCTTAAAACGTGTTCAAACAAAGTTGTCCCTATTTATTGTGCCTCACATACCAGAATCACGGAGATATCTCACTGACGATCATTCAGTGCAACTCCACCAATGCCACCAACCTACTTTACTCATGCGTGCTATCTACCTTTGTATCCACGCCCACCCAGTAGCGGTTCCTGGTGGGAGTACAACCGGGCGGTGACATGGGGAGGGGGAAGGGCAGGATGGGTGGTAGTAAACACCAGAATATGGATGAATGCAGGTAAGTTGACAATTAAATCAATAAAACAAATTTCGTTGTGCGCGCTGCTTCGCATTTGGCAATGCAGCGCGCATAACGGAATTTATAAATCCTGATTTATAGATATATACATTTATTATCTAATAACTGAAATGTCAAGGAAATTAGGTTCAGACCTATAGACCGCGAAAACTAGCCCTCTCTTTGCGTGTTTTACATTATGCTTCAGAAAACATTGTTTCTGCCCTTCACTTTGGGTGAAAGAGAAGAGATTTCACACTGAGTCCAAAAAGACCAGTAAAACCTGCTGAACCTGTTCTGTAAGGGGTCTGATCTCTTGTTCTCAGCCTAACTATCCAGTATATTTAAACCTGTACTTAACAGGGATCAGACATTTAATTTGCAGACAAGATTAACTAGCGTGATTGTACAGAGGATCAAGTATCACGACAAATGTTGCTCATTTCCAAAAGGTAATTCATGCAACCATGGTAATATTATACGGTTCCCACAAAAAGTAGGACTGCATATTAGGACAACAGAAACTTCAGAATGTAGGGACTGACTCCATCTACACCATCAGGAAATGTCAGCCTAATTCCTAGCTAACTCACAGTGCCTCATCTAAACCCTAACCTTCCCAAGGTGGCAGATGATATTGGCAACCTCAAACATGACCACTCTGATTCCCAAGAAAATAGTGGCAACAGATCTACCCTTTCGCTTTTTTTACTTTAACATGCCAAAGGTAAACACATGAAAGACACGAATGAAGGTTTCCAAACATTTATTGTAACAAACATATTCTTCCATACAGAGAATGGGCTGTGATAATTAGGCAGATGAAACAAAGCATTGCAACCAGCATTACTAACATGGTGAATAGGATAAACAATCCATCCATGGCACACCTATGTGGGTATATTTCTTTATATTTCTACCCATCGCTACCTACACTCTGAAAGCATAGAGGGAGAACTCTTGAAGGATCGCCCAAACCTCTATGCCTGGGTAGGTGTGCCATGGAGCCGTTCAGATGTAGAGTATGCTATCGTCCTCTGCAGGTTGAAATTGTGTCCAAAGTGCTCCCCTTACCCGTGTAGGGCAGCACACCGTTTATATAAACAAAACCACACTTTCTTTCAGGCACAGCTCTTATGTGACAATATGTCTCGGTTTTAGGAGCTGTCTCCAACAGACAGAACAAGCACTGGAACATCGTGTGCTATGTTCCTAGACTTGAACACAGAAGACAGATTACATGGCATGGAAATAAACAGCATGTACAGTGCATTCTCAGTATATTATCATGCAAGCATAAAAACACGTAAAATATCTTTATCAGAAAACCATGTCAGCCTAAAATGTGCAACCATGATTGAAACCCAAGTCAGGCCCAAGAGGGCATTTCAACAGTACCAATTATTAAAATATACCTCCCCACCCACGTTAACAACCCAGGAAATTCCATCCCTAAACTTCTGTTGGTTACTATGCTATTGTCTTAGGTGCATTCCATACTCACATTGTATAATTTTATTTTGCATCTAGACCTCGCCTACAATATATCGCTCACCAGGTGAGCATAGGATGGGGAAATGAACTCCTGCTTTCTAGCCATTATCTATTCTCATGCCTAGTTATTATGTTTCTGTGTTGTTTCTCCTGTATTTATTTATTTTGAATGTTTTATAGAGCGCGAACAAGATCCTGACGGATATCAGAGCACTATACAACCTTTAAAAGTTACTTATACATGAAATATAAACATAACCACACATATGTACACAGCATATTGTAAAAGTTGCATAGTAAGATGTATCATCCAAATGTCTTGTGGTTGAGTGTGCGTGTGCATCTCGTGACAGTGTTTCCAAAGACCATATTCATGTGAATTTGGCCATGAGGATGAATTTTACTTCCTTTTTAAAAGAGGTAGTGGATGGGTTAAGTCTGGTTTCTGGGGGTAAGGCATTCCATATTCTGGGCGCCATCCCAGAGAAGCATCTGTTATAAGTTTTTTTCTTGTGGAATTTTTGTGGTTTCAGTAGTAATTTTTCAGCATTTCTTGAGGATCTGGATCCACCCGAGATCGTCAATTTCTGTGCCAGGTAACTTGGTGTCTTGTGATGCATGGCTCTGTGCGTCATGCACGCAATTTTGAATTTAATTCTAGCCTCCAGGGGTAGCCAATTCAGGGATTGTAGGTCCGGGAAGATGTGGGAGCTGCGTTTAGACCCAGTTATGAGTCTTGCTGCGGCGTTGATTGATGCCCCTCGTGGTGCAGTTGATGGTTTGGGTAGGCCACAGAGAGAGACACATCCGTATTCCACTCTAAGAATAACCAGAGCCTGTACTGCTTTCTTGAAGTCATTGTGTGGTAGGAAGGGTTTCAGTTTCCTCAGTGTGTTTATCTGGAAGTTTGCTCCCTTTGTGGCACTGCTGATATGTTTTTGCATGTTGAGGTTACTATCTAAGGTTATTCCTAATGACTTAGCTGAGTCCACGATGGTGGGTTGAACGTTGAATGCCGTAATATGTTTGGTCCATTCTTGCATTTTGGGGATTTGGGCCGGAGGAGCTATTAGTAACAATTCAGTCGTTAGGGCATTCAATTTGAGATGATTTTCTGCCAGCCAGGTTTGGGTATTCCTAAGCACTGTATCAAGTCGTTTGATATCCTCCAGGGTGTGCATCTTGAGGTATAGTTGTGTGTCGTCTGCATACATGTGATATTGCACGTTAGATGTTTGTAGAATTTCGGTGAGAGGTTCCAAGAAGAGATTAAACAATGTTGGGGATAATGCGGATCCTTGCGGGACTCCCAGGGATACTGGGACGGGCTTGGACAGGGCGTTGTTGACTTTGAATTGTTGTGTCAGATTTTGGAGAAATGAAGTGAACCAGCTTAGCACTGTCCCAGATATGCCCATTCTGTGTTTCAGGAGGTCTAGCAGGTTCTCATGCTTGACAGTATCAAAGGCCGAGGAGAGGTCAAGTAGGATGAGTAAACATGATCTGTTTTGATCAAGTATTTGCAGCGCATCGTCAATAATATTTGTCATGGCTGATTTCGTACTATGGCCTGCCCGGAAACCTGATTGGTGTTTGTTGAGAAGGTTAAAGTGATCAATATGATTCGTTAGCTGAAGATGCACACATTTTTCCAGCAACTTGGCTACGGTAGGGATATTGGAGATGGGGCGGTAGTTGTTTAGGTCCGCGGGGTCTGCCGTGGGTTTCTTTAGAATGGGTGACACCTGGCCTACTTTGAGGAAATCTGGGTGCACCCCTGTTGAAGTGAACTGTTAATGATCTTGGACCAAAGCGGTAGCAGCAATGGAGTAAGGTCTTTGACTGCGTTTGCCGGAAGCGGGTCAGAAAAGTGGTTAGCGGGATTCAATGCACAGAGTATATTGCCTATGGCATCTTCAGAGTAGAAGGTAAACGATGACCAATCTGCATTATTTTTTGGGTTGGACTTTGATGGGCTTTGGCATGACGCGGTTTGGGGCGACGGAGGAGTTTGTGCATTCATTCTCGTGTATAAGGTTAGATCCTTAAGGAGGTCGTTCCTGATGGTATCAGTCTTCATGGTGAAGAAGGTGGAGAATTCTTCACAATTTGGCTGCGGGCATTCTATACTTCGTGGATGATGAGGTACCTCCTTGGATTGGGTTTTGATCAGTTCAAAGAGTTTTTTGGGACGATTTCTTGCCTGGTCAAGTTGTAGGCTGAAAAAGTCGGCTTTAGTGCGCTTGATCGTTCGGTAATATGCGTTTCTCTTTGTTCTGAGAATCTTGAGGTGGTTGGTGGAAGGTATCGACCTCCAGGCATGTTCTGAAGTACTAAGTGAACGCCTGTTCTCCTTAAGAATACCGTTGTACCAAGGTTTTGAATCTTTGGAAGAGACTCCTTTTAGTTGTAGAGGTGCTACCTCATTTATTATTGTTGTCATGGTCGAGAGGTAGTGATCGGTGAGATCCTGTACTTTGGTAGATCCTGCGGGGGGCAGCAGTAAGTTGTGACATGAGGGAGGCAAGGTTTTAGGGTTGAGTTTTTTCAGGTCCCTTTTCCACACCTTTGGTCTTGTGGATTGAGCTGAGAGCAGTTTCACCGTTTCATTAATGGAGAAGTTGATGATGTGATGGTCTGACCAGTCGCAAGGTTGGACCGATTCTAGTTGAATGGAGTCTGTTTTAGAGATTATTAAGTCCAGGATAGAAACCTTTGTCATGTGTTGGGATGTTGCAGAATTGCATTAGGTCTAGGTCATCTAGGAAATTCTTGAGACTGTTCACCACTGTATCGTTTAGATCATCCCAATGGAGATTGAAGTCTCCGAGGAAAATTTGGGTATTTTGTCGTCCAGTGTTTGAGGATACCATGTCCATGAGGTGCTCGGTGAAGGTGGGGTTCTCGCCTGGTGGGTGATAGATGATGTGCAGAGAGCAGACAGGATTGCCCATGCTAGTGACGTCAAGGCACATGTATTCGCAAGACTGGAAAGATGGGGAAATGTCTCTGTTTATTGAGATATTGTTACAATGAATGCAGGCAATGCCTCCCCCGACTTGTCAGCTCTGTCTCGATCTAGTCTGATGATGTTGTAACTGGGTGGTACTAAAATGTCAATGATTGGCGCAGAGGATTCCTTCAGCCAGGTTTCAGTTAGCATTATCAGGTCTGGTTCATGTGTGAGGATGAGATCAGCTATGTCCGCTGCATGTCTAACGGCAGATCTGCAGTTTAGGAGAATACATTTGAGTTTGGGCGTGCTGATGGTTAAGGATGGTTCCTGAGTGATAGGGATTCTTCTAAGGTTGCTGTTTGTGACCCCTCTAGAGTTAGGTTTAATGGTCCTATAGGAATTGGGGGGAATAGTAGGGATCAAAGATGATGCAGGTGTGGGTGTCTTCATGTGGGTGGGTACATAAGTGCTCAACAGGGAGAGTACTTCAATCTCTGAAAGCGGATTTGTGCTTCTAATTGGTCGGGATGAGTTATTGTAGGAGGAGACTGAGGGCCAAATGGGGCAATGGAGAGTCGTATTAGTTATGGGTTGGTTCCTGGGCCAGCAGTTTTGGGGTGTCTTATAGCTCTAGCTCCCCATGGTTGTCTCGCAAAATGATCATTGAGTGCTCGGAGTTCTTCTTTGATTTGATTCAAAGAGAGCATGATCTCATCGAGTTTAGATTTTTGTGCATGCTGGCATGTGGTATGTAGCTGTGTTATGGGGGTGGCTTTGGACGCATGCGTTGATATCTGGCCTGGTGTACGGTTGGTTGTATGTGTGAGTGTGGATAAGCCTGTATAAACTGGGGGTCTAACTGGGAAGATTTCCTCCGGCTGGTGAGAATCAATATTACTGGGTGTACATTATCGTCTATTGTTTTCAGAGTGTCTAAGGTTTCTTTTACTAGAGTGGGTTTGGAAACCATTATTTTCTTGTAATGCCTCATGCTAAAAGAGGCAACACAATTCAATTTGCTATTTCGCTTACAATAATGTAGTACATATTTACTTCATGATCAAATCGGGCTCTAACAAAGAGAGGTACTCTTTTCTTTCTGGGCCATGTAGGAGACACAAAGTCAATATTTGTAATGGCCTACTTTTTCACCACTGCATTTACTGCTAGATTGCATAAAAAAATACAAAGCTCTGGACAATTGAGGCGCCTATGTTGTGGTAAATAAAATATTACCCTGGCAGAATTTCTAGGCATTAACAAAGTATCATGCATCAAATGAGAGACAGGATCCGTGGTGTCCAAGTTAAAATGGGCTTTATTCCAATAACTCGAGTCAAAGGGAGAATATGTTCCATCACCTCTGAGGTTTAGGAAGAGTCTTCTAACATTTAATAACAATGAACAGCATATATACATTTTACTCCTTGTACATAGGGAGGAGCGCTCCAGGCAGAACAAGAAAGAAGGAGATAAGAGCATGTGGGCGTACACTTGATGAGTCATAGGTAGATGATAGGTAGGTGTCATAGGTGGGTGGGTACTTAGGGGAGGAGTTTGCATGACCAGCTGGAACTCTGCCCTAATTGTGCAACTCGAGCATGGCGTGCAATTGACGTGTAACTGGGAGGAGAGCTGACTTTCAGCCTAGCAGAGACATCTCTTGTGTCAGGGCGAAAAGCACATCTTGTACAATCTGATATGATAGGGGATGTATTGTCTGAAGCAAAGGTTCATCACTAGAAATAAAGAAAAAAGCATATATTCCTCCGTTCATTGCATGGGGGCTGAGACAGAGAGTTAGGCCTTATCTGTCGCGGACGGGTTCTGTTTGCTTTTCCTCACCGGGCAGGGATGCCACTCTGTACAGCAAAACAGATAACTGTTATTCATAACACTGTCTTGGCAGGCTTCTTGCTGACGTGACTGCAGTTTTCAATGTGCCAGGAGTCATGTAAACAATATTTTCAGAAAGTGGTTTCAGGCTCCAACCACAAAAAAAGGGCTCAGTACGATATTTATTTAAAAGTGCACAATGCAAAATGCAAAATACATGGGCCTTCATTTTAGCTTAACGTTTGGGAGACTTTGATGACTTGACTTGCAGGACATGTTTGCAGAGGCCTAGTGATTCAGGCCACTACGAGAAATATGCATGGGTGACATGCACATGAATGTAACATAGGGTGTATGTAGTGGACATTTTTGGTCAGGCAAAATATCATTTTCCTCAATGTGGGCAGGACCTGGTGAAGTGAATTGCTACTTGAACACATTCTATTATTCCTGCAGCTGTTTGCTCTACCACACCTCACAAAGATGATGGAAAACTGATAAAAGACATTTTTGGAAAGTCAAATATGGTAAAATAAGGTTTCATTGATTATCCACATCAAAACAACAAATCGAAAGACACGCTAGATCTGTTGCAAGGGCAATATCTTCAAACCATGCCATCAAGATGGTAATTGACAACGTGGATTGATGTTGCTAATACATGTTTATGCAGGCAGGATCGGCTAAACCCCTTGAGAGCCATGACATTGCCAACACAAGTTAATCATACGATGACCAAAACAGAATGAAGGTGGCTATGTGTAAGTGTGTGCACATCCAACAATAGTATTATTTATAACCAATATTCATAAACAAAACCTATTCAGGTTCTATGTAGCAGTGCTCACATGGGGATATCACCTATCCACCTTGGGTGCAATTTGCCGAACTGCTAAGCAGGCCTCACTATTACTATACAAACAATGGCACTGAGGAACACACACTGCAATCTTTCTGGTCCTTGATAAGAAAGTCCAATTCAGTCATGGATGATGAAGAATTCTTTCTTTTAATTTGAGTTCTGTACACATTAAATTCCAATAAGAAGCAGCCGGCACGTATTTCGTTCACCCGGATTCTTTCAAGGCTGCAAAACTATATGTCCCTATTAATGAATGGATTATTTATACCTATTTGGTACACCCAACCATGTGTCCGTGTGCCATCTATAAAAGAAATTCTCCACAAGACGGAACGGTGTAGATAAACCATCACCAATCACGTCCAAAATTGAGGATTGCACGTTGAGTGATTTAATCTATGAAATGAAACCCCGTGTGTCTCCCCAAGGGACAGAATGGACCACCAAATTCAAGTGTCCCATATCGTGACAAAACACATTATGCATTAAAACATAATGCCACAAAAATCGAGGGTACTTGTGAGAGGGTTGGACGGAAGGAAAAATGAGGAGGCCGAATTTGGCGATCAATTTTGAAGGTGTTTTTTTTAAGTCGGTAAAGGCAACCAAAATAAAAGCACCTTGGGGAGTGGCAGAAGTATTTCTTGGTCCCTCTGGTCTGGTGGCAGTGATCTTCCCTCTGTTGTTTCAGGCTTCTCTTCCTTGGTAGGGCACCCAAGGAGTCTCGAGAAGAAAAGAAAGAAATGGCAGTAAGTTCATCTGTTGCCCCTATCCTAATGAAAAGAACCCTTCACCGTCTTTCACTGAGGTGCACCCGCCGTGCTGGACAAGGGTCTGGTTCCTTTTGGTGGTGTTACTTGAAGCTTAACATAAATACTGTCAGTGGTGGTCGAAGGGGAACACCTGAACCCAGCCTCCTTTACGTCAGGAAGCTATTGGTGCTCTCAAGAAGCATCTCATGATGCGGTATGAAGAAGGATCGGGGCAAGATAGTAGTTTGTCTTGTGGGAGAAGAAATGTCCCTTGTCAATTGGAATGAAAACATGCTGGTACGAAATGATTATCGATCATACCACCCACTGTATGTGTCAGGGTGTCAATACTATTAAACAAAATTAGATCATGACTACATTAATCAGGGTGATACTGTGTGAATTGATTACACATTGGCACTATGGATGTGCTTCGAAAGGGAATTATATGGTGCCTATGGTGCATACATTCAGGTGTTATAGGTAAACAACTCCTGGTGCAATATCTATAGATATTGGCAATAGATATATGTTTATGAATCAGAGGGGATCGCAAGTGGAAAGTCACTCATTAAGCATTATCGGACGCATAGGTGTTGTTACCACTCTTGTTAAACGTTGGTCTGAAAACACATATTGCCGAAGATACCTTAAAGCATGAAAGATGCATCAATGTAGATTCTCCGAACTATTGATGACAGGAACAGATGTTATGATGCTTCCAAGTGTGTAGGATAGCGGTAGTGCTCTGGGGAGGGGACGTTTATCTCCAAACTTGCAACCCCTGGAAACTATTCACCTCTGAACGTCTAAAAAGGTCATCGCTAAACACAACCATTGTCTCTTGTTACCCGTGCCCTCTACCAATAGGAAAGACGCATTCTCTCTCACCCCTCTGATGACAGTGAATGTATTTTAAGTGAGCTTTAACGCAGTGTTGATCCTGATGAAGTTATCCTTGGACATGGTGGGACTTCAAAACTTGTCCAAATGTGGAGTCTGGCATTTCAAACCTCTTTCACTGCATATTAACCATATTAACCATAAGGAAGACTGGGCTGACAATGGGATCGGATAGTATGGGGCTAAGAGGGTATGATACTATTTAATTATGTTGTGGTTTTGCTGAGTGTGCCCAAAGCCCCAAAGGATTTCAGAATGTTTTAAAGTGACACACAAGAAGAACATTTATTGAAATAGGAAGAGAACATAAGGCCTGAAGAAGGATGTGTTAGCAATATGCAAACCTGCCACAACCTGCTTTACAACAGCTAAATCAGCGTATAACTATATTTCTGAACCTTAATAAAAACATTTTTATATTGAATGCCAATTACTGATTCACACACACTGCGTACAAAGCATTTGCAGATGGTTGCAAATGTAGCAAGTTATATTCACAAAATGCCATTAAGAGGAAGCAGGTGGTACCCAGGTGTACTTTATGAAAGGAGACCCTGCGTTCATAATGGCAGTCATGCATGCAGGAGTGAAGAGGATATGCATACTGGCTGACCACCAGATGAGGAGGGGCGAACGGATTGTTAGAAAAATGGTGAGTCTATTTGATCAAACAGGAGAAGAGATATATGCTTAGTAAGCTGGTGACACTTGGATTCATAGATGAACTGCAACCCGTCCTAGGCAGGCACAGTCAACTTCACCCTGACATTCCTGACCATATTAAGCTCTTGTGTTGCTTACATTTAGTTGCATGAGGAAGCCTCATGAGGAAGCCTACCAATGTATTCTCTGAGTTGAAGGAGGTATGTCACAGAATGCACACTATCAATAGAGTTGCATACATTTCTTGTTGTTATGATGTCAAGAGTGCAGTCTTATACCCCTGCAGTATAACAAAATGCATAACAAAATACAAAAGTGCCATATCACGTTTCCTGAATGCTATAGGGTGCATAGATGGTGCCCATGTCCTACTGTGCCTGACACCCCAACCTCCCCATACAGGTGGTGTGTTATGTGATGTGATGTGATGTAATGTAGTTCTCTTGAGCGCACTTGTCAGCCTGCATGCATAGTAGCACAGTACATTGGGAGCACACACTGCTCCAACAGGTTGCATCACTCAGCACTGCATGGCCTGCTGGTAGGAAGAGACCTTGGAGACTTTGTAATTCATAACTAGGACTTCTGGTTCCAGATATAAGTCGATAATATCCGAGAACCCCATCAAAGAAAATATTTGCTTTGCTGTAGAAGGGGGAAATGCCATATTTTGTTGCACTTCTTTAGCTTTGGTGCTCTGTGTTGCCAAAGCTGTACAAATGTAGCCCTACCTGTAAGCCTTTTTCTGTGATGGATGGTCCTACAGTGACCTACTTGAGCTAGTGTAAGCAACTTGATATGCCTTGTGACCATATGCAAGGCTCATGGACCCCCAGGACCTACTTCTACTTCTTTTTTGGCGCTTTGCTCATCTCATAGGGTTTTGACTAACAGTTCAATGCACATTACTGTGTAGTGGTCAGCAGGTTTTGAGTTGAACTGTGATTGGCAGGAAGATGAGAGAAATAATAAAATGCTAATTGAAGAGCAAATTCAAGTAAAGGGTTCAAAGAAGTAAGTTGGGTCCAGGATAGAAACACTAAATAAGAATGAATGGTATAAGAACTAAATATTTGCCGAATTATTCATTAGCACTAGAAAAAAAATCTACCGCTGATTTATCATGGAACAAAAAATTGAAAACGTTCATATCACTGATTTGTACAATTTTTTTTAAAATTGAAAAACACAAAAGACACCAGAATTCACAATAAATCGAAACTGAAAACTGCCTAGTTATATATAACACATCATAGAAATATTTTTACATACATTTCAAT
Source organism: Lissotriton helveticus (assembly GCF_964261635.1). Taxonomy (NCBI): domain Eukaryota; kingdom Metazoa; phylum Chordata; class Amphibia; order Caudata; family Salamandridae; genus Lissotriton; species Lissotriton helveticus. The sequence continues at coordinate 1,249,975,509 of NC_136065.1, forward strand.
GTGTAAAACGTAACATGGCATACATTTATATTTGACATATGCATATGCATTGCATTCATGGATTTTGACAACATATTTAAATCTATATACACTAAGGGGACATAGCTATAATGCTGAACACTGCTGAAAGGCAGGTACACATGTCTGCTTAAAAGTAGGTCTGGATGTGAAATTCTGCTGCGCTCCTGGGGTTGCAATGTTTTTTCCACCCCCTGCTCCACATAGCTCACCGAGTTCCGAAAAACTCAGCTCTGCGTAGCGGAGGGAAGTTTTTTCCCCGTTAATGGTCGCCAATGTTAAGTTGGCAAGCACAAGCGAGGAAAAACTTACTCCAGACCACCTCCCTGTGAGATTTCTCAATGTGGGCGGTCGCGGGTGGCTGCTACCGCTCCTGTTGAGAAACCATCCGTTCACATAACGGTAGAGGTAGCTCAAGCAGAAACATCTACTAGTGTGGCAGAAAGAAGCAGCGCCCTCTTGCGCTGCACATGGTGCCGTTCGGGCGGACTTACCAGCACTGGACAAACACATGGCGCTAAAAACCTAGGGCGAACTGCACAACATAACGCACTCCGCCGCTTGCGGAGCTCCTCGTAACACAGTGGTTTTTTTGGGACACGTGGAACTCCATGAACTCCACCCGGGCCTACTTAAAACGAGAGAAACACTTGAACATTCTACAAAGACCTACTCCAAGATAGTTACCACACCTGCCATATCATCCAATATCACAACGAGGAAAAGACTGTCTTCAGACTACCCACAGAAATGGAAAATGGTGTTTCTTATGATGATGATGATGACAATGTTTTCCCAACAACCACCACCTAGGCTGGATGCTGGAAGGGCTGCAAAAGGATGTGCATGCCAAAAACACGCAAGGAACATTTATTATTTTAAAATCGTTTTCAATCTAAAGCAAAACATAAATGAAATACAAGCATAGTTATGCTGATGTAAACATATGTGACTGATTATTTACCGACCACAACACATATTTAGAAATGGAGCAAACTATTCAGCCAGCCAGTATAAATCATTCTCTAATCAACTATAACTATTAGTAAAGAAAACAGATTCAACAAAATAAATAATGTACCTTATTTCTTCCTTTGGACTGTGGTTTTCTTTTGACACAGCCCTGGAATCCACTCCTCAGCCCTGTGGCTCCTCTGGCACTTGGTTGATGCCGTCTCAGGGACGACAGGCGCACTGCTCACACTAACGGTCTCTTCACTCTGCCCTTGTGCAAATGAAGGTCTACTGGCTGCATTCGTTGTTGTATTGAATTCTTCTAGTGAAGCAGTGCTCTGGACTTGACTTCTACTGACATCTTCCCTATGATTTAGTCCGCATTTTTGGAGTACTCCTGCACTTGCAGGTTGTCGAACAGAGGCCTTTCAACAGAGTGACCTAGTGTCAGTATACAGTTATCTGCAGGCCTCTGTTATGCCTGTGTGCAGCCTAATTAGTGGCGATGCCTTAGACAAAGGTCCTTAACTGCATATGTAAACTGTGGCCTGCCAGGTGTGATTTCTCATGTCCGAAGCTTACTATGCAATTCCAACCTTATAGTCGGTGCTTGAAATGGAAAAAAAAGTGCATAGAGTACCTGCTTGTTTCTGAGAAGTGCCGGTACACTTCAAGTAAAAGTATTACGCCTCTCTTTAGAAGTGCAGGCACTCTCCCTCTCAAAATGAAAATTGCCGGTACCAGACAGTACCGGCCCATTGAAAGCACTGCTCATAGTACGGTCACTTGTAGCCCAGTGCTGCTTACGTTGGATCAACAGCGTAGACTTTTCACGGCTGTAAAATGGAGTAGCAGTAGGGATGCCTAATAGTATATAATAGTATACCATGCAGGAAGTGATAGCAACGTTTGCTGTAGGTTTGTCTAGCTAAAGATGGCTGCCTCCCTAAGTCCACTCCCTAGTTTTCTGTTCAATAATTGGCTGCTCTCCAGCTGATGTTGTGTGCCTTGTATGCACACTTGTGAACCTCATGCTGTCTGAAGGACTTGTCTCTGTTGATGACGTTACTTCACCTGTCCTGCACTGGGTGGGTGTCCCTTTGTCTGGCTTGTCTGGGCAGATCTGCATTAGGAGGCAGAATATTTTAAATTTGTAATGCATTTTTAAACTTTACTTTAGGGAGTGAAAATGTTTTGTCCACTCGTGTAGTACACCTTGTCACACTGGAAAGAGGATGACATTATATCCAATCTGTAATAAATATATCCGTTTGCATTTGAAATATTATTCGGGATAAACATTGTGAACAGTATAAACAGTTGCTGCCAATACTAGGTATACATATACTGACATTTATTGAGCGTGCGGCTACCCCCAAGCTACACTACTCGTAATGCAGTGTTTTGGATGTGTTATGTCCATAAAAAAACTGTTCAATGATAACTAGGTGATTGTAATAGTATTTGATATTTTACTTGGTAGAAAGATTGTTAAGGACCATTCCTAAACGTCATTAATGGTGTAGGGTCCCACCCATATGCCTAATGAACATTCAAAACTTTTAAATGCACTTACCTGATAGAGTTATCATGGGAGCTAATGTGTTAATATTTGTAATCCCCCTGGCTGGAGGATCTTGATTCAATCAGAACTTCTATAGGTGATGCCTCAGTGCTGGGTCCTCTTACTCTGGCCCTTGTGACCTGCCTCCTGTGCCCTCGTTTTTAGGTTGAGCCTAACAGGGCTTGCGCTGTCTCTAAGATCTGTTGTATGTACTTTGTGGGACTTTTATTTCTCGCAACTGTGAGAAGCTGGCCTGGTGTATGATGTCCACTGATGTAAGTGGGCTCCTTGCACCGGTCCAGACAACCCTTATGGTGATTTAGGAGGTCTTAGACAACCACAGAAAGTTCTCTAAGTGGTAGATGTGGAGAGTAGACTCAGGCTTAGTCCAGAAGGAGTGTAAATCAGCTTGTTTTATCAGATCCAATCTTATAGTATAGATTATGTGAAAAAGAGCCACACAAGGTATTTATAAAATATGTATTTATTATAGAATACACTCTAACATGTTTAGATATCTCCTACATGGAGATAAACACAATGCATTCAATACTTTTCGTAGAAATACAGTTAATAGCAGGAAATACACAGTGAACCCCAGGGAGGGACCAAACCATAAACCAAGAAAGTGGTATAAGAACCACAACTCGGGTCAAGACAGTGTCGAGAGGACGTAGAAGTACTGGGGACCCAAGGAACCACCCAAGGTGAGTAGATAGGGACCCCACAGAGAGTGTGTGCAGTTTGGGAACACAACTGCGTGTTCTGTACAACTCTACAGGTAAGTCGCCGTTGGATTTTTTATGATTAAGGACCCTTCCCAGTGGACCCTGAAGAAACCCAGTGGAAGACAGAAAGTTGGAGAGCCACCTCACCCGTGGATACCCTAGTACCCATGTTACCTACACCAGGGAGGTCGGGTTCATACGTGTGAAGTGGTGCTTGGAAATGCTGTCGAACCCAGTGAAGGACTTCAGGAAAGTGCTGCTGTTGAAGAAGGAGAAAGTGTCCGGTGGAATCCGAAGGTGGATTCTAGAGGAGAGTTACCTGCAAGCAGAGGTGACAGAGTCTATGTCGAAGGGTGCCCTAAGTATTATTGGGAGAAGCCGTCATCTACAACCCCATCGGCCACTATGCTGGATTAAGTGACAACCTACTTGTTCAACTGTTCATCCTCTGTTTAACCCCTTCACAGCTGGGCAAATTCCCCTGCTGTGCTGGGGGGCGTGCACAGCGCCCCCCTGCTCATGACGAGGTCAGATCTTCATGAGCCACGGTGGGCGTGTGCGCATGACGAGCTGAGCTCGCCATGACCACACCCATTTCTTTAGAACGCTTGCACAGCAGGGGAATTTGCCCAGCATGCGAGCGTTCTAACGGTCATGAAGAGCTCAGCTCGTCATGAGCACACGAGCACCGTGGCTCATGACGAGCTGAGCTCGTCATGAGACTCGAAAGTGTTAAAACAGAATCAATTCTTAGGCGTGGGCGATTTTAATCTCCACTTTGAAAATACCACTAATCCAGGTGTTAAACCCTTAGAAAATGATATGTTCATTATGCAACTAACTCAGAGGATATCAGAACCAACCCATGTGGCTGGACATACTTTGGACCTACTGTTCTCGAACATAACATCAATCAACATTCATGAGATTAAACCACTTCAGTGGACAGATCACTTTTTAATCTCCTTTTCCCTAACGTTACCAACGAAGGCATCTAAGATTGAAATTACACATTAATCGGGGAAAAGCCACATGAACCTAATTACTCAGGAAGCCTTTACTATGCATTTCGCGCATCATGACCCAGACACACTTCACTCCAATTCTGCTAGTGCCTCTGCCACTCACTTACAACAAGAAATTGAGAAGTCGCTTGACAAATGCACCCCCAAACTTAATAAGAAACTATCCACCAATTCCAAAACCGAAAGATAGTATACTCCCGAACTAAAAATAAATAAACGAAAATGCCACATTTTGGAGCATAAATGGAGACTGTCAAAGGACTACACTGATAGACAAAACTTCTTAACTGAACAAAAAAATCACCAACACAAAATAAAAAATGCCAAAACAAACTACTATACAAAAAGGATCGAAGGTAATGACAGCTCGTCCAAGGAACTTTACAAAGTTATTCACGAACTTTGTAAACCCACCAGCCTATCTCAAACTATAGCTCCTACAACAGAGAATTGTGAACTAATCAATAATTTTTTCACCGACAAGGTGACAAAATTTACCCATCCTTCGACAATCCCCCACGAAGAAGACATTACAGACTGGAGAAACTTGGCCCCTCATCCCTCTGCACGAATTCATCTTGACACTTTAACTCCTTTCTCAGATGAAGAAGTGGCTAAAGCCATGATTGAGGGCAAAGCCGGATCTCCATGAGATCCCTGCCCTTATTTTATTTTTGCCAGACTGGCATCCGTTCCATCCCCTCACATCACCAAAATATTTAACCAATCTCTGGAACAAGCTTCATTCCCAGACATATGGAAGAAAACAGTGGTGTTTCCACTTCCAAAAAAAGCAGGACTCTGATTATATGACCCAGCTATCTACCGCCCCATCTCTCAACTTCCCTATCTAAAGTCTTGGAGCGATTAGTAAATAAGCAATTTACCACCTTCCTTGAATCTAACAACTTACTTGACCCCTCCCAGACGGACTTAAGAGCCAACAATAGTACCGAAGCCATTTTATTGGCAGTGTCTGATGATATTAGATCACTAGTTGATCAAGGTAGAGCAGAAGCACTGAACCTATTGGATCTTACTGCGGCCTTCGACACTGTATCACATACAAAACTTGTCCAAATCCTGCATAAAAAGGAATCAGTTCTAAAGCCTTGTCATGGTTCACCTCCTTTTTGAAAGATTGGACCCAAACAATTCATACGGGATCCTGCACTTCCACATCAAAGACTATTAAATACAGAGTCCCGCAGGGAGCTACCCTAAGCCCCACCCTGTTTAATGCATACATTTCATCTCTGGCCGATGTTAATAGGAAATGGGGATTTGACATCTGCTCATACGCTGATGACACACAATTGGTGATTCCCCTGATAGACAGGCTGACCAACACTGAGACCAAGGACAACTTAATAACCTGTCTTACTGAACTCGCAGGCTGAATGTCCCAACACTGTCTAAAACTAAACACCGGGCAATCGGAAATCCTACTTTTCAGGGGTGCCCAGTGTATTTGGGAATATTGCTCGTGGCCCCAGGGACTAGACACCGCCCCAGAACCCAAACGAGCGGCAAAGAACTTGGGCATCATTTTCAATGACACTCTATCTATGCAGGCACTTCTCTACAGGCGAAACGGCACGTCATAGTGGGTTAAAAAATGCATTCCACTGCATGTTCCCGCATCACCGCACTGAAAGGCAAGTAGAGATATTCAGTGGCTGCTTTTACTTGTGCTTATGTGATTTAGAAAATATATTTAATAATAACCTGAAGTCATTGGATCTTCCCTATGTCGTGGTGATTACCATGAGCTAGGGATGTGATTGTGCTGAAGATACATGTGAGTGAGGCTATGCTGCAGTAATGTGTGATAATGTATCATGCAATAATGTACCTATTACTGTCAAAGCCTCCATGTTAAAGGACAGTAGATGTTTTAGCACCCAGGATAATGTGCTGCATAGCTAAATACATATAAGGTCCCAAAGACGAGACTGATTGCATATGCTTGTTATGACGTGTATTTCATAAAACACACATTCACCTCTACAGGTATCTTGGCGCAGAATAACAGATCTTTATTGTTACCCAACTCAATGTTACTCATTTTATTGACCTCAGAAGGATGAAAGGCTCCCCAGGATTTGAAACTGTGACCATGAGGTCAAACACAGGCCCCTATAGTGGATGTATTAGTCCACTAAGCCAGCAGGCCCGGCCTGTCCTGGAGTAGAGGTCATTATCTCTTCTGTGCTCCTTTTTTGTCTTGAATCCCCCTGTTGCAAAGTCATCATGTGTGCACTGTGCACTGCCTATCTTTTGCTGACTGGTGCTGGTGGTGACTCTGAATGTCCCTGGGTTCTTTAACCAGGCCAAGGGCCAGTGCTATGCTGAAAACACAGTGAAAACACACATATACACGAGGGCACACTAAATAATAGGGTACACTAATAATTGGCATGACCTACCCTATAAGTCCCTATTACATAATAGGGCAAGGGGATTACAACTACCTTTAAATCCCTAGTGCATAATATGGCATGGCAGTTTAGATACCAGAAGCCTTTTCTGCACTTGCATAAGTGCCCTTATGAGAGCCTGAGGTCCTTTTACAAGCCGCCCTGTGTTGCACCACTGCTTTTAAATGTAAATTGTGCCCAAATTCGACTTTGGTGGTAGGGTCCCTTAGAAAGTGATGAACTACAATATCCTGGCATTTTAGGTATCCCCCGGTTCTCCCCTAGTTGTCCCAGGGGGGGGGGGGGTCATATCATTATAAGGAGGGCCCTTATAAAAGATGTTTTATATGCCCTGATGATAGAGAAATTGCACATTTCACTTCCTCATTGTTGTAAAGTGGCTCACAAAATCGGCGTTGGTGCTTGGAGCACTGTTGAATGAGGATCCACACTAGTTTTGCATATTCAGGACCCCTAAAGTCTCCCCTAAGTTTCCCAGGGTTGGGGGTCATGTAACTATAGGCATATCATTCGAAAACAGAGGAGACTGGTATTGATAAATTCAACAATATGCTATTGATGCATGTATCCTAAAATATACAGAAAAGAAGTGATAAGACTTTCTTGTCTGAAGCCAAAATTCAGCCTTCTGTGGTCTTCCCTGATTGGTCAGAGTTAACAGAATTAGCCAGGCTGTGTTGATGAAGAGATAAGTGGCTCAGCCAGAGAGAGGCTATATGTTAGAGAGGGCTCTACTACACAGGAATGCCAGAGCAGGGGGGAGGGGTTGTAAAGCATATGCTACAAATGAGAAATAGGGCAAGTAGGGAATACCAGGTCCACCTATCCCCAGCCCTATGACCCAGACAGATGTCAGGCTTAAGGATGGAATTGTCATATGGTAGGGGGAGGAGAGATGTGGAAATGAGCCATACTGGAGGTTGGTTTAACTAGTTCTTGCTCCTCTGCTGAGAGTTCAACCATGCTGAATTTTGGAGGTATAGTGCTTTATGGAAGAAGATTATGCCACAGTTTGGAGGAAATGGTTGTGCTTTGAGGTGTTGCCCCTCACCTCATTGGACAGGAGTGTTCTCCTGCTTGACCCCAGAGAACACTGAATAAATATGTGAGAGGAGAAGAGCCTCTCAGATCTGCTGCTTCAATCTAAGAGAAGAAGAAGGTGGCTAGCAAAGCTGGAAACTTGATTTGTACCATCAGGCCCTGTATTCTGACTGACTCTGCCGGCTGCATTATCTGGAACTACAGCTCTTTGGATGTACCTTGCTTCAAGAGGAATAAAGAGTGGACTCCTTGCTAGCCACAGATTAACAGAGCTCACATGGACCATCACCACCAAGATTGCCCTGACTGGAGTGCGTCGAGTGGATATGTAAAGGTTTTGTCCAGGTGCATCATGGGAATTGTGATCCCAATCTTCCAGATTCCAGACCCTTGGATTGTGTTTTGGACACTTTGGACCCTTAAGAGGGACTTCAGGAAGAATTTCTAGAAGGTTGGAGAAGTTTTGAGCAACTTTGAAAAAACTCCAAAATGGGGCCTGCTTGACCGCATGCGCGCTGCGGCGATTTTCGTGCTACGCGGCTTTTTTTCAAAAGCCGCGTTACATGACGAGCTCAGCTCGTCATCAGCGTGCGAGCGGCGCAACTGATGACGAGCTGAGCTCGTCATCAGCGCTGAAGGGGTTAAACCTGAGAGCCAAGCCAATTACCTTCTATTGCAAGACGGCCTGACCTGCTGGTTTGTCCCACTGAAAAGCTCTGGAGGTCCAACTTCCAGAGTTGACCGGGAGCTCCCTGGAAAGCAAGCTGGCGAAACCTCATGGTACCTGGACTGGTGAAGAGCATTGCGGGACCCCGGCAGAAAAAGCTCCAGAAATGTTTTAAAGTCAGAAGGTAAAATACCAACCAGGGCCTACAGTGAGCGGTATCCGAGCAGGGGTCCATCGCGGTTGGCCTGAAACTTTGACTTTGACCTGGTGTCCAGATATCCACATGTCCAGATGTCCCAGAGTGGCACTATAGGTTTCTAAGTGCTATAAAGTGCTAAGGGCCAGATGTATCAAATGGCTTTGCCCATTCTCTGTCTATGGAGACATTTGTTGATACATATGGCCCTTAATCTTTAAAAATCCATATCTCCAGTTCCCTACATTGGATTGTTGTCATTTTTGTGTTGTTTTAAAAATAAACATATTCCATATTTTCATAAATTGGTGTGGGATTTTTATTGTGCATAGTGTCATAATTATTTACAGAATTTGTATTTTTAAATGCTTTACATACCTGTCTCTGAAATTAAGCTGCTTGTTCGCAGCAATGCTTCCCAGGGTTGAGCATGGGAATAATTTATTGAGACCTGTACTTAGCCCTAGCCTGTGTTAGTGGCCTTATTGCCAGTGGGAGATCAGACCGAATCAGGCCTTCAAAGGGAGTTGAATTCCTTTAAACAATACTGTGTAAGGAAATTTTTAACAATTAATCTGGAGAAGACAAAAATGTTATGTTTCGGGCAAAAAGTCAGCAAGTTTACTTGGTTTTTGGGCGATTTGAAACTGGATTTGGTTAATGAATACCGCTACCTAGGGATGTGGTTTCATAAATCCCTAAAGTGGAATTCGCATCTTGAAGCCCAGAAAGCGAAAGCCCATACATCGATCGCTGGCTTGAAAATCTTTAACCGCGATTACGGAGATATGTCTCACTGTCCGCTGGTAAAGGCATTCAGCGCAATGATCCCCCCACAGGTACTCTATGGTGCAGAAGTCCTTTATTTGAGTGGTAAAGGGGTCTGGGACCTGGAGGAAGGGAAGTGTCTGAAATCCCTGTTGACCTTGCCCATGTCATCAATGATCCAAGCAATTAGAACGGAGCTAGAAACAACAGCCTGGGGGGTCCAATCCCAAATAGCTTTGCTAAGGTTCTGGAAACGGCTAGATGATGAGGAAGGCCAGAAAGTATCCCAATGGTGTAAAAGTGAGATCCAATCTAGTAATCTAAGTTGGGCAAAAATTAATAGGAAGAAAATCGAGCAGGTATGTGCGAATATAAAGGTTGATTTTTGCCAAGACTCACTAAGAGTAGAGTGCACTAAAAGCGCTTTGAAGTATCAGGGGCAAGAAGTCTCAAGAAATATAGATATGGAATACTTGGCCAAGAAAAAATCGGTCCTGTTTATGGTTGAATCCTGGCATATTGAAAATTGGTTCCCCTACCTAGATCGTCTGCTGAACCTCTGGTATAGGCAGGAGATCCTAAGATTGAGAATTGGTATTAACCCTTGGCTAGCAAATGAGGAATTAAAAACAAAGATGATGGACCGAAAAGGGTGTTTTAGGTGCCGGCTGGGTACAAAGGGGGACACGATGCATATCCTTCTTGATTGCACTTTAATCCTTGAGCAGCGAAAACTATGCCTTCGCCATATATTTTTAAAATATAACACAAGGACACGAATACAGGCGATCAACTTACTCACAGAAATGCCCACCATTGAAATTGCAATTGCTCTAGGGAATTTTATAAAGGTAATACAAAGATTTTTTTTAAAACTATGATCAAATTTTTAGAAATGTTATTGTTAAATGGATGAACTATGAAGTTTTTAAGAAACTGGATATCTTAAGTCTACACATTTTTATACTATTTTGGTTAGGACAGGTCGGCCCTAAGAATGTTTGCTGCTATTGCTACCTACTTGAAGAAACGTTTTAAATTGTGAATTTTATAAATGGTTATGTAGAATGTTTTATCTGTATACTTTTGAATTGTTTAATGACTAAAGTCTAAATAAACATAATCTTGACTGACTGACTGACTGACTGACAGTGGGAGATGCATATTTACCACTACTAAGAACCCGCTTTCCACATCTAGTGTTCAGTGGTGTAGATGAGGACTTGTGTTTAAAAGTACACCTTTCAGTGAAGTGAATTAAGATATAAAAAATTATCTATACTGCCTTAGAACAAAACTTTTGAGTTTAACATTTTTGGAATTGGGACTAAACTGATTTTTAAACCATGTTTTTGATTTTTCCAAAATTGTTTTAAGTCTGATTGCTATTTGTTGTTACCCAAAACTAGGGATACTTTGAACTGGTAAACTGCCTAAACTTGAGATGGCTGAGCTTAGGATACTGTGTACTGCTAGGGGGCTAGCTGCAGCCAACAAGATTTGGAAGGCAGGGTTGATTAAGTCCCTGAAGGCTTGAGGTTGGGTAGCCTCAGAGATTCAAGGGAAGGGGAAGAATGACTCTCCCAGCGTCATCTAGGAGGGTGAAGATGAAGCCTCCTCCGTTGTTTTAAGTAGTAGGTACATGATCTCCAGAGGCGAGAGAGAGGCGGTTCTCCCACAGAAATTCTAGGGATGTTCCTAAGAGTAAGGGAACTAGACCTAGAAAAGAGGAAATATGAATTAGTTAGGGAGCAGTGGAAGGAGAAGGAAGCAAGAAGAAATTATGGCAGCGACAAGGATAAAGAGATTGAGATGTGCAAGGGTGATGAGTGTGACTACAAACTTCCAAAAGGTATAGTACCCAGGTACACAGAGGGATATGATGTTGACATATGGTTTACTGCATTTGCAAGGGCTCTAGAGATGTGGGGGTTTGCCCCAAGCATGGGGGGTTACTCTTGTGCGAACTGATTCAAGTAGCTGGGAGGGATAGGCTCCTGACCATGAAGGAGGATGAGGAAAAATCATATTCTCACATGAGGCAATGCTTAGTTACAAAGTTTGGTCTGACTCTAGAGTAGTACAGGGTGAAGCTCAGAGATACCCAGAAACTGAGTCCTCGGTCCTGGGTGGACTTTGTGGACATTTCAGTGAAGGCACTTTAAGACTCGATTGTTGGTAACAAAGTAAACACATATGAGGGATTGCATAATCTGTTTTTGAAAGAACACATTTTGACTCATTGTGCTGAAGAGAAGTAACATTAGTACCTCATGGACCCTAAGTTGACCGACCGCACAGAGCTGGGGCAAGGAGCTGATAAGTGGGTCAGAACCCGAGTTTCCAATCCGCACCAGGGGCCAATCAAAAGAAAGGAGGACAGGTTCCCCCTGGGGAATGCCCAGGGGAAAGACAGTAAAAAACAGGAGTCCTCCAAAGACCCACAAAACCTGGACAGGGGGAGGTGGGGCTGAGCCAACCCAAGTTCAAAGGGAGGGGTTATCTGGGCAAGAATGGTAGGTTATTTTATCCCTCAAAGGTGGGAAAGTGATTTGACTGTAATCAGCCAGGGCACAAGAGTGGGCCATCTCCAGGGATTGCTAGTGTAAGTGTGGAGGTGGAGAATGATCCAGAGAAGGGTAGGGAAGTGGCATAGGCAATCTTCACGTCATTCAGTGGTGTGAATATTACAATCTTGGCCACCTTACCTCCAAACATAGATAAGTACAGACAGAGGTCTAAAGTTAATATGACTGAGGTGGAGTCTCTTTGAAACACAGGAACCAGTGTGCCAATGGTCCTAAATACCCTGGTGCCTCAAGAGAGAATACTACCTGGTATGTTTCACCAGGAGACCTATACAGATAGCAGTACCAAAATTCATCCCATGGCTATGCTGGATTCGGAATGGGGAGACGTGACAGGCCCCATGAAAGTAGCTGTGTCTCCTGTACTCCCAGTCCAGTGTTTACTGGGCAATGATCTCGTAGCACCTGGCTTGTCAGAGGTGGAGAAAGGGTTCCATTTGAGAGTATTGGAGCTCCCTGAATGGGTGTGTGCTGAGACCAGGTCAAAAACAATCCGGAAGGGAAAGGCTGAATGCCTGGACTCCGGGACAAAGAGCCAAGCTTCCAAAGACAAGGGCACTGTGTCTGGTGAGCCAGCCCAGGAAACCCCAGAGGTGCAGGAGGAATCTGCCCCGGCTGGGGAGGATCTGACCTCTGAAGAAGGTACTCCATCCCTGCCAGATCTGTCGATTTTGTCAGAATTGACAGGAGCAGGTAGACCATCCAGAGAGGAGTTCTGTAAGGGACAGAGAGACTGTCCCAACCTCGAGAGCTTGAGGCGGATTGCATCCAAGCAAGAGGAGGGGGATAGCAGTGGATTTCACAGAATTGACTTGGAAGATGCACTGCTTTATACTGAGGCCAGAAAGCTCAAGGAAGGGGCCACCAGGAGTCTGGCGGTACCCAAAAAGCACAGAGAGTTCATACTGAACTTGGGTCCTGATATCCCCTTGGTAGGACATTTGGACAGACTAAGATATAGAACCGGTTGGTGAACCATTTCTACTGACCACAGATGTCTAAGAAGATAAAGGAGTTTTGCAGCTCCTGTGTCACCTGTCAGGCTAGTGGCAAGGCATGGGGCACGGCAATGGCTCCCTTGATACCACTATCAGTGGTTGGGATTCCTTTTGAAAGGGTCAGTCAGTCAGTCAATAAACTTTATTCGGATACTACATTATCCATAAAAGTACACAGATAATTACATACATGGTCAAGGTAAAAGAAAAATCACGTTAACATGAGGTAGTATTGCTGAATATTTCCTTATTAAAAAAAATGGTAACCATAAAAAAGTACAAGATGTCATTTACACATGTTTAGTGCGTCAATTAGAGCAAACGCTTGCTAGGTCATTTAGCAGCATTATTTAAGGTGCCGGTTTTATAAAGTGCATAGTGCATAAATCCTGGTTGGTAGACCAACTTAATAAAGTGCAAAGTACAATGTCAACCAGTGATTGTTAGAAATAGACCGGATTCTACAACTCAGTATATGCAAGTAGACAATAAATAGCATCTTTGGATACCAATAAACATTTTGGACAAATAGGCTTTAGTTCTCCTAATTATTTTTTTCCTTATATTTACAAATAGCAACGTAAATTAAAATATGGATGTGCAAAGTGCAAAGTGCAAATAGGCCTCTTCCAAGTACATATTAATCACTTTGGTCTGGTTGAATGAATGTTAATTCATCGAAAAACGGAATCGGGTAGCTATTTTTAGTAAAAGCATAACAGTCATAAAAACATACATTACAATAACACAAAAAATCTACAAGTTTAAAAAATATATGAGCCCAATTTTTGGGTGCGATTTCCTTATAGTTTACGTTCATTTTACAGGATTAGCATTAGAGACAATACCAATGCAACTAATTAAGGCAGTTAATAACAGGTAAATCAGAGACAGCTATTATACAGTGTTTCAAATCGATTGGAAGTGGGGATATTACAGCCGCTCAATACGCAGACACTTCTGCCCATCTGATGGTTACACTTTGCATTTGATCTTAATGGGCAGAGGTATGACCTACTGGGGTAAAAGTCATATAGATCCCAGGTGGATATAGGGCCATCTCCTTTTTGGGGCTACCAAGTTTGAAGATATGGGACAACGTGTTTGTTCCTAAATTTAACTAGTACTAGGTCGCCGGCAATATCTTTTGGGAGGGAACCTAGCCAGCCTACCCTTCTGAGACTCATTATTCTGCCATCCAAGGTAGAGGGGATGGGTCTATTGTTTGTTAGCCAGAATGTAACCTTATTTATTAGGTCCTGATGTCTTTCGACTTTTCCGCTTGTGAGTGCTGGCACACCCGAGAGAACGCACACAAACGGAGCGACCTCCGGTGGTAAGTGTATATGATTAGGAATTCTTGGCGTGTTGCCATGGTTAGCAACTGTCCCCGTATGGGATATGGGTTCTTTGCTCAACCCTACTCTGGTGGCAGTGCACTGTGCTAATGTGGAGTTGGTGGATACTCTGGGAATGTTTGGAGATGACGTGGGTGAGGCTACTGGTTGGTTTTGGACATTTTTACTTAGTGCATTTAGTATGGGCACTTCTATGGCAGCCAGAGACTGCACTTGATTAGGTCTTGCGATGTTTTTTGAAAGTATCAAATTGGCCTTCATCATTTCCTCTACTCCCGTAAGCCTATCCCCTAGACTGTTTATTCTTTCTATCACCGGGGATATTATAGATTGGACCAGGTGTTCAATCTGGGCCAATAGGATTGCCTGGGTAGAAGGCATAGAAGAGTCTGGTTTCCCAGCATCCTCTGAGGCTGGGGGGGAGGTGGTGATGGCCAATGGGGGTCTTGAGCACAATTCTAGTTGTTTTGCTCGACTTCCCTGGTGTTCCACCCCGTTTTGCTTTCTTTTGACTAAGGGGACCTGAGGGAGCACTATGTTTTGAGAGGTGACTTTTGCAGATAGTAAGTGGGGGGGTACCTATTAGACTATCATTTAGGTGGAGTGGTGTGCTAGTCCGGGGACTTGTGCTGGCTGTAGAACAGTTAAGGGCGCTAGATTGCTTAATTCTCGGTTCCAGTAGAGCGTACTTGGTTTTACATAGACTGTTTAGTTCCTCCAGTAATGTTAGGTTTTGTACTATGTCGGCTGCCTGTAAGGGAGATCGGTTGTTGGGTGTACTATCTATGGGCGGAGATCGTCCAGGACTCTCTGTTTCACGGGGAATGGGCGGAGTTGTCCTGTTTAAGTAGTGGTCAAGTGACCCGTTGGACGGACCCCTCTGGGGGATAGAATTTTTGGTAACCGCCTTATGAATCATAATGTGACTGGTTTATATGTAGTAAACACCAGAACAGCAACAAATCTAATACTGTTGGGATTCACAAGATGATATCCATTGGGGAGGACCGTAAGTGGGCATAGATATAATATCCAGGTCTCTTTACCGCCTCTTGTTGCGATGCCAAGGGGGGTGGCCCGTCCCTAACTCCTCTTGCCTCAGAGGGCCACAGAGGGCCCGCCCTTTGCCAAGCCAGGCCGGTCGTCCACTGTGCAGGAGGGGCGGAGCCAAGCCCGGCCTCGGAGAAAGGACCCTGGGAGCCCCGGTGGGGAAGAGCAGCACAGACGGAAAGAAATCAGCCAGCAGGACACCAGGGGACTCGGTCCCTGTCCAGTCTTTATGCGCCTCCTGGCGCGCTCCTGCTCACATCGTCGTCGTGCCCCTAAGGATGCTGGGGGATGTAGTGTGAAGCTAGACCGGCGGAGCCAAGCCCGGCCGTTCGTCCACTGTGCAGGAGGGGCGGAGCCAAGCCTGGCCTCGGAGAAAGGACCCCGGGAGCCCCGGTGGGGAAGAGCAGCCCAGACGGAAAGAAATCAGCCAGCAGGACAGGGTGGGGATGGGCATTGTTGGTCCCCTGAACCCACCTACTGCTTCAGGATATAGGTATATCATGGTGGTAGTGGATCATGCCACAAGGTACCCTGAGGCAATACCTCTCAGGACAATAAGTGCTCCTGCAGTGTTTAGAAAAACCAAAGGTGATGATGGGCAGAGCGTTGACAATACAAACACTCATCCCCAGTCAACTGATCTGGGTTTAATCCATCACTGTTCTTTAGCTCACTCCGCCACCCCAGTTCAGACATGGCCAGTTCAGATGCTCCGTCCATCACCACCCCCTTTTGTACCTGCAGTGTTTAGGGCACTACTTGGTGTGTTCACCGGAGTTTATTTTCCAAAAGAGGTTGCTTCAGATACGGACAAAGCTTCCTGTACAGCTATCTGAAAGTGGTATGAGATGAATGTGGTGTTCACTGCAAGTTCACCACCCTATATCACCCCAGACTAATGGTCTTTTGGAGAGGTTCAACAAGATCCTGAAGGCTTGATCAATGTTTATCTGACAAACACAAGAGGAGATGAGATATTCTCCACCCATGCCTACTGTTGGCTTACAGGGAGATTCCACAAAAAGGGGTTAGTTTCAGTCCCTTTGAGCTGTTGTTTAAACACCCTGTGAGGGAGCCACTGTGTCTGCTGAGGGAGCCTTTGGAGAAGCCTCCTAAAGAAGTAAAAGACAATGTTTTGGACTATGTGCTAAGATTACGGCCTAGAATGGCACAGTGCATGTACAAGGCAAGAAGGAAACTGGAGGCCAGCCAGGAGCTCATGAAGCACTAGTATGATCAGAAGGCTACTATGCCTGAATATACTCCAGGGCAGTTGGTGTTTGTGTTGGAGTCTGTGGTTTCAAGGAACCTCGATGACAAGTGGAGTGGGCCTGTTCCAATCATTGAGAAGAAGGATAAAGACACCTACCTGGTCGACCTTGGCACCACCAGACCCCTCATGGGGTCCAACATGTGAATAGATTGAAACCCCACTATGACTGGGAAGACATGACCATGTTCCTGGTCACAGATGAGGGAGTAAAGGAAGAGACTGGGCCAGTGCCTGACCTCCTCTCCAACAAAGTGCAACATGAGTCGGTGGAGGGTGTTGTATTGACAGACCAGTATCACAGAGACTGCAAAGAGGTACTAGAGCAGTTTGCTGGCCTGTTCTCTTTGACCCAGGTATCGCTGAGTGGTGTGTGTACCACATAGACACCGGTGACAGCCCACCTGTCAAAAATAAACTATACAGGTTGTCTGTCCATGTCATAGCCAGTATTAGGGCTGAGATAGCTAAGATGCTAGAGTTGATGGTAGCTGAGCCCTCTGAAAGACAACCCAGCGCTGGTAGTGCCAAAATCTACTCCCCAGGGAGGACCGAAGAAGTTAAGGCTCTGTGTCGACTACAGAGGACTTAATGCAGTAACAAAGACTGATGCTCACTCTATACATAGACCCGATGAGCATATTGACAGGTATGGGGCTGCTAAGTAACTGAGTTCAATTGATTTGACTTCAGGCTACTGGTAGATTGCCATCACAGATGGAGCAAAGGAGCATTCTTCACACCAAAGGTACATTATCAGTGCACGGTAATGCGCTTTGGCTTCAAGAATGCCACTGCCACCTTCTTAAGGTTGTTGAACAGGGTCCTGTCAGGGTTGGAACAGTTCAGTGCAGCATATCTGGGTGATATAGCTGTATTCACGGGGGAACACTAAAGTCACCTGAGAGAAGTGCTTCAGGCCATGCAGCAGGCAGAAAGCGCCAAATAGTGTTGAGTGCTGTTGTGTCTAGGTTACTTTGAGGTGAATGCCATGTATAGCCACTCCATGCCAAAATTCAAACCATTTTGGATTGTACAGCTCTAGTCAGTCAGATTCAGCTCAGGGCCTTCCTTGGGCTGACTGGGTACTATAGAAGATATGTTCAGAACTATGGGACATTGTGGCTCCCCTGACAGAACTTACTTCTAAGAAGAGGCCCAAGAAAGTTGATTGGATCCCAGAATGTCAGAATGCTTTTGACACATCTGAAATCTACTATGCATTCAGCACCACTGTTACTGGCTCCTGACTACGCAATGGAATCTGTGGTTCAGACAGATGCTTCAGAACATAGGATTAGGGCAGTGTTGTTACAGGTAAATGAGGAGGGCCTTGATCATCCAGGTGCCTTCATTAGCAGGTGGTGGAGTGCCATTGAGAGAGAGGGCTTCACTGTGGTGTCGGCCTGGAAAAAGCTGAGACCTTTTTGTTTGGGACTCACTTTCGTGTTCAGGCTTACCACATACCTCTCAAATGGCTCATGCAGATCAGAGAGGAGAATAAACCCACACTATTGAGATGGTCCATTTCCCTACAGGGAATGGACGTTACAGTGGAACACAGATCTGGGGTTGCTCAGGCTAGTGCAGATAGACTTTACAGGTTTTTGATGAGGACTACAACGTGTAAGTTAGTAACCTATCACCTTTCGTTTGGGGCGGGGGCTATGTTGAAAAGTCATTTTGTATGTCCTGTGTACCCCATATTTTTGCTGACTAGTACTGGTGGTAACTGACTCTGACTATCTCCGGGCTCTGTTTAACCAGGCTTAGGGCCAGTGCTATGCTGAAAACACAGTGAAAACACACACATACATGAGGGTACCCTTTATATTAGGGTACACTTATAATTGGCATGACCTACCCTATAAGTCCCTACTACATAATAGTGCAGGAGAGAATTGTGGAGAAGTGTGGCTCAGTGGTTAGAGGCGGCAGACCCGGAAGCTGAGATCAGCCGTGGACCAGGGTTCGATTCCCCGCCTCGGTGGGTCTCGGGCTCAAAAATTCCACGGACTCGACAATTCTCGCTCCGGTGCCTACTCGACTCACGGGGTCACACTCTGCGACTCTGGGCAATAGCTTGCTTAATCTCCACTACGGCCCTTCGCGGCGGGATGCCTGGCTTTCACCTTGTGAATACCCTGCCGGGGTATCTCTCACAGGGGAATACCAGGACGGGTTCCCTAAGCAAGCGCCTTGAGACCCCTGGGTGAAATGTGCGCTATATAAATCGAAATACATTTACATTTACATTTACAATTACAACTACCTTAATTTCCCTTGTACATAGTAGGGCATTTACGTGTAGAGGGGTCAGCAGCCATTTCTGCACTTGCAATTGTGCACTGCTAAGAGCCTGAGGTCATTTTTAAAGCAGCCCTGTGTTACAGTACTGCTTTTAAATGTAAATTATGCCCAAACTCAACGTTAGTGGTAGGGGCACTTTGAAAATGATGATCTACAACATTGTGACATTTTAGGTACTCCTAGGGTCTCCCCTGGTTGTCCGAGGGGTGGGGGACCATGTCATTATAAAGAAGTCCCTTATAAAAGATGTTTTATATGCCCTGGGGATAGAGAAAATTTACATTTCACTTTCCCCATTGTAGTACAGTGCCTACCAAAATTGACTTCGGTGCTAGGAGCACTGTGGCGTGACGAGCTATACTAATATTGCATATTCAGGACCCCTAAAGTCTCCCCTAGATGTACCAGTGGATGGTGGTCATGAAACTATAAGCAGGGCCCTTTTAAGAGATGGTTTATATGCCAAGGTGAGGGAGAAATTGCACATAACAGTTTCCCCACTGTAGATGAGTAGCCCCATAGGATAACCTAGCAAAACCAAAGGGGATGATGGACGGAGTGTTGAATATTGCAAGCACTCAACCCCAGTCAACTGATATGGTTTAATCCATCATCATTCTTTATCTCACTCCACCACCCCAGTTCAGACAAGGCCATATGCAAATCAGTCTGACCCTGTGCCTCATGGGAACAGTCCAGCCTGAACTGCCAAGCCATGTCTTCCCTGGACCGGAAACAAACATCCTGGGACCGGTTTCTGGCTAATCAGCTTTCATCAGCCAGGCTAGCTTGAATCCAGTGGCAAAGTGTGCAAGGGACCCACGTCTGGGCATACCCTGCCAACTTAGGCCAAACAAAGCAAAGCCAAAGGGGATGATGGATGGAACATTGCAAGCACTCATCCCCAGTCCACTAATCTGAGTTTAATCCATCATCATTCTTCAGCTTACTCCGCCACCCCAGTTCAGACATAGCCATATGTAAATCGAGTTGCACGCGTATGCTCAGACGTGAGTTCCGTGTTCTCCATGCCACTGGAATCAAGCTATACCGGCTGAAGAGGGGTGAAACCCCAAAACCGGTCCTAGGATGCTTGTTTCCAGTCCAGGGAGGACCTGGCCTGGCAGTTTGGGCTATACTGTGACCTTTGAGCGCAGGGTCAAGACTGATTTGCATATGGCTGGGTCCAAACTGGAATGGCATGGTGAGCACAAAAACGATGGATTTAGGCCCAGATCTCTGCACTGGGATGAGTGTATGAAATTGTTCTGCATTCTGTCCATTAATAGGTCTTTTTTCATTTGTCCCCCCGAGTGGGACGGGTAAGCTCAGACGTGAGTCCTGTGCTATCCATACCGCGGGAATCAAGCTATCCTGGCTGAAGAAGGGTGAAACCCCAAAACCGGTCCTAGGATGCTTGTTTCCAGTACAGCGAGGACCTGGCCTGGCAGTTCGGGCGGGACTTATAACATTGGGCGCAGTGTGAAGACTGATTTGCATGTTGATGGGTCCAAACTGGAATGGCATGGTGAACAAAAAAGGATGGATTCAGGCCCAGATCTCTGTACTGGGGTGAGTGACATTGTTCTGCATTCTGTCCATCAATAGTTCTTTTTGCATTTGTCACCCGAGTGGGACGGGTATGCTCAGGCATGAGTTCCGTGCTCTCCATGCCACTGGACTCAAACTATCCTGGCTAAAGAGGGGTGAAACCGCGAAACCGGTCTCACAATGCTTGTTTCCTGTCCAGGGAGGACGTGGCCTGGCAGTTCGGGCTGGACTTTTCCCATTGGGCACAGGGTCAAGACTGATTTGCGTATGGCTGGGTCCAAACTGGAATGGCAAGGTGAGCAAAAAAACGATGGATTGAGGCCCAGATCTATGTAATGGGGTGAGTGTTTGACATTGTTGTGCATTCTGTCCATCAATAGTTCTTTTTGCATTTGTCACCGTGAGTGGTGCAAGTATGCTCAGACGTGAGTCCCGTGCTCTCAATGCCACTAGAATCAAGCTATCGTAGCTGAAGAGGGGGAAACCCCGAAACCGGTCCTAGAATGCTTGTTTCCTGCCCAGGGAGGACCTGGCCTGGCAGTTCGGGCTGGACTGTTCCCATTGTGCGCAGGGTCAAGACTGATTTGCATATGGCTGGGTCCAAACTGGAATGGCATGGTGAGCAAAAAAAAATAGATTTATTCCCAGATCTCTGCACTGGGGTGAGTGTATGACATTGTACTGCATTCTGTCCATCAATAGTTCTTTTTGCATTTGTCACCCCGAGAGGGACGGGTATGCTCAGACGTGAGTCCCGGCTCTCCATGCCACTGAAATCAAGCTATCTTGGAATAAGAAGGGTGAAACCCCAAAACCAGTCCTAGGATGCTTGCTTCCAGTCCACGGAGGACCTGGCCTGGCAGTTCAGGCTGGACTGTTCCCATTGGGCGCAGGGTTAAGACTGATTTGCATATGGCTGGGTCCAAACTGGAATATCATGGAGAGCAAAAAAGCAATGTAATTAGTGAGTGTATGACATTGTACTGCATTCTGTCCAGTGCTATCCATGCCACTGGAATCAAGCTATCCTGGCTGAACATGGGCGAACCCCGAAACCGGTCCTAGGATGCTTGTTTCCAGTTCAGGCAGGACCTGGCCTGGCAGTTCGGGCTGGACTGTTCCCATTGGGGGCAGGGTCAAGACTGATTTGCATATGGCTGGATCAAAACTGGAAAGGCATGGAGAGCACAAAAACGATGGATTTAGGGCCAGATCTCTGTACTGGGGTGAGTGTATGACTTTGTTCTGCATTCTGTCCATCAATAGTTCTTTTTGCATTTGTCACCCCGAGTGGGACGAGTATGTTCAGACCTGACTCCCGTGCTCTCCATGCCACTGGAATCAAGCTATCCTGGCTGAAGAGGGATGGTACCCCGAAACCGGTCCTAGGATGCTTGTTTCCAGTCCAGGGAGGACCTGTCCTGGGAGTTCGAGCTGGACTGTTCCTATTGGGGACAGGGTCAAGACTGATTTGCATATGGCTGGGTCAAAACTGGAATGGCATGGGAGCAAAAAACCAATGGATTTAGGCCCAGATCTTTGTACTGGGGTGATTGTATGACATTGGTCTGCATTCTGTCCATTAATAGTTCTTTTTGCATTTGTCTCCCCGAGTGGGACGGGTATGCTCAGACGTGAGTCCCGTGCTCTCCATGCCACTGGAATCAAGCTATCCTGGCTGAAGAGGGGTGAAACCTCGAAAACAGTCCTAGAATGCTTTTTTCCAGTCCAGGGAGGACCTGGCCTGGCAGTTCAGGCTGAACTGTTCCCAGTGGGCCCAGGGTCAAGACTGATTTACATATGGTGGGGTCCAAACTGAAATGGCATGGTGTGCAAAAAAATGATGGATTTAGGCCG
This sequence comes from Lissotriton helveticus, assembly GCF_964261635.1. Taxonomy (NCBI): domain Eukaryota; kingdom Metazoa; phylum Chordata; class Amphibia; order Caudata; family Salamandridae; genus Lissotriton; species Lissotriton helveticus. Next base: position 1,249,997,893 of record NC_136065.1, read on the forward strand.
AGATCTCTGTACTAGGGTGAGTGTATGACATTGTTCTGCATACTGTCCATCAATAGTTCTTTTTGCATTTGTACCCCAAGGGGGACGGGTATGCTGAGACCTGCGTCCATTGCTCTCCATGCCACTGGAATCAAGCTATCCTGACTGGAGAGGGGTGAAAACCCAAAACCGGTCCTAGGATACTTGTTTCCAGTCCAGGGAGGACCTGGCCTGGCAATTCGGGCTGGACTGTTCCCATTGGCCGCAGGGTGAAGACTGATTTGCATATAAGTGGTCCATAATTGGATGGCATGGTGAGCAAAAAAAGATGGATTGAGGCCCAGAACCCTGTACTGGGGTGAATGTATGACAGTGTTCTGTATTCTGTCCATCAATAGTTATTTTTGCATTTGTTACCCAGAGAGGGACGGGTATGCTCAGATGTGAGCACCATGCTCTCCATGCCACTGGAATCAAACTATCCTGGCTGAAGAGGGGTGTAACAAAGAAACTGGTTGTGGATGCTTGTTTCCAGTCCAGGGAGGACCTGGCCTGGCAGTTCGGGATGGACTGTTCCCATTGGCCGCAGGGTAAAGACTGATTTCCAGACTGCTGGGTCCAAACTGGAATTCAATAGTTCTTTTTGCACTTGTCTTCCCCAGTAGGACGGATATGCTCAGACGTGAATCCCGTGATCGCCATGCCATGCGAATCAAGCTTTCCTGGCTGTAGAGGGGTGAAACCCCAAAACCGGTCCTAGGATGCTTGTTTCCAGTACAGCGAGGACCTGGCCTGGCAGTTCGGGTGGGACTGTTCACATTGGGCACAGGGTCAAGACTGATTTGCATATGGCTGAGTCCAAACTGGAATGGCTTGCTGAGCAAAAAAACAATGGATTTAGGCCAAAATCTCTGTACTGGGGTGAGTGTATGACATTGTTCTGCATTTTGTCCATCAATAGTTCTTTTTGCATTTGTCACCCCGATTGGGACGGGTATGCTCAGACGTGAGTCCCGTGCTCTCCATGCAACTGGAATCAAGCTGTCCTGGCGGAAGAGGGGTGAAACCTCGAACACAGTCCTTGGATGCTTGTTTCCAGTCCAGGGAAGACCTGGCCTGGCAGTTCAGGCTGGACTGTTCCCAGTGGGCCCAGGGTCAAGGCTGATTTGCATATGGCGGGTTCCAAACTGGAGTGGCATGGTGAGCAAACAAACAATGGATTTAGTCTGAGAAATCTGTACTGGGGTGAGTGTTTGACATTGTTCTGCATGCTCTCCATCAATAGTTCTTTTTGCATTTGTACCCCTGAGTGGGATGGGTATGCTGAGACGTGAGTCCCTTGCTCTCCATGCCACTGGAATCAAGCTATCCTGGCTGAAGAGGAGTGAAACCCCAAAACCGGTCCTATCATACTTGTTTCCAGCCCAGGGAGGATCTGGCCTGGCAATTCGGGCTGGACTGTTCCCATTGGCCGCAACTTCTAGACAGATTTGCATATAACTGGGTCCATAATTGGATAGCATGGTGAGAAAAAAAATATGGATTCAGGCCCAGAACCCTGTACTGGGGTGAGGTTATGACATTGTTCTGCATTCTGTCCTTCAATAGTTATTTTTGCATTTCTCACCCCAAGTGGGACGGGTATTGTAGTGTAGTTCCTATATTCCCAATAGGCTCTGCGCATTGGAATAATATCTTCAATAGTATAGACGTAGGACTGAGGTTAACTAGGTCTTCTACTGACGATATTAGACTTAAGTTTTGTGTGCCAGCTAGCTCAGAGTTCACTAGAAACTTTCTCGAATAGGCGAGGAGGAGTTTAACCTCCCTGGATAGACAAGAAGGGATTTAGTTTCTGACAACCATAGAACATGACAACTTTGCTCTCCCTGAACAAGAGTGTATCTCTAGAGTCGTGTGAAAACAAAAGACAGCTATTTTACTCAGTCAATACGTGCATACTTAGTTTCACCAGATTGTAGAGAAAAGAAGAGACGGGCGTTTTCAATAAAAGGTGTTATTTATTGATCAGTCTCTTTTCTCATACAAGAGAAATGAATCGCTACAATTGTGATACTTATAGTTAAGTAAAATGTATACAGTACAAGCAGGATTATAAAATAATACTGTAAAAGCATTGATATGGTTTCTTAGCCATATGTTACTTTAAAATGGATAAAAGATATACATACATATATACATTGACTAATCGTACTCAACTGGTGCTTCTAACTACGCCTACCCCGGTGTACCTGACCTAAGCCTAATACATGGGAGGGAGTAAGTAAGTAGCAGTTTAAGTTAAGTTTGTTTTGCCAAGAGTCTGACTCAAGAATTCTCTATAAGGGGTTAGTCAGTTCAGTACCTGGGATTTAGAAGGCAGGAGGGCTGGTATCTCTTTCTCAGGACTTGGTATCCCAGTTACCCGCGAGGGCAAGCTGGAAACGCTGGAGGCTGGATTCCTCGGCAAGAGGAAAGGCAGCGTTTTTCCTCAGCGCGTCAAAAAGGGAGGGGCAGCGTCCGTGGGCTCTCGCATCAGCTGGGCTCTCCGGCAAGTAGTCGCTGCTCCAAGCTCATCACCACCGTGTCTTTACTTAGGGCAGTGCCGGTATATTTATACCTGAGAGGTGCCGGGTTTGACGTAAGGATGGACATAAGACGTCAATTAAGAACTGGTCGTTCTTACATTCTTTACAGGAGTTCTCGAACGAAATCAAAACAATAGCAGAGGGGATTTCCCAGGTTTGCTGGAGGCTTGGTTTGTTTAGAGAACTCGGTGTGCTTTCTAGGGGGCTGGAGGAATAGTGCTTGCTTAATGTGACAGCATGCGCTATGACTAATTTATGAAACGGGTTTCTGTGCCGTTGTTTAGATATTAGTGATTTATAACCAGACACTGGTCAGAAATTGGAGTATCGATACAGGTCCTTAGATAAACACACTACAGTATGCTCAGATGTGAGTACCATGCTCTCCATGCCACTGGAATCAAACTATCCAGGCTGAAGAGGGGTGAAACCAAGAAACTGGTTGTGGATGCTTGTTTCCAGTCCAGGGAGGACCTGGCCTGGCAGTTCGGCTGGACTGTTCCCATTGGGCGCAGGGTCAAGACTGATTTCCATACTGCTGGGTCCAAACTGGAATGGCATGGTGAGCAAAAAACAATAGATTTAGTCGCAGATTTCTGCACTGGGGTGAGTGTATGACATTGTTCTGCATTCTGTCCATCAATAGTTCTTTTTGCATTTGTCACCCCGAGTGGGACGGGTATGCTCAGACGTGAGTCCCGGCTCTCCATGCCACTGAAATCAAGCTATCCTGCATTAAGAGGGGTGAAACCCCAAAACCAGTTCTAGGATGCTTGCTTCCAGTCCACGGAGGACCTGGCCAGGCAGTTCGGGCTGGGCTGTTCCCATTGGGCGCAGGGATAAGACTGATTTGCATATGTCTGGTTCCAAACTGGAATGGCATGGTGAGCAAATAAACAATGGATGTAGGCCCAGATCTCTGTACTGGGGTGAGTGTATGACATTGTTCTGCATTCTGTCCATCAAGAGTTTTTTTTGCATTTGTCACCCCGAGTGGGACGAGTATGCTCAGACGTGAGTCCCATGCTCTCCATGCCACTGGAATCAAGCTATCCTGGCTGAAGAGGGGTGAAACCCCGAAACCGGTCCTATAATGCTTGTTTCCAGTCCAGGGAGGACCTGGCCTGGCAGTTCTGGCTGAACAGTTCCCAATGGGCGCAGGGCCAAGACTGATTTGCATATGGCTGGGTCAAAACTGGAATGGCATGGGAGCAAAAAAGCAATGGATTCTGGGCCAGATCTTTTTACTGGGGTGAGTATATGATATTGTTCTGCATTCTGTCCATCAATAGTACTTTTTGCATTTGTCACCGCAAGTGTGAAGGGTATGCTCAGATGTGAGTCCTGTGCTCTCCATGCCACTGGCATCAACCTATTCTGGTTGAAGAGGTGTGAAACGCCAAAACCGGTCCTAGGATGCTTATTTCCAGCCCAGGGAGGACCTGGCTTGGCAGTTCGGGCTAGAATCTTCCCATTGGACGCAGGGTCAAGACTGATTTGCATATGGCTCGGTTCAAACTTGAATGGCATGGTGAGCAAAAAAAGGAAGGATTTAGGCCCACATCTCTCTACTGGGGTGAGTATGACATTGTTCTGCATTCTGTCCATCAATAGTTATTTTTGCATTTGACACCCCAGTGGGATGGTATGCTCAGAGGTGAGTCTTCAGAGCTCTCCATGCCACTGGATTCAAGCTATCCTGTCTGAGGAGGGGTGAAACCCTGAAACCGGTCCTTGTATGCTTCTTTCCAGTCCAGGGAGGACCTGGCCTTACAGTTCGGACTGGACTGTTCCGGTTGGGCGCAGGGTCAAGACTGATGTGCATTTGGCTGGGTCCAAACTGGAATGGCATGGTGAGCAAAAATGCAATGTATTTAGGCCCAGATCTCTGTACTTGGGTGAGTGTATGACATTGTTCTGCATTCTGTCCATCAATAGTTCTTTTTGCATCTGTCACCCTGAGTGGGACGGGTATGCTCAGATATGAGTCCTGTGCTCTCCATGCCACTGGAATCAAGCTATCCTGGCTGAAGAGGGGTGAACCCCGAAACCTGTCCTAGGATGCTTGTTTCCAGTCCAGGCAGGACCTGGCCTGGCAGTTTGGGCTGGAATGTTCCCATTGGGAGCAGGGTCAAGACTGATTTGCATATGGCTGGGTCAAAACTGGAATGGCATGGTGAGCAAAAAAACGATGGATTTAGGCCCAGATCTCTGTACTGGGGTGAGGGTATGACTTTGTTCTGCATACTGTCCATCAATAGGTCTGTTTGCATTTGTCCCCCCGAGTGGGATGGGTATGCTCAGACGTGAGTCCCGTTCTATCCATGGCACGGGAATCAAGCTATCCTGGCTGAAGAGGGGTGAAACCGCAAAACCGGTCCTAGGATGCTTGTTTCCAGTACAGTGAAGACCTGGCCTGGCAGTTCGGGCGGGACTTATAACATTCGGCGCAGTGTGAAGACTGATTTGCATGTTGATGGGTCCAAACTGGAATGGCATGGTGAGCAAAAAAGGATGGATTCAGGCCCAGATCTCTGTACTGGTGTGAGTGTATGACATTGTTCTGCATTCTGTCAGGGCCGGCCCTAGGCATGTGCAAAGTGTGCACCTGCACAGGGCCGCCAAACCCCAGGGGCCGCCACGACGACGAGGATCGGATCGGAAGGATCTGATCATCCTGGCAGTGGCGGCCCCCTGGCAGGATTTGGCGGCCTCCGGCTCCGACCCCGGCTAGCAATGGCAGCGTTGTTTAGTTGTTGTTACAGTTTCACTTTGCCCAGCGACGGGGTCCCAGGGCTGTCAATCTTAGCACTACCAATGACCGTATGACATGACGGCCCTGGGACAGCCCCCGCGGTGCGCGCTGTGCGCAGTGCGGGACTGCACACCTGCTGCCGCTCTGACGTGTCACGGTGGGTCACGCTCCCGCGCCACTGCCAGGGAGAGTGCGTGAGCGGTGGTCATCATGGATCATTCCTATAACCAGGCAGAAACCTCTTATTTTACTGATCGAGTATTTCCGTAAAGGCCAAGAAACGCAGAAAGTAAACCGGTCTCTTAGAAAGTTATCTGATTACTTTTTATTAGAGGTGGCAAGCCAACAAATTAACAAGGAGACCCGAGCCAGAGCCGAGCCAAGGGTCGTGTCTGGCGTTAAGAGCCCATGCACGAGCGAAGTCCTGGAAATAGTTGGTTTGGATAAAATCATGCAACGAACCTCATGTAAAAATGAACATGTTCTAATTTTCCTTAGAATATATAGAACAGAATATGAAAAAAACTGCCTTTATATCTTTCACTGACTCTTAAGAATGTTTCGTCTGTTGAATCCTCAGCCCGGAGATCTGTGTGTGACCTGAATGGCAACGATTCGAATCTGGGCAGGGCCTACTCGGCCTCTCATCCTCCTGAGGCTGCTAACACGAGCACCTTTGAGTCGCGTAACATCAAGAATAATCGGCAAATCCCAAAGTAAATATTTTGTTTGCGAAAGAGCTATATAAACGGCTAATATTTTAATTATCAGCTCTTTGAGTTTGCAAACACTTGCAATAAATTATTCAAAGATCGAAGCAGCAAATGAAATGCGCCATAAATGTTCCATACAAGCCTCATTTTCCAGCAGTGACATTGGCCTCTGGTTATTCACTCACTGCAGATCTGTGCACAGCAGCCCTGCTCTTCTATTTCCTAATTTTAGCTGCATTAATCCAGGTATGCCACGGAGCATATATCTATTTCTGAAATACATAGCATAGCGAGTCCAATTATCTTTCCACATTAGTGTATCTTGCACCTCAAAGGGCAGCCCTCAGCTGTCATCTCGGCCCTATTGTTTTTATTGGCTTCCTGAAGGGATGTGAGGTCTGTGTCTGTGATGTGTCAGAACACATCAGTCACGCTTTCTCCTGCGCCTGAGACGACTTGTTACCGCTCTTTACACTCAGGTGCTTTTCATGATAGATTCCGTGGTGCCACTGACTGTGCGTCGTCGTCGTGTCTGGAGTGTGACTGGTGACTGTGAGAATAAAGAACAATTACGCTGCCACAGACGATCATCAGAGAACACCTGTCCCGTGTCCGACTCCGAGTCTCCGGGTTGCCAGGTAACTCAGTTTCATTGTTGAACATTAAAAGAAGGCGACTTCAGGCAGGATAGAATTGGTGCTCACTAGGCAGGTCTTACTTTCGTTCTTGGATCTGACTATGTTGGCAGCACAAACTTCATATCTACAGATGTTGGATTCGTCTTTGTGGATCCTGGCTTGTTTGGCTCATTTATTGTTAAAATTACTTTCACCTCATGAATTGTCCCTCAATGGACATAAAAGATTAACCATTGGTGTTGGCAGCAAGGTAAGCAGGGCCGGCCCTAGGCTGGGGACTGCGTGGTAATGGCATTTTGTTTGCTTTGATACTTGCACAAGTGCCACCAATGCACCATTGCCTTTGCCTACGAACGTAACGTTTGTTCTTGTGCTCGAGTGTCTACCATATATTGCTGTATTATACCTCCTCTAATTATACTTTGTTTTCTCTCGAGCGGAGCAGGCTTCACTTTAAAATAGTTTATTGCAGGGGATTAGACTGTAGACACCTAGATCTTTGTTTACCCAACAAATTCCAAAGCATTGTAGCTGTAAGATAATTTTGGTGGTGAATACACTTGCTGGCGACTGGCGAGATCTGTGTGCAGTCTAGTTACAGGCCGGCCTCAGTCACTCATACAAAGTATAAAGAGACAGAGTTAAATGTGATGTCCCAGCTGCAAAGTGAAGCATGCACCATGCAGGTCACAGATTTGTATTTTACGTAGGAAGCTCAGCGAGTTACTGCTTTCATCATTGCAGACATTCTTTAGTGAGATAGGTCTCAGGTTCAATACCACCTTGTAATATACCTGCTTAATGAATTATGAACAATCTTTAAGGAATTGCATGGATGGTAACTGCAAGGTATAAGTTTAGAAACAGTGCTTTTTGCTCAGTATTTCATTATTCACATTTTTCCCAAAAGTGTTCCTTTAGTAATAAAGAAGCATTAGTAGTAATTGCTTTTATACACTGTTATTAGTTTAATTGCTCGTGTAGATAATTCATTTTGCATTCAGACAGTGGATGTGAATCTCTTTCATTCAGGGATTGGAAAATTCAAAACCTGCCTTCAGTCATCTTTTAAGGACTTGTGTAACCTGCACACGTCACTTTTTCCTCCTGTAATGCACCGTGTGCAACCTCATGTGTTTTGTTTGCTCACAATTGTCACTTTTGCCAATTGTAACTTAACGTTTGCTTTTGTAATTTGTTCACTTGTAATTTTCTCCTCATGTTTCATTACTGTTCCTAGCAGCGCGCGTGCCATCATTTTCGCTTTTAGGAGCAGCCGCAGGTACTGGTCAATCATCTAACGACTTTTCTAGACGTATTATTGAAACACCTTCCTGAGCTCCGCCCCGTCCGGACCTCCTCTTCCGGGGCCCCCACCTACGCTCCCTGCACAGGGCCACCATGAGCCTAGAGCCGGCCCTGATTCTGTCCATCAATAGTTCTTTTTGAATTTGTCACCCGAGTGGGATGGGTATGCTCAGATATGAGTTCTGTGCTCTCCATGCCACTGGAATTAAGCTATCCTGGCTGAATTTGCGGGTGAACCCCCAAATCCGTTCCTAGGATGCTTGTTTCCAGTCCAGGGAGGACCTGGCCTGACAGATCGGGCGGGTCTGTTCACATTGGGCGCAGGGTGAAGACTAATTTGCAGTTTTACTGGGTCCAAACTGGAATGGCATTGTGAGAAAAAAAAAACGATGAAGTTAGGCCCAGATCTCTGTACTGGGGTGAGTGTATGACATTGTTCTGCATTCTGTCCATCAATAGTTCTTTTTGCATTTCTCACCCCAAGTTGGACGGGTATGGTCAGACTTGAGTCTCGGGCTCTCCATGCCACTTAAATCAAGCTATCCTGGATGAAGAAGGGTGAAACCCCGAAACCTGTCCTAGGATGCTTGCTTCCAGTCCACGGAGGATGTGGCCTGGTAGTTCAGGCTGGACTGTTCCCATTGGGCGCAGCGTTAAGACTGATTTGCATGTGGCTGGGTCCAAACTTGAATAGCATGGTGAGCAAAAAAACAATGTATTAAGACCCAGATCTCTGTACTGGGGTGAGTGTATGACATTGTTTTGCATTCTGTTCAGCAATAGTTCTTTTTGCATTTGTCACACCGAGTGGGACGAATATGCTTAGACGTGAGTCCCGTGCTCTCCATGCCACTGGAATCATGCTATCCTGGCTGAAGAGGAGTGAAACCCCGAATCCGGTCCTAGAATGCTTCTTTCCAGTCCAGGCAGGACCTGGCCTGGCAGTTCAGGCTGGACAGTTCCCATTGGGCGCAGGGTCAAGACTGATTTGCATAAGGCTGGGTAAAAACTGGAATGGCATGGGAGGAAAAAAGCAATGGATTTAGGCCCGGGTCTTTGTACTGGGGTGAGTGTATGACATTGGTCTGCATTCTGTTCATCAATAGTTCTTTTTGCATTTGTCTCCCTGAGTGGGATGGGTATGCTCAGACGTGAGTCCCATGCTCTCCATGCCACTGGAATCAAGCTATCCTGGCTGAAGAGGGGTGAAACCTCGAAAACAGTCCTAGGATGCTTTTTTCCAGTCCAGGGAGGACCTGGCCTGGCAGTTCAGGCTGGACTGTTCCCAGTGGGCCCAGGGTCAAGACTGATTTGCATATGGCGGGGTCCAAACTGGAATGGCATGATGAGCAAAAAAACAATGGATTTAGGCCGAGATCTTTGTACTAGGGTGAGTGTATGACATTGTTCTGCATACTGAACATCAATAGTTGTTTTTGCATTCGTACCCCAAGTTGGAAGGGTATGCTGAAACCCGAGTCCCTTGCTCTCCATGCCACTGGAATCAAGCTATCCTGACTGAAGAGGGGTGAAACCCCGAAACCGGTCCTAGGATACTTGTTTCCAGTCCAGGGAAGACCTGGCCTGGCAATGTGGGCTGGACTGTTCCCATTGGCCGCAGGGTGAAGACTGATTTGCTTATAACTGGGTCCATAATTGGATGGCATGGTGAGCAAAAAAAGATGAATTCCGGCCCAGAACCCCGTACTGGGGTGAGTGTATGACATTGTTCTGCATTCTGTTCATCAATAGTTATTTTTGCATTTGTTACCCAGAGTGGGACGGGTATGCTCAGATGTGAGCACCATGCTCTCCATGCCACTGGAATCAAACTATCCTGGCTTAAGAGGGGTAAAACCAAGAAACGGGTTGTGGATGCTTTTTTCCAGTTCAGGGAGGACCTGGCCTGGCAGTTCGGGCTGGACTGTTCCCATTGGCTGCAGGGTAAAGACTGATTTCCATACTGCTGGGTCTAAACTGGAATGGCATGGTGAGCAAAAAAACGATGGAGTTAGGCCCAGATCTCTGTACTGGGGTGAGTGTATGACATTGTTCTGCATACTGTCCATCAATAGTTCTTTTTGCGTTTGTCAGCCTGAGTGGGACGGGTGTGCTCAGACGTGAGCCCTGTGCTCTCCATACAACTGGAATAAAGCTATCCTGGCTGTAGAGGGGTGAAACCGAGAAAAAGGTCCTAGGATGGTTGTTTCCAGTCCAGGGGGGACCTGGCCTGGCAGATCGGGCTGGACTGTTCCCATTTGGCGTCGGGTCAAAACTGATTTGCATATTGCTGGGTCCAAACTTGAATGGCATGGTGAGCAAAAAAACAATGGATTTAGGCCCATATCTCTGTACTGGGGTGAGTGTATGACATTGTTCTGCATCCTGTCCGTCAATAGTTCTTTTTGCATTTATCACCCCGAGTGGGACAGGTATGCTCAGACGTGAGTCCCGTGCTCTCCATGCCACTGTAATCAAGCAATCCTGGCTGAAGAGGGGTGAAACCCCGAAACCGGTCCTAGGATGATTGATTCCAGTCCAGGGAGGACCTGGCTTGGCAGTTCAGCTGGACTGTTCCCATTGGGCGCAGGGTCAAGACTGATTTGCATATGGATGGGACCAAACTGGAATGGCATAGTGAGCAAAACAACGATGGATTTAGGCCCAGATCTCTGTACTGGGGTTAGTGTATGACATTGTTCTGCATTCTGTCCATCAATAATTCTTTTTGCGTTTGTCACCTTGAGTGGGACGGGTATGCTCAGACTTGAGACCCGTTTTCTCCATGCCACTGGAATCAAGCTATCCTGGATGAAGAGGGGTAAAACCCCGGAACTGGTCCTAGGATGCTTGTTTCCAGTCCAGGGAGAACCTGGCGTGGTAGTTTTGGCTGGACTATTCCCATTGGGCGCAGGGTCAACACTGATTTGCATATTGCTGGGTTCAAACTGGAATGGCATGGTGATAAAAAAACGATGAATTTAGGCCCAGATCTCTGTACTGGGGTGAGTGTATGACATTGTTGTGCATTCTGTCCATCAATAGTTCTATTTGCATTTGTCACATCGAGTGGGACATGGGTATGCTGAGTTGTGAGTCCCAAGCTCTCCATGCCACTGGAATCAATCTATCCTGCCTGAAGAGGGGTGAAACTCGAAACCGGTCCTAGGATGCTTCTTATCATCCCAGGGAGGACCTGTCCTGGCCGTTCGGGCAGGACTGTTCCAATTTGGCGCATGGTCAAGAATGATTTGCATATGGCTGGGTCCAAACTGGAATGGCATGGTGATAAAAAAAAAACGATTGATTTAGGCCCAGATCTCTGTACTGGGGTGAGTGTGTGACATTGTTCTGCATTCTGTCCATCAATAGTTCTTTTTGCATTTGTCACACCGAGTGGGACAGGGGTATGCTCATACGTGAGTCCCAAGCTCTCCATGCCACTGGAATCAAGCTATCCTGGCTGAAGAGGGGTAAAACCCCGAAACCGGTCCAAGGATGCTTGTTTCCAGTTCAGTGAGGACCTGTCCTGGCAGTTCGGGCTGGACTGTTCCCATTGGGCACAGGGTCAAGACTGATTTGCATATGGCTGGGTCCAAACTGGAATGGCATGTTGATAAAAAAAACGATGGATTTAGGCCCAGATCTCTGTACTGGGGTGAGTGTGTGACATTGTTCTGCATTCTGTCCATCAATAGTTATTTTTGCATTTGTCACCACAAGTGGGATGGGTATGCTCAGATGTGAGTACCATGCTCTCCATGCCACTGGAATCAAACTATCCTGGCTGAAGAGGGGTGAAACTAAGAAACTGGTTGTGGATGCTTGTTTCCAGTCCAGGGAGGACCTGGCCTGGCAGTTCGGGCTTGACTGTTCCATTTGGGGGCAGGGTCAAGACTGATTTGCATATGGCTGGGTCTAAACTGGAATAGCATGGTGAGCAAAAAAACAATGGATTTAGGCCCAGATCTCTGTACTGGGGTGAGTGTATGACATTGTTGTGCATTCTGTCCATCAATAGTTCTTTTTGCATTTGTCACACCGAGTGGGACAGGGGTATGCTCAGACGTGAGTCTCGTGATCTCCATGCCATGCGAATCAAGATTTCCTGGCTGTAGAGGGGTGAAACCCCAAAACCTGTCCTAGGATGCTTGTTTCGAGTACAGCGAGGACCTGGCCTGGCAGTTCAGCTGGACTGTTCCCGTTGGGCGCAGGGTCAACACTGATTTGCATGTGGCTGGGTCCAAACTGGAATGGCATAGTGAGCAAAACAACAATGGATTTAGGCCCAGATCTCTGTACTGGGGTGAGTGTATGACATTGTTCTGCATTTTGTCCATCAATACATTTTTTTGCGTTTGTCACCTTGAGTGGGACGGGTATGCTCAGACGTGGGTCCCGTGATCTCCACGCCACTGGAATCAAGCTATCCTGGATGAAGAGGGGTAAAACTCCAAAACTGGTCCTAGGATGCTTGTTTCCAGTCCAGGGAGAGCCTGGCGTGGTAGTTTGGGCTGGACTATTCCCATTGGGCGCAGGGTCAACACTGATTTGCATATTGCTGGGTCCAAACTGGAATGGCATGGTGAGCAAAAAAACAATGGATTTAGGCCCAAATCTCTGTACTGGGGTGAGTGTATGACATTATTGTGCATTCTGTCCATCAATAGTTCTTTTTGCATTTGTCACACCGAGTGGGACAGGGGTATGCTCAGTTGTGAGTCCCACGCTCTCCATGCCACTGGAATCAAGCTATCCTGGCTGAAGAGAGGTGAAACCCCGAAATCAGTCCTAGGATGATTGCTTCCAGTCCACGGAGGACCTGGCCTGGCAGTTTGGGCTGGACTGTTCCCATTGGGCGCAGGGTCAAGACTGATTTGCATATGGCTGGGTCTAAACTGGAATAGCATGGTGAGCAAAAAAACAATGGATTTAGGCCCAGATATCTGTAGTGGGGTGAGTGTATGACATTGTTCTGCATACTGTCAATCAGTAGTTCTTTTTGCGTTTGTCAGCTCTAGTGGGACGGGTATGCTCAGACTTGAGTCCCGTTTTCTCCATGCCACTGGAATCAAGCTATCTTGGATGAAGAGGGGTAAAACCCCAAAACTGGTCCTAGGATGCTTGTTTCCAGTCCAGGGAGAACCTGGTGTGGTAATTTGGGCTGGACTATTCCCATGGGGCGCATGGTCAACACTGATTTGCATATTGCTGGGTCCAAACTGGAATGGCATGGTGAGCAAAAAAACAATGGATTTAGGCCCAAATCTCTGTACTGGGGTGAGTGTATGACATTATTGTGCATTCTGTCCATCAATAGTTCTTTTTGCATTTGTCACACCGAGTGGGACAGGGGTATGCTCAGTTGTGAGTCCCACGCTCTCCATGCCACTGCAATCAATCTATCCTGGCTGAAGAGGGGTGAAACCCGAACCCGGTCCTAGGATGCTTGTTACCATCCCAGGGAGGACCTGTCCTGGCCGTTCAGGCTGGACTGTTCCCATTTGGCGCAGGGTCAAGAATGATTTGCATATGGCTGGGTCCAAACTCGAATGGCATGGTGATAAAAAAAACAATGGATTTAGGACCAGATCTCTACACTGGGGTGAGTGTGTGACATTGTTCTGCATTCTGTCCATCAATAGTTCTTTTTGCATTTGTCACACCGAGTGGGACAGGGGTATGCTGAGACGTGAGTCCCAAGCTCTCCATGCCACTGGAATCAAGATACCCTGGCTGAGGAGGGGTAAAACCCCGAAACTGGTCCAAGGATTCTTGTTTCCAGTTCAGGGAGGACCTGTCCTGGCAGTTCGGGCTGGACTGTTCCCATTGAGCGCAGGGTCAAGACTGATTTGCATATGGCTGGGTCAAAACTGGAATGGCATGAGAGCAAAAAAGCAATGGATTTAGGCCCAGATGTTTGTACTGGGGTGAGTGTATGACATTGTTCTGCAATCCGTCCTTCAATAGTTCTTTTTGCACTTGTCTCCCCGAGTAGGACAGATATGCTCAGACGTGAGGCCTGTGATCTCCATGCCATGCGAATCAAGCTTTCCTGGCTTTAGAGGGGTGAAACCCCAAAACCGGTCCCAGGATGCTTGTTTCCAGTACAGCGAGGACCTGGCCTGGCAGTTCGGGTGGGACTGTTCACATTAGGCACAGGGTCAAAACTGATTTGTTTATCGCTGAGTCCAAACTGGATGTGCTTGGTGAGCAAAAAAACAATGGATTTAGGCCCAAATCTCTGTACTGGGGTGAGTGTATGACATTGTTCTGCATACTGTCCATCAATAGTTCTTTTTGCGTTTGTCACCTCGAGTGGGACAGGTATGCTCAGACGTGAGTCCCGTGCTTTTCACTTCACTGGAATCAAGCTATCCTGGCTGAAGAGGGGTGAAACCCTGAAACCGGTCCTAAGATGCTTGTTTCCAGTCCAGGGAGGACCTGGCCTGGTAGTTCGGGCTGGACTGTTCCCATTGGGGGCAGGGTCAAGACTGATTTGCATATGGCTGGGTCCAAACTGTAATGGCATGGTAGCAAAAAAGCAATGGATTTAGGCCCAGGTCTTTGTACTGGGGTGAGTGTATGACATTGTTCTGCAATCTGTCCTTCAATAGTTCTTTTTGCACTTGTCTACCCGAGTAGGATGGATATGCTCAGACGTGAGTCCTGTGATCTCCATGCCATGCGAATCAAGATTTCCTGGCTGTAGAGGGGTGAAACCCCAAAACCTGTCCTAGGATGCTTGTTTCGAGTACAGCGAGGACCTGGCCTGGCAGTTCAGCTGGACTGTTCCCGTTGGGCACAGGGTCAACACTGATTTGCATGTGGCTGGGTCCAAACTGGAATGGCATAGTGAGCAAAACAACAATGGATTTAGGCCCAGATCTCTGTACTGGGGTGAGTGTATGACATTGTTCTGCATTCTGTCCATCAATAATTCTTTTTGCGTTTGTCACCTTGAGTGGGACGGCTATGCTCAGACGTAGGTCCCGTGATCTCCATGCCACTGGAATCAAGCTATCCTGGATGAAGAGGGGTAAAACTCCAAAACTGGTCCTAGGATGCTTGTTTCCAGTCCAGGGAGAACCTGGCGTGGTAGTTTGGGCTGGACTATTCCCATTGGGCGCAGGGTCAACACTGATTTGCATATTTCTGGGTCCAAACTGGAATGGCATGGTGAGCAAAAAAACAATGGATTTAAGCCCAGATCTCTGTACTGGGGTGAGTGTATGACATTGTTGTGCATTCTGTCCATCAATAGTTCTTTTTGCATTTGTCACACCGAGTGGAACAGGGGTATGCTCAGATGTGAGTCTCAAGCTCTCCATGCCACTGGAATCAAGCTATCCTGGCTGAAGAGGGGTGAAACCCCGAAACCGGTCCAAGGATGCTTGTTTCCTGTTCAGGGAGGACCTGTCCTGGCAGTTCGGGCTGGACTGTTCCCATTGGGCGCAGGGTCAATACTGATTGCATTTGGCTGGGTCCAAACTGGAATGGCATGGTGAGCAAAAAAACGATGGAGTTAGGCCGAGTTCTCAGTACTGGGGTGAGTGTATGACATTGTTCTGCATTGTGTCCATCAATAGTTCTTTTTGCATTTGTCATCTCGATTGGGACGAGTATGCTCAGACGTGAGTCCCATGCTCTCCATGCCACTGGAATCAAGCTATCCTGGCTGAAGAGGGGTGAAACCCCGAAATCAGCTCTCCATGCCACTGGAATCAAGCTATCCTGGCTGAAGAGGGATGAAACCCCGAAACCGGTCTAAGGATGCTTATTTCCAGTTCAGGGAGGACCTGTCCTGGCAGTTCGGGCTGGACTAATCCCATTGGGCGCAGGGTCAAAACTGATTTGCATATTGCTGGGTCCAAACTGGAATGGCATGGTGAACAAAAAAACAATGATTTAGGACCAAATCTCTGTACTGAGGTGAGTGTATGACATTGTTTTGCATACTGTCCATCAATAGTTCTTTTTGCGTTTGTCACCTCGAGTGGGACAGGTATGCTCAGACGTGAGTCCCGTGGTTTTTACTTCACTGGAATCAAGCTATCCTGGCTGAAGAGGGGTGACACCCTGAAACTGGTCCTAGGATGCTTGTTTCCAGTCCTGGGAGGACCTGGCCTGGCAGTTCAGGCTGGACTAATCCCATTGGGCGCAGGGTCAAAACTGATTTGCATATTGCTGGGTCCAAACTGGAATGGCATGGTGAAGAAAAAAACAATGATTTAGGCCCAAATCTCTGTACTGAGGTGAGTGTATGACATTGTTCTGCATTCTGTCCGTCAATAGTTCTTTTTGTATTTGTCACCCCGAGTGGGACAGGTATGGTCAGATGTGAGTCCTGTGCTCTCCATGCCACTGTAATCAAGCTATTCTGGCTGAAGAGGGGTGAAACCCTGAAACCGGTCCTAGGATGGTTGCTTCCAATCCAGGGAGGACCTGGCCTGGCAGTTCAGCTGGACTGTTCCCATTGGGCGCAGGGTCAAGACTGATTTGCATATGGCTGGGTCCAAACTAGAATGGCATAGTGAGCAAAACAACGATGGATTTAGGCCCAGATCTCTGTACTGGGGTGAGTGTATGACATTGTTCTGCATTCTGTCCATCAATAATTCATTTTGCGTTTGTCACCTTGAGTGGGACGGGTATGCTCAGACGTGAGTCCCGTGCTCTCCATGCCACTGGAATCAAGCTATCCTGGATGAAGAGGGGTAAAACCCCGAAACTGGTCCTAGGATGCTTGTTTCCAGTCCAGGGAGAACCTGGCATGGTAGTTTGGGCTGGACTATTCCCATTGTGCGCAGGGTCAACACTGATTTGCATATTGCTGGGTCCAAACTGGAATGGCATGTTGAACAAAAAAACAATGATTGTGGCCCAAATCTCTGTACTGAGGTGAGTGTATGACATTGTTTTGCATGCTGACCATCAATAGTTCTTTTTGCGTTTGTCACCTCGAGTGGGACAGGTATGCTCAGACGTGAGTCCCGTGGTTTTTACTTCACTGGAATCAAGCTATCCTGGCTGAAGAGGGGTGACACCCTGAAACTGGTCCTAGGATGCTTGTTTCCAGTCCAGGGAGGACCTGGCCTGGCAGTTCAGGCTGGAATAATCCCATTGGGCGCAGGGTCAAAACTGATTTGCATATTGCTGGGTCCAAACTGGAATGGCATGGTGAACAAAAAAACAATGATTTAGGCCCAAATCTCTGTACTGAGGTGAGTGTATGACATTGTTCTGCATTCTGTCCGTCAATAGTTCTTTTTGTATTTGTCACCCCGAGTGGGACAGGTATGGTCAGATGTGAGTCCTGTGCTCTCCATGCCACTGTAATCAAGCTATTCTGGCTGAAGAGGGGTTGAACCCCGAAACCGGTCCTAGGATGGTTGCTTCCAATCCAGGGAGGACCTGGCCTGGCAGTTCAGCTGGACTGTTCCCATTGGGCGCAGAGTCAAGACTGATTTGCATATGGCTGGGTCCAAACTGGAATGGCATAGTGAGCAAAACAACGATGGATTTAGGCCCAGATCTCTGTACTGGGGTGAGTGTATGACATTGTTCTGCATTCTGTCCATCAATAATTCATTTTGCGTTTGTCACCTTGAGTGGGACGGGTATGCTCAGACGTGAGTCCCGTGCTCTCCATGCCACTGGAATCAAGCTATCCTGGATGAAGAGGGGTAAAACCCCGAAACTGGTCCTAGGATGCTTGTTTCCAGTCCAGGGAGAACCTGGCATGGTAGTTTGGGCTGGACTATTCCCATTGGGCGCAGGGTCAAGACTGATTTGCATATTGCTGGATCCAAACTGGAATGGCATGGTGAGCAAAAAAAGGATGGATTTAGGCCCAGATCTCTGTACTGGTGTGAGTGTATGACATTGTTCCGCATTCTGTCCATCAATAGTTCTCTCTCTTTTTCCATAGGATAACCTGGCAATTGTTTATGAATGCATACCTTTTGCTAGGAATTAAAGAAATAGTCATTTAAGGACTTGGGAGACTGGTGATGATCAATTCAACCATATGCCATGGTTGAATGTATCCTACAATATACAGAAAATACGTTATAAGACTTTCTTCTCTGTAAGCCAACATTCAGCCTTCTGTGGTCTTCCCTGATTTGTCAGAGTCAACAGGATTAGCCAGGCTGCGTTAATGAAGTGCTAAGTGGCTCAGCCCAAGAGAATCTATATGTTGGAGAGAGCTCTGCTACACAGGAATGCCAGAGTAGGGGGGATGGGTCGTAAAGCATATGCTACAAATGAGAAATATGGCAGGTAGGGAATACCTGGTCCACCTACGCCCAGCCCCTCTAACCCAGCCAGATGACAGGCTTACGGGTGGAATTCACATATGGTAGGGGGAGGAGATATGTGGAAATTAGCCATACTGGAAGTGGGTTAACTAGTTCTTGCTCCTCTGAATTTGCTGAGTTTTGGAGGAATAGTGCTTTATGGAAGAAGATTATGCCACACTTTGGCGGAAATGGTTATGCTCTGAGGTGTTGCCAATCACCTCACTGGACAGGAGTGTTCTCCTGCTTGAACCCAGAGAACACTGAATAAATATATGAGAGGAGAAGAGCCTGTCAGATCTGCTGGTTGAAACTAAGAGAAGAAGAAGAAGGCTAGCCAAGCTGAAAACCTGATTTGCACCATCAGGCCCAGCATTCTGACTGACTGTGCCTGCTGCATTATATGGAACCACCTCCTTTGGATGTACCTTGCTTCAAGAGGAATAAAGAGTGGTCGCCCTGCAATTCACAGGTTAACAGAGCTCACCTCGATGATCACCACCAAGAATGACTTGTCTGGAGTGCGTCCAATGAATTTGCAATGGTTTTGTCCAGGTTCATTGTGGGAATTGTGGTCCCAAACATCCAGATTCCAGACCCCTGAATTGTGCTTTAGACACTTTGGATGCAGAGGGACCTCAGGAATATTTTCTAAAAGTTGCAGAAGTTTGGGACAAATTTGGAAAAAAGCTCCATAAAGGGACCAACTCAACTTCGAGATCCAAGCCGGCCACCATAAAAAGCGAGCCAGCCTGACCCGCTAGTTCATCCCACTGTAAAGCTACGGAGGTCCGACTTCCAGAGTTTGACCGGTAGCTCCCTGGAAAGTAAGCTTCTGAACCCTCTCTGAACCTAGACTGGTGAAGAGCATTGAGTGACCCCGGCAGAAAAAGCTATAGAAAAGTTACTAAGTCAGAAGATAAAATATCAACCAAGGCCTACTGCAAGGCTTTATCCCAGCAGGACTCCATTGCAGTCGGGCTGAAACTTTGACTATGTCCTGGTAAAGTGCAACCAGATATCTCAGAGCGGCTCAATAGGCTTTTAAGTGATATATAGCAATACATCTTAAAAAAAACATATCCCCGGCTCCCTACATTGGATTTTTGTCATTTCAATGTCTTTTTAAAGATACATTAGTTCCTATTTATATACATTGTGTGTTGTGTTTTAATTATTTACTGAATTAGCGTTCTTTGGTGCTTTACATACCTGTCTCCTAAGTTAAGCCTGCCTGCTCGCAGCCAAGCTAGCCAGGGTTGAGCATGGGAATAATTTATTGGGACCTAGATGCACATTTAAGACTACTAATAACCCACTTTTCAACACCACGTCATATCAGATTTCAGTGGCCTCATTTTTCCTTAATCTTCCCAAGCACTTTATTATTCCTAAACTAAAATCTCTAATTCCTGGTTGCTTACTTTTCCTTTTTTTTCTACCACCCATGTCCCGCACCCCACATTGTAGCTACTGGCTTGCCATTTCCTTTCCTACTTTTTGAAATTTCTGTAGGTTTGGACCTCTGCTCTTTTCTCTGGTTCCTTACCTCAGCTGAAATATATAAAACAAGTGATAAATGGAATGATTGAATTAATCTCAGTAACTGGTAATTACTCAGGACATATCTCAGTCTAACATTTTTCAGCATGCCATGCCGCCTCCTTTTGTACCTAGCGTATGCAAATCATTCTTGATCCTGCTACAATAGGAACAGGGCACCCTGAATTGCCTAGTTAGTGACTCCCTGAAACACAAAACAAGCAATCCAACACTAGCTTTGCTCTCATTAAGGTCATTAGTCGGTTATAGCTTAGCAACGGTGCTACAGTGTGCTCAAGACCCACGTCTGGGCATACCTAACCCACTTAGGGCATCACACTGAAGTATAAAAAAAAGTGATGGATGGAATGCTTGTATTAATCTCAGCAACTACTAATCGCTCAGTGCAGCATCCAAGTCCATCGTTATTTTGCACACTGTGTCACCTCAATTTGGACCTAGCCATATGCAAATCATTCTGGATCTTGCTCCAATAGGAACAGCCCAGCCCCAATTAAAAGGCCAGGTCCTCCCTGTACTGGATTCCAAGCAACCAAAGACTTGTTTCACCGTTATTAGGGCTCATTAGTTAAGTATAGGTTGATTCCACCGGCACAGTGTACATTGGACCTACATCTGGGCATACGCATCCCAATTAAGGCCCACACTAAAGTATACTAAAAAGTGATGAACAGACAGAATGCTTGACTTAATCTTATACACTGGTAAGTATTTAATGTTGTATCCGAGTCCCTCATTATTTTGCACACCATGCCACCCCAGTTTGGACCAAGCTATATGCAAATAAGTGTCAACCCTAATCCAATAGGTACAGTTTAGCCTGAACTGCCAGGCTAGGTGCTCCCAGAAACAGAGCATCTCTGCAGCCCTATTCCAGCTGGCATCCTGAGTCAGTGATGGTGATCTCTTTGCCTCTGTGAAGTTTGCTATTTGCGGCTGTGATTCTCAGTTACGATCAACAAATCCCAAACGGTGTGGCATGCAAATGGGAAATTAGATTTCAGTATTAACAAATTGTCATGCTTAACAATTTATGATTTGGTTTAAAGAGGCTTTGTACATAATGGTTTGCAATTAAGAACTTATGATTCATTGATTTTTGTCATTTCCAAATCACATATTCAATGGCTTGTGCCTCAAGCCAATATTTGCAACAGCAAGGAGGATTGGTTTCTCACTGCTGTGTGAATTTGAGTATTTGTGCACCCTAACTTCAATGTTAAGCTCACCCTCTTTCCAATTTCTTCATTATCTTCTTCAATTCTAGTTCTGCGACTTGCTGACGGAATAGACCAATGTTCAGGCCGAGTTGAAATTTTTCACCGCGGTGCCTGGGGAACAGTGTGCGATGATAACTGGGATTTAAACGATGCAGAAGTCGTATGTCGACAGCTTGGATGTGGAAAGGCTCTAACATATACTAGCAGCGCCTATTTTGGCCAGGGCACTCTCAGTATTCTCCTGGATGAAGTAGAGTGCCATGGAACCGAATCCTTCCTGTGGAATTGCCCCAACAAAGGCTGGTACATCCATAATTGTGCCCACACTGAAGATGCTGGGGTGATCTGCTCAGGTATGTTGTATTCAAGCTACCTCTATATGACTTTGCCTTTAACCTAGCAGGTGGGTGATAGATATGTGTTAGAAATTGAGTTTATGGTTGGCAGAGGTATACACTCTGTCCAGGCAGGAACCACAATCCTAGTCAGGGTAAGTCACAAACACACCCTAAATAAATCTGTGCTCACCACCTGGTAGCTTGGCACAGAGCAGTCAGGCTTAACTTTAAAAGCAATGTGTAAATATTTTGTGCATCACTTCAAACAGTAAATCAGTAAAAATTTCAAACCAAAACACACCACACCTGGTTAGGAAAAATAGAGCTTAATTTAATATATAAAACAAGACCAACATGACAAAAATCCTGTTAACAGAATCGGACGTATACATTTTAAAGAATAAACTGTAAAATAGCACTTAAATGCAAAAAACACCAGCCAGGAATGGCTGGTTGCGCTGGACCGGGACAAAGTCAAAAGTTGAGACCGACCACGATGAAGCACAGGCCTACTACAGGGACCAAGCTTGGCCTCCAGAAAAAGACCTTAGTTCGCGTTGCATCAACGCCGAGGGAGATGCGGAGTGCAGGCGAGGAGATGCTTCGACGACTGTAAACGCAGTCAAGGCGATGCATCAGTTCTGAGACGTGCAATGGTGAAGATGCATTCACAGTGGAGCTGATATGCCGAGACAGATCTTGGCAATGGTAGTGATGCGTCCTCAGTGAGTGAGGTGCTCTTGTTTGGAAACCCTGCATCTCCCGCAATGCTTCAGTGCTGGTCTTCTTGATGGCAATGCAACAGCTCAAAGCTGCACAGTAGACATGGATGTGGGGATTTTGCTGGTTTTACACCATTAGGTCCACTTCCAAGGGTCTAGGACTGGGCCGGCATCACTTAGCAGGAGAGACTCACAGCTGGCAGGGTCCAAGGGCAGAGGCAAGTAAGTTGGACGTCTTTTATGTCCCTGAGACTTCATATTAGTAAACCAGCAAACTAACCCTAGTATTCTGGGTTCTGAGTTCAAGTGATGTGGGTCCAGTCATTCTCATTCAGGTAAGGAGGACAGCAGGTTAGCACAGCAAGAAAGCAGTGCTTCCAGAGCAGCAGTCCAGCAGAGTGGCAGTTGTTAAGGAGCACAACAGTCCTTCCTGGCAGAGTAGCCACTGGTCCAAGAGTGTATTTAAGTGGTAGGGTCTGAAGTTCAGTTCTTATACCCAGTGGTGCATTTGAAGTGGGAGAGACTTCAAAGAAGGGTATTTGAAGTGCACAGAGGTCCTCCCTTTCTGCCCTGGCTCCAGACTAACTTTAGAGGGTTATGCAGCCCTTTGTGTGGGACAAGATACATCCTATTCAGGTCTAAGTGTGAGGCTGTGTCCAGCTCCTCCTTCCTATCCTGCCCAGGATGGCCCACCAGGAAACAACTCATACCTAGCTCCCATTATGTGCGACTGTCTAGGATGAATAAACAAAGCCCAACAGTCACCCTACTCAGACATTCAATCAGAAATAGGCTACAAGAGAAGAAAATTGCCAACTTTCTAAAAGTGACATTTACAAAATTGTAATGATAAACTCAAATTTGCCATTCAAGGGTATTTATCATTACGACTGCATAGGTATCAACCATGACACATCTACCCCCTCTCAATTAGGAATTGCAGCGTATTAAATGTAGTAGGGAATCCCCAATATTATCCTATGAGAGGGGTAGGCCTCACAGTAGTAAAAAATTATTTGGGAGTTTTTCATTTCCAGGACGTCAAACGTAAAAGTACATGTCCTACCTTTTATTTACACATTGCCCTGCCCTATGGCCTACCTTAAGGGTGATTTATATGCAATAAAAGGAGACCTTAAGGCTTGGTAATGGTTTTAAATGTGAAGTTGACATGGCGCTGTAACACTGCATTTAGGCTGCAAGGGCAGGCCTAGTGAATGATTTAAAGTGCTACCTAAGTGGTTGGCACAGTAAGTGCTGAAGGCCTACTGGTAGCATTTAATTTACAGGCCTTAGGTATATGGCATACCACTTTACAAGGCACCTACATATGCCAATTTGGATATGAGCCAATGTTACCAGGTTTTAGGCAGAGAGCACATGCACTTTTAGCGCTGGCTAGCCGTAGTAAAGGGCCCAGAGTCCTAAAGCCAACAAAAACAAATTCAGCAAACATTGGAGGAAAAAGGTAAAAAGTTTGGTGATGACCCCGCATAAAGGTCCAGGTCCAATAATATGTATATGAGAAATGTATGCATTTTGTAAATAAGTGATATACACTCACAAATAAGTAAGTGACTACTACTGCCTACTGTGCTAAAGAGTGCCAAAGCAAATCATTTAGGAAACGACAAAACAAATGGAATACAATTTCAATGCCAGATACCTCCATTAGTGTATGGTACTGGGAAATGGTCCATGCAATAGTTACGCTTCTCAGCACTGTGAGCACCCCAGCTGAGAAAGCCTGCAAACTTGTGAAGTCGTTGCTAGCTGGTTCTCTCTGGCATGTTGGAAACCCGGCTACTTACCCTCTAGCAGGGAGTAGGATTACAGATATCCTTAAATTCTTTTTCGTTGTTGTTAAATATTGTATATCAAAGATTCATAAAGCAATAACAATATACGTAACAATTACAGTAGGGTAGGTATACAAGTCTGGAGTATTTGCAAATATTCAAGGAATTGGAATAAAAGAGAAGTTAATAAATTTAACAAAATATATCAATTTATATAAAAAGAGAAAGAGATAGAAGAAAAGAAAAGAAAAAAGTAGGGGTTACTGATGAAACAGTAGTTATTCTGTGTTCGACCATGTTAACATAGTTAATTTTGAAGTATCTTTCCAACAGGAGAGTATAACCTTGAAGGCAAGTGCATTAAAAAGATCAAGTAACAAAGGATAGGGGGACAAGCGATCAAAATTAGACAACATAGATACTAAAAAAACACTTTGGATTGTTAGTTGAATATGAAATTGGAAAATCTTTTAACATTTGGACCAGATAGCGTTCCAAAAATTAAACACATGAGAGCAGGATAAAGTTAATGGGTTAAAGTACCATTGGAAATGGAAAACAAGCAAAATAGTGGAGAAGCAGATGGATCAAATTCATATACACACTCAAGAGGGATAATAGCTCTATTATAAAGAAAAAGTAGCGATTGACTAATATGCTCAGCTTTGGAAGTATTGAACACGTTGAGACATATTTTATCCCACTGATGAACAGAAAATTATATAAACAGGTCATTTTCCCATAATATTTCTATAGAGTTTTTGATTCACACAGAAGATGGTAATAGTAACATTTTGTAAATAAAAGCTGCTTTTGGAATAGTGTCGTGATTAATAATATCCAACAGTAACAGAGGTGTGAGTGGCTGCGGTAGGAGGGAAATAGTGAGCCTTTAAAAAGGGCTGAAAAAGAAAAAATATTAATTCACATTCCTTTAAAAAATAAGTAGGTAAGTTTTATTGTGTTTGTAGCTGGGGGAAAGGTTTAACAGAGTTATGTCTTACCAATTGGTGGACAAACATGATACCCTTCTCTTTCCAGTGTTTGGAATAATATGATTTGTGGTGAAATTGAATAAACTTATTATACCAAATTGAAGTGGATAGAAAGCATTGTTGAATGTCGAAACTAGCTGAGAATACTGTATATACCAAATGCTGGGAGTACTTTACTGTAGGGTTCTTAGAAATTAAAGTACTTTTAGATATGTAAATCACACATTTGAATGAAAAATCCTTCAGTAATGAACATTCAAATACAATCCAACGTGGCATAGAAGAGTCTTGAAAGTAATTAATGAAGGTGTAACATTGTCAAATTTAAAAAGCGGATTGATATAGTTTAAAATCAGGGAATTGGACACTATCTTCATTCTTAGGGCATTTATGTTTCAACAAGGCAATGCGTGAAAGTTTGTTGTTCCTAAGAAATTTGTGACAAACAGAGTTAATCTGTGAAAAACAATAATTCAGTATTTTAAAAGGTAACATTAAAATTATATATAGGACGTGACACAATCATCATTTTAAGGGTGTCTAAGCTGCCCCACCATGATAAATGAAGAGGAGACCAGGATGTGAGTAACTACTGTATTTCAAGTTTTAAAATGTTAACATTATGGCTAATCATGTTAGAAATATTAGGGGAAAACCACCAACCAAGTATTTAATTCTGGAAGGGCACCATGTAAAGTTAGTATTCGCAAACATATACTGATAACAGAAGGAATTCAATTCTAAAATTTCAGTCTTTGAAAAGTTGAGTTTGTATCTTGAAGTAGTACAGTATAAATTGATCTCTTGCTAAAAAAAAAGGGTCTATAGAGGATAAGGGTTTGGACATGTAAATAAGAACATTTTTAGTAGAAGCCGAAAGCATAGATTCAAAGGAGGTGTTTTTAATCCGGAGATTTGTGTGTTACAGTGGATGCATTCAAGAAATGGTTCTTGACAAAGAATATAAAGCAAAGTGGAGAGGGTACAACCTTGCCTGGTACCTCTATGCAAATTAAAGTATGGGGAGAAATGACCATTAACAAAAACACTAGCTCGAGGGACACAATATAATCATTTTAAGAATGAATCAAATCTGGGACCAAACCAATGGAGAGTGGTAAACATAAATTGCCAACCGATGCGATCAAATACTTTTTCAGCATGAAGGGATAAGGCAGCAAGAGGGGGTATGCTAATTTTTAGACAACGTAGGAATATTAGAGAACATTCGGACATTATCCACTGCAAGTCTACTCTTATGAAACCAGATTGATCAGGTTTGACAAGAAGGGGTGCATCGGTTTCTAGGGGAGATGCTAGAATCTTGGCAAACATTTTGCAATCTTAATTATAGGTCGATAGGTTTTACGTGAGGTGGGGGTCTTTATCTTACTTAGGGTTGATAACATTCAGGGACTCTAGAAAGGCCTTTGAATTCAAAAGAAAAGAGTGAAAAATCTCTAACAATTAGGGGGCAAAAAAAGATGAAAAATAGGAAATGAATTCTATTGAAAATCTGTTGAGCAGGAGTTTTACCTGTTTTTAAAGATTTGATGGCATCAATGACTTTGAGAAGGGTTATGTCAGGTTGGACAGGCACAAGCATCAAGGTAGGATTTTGCTAGTCCTTAATTGCGATAATTAAGGAATCACAATTAAGGACTAGCAAAACTCTATGGATGTAGGAATCGCTATAAAAATAGCGATTCCTACACATTCCTTATTTGCGACTCGCGAATTGTGAGTCACAAATAAGGAATGGCTTCCCATTAATTTTTATGGGCCTAAAGGCCCATAGGAATTAATGGGAAATTGCATACGCAATTTGCGAGTACCAATAGGTCCTCGCAAATTGCGCATGCAATTTCAGGGTGCAAGGATGTCAAAAGGACACCCTGTTGCACCCCTGAAAATGATCTGTGCACATATGTTGCGCACACACATGACCTTAAGGCATGAAACTTTTGCAAATTACCTTGAAGTTCAACTTCATGGTAATTTGCGCCCCCTATTAGTGAAATCGCTATTCTTTTTACTTAATTGCATTGCATATAAGGAATTGTAAATTGCAATTCCTGAAATGCAAGCGCAATTTAAGGAATCGCAAAAAATTTCGATTTTTTAAATTGCGAGGGGCAAGTTCTTTCATGCATCGCAAAAGCTAATTTTGCGATCGCAAATGGCCGATTTTTGCGAATCGCACCATTTGCGATTTCAAAAAGCTTTGATGCATGTGCCTGCTAATGCTTTGAAGGTATCAAGACTGGAAGGAGGATTTGGGAGGCCATTAAAATGTATTTCCACAGCAGGTCTAAGGGTATGGTATCTCCTATATATATTAGGATGGGGAAAACATTGGAAATATCAGAGTCAGAGGACTCAATGCTGTTAATAAATTCAATGTGAATGTGTCATATATTGTTATGCAGTAATTTAATTTTTAAGTAATTAGCCCACATTTTACCCGCATTATTTTGACCTATGTAGAATTTAGATTTACGTTAAGCAAGGTGTTCCATGCATCAATAGTAGCAACATTATCGAGATTAGGTTTACCTGTAATTAGTTCACATACAACGGATGAAGATTTAGAGGTAAAGTAAGTATGTTCAAGAGTGTTAATTTGCTGAAGCAATTTACGGTATTGGGAATTTAACTTCTTTTTCCTTTTAGCTGAATAAGCAACAGTGAAAGCCTGACAGGAGGCTTTTAAAGCATCCCAATTATTAGGAATGGAGGTGCCAATGGAGTACTTAATTTGAAAAAGATTCCTTAATAAAGGCAGTGACTTATTGGAGTGATTGAGGGATGAATGAAAAAAAGCTAAAACAGGGGCATGATCTGAAATAAAAATGTAACAAATTTCTGATGATTGTCTAGAAGGAAAAAAGGACCTACGGCCACATGCATCAAGTGAATTTGGAGTCGCAAACGGTGCGAATCGGAAAAATCGGCCATTTACGATTCCAAATTCACTTTTTGGTATGCATGAAACAATTTTCAAAGAACCGCAATTTTTTGAATTTCCAAAAAATGAGATTGCATTTAAGGAATCGAATTTGTGCGATTCCTTAAATTCAATGCATGTATTTTTTTAAAAATGCGAATTTGGAAATAGGAGGTGCAAATTACCACGAGGTTGACCCTCGTGTTAATTTGCAAAATCTTTCAAAAATGCTCAAAAAAGCATTTTTGAAAGTGTCATGTTACACACACACATGTCCTTTGGACATGTGTGTGTGAAACTTGCACTTAAAAAAACATTTCAAGGGTGCAGGGGGGGGGGGGTTCTTTGGATCCCCCTCAGCGCCCTTGAAATGCATCAACAAATTGCGATTCGCAAATTAAAAAAATGCAAAAAGGCATTCGGCCACATACATCATTGTAGGTTTTAGCAATTCCTAAATTGCTAAAATTAAGGAATCGCATTTCTTAATTTTCGGTATTTGCGATTCCTTAATTGCGAATCGCAATTAAGGAATGGCATTACATTGATTCCTATGGGCCTAGAGGCCCATAGGAATCAATGCCTTTTTGCATTTTTTTAATTTGCGAATCGCAATTTGTTGATGCATTTCAAGGGTGCTGAGGGGGTCCAAAGGACCCTCCCTGCACCCTTGAAATGTTTTTTTAAGTGCAAGTTTCACACACACACAGGACATGTGTGTGTGTAACATGACACTTTCAAAAATGCTTTTTTGAGCATTTTTGAAAGATTTCGCAAATTAACACAAGGGTCAACCTCGTGTTAATTTGCACCTCCTATTTCCAAATTCGCATTTTTTTAAAAATTCATGCATTGCATTTAAGGAATCGCACAAATGCGATTCCTTAAATGCAATCGCATTTTTTGGAAATGCAAAAAATTGCGGTTCTTTGAAAATTGTTTCATGCATACTAAAAAGTGAATTTGGAATCGCAAATGGCCAATTTTTCCGATTCGCAACGTTTGCGACTCCAAATTCACTTGATGCATGTGGCCGATTGATTCCTATGGGCCTCTAGGCCCATTGGAATCAATTTAATGCCATTCCTTAATTGCGATTCGCAATTAAGGAATCGCAAATACCGAAAATTAAGAAATCCTAAAAAGTTTAAAGATTTCTTGATGCATAGGATTTTGCAATTCCTAAATTTGCGATTCCTTAATCCTACAATGATGCATGTGGCCGCATGTAACTAATTTACAGTACAGTCTAGACATGGGATGGTGTGCATTGGAAAAACACATGTATCAAGGTTACAAGTTTTCCATACATCAAATAATGGAAGAGAGGTAATGGCATTAATTGATAAAATCTGTACATTTAGCGATTTATGACATAAAATGGCCACACCACACTTCTGAATATTTGCGAGAGAAAAAACAACCTGGCCAGCCCATTGGCGCTTTAACATAAGCGATTCAACATCATTACAATGACTTTTCTGAAAAAGACAATGTGTGAATTAAGTTTCAAGAGATGAGAGAGTACCTTGTGTCTTTTGACTTGATGTCTCAGACCATAAACATTCCACTAAACAACATTAAAGATATTGGGGTAAACGGATAGGGAAACAGGAACATGGATGACAAGCTGCAAAAGTGGAGAAGGGAAATGAAAAGACGCTGGGGTTATTTTCGCGGGAAAATAACCCTTTGTTAACGTGGAATTCACAACACCGCGGTACCATGCAATGGTTTGCTGAAAGCGCGGCCAATGTCCGCAATACAACCACTGCAGGGAGAAAAAAACACAGGCCCCAACACAAAAAGACATGCGATGAGCCCATTCGCGATGAGGAAAGCAGGGATAAGCACCGCCAGGCACGCGACACACACAGAAGTAAAAACCACACTGCCCGAAAGGGAGAAGGGGGAGCCAAATCAGAGCCGAAGGGACATCCCAGACACACAATGCAGCACACACACATAGGAAGCAGAGCACCCCATCATCGAACATAGGGGTTCATTATGATCGCGGATGGACTTGAGTTCGTCCGCGACCATCGAGGAGGAGGGAACCTCCGCATGGCCTGCGGTTTTCCCTCCTCTCCAATTAGGATGTGACCGCCACCCTGGCGGTCACATCCTCTATTTTTAACATTGTGGCGGGTGCAGCTTCAAGCAATGTTAAAAATGCATACATTGCATTTGTATGCAGAAAGCGGCAGGCACCGCGCGGTGCCTGCTGATTACTGCATACAAATGCAGGGGGGTACCATAGGTACCCCCCATGTGCACCCCCCACCCCCCTTCACCCAGGGGGCCCGCAACGGGACCCCGCAGTGAAGCTCCGTATGCTTTTCCACGTCAGAAAGTCCGCCGTGGAAAAGCATTTCTTTTTGGGCATCCTAATATGGCTAGCGGTGTCTGAGAGACAGCGCCACCATATTAGGGCTTTTCCGCCGTGGTTGTAAGCCAACCGCGGCGGAAAAGCTGCGGATGTAAGCCTGGACCCACCAGCCATCCTAATGTGGCGGTGGTTCTTTGGTGGGTCCGCTGCGGTTTTTCCGTATCCTCCGGGCCGGCGGAAAAATCGGTATCCTAATCTGCCCCATAATGTGGTATAAACACCAACATTTTCTCAAACGAACACAGGACACAAGTGCACCCGCTTATGGCCGGTAAGCGGCCATTCGCACCGGGCAAAGCACGAAACAGGGACACGAGAATGCACAAGTACAAACCCACTTCCTGATGGGGTAGCAATGCACATATGGCAGGGAGCCAGAGAGTCTGTGACACAGACATTGGCATACAAATCAAGACACAACACAGTCGGAGACAAGTGAAAGTGCTCAAACTTTATTAACAAATGCGTTTCAGTATGGCAAAGAAAAGTGCCACGATATGCAGACCAATGCAGCAGTATGCCTGAATGAGGAACGTAGCAACGCGCCCATGTCCACCTCGGGGTAGTCCATCACCAACACAAGTCTGTGCCAAGTCGCGTTGGTTGTATGCGCCAGGATCATGTGTCCAGGATAATGCAGCCATGTCCACTATCGTCTTGGGACATGTAACCAGATCCACCACCTGCAAACAGGTGTCGGACACGTGCAATGGGTCACATCCAGTCGTGGCTGCAGGTACCTTGCAGCGTAGGCCAACAGCTCCAATAAGCCATCATTGTCCAACACATCTGACATTTCGTAGACATAATCCATCAGCTGACCCGGACAGATGTGCTGACACCAACCACTCGAGCCAATGTGCACCAAAGCCCAATCGGGTAGTGGCTCAATGTGCTCACTGCACACGATGACTCGTGCAATCTCCCAGGCCCAGTTCCCAGCCTGCATGCCAAACATCCATGCATGCCATAAACAGGCATCACGGTGACACTCCTGGTCATGGGCCAGCAGAGGGGGTGCACACACACATCGAAGTCCAGGTCAGCCACCGTGACGTTGAAGAAGGCAGACATCCATGGACCACTCGAATATGCACGAGCGACAATGCAACACAGGTTGAACGCAGGTGACGTCCGCAAGGTGGAAGCTCAGCCGGTAACTTATCTGCAGCACTGCCAAGGGCAGGGCAGTGCCCCCAGGACATGCAGCAGACATGCACGCTGCAGCTCCACATGACTGGAGTCAGCACTGTCTTGCCCTGCACCAGACCTGTGGTTGAAGTGGCACAGCTCGGTGCAATGAGCAATGTCTGCGTGCAAAGGGCGCATGTCTGGGGTGGGGTCGGAGTACATGTGAGGCCATTTCATGCACGCTAACTATGACGAAGGACTCCTTTGTGTGGGATGTGTACACATTGGGCCCACGTCGGGCAGTGAGTAGTGTGGGAGACACAAGCAAATGCAATCGTATCTGTCAGAGGGTGCTGGCCGCATGCAAGTTCCTGCTCGGAGCTGCAGATGTGCTACCGCCTGATAGTTCAGACAAAGGACCTTTCATCAGTACAGTAACTTCACTATCTGCATGCATACAGGAGATGTTTAGAGGCCTGTTGTGGGTGTGGTGGGATGTCTGCGATCCTAGGAATCTTGGATGGTATGCCCAGCACGTGGCACATGAGCGGCCCCACTGTGTGTCACGTTGCCACACAGCTGCTCCTCCCTCCCACGAGCCCCCTCACTTGTGTGCGCTGCACTCCTACGTGTCCCTGTCTGTGCGGGCCCATCCTCCTGGTGCATGCTACATTGCAACATTGACTAATGTGGCCCTGGTGGCGACTACACCCCAACGCAGAGACACACTTACCGCACCTCCGCACGAGGCCTGGTCTGAGCCACGCCCTGCTGTCCCTGCTAAATCAGCACACCCCTGCGGTGACCAGATGTATGCTGGACAAGCACACACCACTTGTGCATGCAGAGAGGTGCTTGCACAGCAACATGTCCATGGCCACTGCCAAAGCTGAGGTGACATGGTAACGTTCAATGAAGACAGCACACTGTGACGTTGCAGGACCAGTGTCCATCATGCTGACACAATGAATACACGGACACACTTGCTCAGATGGTATAAATGGCTACCTGCATGTGCGCACGGGCACATTTATTAGCAGGCACACATACCGATTGACACCTGTGTTGAATGTGTGTGGGGTGTGTGCACACCAGCCAGCAACGGCTGCCTGGTGCAGTTAGAAATCAACAACAGTGTACATCGTAAAGGTCATAACCATACAACCACAAAGCCCCATGACTTGTGCTGCACAGAGTTAGTGGCCCCGGATGCACTGCGGCCGGAACAGGCCCACCACCACGGGACGGTGACTTGCGATGCAGTCAGATGGGCTATGCGCCCTGAGCGGGTCCTCATCAAAGACTGAGGTGTATGTGGTGGACAGTGGAAGGTGTCCTCCAGGGCATGATGCAGAGGGTTGAGGCTATCCGGAAGCAGCAAATGGAGCAAGGGATTGCCACGGATTCGTTTTTCGCCACGGAGTCAGTATCACTGACATGATGGCAACAACAAACCCAAGTCGCCCCCAGAGTCCAAACAGAATGTGTGGTATGTCTCACGAAACAGACTCTGTGGTATCGGGGCTGAAAGGGGATGCAGTCTACGATGAGGCCTGTACAATGACATCAAGTTTGCTATAAATGAATCAAGGCTGAATTCAAAATTGTGTGTGACTTACTCGACCGCAGTGTAGTCCTGAGGCAGCTGAAAGCATGGGCCATTCACCGAGTGTCGTCGGCTTAGGTTGGATGGCCCCAGCGGCCTGCGTTGTTCAGGTTCAGTGGCACCATGGGAAGCGGACTTGCGGTGGACAGGGTTGATGGCACCAGGTCAGTTGTTGATAGTGTTCGATCACCTCTGTGACTCTGATCCGGCTGTCATCCAGATGAACCGCATCTTCCTGTTACACCTCTCCATGCGTTCACTGGTGTGGACTCTGCCATTCATGATCGCGGAAGAGTGCTGGATGTGTAACCTATTGCTCCTGCTCCACATACTCGTGTCGCCAACTTGTGTTGAACAGGGCTTGTGGCACCACGTGTGTAGTAGTGTTTGTGTAGTGTAGGGTAATGTTATAAGGTTTAGGGTTTTGTCAGGGGGTCGTGCAGGATAGTGTTTAAGTGAAGGAGACAGACTGGGAATAGGGATAGGGTCATGCTGGGGGTAGTGTCTTAAGGTTTAGGGTAGTGTAGTAGTGTTTGTGTAGTGTAGGGTAGTGTTTTAGATTTTAGGGTAGTGTCAGGGGTCGTGCAGGGTAGTGTTTAAGTGAAGGGGATGGACTGGGAGTAGGGGTAGGGTCGTACTCTGGGTAGTGTTTCAGGGTTTAGGGTAGTGTTGTAGTCTTTGTGTAGTGTAGGGTACTGTGGTAGGGTTTAGGGTAGTGTCGGGGGTCATGCAGGGTAGTGTTAGGGAGTAGGGACAGGATTGGGGAAGGGGTGGTATCGTCCAGGGGGTAGTGATTTAGTGTTTAGGGTAGTGTAGTGGTATTTTAGTAGTGTAGGGTAGTGTATTTGTGAGGGTTTTGGTAGTGTTTTTATTTTTGGGATGTGTAGTGTAGTTTATTTGTATGTAGTGTTGGGTTTTATTAGTTTTTAGTTCGCATACATTAACACTTTTAATGTAATGGTATGCGAACTAAAAACTTGCATAGTAACGTAGTAATGGCATGCAAACTAATTGCATGCGAAATAACGAGTCATATTCGCTTCGGGGGGGTAGCAATGGTCTGCGGGGGCTGCATAGGTCTCTGGCCTAGCGCTTTGCACTTGCACTGGCACGTGGTGGGCCCTTTTTGACAAACCCCGATGTAGGCAGGTAAGTGGAGCCTCATTGGTGCGCTGGGGGAGGCGTGATGGGTTTGGGGATCAGAGGCCCGGTGTGCAGCAGGCGAACAGGGATGCAGGCCCCACCACGCTCGGCGCAGGAATCGTGGCGGGCTGGGAGGTTCCGCCCTGGCAGTCGCGTTGTCCATTCAAAATGAGAACCATCCAGCAGTGCAAGGGTTTATTGTTCACACTCCTACGCAGGTCTGGCGTACGCAGGACCAACCCACTACTATGCATGCGCATGCAGGGGGAGATGTAACGTGCGACATTTACGCTTTCTGCCCCTCAGCCTGTAGGGACATGGTAGCGTCCACTGGCCACTGCACTCCATGCACCAGCAGATGCTCACCACATGGGCATTTCGTGGTTTGCACTCTTTGGTCTGTCAGGCACCTCCAGGCCACACCTGACATTGGGTAGGTTCACATTCACATCTTGTTCACATTCCTTGGTCACTTACCGTTCTCGCACATGCCTGCTCTGTGCCTCTCCTCACATCCTGCTATTGCATGATCATTGTCTCCGTGGCATCTGTGGGTCTCAGCTGGGCTCCCCTCATGCTATGGGTAGTCGTCCTGCTTAGCATCAGCAAAAGGCAGGTGTTAAATCCCTGCTGCTACGGCGGCTTATCGCCTATTTTTGGTTTGCACCAGCTTGTGAAAGGGGTGTTAAATCTATCTCTGCTTTTGATGCGGTACAGTGGGGATAAATCGGAGTTACCTCCTTGTGAATATACCCCACTGTGTATTAACAAACAACAAACCATGTAAGTAATCCAAACAAGGTAATAATCGAAGATATATAAACACTCACATAATCACAAGAAAAAGAAGAAAAGAAAGAAGAAAAGGACAGAGAAAAAAAGAAGACATAGACAAAAGGACGAAGAGACAGCCCAAGGATAGAAATCCAGATCTGAGGTGAAGAGCATGAAAATGAGCATGAGATGTGACAGCACCAGAACAAGAGCGACAGCAGGAAGATGAAAAGTAAATTATATTATAGAGGCTATATACTCAAGAATTTAAGTAAAAGTTGAAGCATGCACATAATAAAGTTCTTAAGAATATTGAACATTAGTAGCCATAGTATCAGATTAAATATATATTCTGACTAAATGTTTTTAATTTAGTAGGATCCTAAAAGGATCCTGAGGTGCCTTCATAAGTAAGTTTGTAAGAACAGGGGTGTAGAATGCCATAGCAGATATTCACCTGTTTCATTAGAGGTTGCAGTACAAGGAACTCCTTTTTTCTGGTGTTGTATTAGAGAGGTATTGTGATATGTAAATGCTGTGGCCAAACCAAATGAGGAGATGATTCTCCTTGGCAGTTTTCAAGACATGGAAATGGTCTGTATATTCCAGAAATATCTTAATGATACCTCTAGGTCTAGAAGAGTTGGGTTGAGGACCAAAACGGGGTGCCCACTGAATGTTAAGAGGAGGAGTGTTCAGGAGACCAAGAAAATCAGGTAGAAACTTCTTCAGGAAGACAAGAAGATCAGGGCCCTCCAAGTTCTCCGGTAATCCATATAAGCAAAGATTATTCCATCTATTTATGTTTTTAAGATTCTCAGTATGCAGTTTAAGTTTTGGATTTCTTATTAAAGAAAATGAATTTTGGTGGCCACATCTTGAACATTTTGCCCCCATAACCATCTAATAGTCCCCCAATGTTTTGCAGTTTTTCATTAGTAGCACATATCAAAGGTTTTAGACCCCTTACCTCAACAATTATAATGTCAAAGACCGGATTGTGAGAAGACATAATATGTGAGGGAGGATCATTTTCTGCCTTTTAGGTTTCGTGCTAGAAGAAGTGGGTTTAGCAGTGGCACGGAGATCCCTAGCCATTCTGATGTAGTGTAATGGTGTAGAATCTTCTGTAAAGGTCCTGCTCATATAAGGTGATATTGGCGTAAAACTAGAAATTACAGATAATAAAACAAAGGACAGCAACCTCACTTAATTTAATAGATAGATGACCGAAGGAAAAAGGGAAAAAAACAGCTGCAAGGACTTTCAGGCCATCAATAAGATATAGTACTGTGTCATAAATAAGGAAAAACTCTGAGAGGGAAGCAAAAGAGAGATATAGCTGAAGAAACTCCCATTATTGTGCTGAATATGAGGAAGAGTATCGGCATTGAGGTAACAGTCTAGAAGGGGGACTCTGCTGAGAAGTTTATCTGAGAGGGTACTCCACAGAAAACTTGAAGTACGAGTGACATACTAACAAAATGGTGGCCACTCATTAATTATACAAATTCACTGTTGTAGTGCCAGGGAAGGAGAAAGCCTCCACACGTGATAAAAGATGAAATATTTGAAGGACTGGCTTAAATGGGCAAATAAATGCACAATGAGGTCTGGCCCAAACATAGCGAGAAAAAGCTGCAGATGGTATGGTGAACAACGTGAGCGGCGCGCTGCTGAAATGGTGTCTGCTAGCATCTTACAGAACTCACCACCACAGCTCTGGAGCACACAGGAACCTCCGTGATGAATGCCCACCGGCTAAAAACAATGCGGGCGTAAACAGGAGCATGAAGACATATCCAAGTTGATGAGGCACATACTGAAGTTATTTTAAGGACTGATTAATAATCCCTAAAACCATTTCCCCATGTCCACCATTACACTAGTATGCGGCTTGATAGTAAAGGGAAACAAGGGCCCATAATGTCTGGTAAAATTCAAACCCAGTATGGTGGTTTCAGCCTCCATGGCCAGTATTGAAAGTGTGGAAACAGGTGTTCCATCTGGTCCCCCCATATATGTGATGAGGCCATTGCTGTCAGGTTCAAGCTAAAGGAACAAAGCATGGCAAATATTTCATTGGTGCAGTTCCCATCAAGATCCGTCCACTCCGACTAGGATGTGTTTTTTAACTTTCCAAAATTGCTTTCATCTGTGAAAGCCTGACAGAATTGGCTGTTTTGTTATCTTGTCTAGTGTGTGTCATCTAGGTTACCTAGGTTTGGATGTGATAGTGGAGACTGGCAGCTTGGGGTGCTGGGTACGGCACATAATTATCTTACCTTGTGGGATACTAGGGCCTTTCCTGCCATATACAACATTACAAGGCAAGGCCACCTAAGCAGGCCAAGTGAAGATGCCGTTGTTTACAAAGATATCTTCACATGCACCTGCTCCACTGAAGCCAGAACTGATTATATGGTACACTTCTTCTTTAAACTACAAATCACAGCAAACTTCATTGTGGGTGGAACCTTAGTCTACTGCGTCCGAGAAAACTTTACAAGCAACATTATGGACTTCATCACTCCCCTAGTCCTAGATTCCAAAGTTTTCATCATCCTAGAAAACAACCCTTCAGGATAACCTCAAAAAATCTAGGTGAAATTCGGTGTATCAAAGAACCCTCCCATGCTGCCTGACACACCCTAGATCCATCTTCAAGTCTTTCAACAACACCAGGATCAGCACGTCAAGGCCTCTCACCTGGACAAGCCATGCCATAGTCAGTTTCACAATCAGCATCTATCAGCACAGAAAAACCTTTATAGTGTACCCAGCATGCCAGGTGTATGATAGAAGTATGCATGGTCAAACCATGTGTGCCTCTACCATTCAGCCCGAACAACAAATGCGTCTTAACCATGCATGCCTTTATCACACAATTTCGTGGTATAGGCATGAATGGTTATGTTATGTTATATCAGCTTATAAAGCGCGCTGCTACCCGAAGGGGTCCTGGCGCTGTGCACTATGGCCTGGGGGGGGGCGTCCAAAACCTGCACCAGACCCATAGCTAAACTGGGAACAACCAGGTTTTCAGGCCTTTTCTAAACGGTAGAAATTCCATGGCAAACCTTAGAAAGAGCGGAAGCTCATTCCAGGCCGAAATGGCTCTGAAAACAAAGCTCTTCCCGCCCCAGTTCGCCTTTTTTGTCTTTAGGACGGCAGCCCTCTTTGCATCCATTGAGCGCAGTGCTCTTCCTGGGACATACCATTGGATACGTTTTGTTAGATCCTCCAGGCCCTTCCCCCTCAGGGCTTTAAAAGCATACAGAGGGCTTTGAATTGGGCCCGTTGTTTAACCGAGAGCCAGTGAATTTGAAGTAACCCATTTCTAACCGACTGAAACCTTGAGGTGACTGTGAGCAGCCTGGCCGCCGTATTCTGCACCATCTGTAGCCTATTAAGATGTTTCTTGGAGATGGTCAGATACAAGCTGTTGCAATAATCCAGGTGAGAGAGAACGAGAACTGATATTACTGTTCTGAAGGTTTCATCTGTGAGGAGGGGTTTTATTTTCTTAAGTGTTCTCAGTATAAATAAGCTAGTAGATACCTCGCTATTAACCTGATCACCAAAGGAGAGGGTGTTATCAACAATCACTCCCAGGTTTTTGACCTTCCGAACTGGTGGGGGCGGAGGGCCCATATCGCTGGGCCACCAAGCTGGGGACCAGAGGTTGGGATTATTCTCAAAGATCATCACCTCTGTTTTGTTGGCATTCAATTTCAAGCAATTGGCTGCCATCCAGCTGGTTATTGCCACCATAAAATGGTGGCAGCTTGGGGCCTTATCGGCTTCTTTGCCTCTATGCAAAGATAACACGATCTGAGTGTCATCAGCGTATGAGGTTAACAACAACCCAAATGATCTTATGATGGTAGCCAAAGATCTTACATACACATTAAAGAGTGTTGGGCTAAGTGAGGAGCCCTGGGGAACCCCAGAGGGAAGAGAGAATGGTTTAGATCTTGCCCCCCCCCCCAAGCTCTACAGATTGTACTCTGTTGGCCAAGAAAGATCTTAACATGTTCCAGGCTTCACCCTGACCCCCGCCTTTGATAAACGATCCATCAGGATCTCATGATGGACCATATCGAAGGCGGCTGACAGATCCAGCATGATCAAAATGGCAGAACCTCCCTGATCCATCGCCTCACGCTCCTCCTCCGTAGCTTTAATCAGGGCGGACTCCGTATTGTGACCCGAACGGAACCCGTATTGAGAGGGGTCCTGAATGTTGTTGCTCTCCAAGAACAGGCTTAATTGCGTGTTCATGGCCTTCTCCAGACTTTTGGCCGGTAATGGGAGGCGGGAGATTGGTCTTTAGTTGTTGGGATCACTGCGATCTAAATTAGTTTTTTTTATAAGTGGCAGAATTGAGGTAGTTTTCCAGGCTACCAGATAATGCCCAGCCCCCAATATCTGGTTAAGTAAGGGGGTGAAGGTGTTGGAGATTGTGAATGATGACATTTTCATTATCGCTGCCGGACACTGGTCATTAGGAGAGCCGGATCTACAGCCCATCAACAGGTTATTAACCGCATTAATCTCCAAAGGGCTAAACTTGTTAAACATAGAAGAGTGGTTCGTTTCATTAGACCTGAATGCCTCCCTACTCCTCTCATCTTGATTGTGACAAAAGGAGGTAAAAATAGCTTCAACTTTATTTAGAAAGAATGAAGCTAGAGAGTCACAGAATTCTGGGCTACTGAGAGTAATAGGTTAAGGGGGAGTCGTAATATTAGAAACTGTTCCAAATAGTTCCTTCACTGAGGATTTTACACCAGCAATCTGTTGAGAGAAATTTCTTTTGCTTCCTGAAATTTTTTTTTAAGTCAGTAAGACTATCTTTGTAGGCTTTTTTATTGGTCGGGCTGTAGCCATTTCTCCAGAGACGCTCCAGCCTCTTACATTCTGAATGGTAAAGGAGTATGCGTGGCTAAGGTTGCCACTACCCTGAACTCCCAACACCCTGACAGCCCTACGACCCCTCACGCTGTTCCTAAAACCCTGGCCCTTTACCAATACTACCCTGACCCCCCATCCCTGCGCTGACCCTACCTACTCCCCTCCCCCTGTCCTAAGGCCTAAATCCCTGACCCCTTTCTTACACAAGCCACCACCCCACACTGTCCCTTAAACTACACCAACCCCTTCCACTGCCCTGAGACCTACCCGTTCTCCCAGCTCTAAAACCTATCCCGAGTACCCATTCCCCCCTGCCCTAAAGACTAAAACCTTGTCCCTTTACATGCACTACCCAAACCATCCCTCACCACTGCACTGTCCCTAAAACTACCCAATACCTTCACTGCCCTGAAACCTACCTCGACCCCAACCCCTAAAATCTACTCTGTCTACCCATTCCCCTCCTGCTGCGCTGAGACTTACCCCAACCCCCCTCCCTAAAAACTAACCTGGATACTCATTCCCCTCCTCCTTCCCTAAGTCCTAAAACTATGCCCATTTGCTTACACTACTCCAACCCTCTCTGTGCTGTCCCTAAAACTACCCAGATCCCACCGACCACCTGCACCCAGCTCTGAAAATGACCTCACAGCCCCACTCGAATCACTGCTTCTCTTCCTGGTGTCTTCCTGCTTCCCTCTTTACCATCTTCTGTCTAGCCAGCAGCTAAATCGCTCACTGCCTTAACACGCATATGCGTGGTTAGGATACATGCATGGTTCAGGCAAGCGTGGTAGCACTTGCGTATTCGGAACATGTGTGGTTTCGACTGCAGTGTTTTAACAGTTTCCCCGGCATGCCCTCTCTTGAACAGCCTACCATAGGCAAATTAAACAACCACCCTCCATGAGAACAAACCAGAACCTACTGGCTTTCTGGTACTTGACATCAAAAACTTCAACAAGTGGATCATCAAGGGCACTGATCATCGAGCCCCCATGAAACGAATCCAACAGCAAAAACTACGACACAAGATAGCTTGTACATTGAAAACCTCAGAATGACCAAACAACAAAGCAAAAAACTGGAAGGGAAATAAAGAGTCAGCAAAGGGGATGCTGGAAAAAACACTTTCAAAGCTGCCAGAGAAAGTACCACTAGTTTACAACTGCAATAAAGAAATGTTCGCAATCATCAAGGGTTACGTCACACCTATTGCTGTCACCGGCAACATGAACTCATCACAAGATCTGAGTAACGATCTCTCGAACTTCTTTTACAGCAAATTCACAACCTTATACAGCAACTTTGCCCTGCAACTGGACCGACTGACCATCTCCAGAAGTCTTCCAGTGATGAACGAAGACATTGCAATTGCTGCTTATGAACCCGTTAGTAGAGGAAACTACAACAATCATGGAGACCATTCACCTGCCTCACCATACCTTTGACAAACGAGTGATCCCTCTCAGCAAGGCTCTAACCACCATCTTCAACACCTCCTTCAGTACAGCTACCGTTCCAAAGCCTTGTAAGCATACAGCTGTTAATACACTCCTAAAGACACCTTTGGTTCGCATGACCAACTCGCCAATTAAGAACCGATATTCCCTTCCACCATACTGTGGCATGTATCTGGAGCAACCTGACACTTGCCATTGCTTGTTTCTAGTGGCAGTATGCTGTCACCTTTCTTCCCCAACCAAGCAGAATGTTATATAGGTCATTGTAACCGTGGAAGGTCATAATCTACATGTAAAGGGTTGTGGGAATGTGGCAGTTTGCTTCTCTGCTACAGGCTGTGATAGCTGAGATCTTCTTTATCGAATATACTTGATCCTTCAACCATCAATATGTCCATGGAGGGGTCTTGTTTAAGGAATATGACACATGCCCAGTCAAAGTCTTGGAAAAAGCCATTACCAAGCTCCTCTGCAACACCCCCACCAAACACTAGCTTGTCAACACCATCCAATCAGGCTTTAAACCAAACAAAAGCACAGAAACTGCTCTGATAGCAGCAACAGATGGCATCTGGATGATCCTCAACGATAGAAACCGCAGTCCTCATTCTTCTAGACATAGCAGCACCCTTTGGAACCATCTCCCATCCCATCCTAATCAGACAACTCCATAATGCAGGCATGTAGGGAAATGCCCTCAAATGGAACTGCTCCTTCTTCACCAGAAGACTCCAAACCATCAAAATGCTCCCTACTCCTCTCAAGCACCAGATCTATTATTCGGAGTCCCACAGGGCTCCTCGCTCAGACCAACATTCTTCAACAGCTACAGGTCTCCCCTTGTGGACATCACACAAACCTACAAAATAAACATCCTCATACAGACCTCACACAACTGATACTGTCCCTATCAGACAAAACACTCAACACCAGGAACAATTTTACCACATGCATTACCAAAGTTGCCACCTGGATGAAATTGCCTCAAACTGAACTCTGACAAGACCAAAGTGGTAGTCTTCAGGAAAGACGCTTCGCCATGGGACTTCACCAGGCTCACAGACCTTGGACCTATGCCTTGCAGGCAAGTCGGAAACCTCAGAATTATCATGGGCAACAAACTGGACATGACCGTCCAAGTCCAAGTAATCACAGAAGTCTCGTCCTGCTTCAACACCCTAAGGATGCTGAAGAAAATATCAACCACCCATGCCGAGCCCACATCATTCCACACCTTAGGTAACTCCAATGACACCTGATACACAAGCATGTACACTTCAAACACTTCAACCATACCTACAAAGCATTACAAAACTCAGGCCAAGATACAATAATCCAAGAATAAGAATTACGCGGCAGTTGTATTGAACGTCGTATATTTGAGCTGCTTGTTCTCTCTGAGGCACCCCAGGAGAGCTAACAGTGGCGTGAAAAGACAATCTGTATTATTGTGGGATTCATTAATTCTCTCCTGAAGAAGGTGTTGGCTCCTTAGACATATGTCCACCGAAACGCGTTGATGCATTTGCTGAGTAGCGATACGCTAAGTCCGTAAAGCAACAACTCTAACTAAGATAGTAGTACATGTGATAGAGTGAGATTGCGTTTTTGGATTATTGTATCTTCCTCAGTTAAATAGGAACTATATTTTCCTTGCTATTTGTTTCCCACTGGTGTACTTTTCTGTGTATCATTGTATGATTATGATTTTTTAACTGTATGTTTTATGTAAAATGTTTTTAATGTATATCTGAATAAATTTGCATACTTTTTATGAAGTCATTCTTAATTTGAATATTTTCCTTTTTGGCTCCTACTTGAATTGAATGTAGTTTTTGGGGAAACATCCATTACAACGAAACTTTTACCACGCAGTGCTGTTACAACGCAAGTATTACAACGAAAACCTTTACAATGCATTACACTGGGGGGCGCTCTAGGATAGGGAATAGTTTTAATTTACTATCCAACACCTTCCCTAGTGTCCACGGGGACTGGATTTGGAATAGTAAATTAAACTATTCACTATCCAGCACCCCAAAGTGTAATGCGTTGTAAAGGTTTGCGTTGTAAT
Organism: Lissotriton helveticus; assembly: GCF_964261635.1. Classification (NCBI taxonomy): domain Eukaryota; kingdom Metazoa; phylum Chordata; class Amphibia; order Caudata; family Salamandridae; genus Lissotriton; species Lissotriton helveticus. The sequence goes on from NC_136065.1 coordinate 1,250,041,256, forward strand.
ACTTGCGTTGTAACAGCATGCGTGGTAAAATCATGCGTTGTAACGTCATACATCCAGTTTTTGTGATTGTGTATTCTATGTTATCATTGCCCAAAGGGGAAATTCTGCTTTTGACAAAAAATGCATTGTGACAATAATAACAAAATAGCAGCGTTGGAGGAGTTGGAGCGCTGGGAGCGGTAAGGGGAATTATGTCTTCGAGCAGAAGGAAAAGCATAGAACGTTGCAGCGTCTGAGAGACGATTAAAAGCCAATGGTGGCGAGCGGAGTTAGGGTTTCCCACAAAAGAAGCTGCAGAAGAAGTTGCCGCGTCTGAGAGAGGTGGTTTGCCAAAGGCTGTGAGCGGAGTTAGAGCTTCCCGCAGCAGAAGCAGCGTTAAGGGTAACAGTAGCAAATGGAGTTGGGGGAAGCAGGAAAGCCATGACCGTATTACGGTTGTACCGGAGTCAGCCTTCGGGGGTCACAGGACGTTTTAGGTGTATGCCGTTTGTGTCTAAAGAACTAATGAGGCTGTGAATCAAGTACATAAAACGGAGTCAGGATACAATGTTTCGTCTTCTCCAAGCAACAGATGAAGTCCGGGTAGAAGGAGGTGAAGGGAAAGGGCGTGGTTGGAGGTCAGGAACAGTAAGCCAAGCAAGGGCTTGTTCCAATGATGCTACCTTTAAACAAAAAAGGGAGTGTGGATAAATGCGCAGCCTGGGTATACCAGTGCAACATAAGGGATTCTCTCATAAGGGAGAGAACACTCATACAAGACGTGCATCAAAAAGGCCTATATCCTGTTCCAGGTTATATAACATGAAGCCTGAGTCCTGACACTGAGACTGGCTCTACAGGCCATAGCATTAAGCAGTTAGTAATAGGGTTGAACTTGTTTGGGCCTTCAGGGTTCTTTCACTACCAGAGCAAACAGTTTGGATTATCATGAACTATTTACAGTTCTGTGTCCAAGAGCTCTAATACGTAATTATATACATTAATCAGATCATTAATTTTCTATGCAGCAACGGATAGTGTAATAGTTAGATCTTCTCATTGTACAAGCCGAGCAGCTTGCGCAGGTGGATGGTCGACAGTTATGTACACAATGGGGATGATATCGTGAGGACGGCAGTAGATGGTAGTAAGTACTGGGAATTTAGCATGCAGAGGCCAAGGAGAGAGAGTAAGTGGAGTAGAGCTGAAAGTGGGATAGTGAACAGCAAGAAAGTAGAAGAAGGGCAGGACTGGAGCAGGTGTGTGGGGGAGGTTGAGTAAACAGCAGAGAGGAGGTCTGACTTGGAGGGATGCTCTTCAAATAGACCAGTAAGTGATATGTTGCACCACTATAAGATTCTGCTAGAAGGGAATGCCAGTAAGCTTATTTCTGAAGTGAAATGATGGTGCAATTGTACTACAATTTCCAAAATTTGATACTGCCCTGGCTCTGTTTCTGTATCTGTTTCTCCATGGAGAAATTCTGTCTCCTGCCAATCCATCAAATTTGTTGGTGTTCCCTTCTCATTCTCACTCTGAAAAAATAGTTTGCTATACAAAGGCCAATCTGTCTCTATTTAGGATGGAAGTTGGCCTTCAAAATGTTTGTGAAAACGTACATACTGAAGACTATGGGGCTGATTACGATGTCAGTCAGGCTCCTTACGACAGTGTTCGGAAACATCGTAATCAGTCTGTCAGACTCCCCAAATCTGATTTGCTCAGAAACAAGTCAGAGACCGAGTCTGTCGGAATGCTTTCCAACCGACATCGTAATGAGGCCCTTTTTTTATGTTACCCAACTTTGCAAGTTATTTTTGCCCTGGAATGAATACTCCCTGCCCCTTCAAAATGATTTAGCAATGCATAATATTACACCATAGTGTTGTAAAATGAGGTATGGCTAAATCCCTTTATGATGGAAAATTCACGTTTAATGAATTACCAAGTTGAATTTACATATAACTAACATGTTGTGAATCAGGTCCTCTGACATTAAGCCTGTGAACCCCAAAGTCAATATTTTGTCCATTAGTTCGCCCAACGTTAAAAGTCATGTGCAATTGCTAATTATGCTGATGAGACACTATACCCCATTCCTGACTTCTTCAGTTGGCATTATCCCATTCTAGTAGACCAGGAGTCTAGGTTTTATAATCTTGCAGCCTAGGATTCATTTATAGATTTCTGACAGTAAGAAATATTATAGCTGGCCAGAGAATACCTCTAGTTACAAAGGTTGGACACACAGTCCTGATCTACAGTTGGGCAGACATGGAACTCCAGCACAAACACAAAGGAGTTCCCTGTTCACCAAACACTTAGTCCAACCACTTATTTTATTGTTGGGCAGGCTGTAAATATTGCATTGGCAGAGCCATTGTGGCCCTGTTGACAGGATGCTTCCTTCGATGAAGTAGGGGCCGTCAGAGTTAAGAATTTACACCGTCACCTCTATTTACGGTGGACCTGTGAAGTGGTTTTTATCCGTCACTACCATGACAAATGTGAATGGAAAGGACAGGAAAACAACTATTATGTCCCACATGTCCTCACGTTGTAGTTACTTTTTATTTTGTTTTTCAAAAACTAATTGTCACTTTGGGCTTTTTGCTTTTGGAAAGCAAAAAGATTTTGAAAAGTTTGATGGCTGGCCATCATGACTGACAGTACTGTCTTTTAAACGTTCCTACATTCACATTTGTTCATTATCAGCAAGTCTGGCGGACAGTTCTAAATATTGTGGGTGAAGGTTCCTCGGAATGGTGAAGGTATTGTCCACTGCTAGCCTGATGGAGTAAAAGCTATCTGCCAAACTCCAAAACAGGCCCTGAACGTTATAATAGGTTTTCACTTCAATCTGAATGAAAACAGACAAAATTTCCTGTTTGCTTGCTCATAGAGGTGTGTTGTCACCAGTTTTAACTGGCATTCTGCCACATGTTTACTCACTAGATATCAGCAACTTGCTCTGATAATATGTATCAATATCTACCAGTCTGTTGCTTTATCAACTGTGCAGTTTAGAATTAATGTCCTGCCATCTTGTATTCTTGTTATATGTTGCAGCCACCATGTTTGCTAAGCTGCCTAGATTTTAGATGTACCAACTTGTTATTCCATTGGTATACTTTTCACTTAAGAACACCAGATACATACATACTTGTTCCAGAACATATAGTGGGGAACTTTCTATAGCTGGAAGGCAGGTTTGTTTTTCACTCTAGGCATGGTAAAGTAATATGTCGGGAAATAGGAGAGTCAATAGCTTTTATTTAATAAAAAATAATGTAAAATGATATCATTGTAGTCACAATTGCAAAGCAAAGATAAAAAAGGAACATTATTTTTGTATCTGAGTGTTTGTCCAACCGCATTCAATGTTGCATAGCTCTAGTGAGCACATACGAGCAATGCAAATCGAAAAGTAAGGTAAAATCTGGAAACACAGGATACTGGACTGTTGTTCACTGCACAGCCCTGCTCCCCTTCCGATTATCACTGTGTGCACTAATATGTAGGTGACAAGTTAAAAAATAATCCACTACAGAGTCAAACAGAACACGGATTCAACGTGGTTACTATCAAGATGAGCAACACAGTACTTTTGCTTTTTCCTTTTCACTTGGTAGAACAAATGTTGGCTAAATAATTTTTCAAAGCCATTTCATCACTTTTTACTCCAACCTTCATTTCTTGCTTACTATGAAATGAAAGGCTTGTTTTTTATGTCATATATAAGATGTCATATCTATACGAAAGCTGCAGTGTGATTGTAGAAACAACGCATTTTGTTACCTTTCCAACAGAATCAGGAGCTCTGATGTCACCTACAACAGTTTCATCGTCAACATCAACGAGAACAAAACCAACAACAAAAGGAACAACAACAACAAAACCTACAACAGCAAAATCTGTACCGACAAATAAAAAGACGACAACAACAACAACAACCACACCAGAAGGTAACTTCAAATTCTTATGGATCGTATGCCATGATAATATATTTGGATACTTGATTATGTACTAAAGTAATGTGCAGGCAATAGGATGAACCAAAGAGGTTAGTGAAAGTAATGGACACACCAGTGAGATAAAGTGACATTATTTGAGATTACAAAAGTGACAAACATGTTATGTACAAGATGAAGCAGATGTGGATAGTAATATGATTGATTGGAAGAGGAGAATCAAAAAGCGAGATACACTAAAGTGGGGGGTGCTGCGCTTTGTGTGGGGACAGGCACAGTCCTATCCAGGTCCAGGTGCCAGCTTCTCTCTCATATCTAGCCCAGGAAGACCCATCAGCTTTGTGATGGTCCATCAGGATGTTAATGGCACACCTCAGCTACCTGTGTCTATGACTATCCAGAGGAAATATACAAAGCCCATCTGTCACCCACTCCAGATGAGTATTCAGAGACAGGTACATTATTGGTTAAAGTAAGAACATGGCTGCTTTGTAAAAGTGCCAAATGCCATATATCCCGACTTACAATTTAAAATCCGACTTCACCATAAATTGTGATTTTAAATTGTGGGACAAGAGACATCAAACTTGAGTTATCCATTGAGTCCCAATTGGAAATTACACTTATAAGGGGACAATTACGATCTTGTCCGGAAAGCATTCCTACCAAATCAGTCCCGGAAAGCTTTCTGAATGACTCAAATCGGGGGAATCCAACCGAGTGATTTGGAATCTTCCAGATACGATTAGGTCGGACTCCCATTGACTTCAAAGGGAACCAGTGTTCCGAATGAATACACAGGCTCCCATTGAAAAAAGGGGTGGCAGGGAAAAATCGTGCACCCTCTGGCAGGCACCCCAAGGTGCCTGCCACATTGTGCATGGTTGGAAAGGGGGTGGTCCCTTGGGTACCCCCACGTGCCTGATTCAGAAGGCCCCGGGTAAAGAGGGGGCTGCTACAGGCCTCCAAAGACAGATTCTAGCAGCTGATTAATTCCAGAGTAACCGATTCGGAACAGCTCGCTCAGAAACCAAGTCCATAGAGCTGTTCTATTCGGCTCCAAGAGATGAGACCTGTCCAAATCCCTTTTGGAACAGATTTGGACAGCCCTAACAGTTTACAGGCATCCTAATCGCTTTTTGGGATCTGTATACGTTTCGATCAGAAACAAGGGTTTCGAATCAGATTCGGCAAACCAGAATCCGATTCAGAGCCCTTCCGAACGGCATTGTAATAGACTCCGAAGATGTAACAAGGTATTACCAATGTTAACCTATGGCAGAGAATTTAAGAGTTTTTCAAAACCTGGACATGTAAAACGTTAATGTACATGTCCAACTTTCTAAATAATCTGCACCGTGCTCTTTAGGCTGTTTAGGGCCTACCTTAGGGCTTATGTATGCATATTAAGTAGGAAGGTTTGGGCCTGGCAAGTGAGTTAACTTGCCAGACAGAAATGGCAGTTTAAACTGCACACACAGCCTCTGTAATGGCAGACCTGAGACATGTTTTAAAGAGCTACTGAAGTGAGGGGCACAATTAGTGCTGTAGGCCTACTAGTTGCATTTAATGTACAGGCCCCGGGCACATGGAGTGCACTTTGCTAAGGACTCATAAGTAAATGAAATATGTCAATAGTGGATAAGCAAATGTTACCTTGTTTTAGGAAAAGAGCACCTGCACTTTAGCATATGTCAACAGTGGGAAAGTGCCCACAACCCTAAAGTCAGAAAGAATGAAGTCAGCAAAACAGGAGGTCAGAGGGCAAAAAGTCTGGGGGAACCATGCAAAGGATGCCAGGTCCAACAGTCTCATTCTAGGCAGAGAACTATGAAACGCAGTAAAATGCATGCACTCTTTGCCCAGCAAACATGTTTTCTTAGATTCTCTGATTTTCACATTAGTTAGCACCCAGCCTTCTCCCTCTCTGCACCGTTGTTTTTTTCTTAGTTCCTCTTTCGATTACACTATATTATACATGTCCTGCACTGGATCTTTTGCCTTTAGACCCTCCCTCCGCACGTTTTGGGCACTCTCACTCAACAAATATCCATGTCACACCTATGACCAGCATTTCCTAAGTTCTGGTGGAAGTAAGTGTGTTATCAATATTGTTGTAATGCAAATTGTACACTATTGAATGGAGAGTAATTATAAACAATTTACCCATTTTACAGGAGTGGTGTGTTCAGGTGTAGGTGGATATATTCCATTTCCCTAGTCTTGCTTTGTTCCCTATAGCCTGAGACCATACAGTAAAGCATTCTATTTTTACTGGTAATCTTGATGATTTTGGTTCTGTGAAGTTGGAGGTGGGCTCCGGGAATTCCTTATTAATATTGATAGTCATGACAATTTTCCAGGCCAACATGGACTCTTCTTATGACCCTTTTGCTTGTCTAACCCAGATAATTAAGAATATACAGAAAGAGATAAAAAATGGTAAAGAAAGAGCAATTCTGTTACATCTCCTAAATCATTTGCAGCGTGAGCATGTTACTGTTCCTTCATTGACATTGTCAAACTCATTAAGCATGGTACCCTCTGCTAATATAGTCAAACACTTGAACAGTTATTGATAAATATCATGAATCAACTATTTCTGATAATGCTGCAATGGCTCCTTTTGTTACATTCACAGGTCACCCACATTTTCCTGTGTTTTTAGACCAATGTCAATTATATTAAATTGCAAGACCACATAAGCTGTGAACATAATTTGCTATAATCTCCTATGTACCATGTTTTTGACTAAAGATGCCTTAGTGTGGACCACCCATCTAGATTAGAAAAATATATCATCATTGACCATTTCCGTTCCTTTTCAGTTACATTTCAGGCTGTCTTTGGAAGGAAACATACAAAATAAGAAGTTGATATGAGATTTATTGACACTTGTCAAGGTTCTCAGGATATCATTTGTTATATTGCCCACTTTACTAGAAAAATACCAAAGGCAGTTTCTAGCTTTTGCTAAAGATACTTTACGGATCTTAGCCTTACTGAATGCTGGAACTCTAAGCATATTCATGGATAACCATTTTGTCAAATGGAATGAAAACCAGTACGAATCAAACATAAAGCAGAACCTATATGTGAAGCTGATGGTATCCCTCTAATATCAGGGGTCAGGACCCAAGAAGCAAAGGGTCTAATTCCCAAAATGCACTTTGTAGTAAGTTTTGTTGGGCTACAATATCATTAACAAACTTGCTATTGACAAACCACATTCTGTAATACCTTAAACTTTTGTTGTAATGTATTCATATACACTACACTTATGTAGTAACCTAACTATTTATTTATGAGTTAAATATATGTATACATTGTCTCCATACTCTACCAAAGGAAGACTCCAGTTGGGTTGGGGGTCTTTTGTATGGTAAATTACAGGCACCCTGGCTACAGTCGAGACTGATGCGCAGGGCACATATGTGGCTATGTCGGGGATGATTGAGGGACACTTTTTGAACCTCCTGTGAACTTAGGTTCCCCCTGTGCTCCTGACCTCCACCCTTCGTCGCCTCACGCTGGTGATCTCCTCCTTTCCACACGGCCTGACTGTTGTTGGGGGGGACTTTAAACCATCGTACAGGCTTCACGTGACGTGACGGGCGCCCCGTCAGCGCATCGTCTCGCCTCTGCAGAGAGTCTGTCTGGTTGGTCATCAGCCCTGGGCCTTTGTGACGTCTGGAGGGTATGGAACCCACGCAAAGAACAATACACCCACACCTCAGCGGCCCATCATTCCCACTCCCGTATAGACCTAATCCTGATGCCTGCAACGAATTGCCAATTGATGTCTGGGGCTGCGATATTGCCCAGGGGGATCAGAGATCACTCCCCCTTTTCCCTCCAGATTGGAACTCCCACTGTCGGCCCACGGGCGATTTGGCGGCTGAATGCATGGTTCCTACAGGACTCTGTGCTGGTGGAATCCCTTGGGGAGGAACTGGGTCATTACTTCTCAACTAATGCGGGATCTGTTCCCTCACCGGGGATGTTATGGGAGGCCGGCAAGGCTGTCGTTCGGGGAGTGGCCAGAGGGCTGGTCCGAGCGAAACGTGTGGAGCTGGCCACCCAGCTCGTGCAGTTGGAAGCTCAGGTTGCGCGGTTGGAGGGACTCCAATTGACCGCCAGCAGCGACGACTCCTCTTGACAACTGGCCATGCTCCACCATGAGATTCGTCGGATCTAGTTGGAATCCGCTAAAATGCTCAGGCGTTCTTCAATGCCACGTATTTATGGGTAGGGCGATAAAAATGGCAAACTCCTCCACAATCTAGTGTCCTACTCCAAAGTTAACCGCATTGTTCCCTAGTTTCGGACGGACTCCGGGGTCTACCAGGTTACATTCATTGCCATTGCGCAAACCCTTCGCCGGCTAATATGACGCTCGTACTCCGTGTACTCCCCTCGCGGACTTGCTGGAGGAGACTGGCACTCAGCTGCCGTGTCTCCCCCAGGAGATCGCTGAAACCTTGGACCACCCCTTTACCCCAGAAGAAATACACGGGGCGATCTCGGTGCTACACCCAGGCAAGACGCCCGGCTGAACGACTACCCTCAAGAATACTATGCAGCCTTCCGCGAAGATTTGGTTCCCCATCTATTGGAGCTATTTAATCATGTGGTGGAGGAGGGGTCTTTCCCGCCCAAAACTGACGTGGCCACTATCGTAGTCATCCCAAAGACGCAACTGATATCCCTGGATTGCGCGGACTACCGCCCGATCTCGTTGATTAATACGGAGATTAAGATTTTTGCCACCACGATAGCCCAGTGGCTCCGCTCACTCCTACAAGACTTGGTCCATCCCGATCAATGTGGGTTCATGCCCGCCAGGGGCACCCGTCATTGCATTCGTCGCCTCCATCTGGCAATGGCTCATCGTCACCACCTGACCCCGTACCTGGTGCTCCTATTCATCTGGTTTGAAAAAGCCTTTGATACAGTGGATTGGTGCTACCTAGAGGGCGTGCTGGAACGGATGGGGTTCGGTCTTCCCTTCCACCGCCTGATCAAAGTCCTTTATAGTAACTCCAGGGCTCGTGAACTTTCTGAAAGTTGATTATCAGAAAAAAAGTGACATATACACTCAATTCAAATTAATGTAATTATTTTTAATAAAATATAATGTTACATTATGTTTTTGATTTGAAATTGGGGGCTGATTACGATGGGGGTGAACCCGCCACCAACAGGCTGTCAGTGGCGGGTTCACCGCCATCGTGAGGCCATTTCCTGCCAGACAGATTGTGATGGCTAGTGGTGTGCTGGTAGGTGGAAAGCCCGACCACCACTAATCTGATGGGTTCCTTGAGCCTGTTGGTGTGGCAGAGGGCCTCCCAATACCTGCAATGGTGGTGGGGCCTGCCAGGCACCGCCATAGGGATTAGGATGCTCCCTCCCTGCCAACCTTTCCATTGCATTCACCCGCCATGGAAAGGTTGGTGGGGGTGAGCATTGGAGGCCCATAGCGGGCCCCCCATCCCCGGTGACACTTTTGTTTGGGTGCTGGGCTATGGTGCTCCCCTACATAACCCTTTACCATGAGACAGGCACCGCATGGTGCCTGTCACGTAGGACTGGGATATGTAAAACATCCCTTTTTTACATTGTGGTGGGTGATGGAGCCAGCAGCAGCCGCCGATATGTAAAAGATGAGCAATGCGACCGCCAGGGTGGCGGTTGTATCATTATTTGCCCTCTAAGGCTGCCGACAATATGTTGGATGGTCCCCATCCCTGTTAGGATGGCGGGCGGACATGAGTTGGCTCTCCTTCCTAATCAGCCCCTTGGTTTTTAATATTTTTATAATTAAATAATAAATATTTACTATTTGGATATACATTTTTAAACATTAATTCATTATATTTGTACCTGTTTGAAATATTCTAATCTCATTTAACGTTATGTTCTATGGGGTTTTATTTCAAGTCCCTACCTCTATTATTTTCTATGGAAGGGTGTTTGCAGTACCAGTGTTGGCCAAAGTGTAGTGCAGGACTCACTACAAAAATGTAAGTTACTACACAAGTGTAAGTTGCTATACAATAAACTTCCTCAAAAGTGTAAACTTTGTCAGAAATGTAAATTACCTTTGTGAAACAGGTTCACAATCCACAACATGATTTTGCTCAAGGGACACATTGAACCTTTGGTTTTTGGTATTATAGATGCTCCTGCTTTGTTTCCAGTTTTTGCAAAGACCATTGGCTTCCTCAAAAAAACATGAGTAGAAAATCTGTCACCATCAGACTCACTAGTGAAGATGAACTGACAACAGCAACTGTACAAATATTTCCAAGTATCAAGATTTTACTGATGTTTTTAATGACAAAGGAATACTAGAAAAAATGATAGGTGGAATGCTTGAGTCAATATCATCCACTAGTAATTAGTCAGGCTGTGTATAGATTCATTGGTTGTGTTCCAATTTGGACAGGAACTGGACTGACAGGTCAGGATGATTTGCATATGGCTGGTTCCTGTCTAGGGTACTATCGGAGGCAGAAAACGATGGACTGAGATGCATTCAAAGTAGTTACAGATGGTTGAAATTAATGTAAAAAATTCCACCTGTTCCTTTTTTGCACTCCTCAGTGCGACAGCCTAAGTGTGACGAGTATTCCCAGTAATAGATCCCATGCTTACTTTGATTCTGAAAACAAGCTGCAGCATACACAAAAGGCCGAAAATGGCTGAAGCTGAATAGTTGTTTCTTACGGCCCAGTTCGGAGAGGCCCTGGCTGGTACTATTAATAAATAAAAAAAAAAAAATGTAAAATGGTTTAATTGTTGTCACCATTGCAAAGTAAAAATAAAAAGGAACATTATTTTGGTGTCTGAGAGTTTGTGTGTCCAACAGTATGCAATCTTGTGTAGTAATAATGAGCACACAAGAGCAATACAAATCGGAAAGTAAGGGGAACTCTGGAAACACATTAGGATATGGGACTGTTGTTCAGTGACCAACCCTGCTACCCTTCTGATTATCATTGCGTGCACTAATATGTAGGTGACAAGCTAAAACATAATCCACTACAGAGACAAACAGAACACAGATTTAACATGGTTACCATCTAGATGAGCAAAACAGAACGTTTGCTTTTTCCTTTACACTTAGTGGAACAAATGTTGGCTAAATAATTTTTCAAAGCCATTTCAACACTTTTTACTCTAACCAGAACATTTCCCCTTCGGTTCATGCTTGCTATGAAATGAAAGGCTTGTTTTTTGAGGCATGAATTATATGTCATAATTGTACTAAAGCTGCAGTGTAATTGTATAAACAAAGTATTTTGTTTCCTATCCAACAGAATCAGGAGCTCCAAAATCACCTAGAACAATATCATCATCAACATTATCAACGCAAATAAAAACAACAACAAAAGGAACAACAACAACAACACCTACAACAGCAAAAACAGTACCAACAAACAAAAAGACAACAACAACAACCAAACAAGAAGGTAACTTCAAATTTTTATGGATCATATGCCATGGTAAATAGGATGAAACAAAGAGGTTAGTGGAAGTAGTTGACACACCAGTGAGGTAAACTGATATTATTTGAGATTACATGAGTAACAAACATGGTAGGTATACGATGAAGCAGATGTGAATGGACCTATGGTTGACTGGAAGAGGAGAATCAAAAAGTGGAATTTGAATGTACTAAAATAGAATAAAAACCTGGACACAATAGGCTGGAGGAGGAGGAGGCTTGACAGTAGATATACTTCAATTATCTGCACACCTTTAATTCTCCATAAATCTGCTCATGATAAATGTTTTACTGCTCAACTTCATGAATGAGCCATAGCTATGTCATTCATTATTTAAAACAGTTTTGTTCTATTCTGTATGCCATTTTGCTGCTCATTGTAGATTTTAAATGTTGGTGTTTGCTATTTATACAATGTCTACAAGGATATTCCAGATACATTATTATTATTATGTGAACAGTGTTTTAACAAGTAACCACTTAGTTGTCATTTGAAGTTGTGCAAATCACACACTTGTTTTATTTGTGTAGATACATTTAAGTAAGTTTCTTCCAACATAACTCATATACGCTCATGTTTTTATTTTTGTATATGAATGGACCATATATGAGTTATACTAAAAGAAAGTTGTTGAAAAAAAGTGAGATAGAACAGAACAATGAAACGTTCTATTAAAAGGAAAGGCTGGTTCATAATTTTATTTGCTATGATGTGTTCTATGTTTTTTGTGTTTAAAATGTTTCATAAGAGCCCAGAACTGAAAACCTAAGGCTGTCTTTAGTTATTATATTGAGTCAAGAAAAACTGAAAGTTGTATGATTGAGTGTTTTTCTTCAAATGTATTATTTCCATCAATATTTAAATACTGTTATTCTTTTATTTTTAATTAGATTAAACAACCCATGCATCCACCCATTCCAAAATCAGATACTGCTCTGCGATTATCTTGGTGGTATGCATGAACCTTCTGTCAGCTTTCTGATATCTGTAAATGTCCACCTTCATTAATTTGTTTACTCTTTAACTCTGCGTCAGGACTTTCAGGCAGATAAGGTCTGCACAGATCTACCTGTGGGGACAGATTGACAGATTCCAGTAAGAGCAAGACAACAGGGGACTTAAAGACTGGGGCAAATAGAACTTAGTTGGAGATCGGGGACTCATGGTCACTTGGCCTCCCATTCCAAGATGGTGGAGCACACCTATAGAGTCACCGATGTTCACACACTATTACAAACCCAAGTTGGCACCTCTCACTACTGGTGATGGCAGCATTTCCTGTTCAAGTCTGTTAGAAATGGAGGTCTCTAGTTGGCAGAGGTATGCATCCTGTCCAAGTAGGGACCACCACTCTAGGCAGAGTAAGTCAGATACACACCCTAAATTACCCTGTGCTCACCCTCTGGTTGCTTGGCATAGAGCAGGCAAGCTTAACTTAAGAGGCAATGTGTAAAGTATTTGTGCAACACTTACTACAGTAAAACATCAAAACACACCGCACAAAAATAATCCACATGAGGCAGGAAAATTAGAGCTTGCTTTATTGAACAAAACAAGACCAAAACAAACAAAATTCAAAAGGTCGAACCAAAACGATGAACTTTTAAAGAATATTTTGTAATATACTGCTTAACATCATAGAGCGCCAACTGGGTCTATCTTGTTGTGCTGGACCGAATCAAATCTAAAAGTCATGACAACCGCAATGGAGCACAAGTTGTATACAGAAGCCATGCAGGCCCAGCTGAAACAGTACCTTCACGGAGAAAATTCTTCAACATTGAAGCGCCAAGGCAAAGTGCGGAGGAGGCGATGTGCATCAATCCGAAGGATTGTAGTTGATGCATTTCAGTCCTCTGTTGCTGTCAATCAAAGGCTGACAAGTAATATTGGGTCCTCAAACTGCCAGTTATTAAAGTCTGATTGGCCAGCTCCAATGAAGCTGCCAAGTCAGTACACTCTTGTCCAAATTTCCTATCCCACCTATCATTTTGGATAGTTAGGTCGTCGGGCAGGCCAGAGATAAGTGTTTGCTATATTAGCCCAATCCGAGATCTTTTCTCTATGATCCCCACCAAAGGAATTTCTACAAACTTTTCCACTCCTGGTGTTACATGCTTAAGCAGGTAGCTCCTGATTTGTAAGAACTTAAAAACATGCCTGGTAGGTAGCCCATATTTGTCTTAAAGGTCAGAAAAAGAAGAAATTTGGCCCTCTGAGAAGAAATCGCCCAAAACAATAATTCCTAAATTGCCCCAACTGAAAGTGATCGAGTCCTGAAAAATTGTAGGCGAAAGACCATATGACAGGGCGGGATGTGAGCATTAATATTCGATATGCCGGATCGTCTTCAAATTGTTTTCCAGACAGAATAGACAGATTGACAGATTTCTGACTAAACAATTGCGAGCGTCATCCCCAAGTAGAGTCTCAAAGATTGTTGGTCTGGCAAATTCTGGCACCTCTGCCTTTCCCCAGACAATAATAACCCCATTTGCTGTAACAATGCTGCCCAATGATATAGCATTAAGGAAGGTAGTCCCCAGCCGCCCCTTGATCTAGGGAGTATTAGCCATTTAGATGCCCTTCTGGCATTATGATAACCCCACAAGAATCTTGTACAGGCCCTTTCTGTACTAGAAATACAAAGTACTGGGAATTCGATGGGGATGGTCCTAAATAGATATAAAAATGTAGGCACTATAGACATTTTTATGACATTAGAGCGACCGTGGAGTAAGAGATGCAAATGGTCTAATCTCTCCAGAGTCTGATTCACATTTTTAATCATTGATAACATATTGATTTCTGGTCTCTGCTCAACAGATGGTGTGATATTCACCCATAAATGGGTTGCTACTGGGGCTATTGGAAACCATTCCAGTTTTGAGTAATCTGAATGTATAACTTGGGTTTCGTCGACATTAAGCCTATAACCCGAGACTGCACCAAATTGCTTGACTAAATCATAAACTGTTGGGAGAGCATAGCAGATATCCTTCGTGAAAATGGAGACATTGTCGGCTTAGGGTAGTGATTTATAAGCCACACCATTGACAGTAGCAGCCTGAATCCGTAAATCGTTGTCCAATTTAATCAGAAAAGGGTCAATATAAATTGAACATAAGCAGAGAACAGGGGCACCCTTGACGAGTTCCTCTGCTGATAGATAGGGAGCACGACTCTTGACCAGAGACACGGACGAAGGCCTCCGGGGAGATATATAAGGCTTGGATGGCTGTGATGAACTCCTGTGGGAATCCCTTAGTTTTTAACAATAGCCATAGAAATCCCCAGGAGACCCTTTCGAACACCTTTTCGGCGTCCAACAGGATCATTGCCAAAGGTTGTTTGCAGGCCTGGGCCCAATCGAATAATGGTATTGCCCGCCTGACGTGGTCTGATGTGTCGCGGCCATGCTGGCAGGTGGAAACCAGGGGGCAATGACCTTTCCTAGCCTGAGTGCGATGATTTTAGCATAGATTTTGCTATCAGCACAGATTAGGGAGATCGGGCGATAAGAAGAAGGACTGGTTTGTCTTTTTTTCTAAAGACTACAATAGTAGTCTTGTGCCATGAGTCAGGGGTACCGCTATTCTGAGCGAGTGAGAACAGGGATTCAAGCTCTCCAAATAGAGTGTGCCTGAATGTTCGATAGAATTAGAGAGGCAGTGAGTCAGGACCAGCAGCCCTCCCCGCTGCCAGTGAAGCTATCACTAGTTCCAACTCTTCCCTAATTATCGGGGAGGAGAGCACAACCCTCTGTTCTGATGTGACCTTGGAAGATATATAATCACCCCGAAATTCCTCGCCCGATTAATTTTAATCGTCCTCATCTGGAGAGTAGAGTTTCTTATAGAACTCTTGAAATACCTCCAGCACCTTGCCCGGTCGATCCTGAATCTGGCCCTTTTTATCTTTGATTCAGCATATCCGATTTGAAACACACTTATGCTGTAGTCTTTTAGACAGCAATCTGCCTGTAATTTCGCCATACTCATAGATGTCAGTTTTAAATTGAGTAAACTTAGCAGCGAGTTCCTACCCGAAGGATTGGTGTTTTCTATTTCTGCCAATTGCTATCTGACATTGACATTCCTCACTTTTTTCCTGATCTGTGATAACTCGAATTAGCTCATCCTCTACTCCTCGAAGCTGGTTAACCCAACCATTAAACCTTTCTTTGATTCCCTTCTGACGATGACGGGAGAAACTGAGAGTCTCCCCCCTCACGGCTGCCTTGAAGGTGTCCCAGACAATTAACTCGAAGGCTGTACCCTTGTTCTTCCGGAAAAAATCTGTAATCCAGTTTGTCATGTAAGTACAGTACTCTTGGTCTAACAGTAGTTTTTGCTCAAATGTCCAGGTTACCGCAACTTCTTTTGGGCCACTGGACGGAATTTGCATAATTAATAGATTATGATCCACAATTACTCTAGGATGTATCTCACAGCTAGTCCCTTTAAGAATCGGCTCTGAGCTAAAAAAATAATCTAAACGTACACATTTGCTATGGGAGCAGAAAAAAAAGTAAAGCCTAGTTCAGTCGGTCGCAGTCTTTGCCAAACATGTACCAAGGCATGTTCGTGGCAAAGCCCACAAATAGCTTTGAATGTCTTGCCCTTCCTCCCGTATGGGGTATTACTATATGAGTTAAAGTTAGCATTCAAATGGATATTAAATTCCCGCATAGAACTTTGGAAGTGGGCCACAAGGCAGGTTCAATACTCAGGAAATTTAGAATAGGAGGGTTGTCGAGGTTGGAGCCATACAGAGAGCAGATAGTGTATGGTGACCCCCTGATTAATATGTCAGCGATTACCCAATGACCTAAATTGTCCACCTTCACTTGCTTAGTGATACACATGCCTTGCCTGGCCATTATAGCTACCCCTGGTAGTTGTAGCTTGTCTGGAACATGCAATCAGATCAAGACTGACTTCTTTTAACCAGGAACGGTTGTTCCAAGAGACGTGAGTCTCCTGCAGGCATAATAAGTCTATGTTCAAATGCCTGATAAGTTTAGCTAAAATGCCCCTCTTCCTTCTATCCTTTAACCCACAGCAGTTAAGGGAACAAATTCGAGTAAAGCTATGTCTACCCATCATCTTTTACTACTGCCCAGACCAGCCCAGTGAACCCGAAGTGAATCGGTCCGGTGTCTCTGGTCAAGATATTGCCTAGAATGAGATTAACCAAGCAATGCTTTAAGAGTTTTTGGGATTGTTTGCCATAACTACCAATAAAAAAAAACATTTGTACCCCCCACCACCAAACACCATTGGAACACCCAACCCTCCCCCTACCTTTTTAACCTTACCCCCCTGTACCCTCCCCTCCCAACCACCATCATCAGAGGCATGGGGACCAACGGTCCCTGGTGATGCTGAGCTGGGAACCCCACTCTCACACCACTGCACACTAAATGTTGTCAGAAAATGTATACAAGAACAATGAAGAGCAATAAAGTAGAAAAAAAGAAGAGAAGGAGACCCTGAACCAGGAAAACCGGGAAAACCCAGGTCTAACAAAGAGCAGAGAGGAAACGGGGAGCTCTCTGGACCAAGGTTAATTACAAAGTTAATTAAAGCAAAAAGTCAATCAAATCCCTGAGTATAGACATAGTGCTGTCCACTGACAGCTCTAAAAGGTAAAGCAGGGATTTTGCCAAGTCTTCATAGAGAGTAGATACTCTTTAGCATGAACCTCTAACTGGAAAAAGTGAGTTTGCCCTTTAAAGATCACTTTTAATTTGGCCGGGTTCAGGAGAAATATCTGAGGACCTTTCGCCTGGAATTCTGGCATCAATTGTCAAAGGTGCCAACTCTGTTCAACTGTCTTCAGACAGAAGTCAGGGCGCACGAAGAATTTGCAGCCTTTCCCGGCTCTTTTGCGGTCGAGCCTGGTCAAATCATACAGGGATTCCCGGGCCAAAAAGTTGTTGAGGGCGATTGTCAGACTGCCCCCATGAGCTACGTTGGTTAAACGTTTGAATTTAGGTCTTCCAATCCCATTGAGGGAGATCTGGGAAAGCTTCCTCAAAGAGTTCGATCACAAATTGACGGATGTTGGAACCTTCTTGGCCCTCAGGAATACCCAGAATTCAGAACTCAGAATTCTTAAATTATTGTGCCTAGCCTGATTTTCCAGGTCAGTTAATTTCCAATCGATTGTATAGATTCCATCTTAGATTTCTGGACGGCCAGTTCATCTTCGAGTTGGGAGATCCTGGTTTCTGATTCTCCTATTCTAGAGGAAAAGTCAGAGCATGTCTTAGCTATATTTAAGATGTTTTCCGCATGTTTCCAGATTGACTTTACGGGAGAACTTTAGAAACAAGTATATAAAAGGAAATCACCTTGGAAGTATTGCTTCTGGGAACCTCTACTGTGGCACTTACAATTAATCTGCGGCATTATATTTATCTGCAGTATACTCTGTTATACAAACTATTTCAAAAGCCCACTCTATAGGTCTTTACTAGATTCCCGCTGGCCTGGCTACCTTTGGATCGCTCCATATAGCCTTTTCGATTGTAATAATAATTTCAGGTTCGATAATTGACAAAGTATTAGGAGCTGACAATTGGATCACTGCCCTTTGGGTTTAAACACCTTTAACCCTGAGCATTGACAAGGGATCCACACTACTCTGTGATTGTAGAGCGACGGCTGAAGGTCTTTTTGCTAGATTCATCTACCACATAAGCAAGCCTTGAGGAAGTCACGGTTGTGACGAAACGCGCGTTGGCTGTTTCTGTGTCACCAAGTCAAAGAACTGACACCTCAACTATACCATGAGGAATTGTAAAACTTGTGGAAAAAAATTAAGACTGTCTAAAATATTCTTTTTGTGCTTTTTGATGTAATAAATTATGACTTAATCATTCAATTATATCTGATTTACGTAAATCCTTATTTGGAAAGTCTTTTCTCATTGTCAAAGGGTTCTTTTCTTGCTAGAGTAATTGTATTTATCGATTGTACCGATATTATTCAAGAGTGCCGGGGTTTAGCATTTTTTGTATTTTGAACAAGCCAGTCATGACTTGCTCTACTGGATATTCTGGGTAATGGGATATCTTACCCCGAGTGGCACCTATCCAAAATTTGTTCAATTGCTTCATAATAATAGCTAATTTGTCTCCATATCTGTTAATCACAACCACGACAATGACCTAGATCTCGGGCAATTGATTTATCATCAGACTTGGGTATCTCGTGTCACAAACATTTATAACAACCACCCACTTCTTTATGTATAGGGTTTTTATTTATTTATTTTTTATTTTTTCAATTTGTAAGGCGCAACAGCTACCCAAAAGGGTTTCCCGGCGCCAAGACACAGCTAGAAAGAAGTCAGGAGAGGGTTCTGGCTATTCATGTTATTGTTCGAAAAGCCAGGTCTTGACGTGCCTTCTAAACCTGACATGGTTTTCCTCCTTTCGAATGAAGGGAGGGAGTGCGTTCCAAAGGGATGGTCCAAGATGGGAAAAATATCTGCCTCCCATTCTTGCCAATTTAAATCTTGGTACACAGAAATTGGCAGCTGATTGCGAATGAAGATTACGCTTGGGAGTATAGGGGTGGGCCAGAGCTAGAAGGTATCTAGGTGCAGTCCCTGCTTTAATTCTGAACATATAGTTCAGGGCTTTAAAACGGATTCTGCTTTCAACCCTGAGCCAATGGAGTTCCCGACGGTAGCTCGAGACTCCGGAGTTTTTAGGGATTTTGCACAGTAGTCGGACTGCTGCGTTCTGGACCAATTGTAGTCGACCGACTACCGCTTTATTAGAGCCAAGGTACAGAATGTTGCCGTAGTCAAGCCGTGATGTTATGAGGGCATTGACTACGGTCTTTTGAGTGGAAAGGGGCAGCATCCAAAGGATTTTCCTCAGCCATTTAATGATGGTGAGGCATAGGCCGGTGACTTTGCTGGCCTGTTGACTCATGGAAATGGAGCTGTCCATGATGACTCCCAGATTTCGAACTTGGGTCACTGGGGTAGGAAAAATGCCCATCTGATTAGGCCAGTGTGAGGGATTCCACAGGTCTCGACGTTTTCCCAAGAGAAGAATCTCTGTCTTGTCTCCATTGAGCTTTAATTGGTTTCTTGTCATCCAATTAAGGATGTTTAGAAGCCCTGATTTGAGGAGAGATGGGGATGTCGGACAGGATTCAGATAGAGAAAAAGTAATTTGGGAATCGTCGGCGTAGGTCATGAGTGTGAGTCCGGATTTTTCGGCTAGGTCGGCCAGGGGTCTGAGATATATAGATTGAAAAACAGGGGACTCAATATAGATCCCTGTGGCACTCCGTGGGGGGCATAGAAGGTATCAGAACAGGCCAATGAGGATGTTATTTGGAAAGTGTGTTCCGCCAGGAAGGAACAAATCCACTCAAGGGCTTTTCCACGGACACCATTTCTGTATAACTCCTTGATGAGAATTTCGTGGGATATAGTGTCAAAGGCCACGCTCAGATCTAAAAGCACGAGCGCGACCGTCTGACCATTATCAAGGAGATTCCGGATGTGTTCCGTAACTCCTAGAAGGGTGGTTTCTGTCGAGAAACCAGCCCGGAAGCCCGATTGGGAGGGGTGCAGAAGTGAGTTTTCTTCAGCAAACGTGGATAAGACCGAGTGGACGTGTCTCTCCAAACATTTGGAGAAGGCAGGGAGCAGGGATATGGGTCTATAGTTGTCCGGAATTTCCGGGTTTGCTGTGGGCTTTTTAGTAATGGGGTTATCATGGCGTGTTTCCATAGGGCCGGAACTGTGGAAAGATCAAATGAGGAGTTAAGAGTATTTGCGATGATTTCCAGGGAGCGATCGTCCAGTTGTTTAATTACTTTAATCGGAATCGGGTCCCTGGGGGAGCCAGACTTGGTGTTCTTAAAAATAGTTTTCAGTTTGCCTACTGAGATGGGAGGCCAGGATTCCAGGGTATTTTCACAGGAGGGAGTATATTCCAAGTCAGAAGAAGGGGGTGGTTCATTTTTGTTGGTATTAATGTCCATAATGATTTTTTCGATCTTTTCAGGGAAAAAGCATGCTAGAGCTTGGCATTGTTGAGTATTCAGTGGGGGAGCCGAGGCTGAGGTTTGAGCGCCTGCTAGTTCTTTGACTTTATTGAAAAATGTTTTTGGCATATTAGTTGCTTCCATGATAGTGTTAGAGATGAATACGGCTTGTGCTTTTGCACAGGCAGTATGGTATAAGTTCCTGGCTTTATGATAGATTATTTTTGCGTCGGGCGTAGTCTTTTCGCCATTTACGCTCGAGTGCTTTACATTTAGATTTTTCGGTTTTTAAAATGTCATTAAACCATGGAGCAGGGTGGCGGTGTCTACTTCCTTTGATGAGAGAGGTCGGTAAGCATTGATCAGCGGCATCGCTAAGCCATTTGTGCGAAGCTACCGCTAGGCTGTCCATGTTTTGACCATTTCTGGGAGGCTTGTCATGGAGTGCTGAGTTGAGTTTTGCCAAGTCCACTAGCTTCCATTTTTTTCTGGATATAGCAAGATAGTCAGGTTGCGTGATGGGGGAAGGTGGGAGATTTATGCTAAATTTTAATAAATGATGGTCAGACCAACAAATGCGAGTGGTGTTAAGCCATTTTAGCTCATTGATGTTGGAGATTATAGGGTCCAGCAGATGGACGGCTTTATGTGTAGGTCCGGAGTTGACTAAGGTCAAATTTAGGGCCTTCAAGTCATCTAGTAAATTAGAGCAAAAGGGGATGGAAGGGTAATCCAGATGTAAATTTAGATCACCCAGAAGAGAAAAATTGTTTGAGGTAATGTAGTATGGAGTGATATGATTGGCTAAATTTGATGCCCATTTGGAGGGATTGCCGGGGGGCCGGTATATCAATAAGCCTGACATCGTGAAGTTTGGGTTCAGAGAGATTTTGAAATGGCCGGCTTCACAGTCTGGGATGGCTACTGGTTCTAATGTACACTTCAAATCTCTATTAAAGATGATTGCAATTCCACCACCTAGCTGTTTATTTCTGTCTATCCTAGTGATTGCATAATTATCGGGGAGGGCAGTAGCAATGTCCGGGCTGGCACTTTCGTGTAGCCAAGTCTCTGTCAGGAAGAGGACGCTAGGATTATCATCTAATAGAAGGTTGGAAATATCAAATTTGTGTTTCGGTAGTGAGCGGCAGTTAGTACTGTAGAACACGTATTTTTGAGCCTCGATGTTGCGAGGTAGTTTACGTTTTCTGTGTTTCCTTGAGGTGTCAGGATAGGGTTGGCAGATGGTAGTGGTCAGTTTGCAGTTAGCGCAGGAGCTTACTCCTGTTTTATGGAGATTGAGTGTTGTGCACCTTATGTTAGTAGTAGGGCGTAGCGCTCTTAGTTCCGAAGGAGATCTTACCAGCCTTTTGTAAGAGGGAGTGGCATAGTCTTCTGCCCCGTGTCCCGTCCTAGCACGGACGGGCACAGACGGGCTAGTCTTTGGCGTGTCTTCGGCGTGCCGATGGTGTGCCCGCTGCGCTTCCGGGGAGTGTGCATGGTCATAGGGATGAGGAGGGGGCGTGGCTACTTGTAAGGGGCGTGGCCCCGTGACTCATGGGTAGTGATGGCGTCGGGGATTAGGCCCTTCCTACAGCAGCGCTGGCTCCGCTGCGCAGGCAAGTGTCATCAAGATCCCAGCACCAATTACAGTCGAGTGAGCAACACAGTACAACACAGTTCTGTTTTTAAAATCAACAAACAATGTGCAAATTCGGCAATTAATAAAAAAATTGAGGAGCAACACCCCCGGCTTCCGCCTCAAGGGTAGCTGACTGTCAACACCGGCTACGTCTCAGCACGGCGTTTTTAACCTCAGGGAGGGTTGGGGATACACCAGTCAACAGCCCATCTTAAAAAGCCCGTCTCCTTATATACGATAGTAGAACAACCCACACCAATATGTGATGAAAAAAAATTGTGAAAGAACACGATAACACCTCACGGGCGCACCACCAATGGGACCCCTGGTAGGTACTCACCAGGACAGCCCTATTATCATCATTGGTGCTATCATGTTTAAAGGAATGGTGTCCAACCAAGAATAACTGTGTTACCAGTGATAAGTGCAGTGGAAACAATACAAACAGTGAAGTCACACAACATATAACATATAACGTAAAAACGCATACAGCATGAACAGACAACTTTATTCTTGTTCTTATCTGCTGTTTGCAAACATTAAAAAAGTGAATGTGGCTACTCCCTATAGAGCCACTTTCTACTTGCCAACATGTTTCATTGCCTAAGAACTTTGCAGGCAATTTCTTCAGGGCATATTATTTTAACGCCACTGCTTTGGACACCACTTTGTTAACACTTTGTTTGAAGTGCGACACTATACCCATCATTACCGTCTGTTAGTAACTTTCTGGGAAGTCAGTTAAAGTACAGCCATAGTCTTCACCTAATACTGAAAGGACACCAACGACTCCTGGAGTGTCGGTTCGTTCACCGGCAAAAATGCTAGTAAAGAGGAAGACTCCCCACTGACATGAGCTGCCGACACCTCTGCAGAGCCATCTGGAGTGAGAGCTGGCAGCTTTAGTAATGCTGATCCTATGGCCCCCACGGGATCATTGAGCGGCAGCTTGGCTTTCTGTGACTGCCCTTTGAACAGCGCTGGGACAGTCTGTTTCCCCCGGCCAGCGGTGTGAATTTTGCCAGTGGACTCCATCACGGAGGTAGGCGCTGCTTGGGAGTTACCGACCTCCCTGCCCTCAGCGCTAATATCGGCTGCAGGAGTTTTCGCCTGGTTGCTTGGGGCTGACGATGAACCGCGGCCTCTGCCACTTTTGCTGGATACCTTTGTCGGCATGGTAGCAGGCAACGGCATCCGTACCGCAGACAGTACAGCTGGCGGGAATGCAGCAGATGCAAGACCGCTCCGGCTCCGAGATGCCAAATAGCAGGGGAGCGGGATGCTCCACGTCCAGAGCTGAGAACACCAAATGATTCAGGGGGACCGTCCAAGCCAGCGTTGGTAAGTACCTGGTTCTTTCAGTTCAGGTAGTTCAGATAGCGAAGTACTTCATTGCAGGATAGGCAGGTCAGCGGTGGAGAGTGAGGGTGCAGCTCATCCAGCCATCCATGCGACCGCCATCTTGCCTCATCCCAGATTTGGACTTAATCAATTCATGAAGGGCAGAAGGGGATTTAGAAGTAAAAAAAAGTATGTTCCAATAATTTAAGTTGTTGTAGTAACGCTGTATACTTATTTCGAGTAGTTTTATTTTTCTTCGCTACATATGAAATAGTGAAAGCTCGAAATGAGGCCTTAAAGGCATCCCACTTATTAGGAGTAGAGGTGTCAGAGGGGTTATTAAGCGTGAAAAATCAATTTATAAAAGCAGTAGCTTCAGTGATGAAAAGGGTATCGGACAATAAAAAATGATTTAACTTCCAGCGGCTAAATTTTGGGGAACTTAAGGAGAAGTCCAAAACAGAAAGGACAGGTGCATGATCAGAAATGAAAAGAGATCCAATTGCCGAGGACAGAAGAGATGGGAGAAGGGATTTACCAACCAAAATATGATCGATTCTGGAACGAGTTTGATGAACATTTGAAAAAAAGGTAAATTCAAGGGAGTCAGGGTTACAAGTTTTCCAAGCATCATATAATGAACGAGAGGCAATACAGATTGAAAGGATTTATGGGATTTATCTGGATTAAATTTACACCTGTATTGTCTGTCAGAAAAAGGGTCTAACCATTGATTAAAGTCACCAGCAACTACAATGTTCGGACAATCAATAGAAAAAAGTAAAATCTTGATAGAATTCCAAAATTCTGGGTCTGGTCTGACTGGGCCATAAATGTTCAAAATAACGAATTCCTTATTGTGTATGACAACCTTAGCCATTACCCATCGTCCATCAGTATAATTTTGTGTAGATAAAATTTGCACATGTAAGGATTTATGAAACAATATCGCAATGCCCCCCTTATTGCCAGTGGAAGGAGAAAACACAACTTGACCCACCCACTGTAATTTTAACTTGAGCGATTCTATTTCAGTACAGTGCGTTTCTTCAATAAAAGAAACCTGAGCATTTAATTTTGATAAATGAGAGAGTACCTTTTGTCTTTTGATGGGGTGTCCAAGACCACGAACATTCCATGTTACAAAATTACACATACTGGAGGGGTAGTACATGGAAGGAGATGACACACCTCAAGGAAACAGCTGGAAGGAGATAAACACAATATATAAGATTAAAGTAAAAAATAAATTATAAAACAGTAAACAGCACTAATGGACACATGCAACAAATGAAATAATGTCAAACGAAAAAAGAGAACAAAAAGGAATGATAAAAAAAGAAAAGAGGAAGAAGGAATAGAAGAAAAAGAAGATAGATCAAGGAAAAAGATCCAGATCTAAAAGGAACCAGCAAAGATTGAAGAATGAGGCGCAACAGCACCGAGGGAAGATGAAACGACAGAGGAGATAAAAAGAATAGAGTATTGAACAGCCATAATAGAAAAGGAATAGAACAGATACAAGAAACTTAGTGATGATGAGAAGAGCCAGTAGCAGAATTCGGAGGAAGATTATGAAGAAATTATCTAAATTTAGTAGGATCATCAAAGAATGTGTGGAGCCCTCATGAGTAATTTTACAAAGGCAAGGATGAAGAATGCCATAACTAACATTTAGCTGTCTCATCTGGGGACGAAGAGCAAAAAACACCTTTCTCCTTATGTTAGTAGTATTAGGGAGATCCTGTGACAGATAGATGGTATGACCAGACCATATTAGACGCTGTTTTGCTTTAGCTGTTGAGAGGACACACATGAGGTCTTTAAATTTCAAAAATAACATAATAATTCCTCTAGGTCTGGGGGCATTAGGTTGAAGACGACCAAGTCGATGAGCACGCTGAATATTTAATGAAGGAACTGAAGGAAGTTCTAATAGTTCTGACAGGAACTTCTTCAGGAAAAGAAGCATATCTGGTCCTTCAATATTTTCTGGTAGGCCATAGAGACGTAGGTTATTGCGTCTATTAAGATTTTCAAGGTCCTCAGTGTGAAGTTTGAGACAATGAATTTCCTGTTCCAAGACTGGCATCTTAGTAGATATATCATGTAGATCACTAATGCGTTGCTTCATATAAAGAACCTTAGCTTCCATATTAATCCATCTATCCTCTATTTGCTGAAGTTTCTCATTTGTTGTAGACATAAAGGATTGTAACCCCCTCACCTCATCCAAGATAATATCCAGAACAGGATTTTGAGATGATAAGATGGGAGAAGGGGGGTCATTTTTAGCTCTCTTTGGCTTGGTACCTGAAGACGAAGGTCTAACCTAGAGTGGAGTTTCACTAGACATCATGGAATGTCGTGAAGAGTGAGATGGGATTTTTAATGAAGATTTCGGTCTGCCCATAAGCTCAAAAAGAACACATCTCAAGCAATGAAGAGCCAGAAAGAGCAACAAACAATTTGAGTATTGACACCCTCAGTTCGCACTCCAGCACATTTCAAAAGAGGACAAAAGAAAACCAACTTTGGTAAGTATTTAGTAGATCAAATGCCTATAAAACCTTAGAAGCTTGAGGGTATGACAAGAAAAAGATATTCTTCATAACCATTTGTGCGAAAACGAAGAGGTCGACAGTCAAAACAAGTAGATGGTAGCAATCATCATGAGAGAGTTCCATGTAAGTAATGTAGAAACTGGTATTTTTTTGCTCAAAAAGACGATAAAAACATATGAAATAGAGCTTCTGCATATGAGGAGCAATATGATGTGGAGAGCTTTACATAATGACAGTTAGAATATGGTTATAGTCCAGTAGCGAAGGTTACATTTCAAAGATAGGCAGCAGGAATTGATGAGTGAGAAAGAAAAATCACGTTGCCGTGCGTTCTAATATCTAAAACGCCGGTTTACCTGAGGAGATTCTAGCGAGCGGCAGCCGATACAAAATGGCGGCCGCTCGCGTCAGAATGAAGAGAAATTGTACCTTCTGCCGCTGGCTTGTCCGAAGAGCGAAATGAGGTCAAAGCAACACCATATGCCGCCTCGACCCTTCACACGGCAGGTTCCTGCGTCCGCCTGCTGTGAAATCTGGAAAATAAGGCTGTAACCGGTATAAGAGCTCCGCCTTCGAGCGGAGCTCAAATCGGAGCCGCCATCTTATCGCGGCGCAAGACCATGCCCTACTTCCTCCAATCCTTAATTATAATCATGTTCTAAATATTGTGAATTTTCCATGTTGCTCTCCATCGTGAGATTTACACAGATCTGCCATGAAATATCTTCTAAAGCTTTAGCCCCACCCATTATGAATAATTAATTGGATCAAGCATTTTACTTAGCAGCAGGTGATATTGCAGTAGTTATATATTCTAATTGTTCAAGCAGAGGAGCTTGCGCAAGGGGATGGTCCACAGTTATGGACACAATAGGAAAGATATCTTGAGGAGGGCAGAGGATAGTAGTAAGTAGTCGGAATTTAGCATGAGAGGGCAAGAAGAGGGATTCCTTGAAGCAGAGCTGAAAATGGAATAGTAAGGAGATATAAATGAGAGAAAGGAAGAACCGGAGCAGGTGGATGGGTAAGGTTGGTGTAAACAACAGATGGGAGGACGAACTTGGAGGGAGGCTCTTCAAGTAAGTGAGATGATGCCTCACTATAAGACTGTGCTTGAAGGAAATTAGTTTAAATTCATGTCTGAAGTTGTATAATGGTGCAATTATACTACAGATTCCATCATTTGATACTGCCATGGTTCTACCTCTGTAGGCATTAGTGCAGGTTTATAAATTAATCTCCATCTTTCTGCTGCTAATCCATCAAAGTCGTTGGTGTTCCCTTCTGATTCTCACTCTGAAAACATAATGTCTTTGCAAAGGCCAATCTGGCTCTATTCATTATGGACATTGGCCTTCAAAATGTTTCTGAAAACGTACATGCTGAAGAGTTTATGTGTGTTCCCAAACTTAACACGTCATGTTTGCCCTGGAATTAATACTCCCAGGCCCATAGAAATGATTTAGCCATGCAGAATAACATACCCTAGAGTGGTAGAATTAGATATGGGTAAATCAGTTTATGAGGGAAAATTCACGTTTTATGATTTACAAAAGTGCTTTTGCACTTTTAAATTAAGCCATTTACATTAGTACATTTGTTTACATATAACTAATATATTGTGAATCAGGTCGTCTGTAATAAAGCCCTTGAACACCACAGTCAATATTTTGTTCATTATTTCACTCAAACATAAAAGTCATGTGCAATTGCTAATTATGCTGATGCACTATACCCCATTCCTGCCTTCCTCAGTTGGCACTTTCACATTCTAGTAAATCAGGAGCATAGGTTTTAGAATCTTGTAGCCTAGGGTTCATTTACACATTGCTAATAGTAAGAAATGTTAAAGCTGGCCAGAAAATACCTCTTGTTACAAAGGTTGGACACATAGCCTGATTTAGAGTTTGGCAGACATGGAACTCCAGTAAAAATACAAAAGAGTTTCCTGTTCACCAAACTCTTAGTCCACCCACTTCATTTATTGTTGGGCAGGCTGTAAATGTTGCATCGGCAGAGCCCTTGTGGCCCCATTGACAGGGTGCTTCCTTCAATGAAGTAGGGGACGTCAGAGTTAGGAATTGACACTGACGCTTTATTACGGTGAACTTGTGAAGTGTTATTTTGTCAGGCACGACGAGGATAAATGTGGAGGTAAAGGACAGTAAAAAGCAATTTTTTCTCTTTTTTGTAAAATCTTTTTATTGGCCTTTCATTGTAATACAAGGTCCATACTTTATGGTTTCAACATTGCAGGTGATTAGTACATTTATTGCAAGCCATTCTGTTACTGGGTTTTATAACTTAGAATGAGAACTTGCGTCATTACACCACACTCACCTTTGTATCTACTGGGTACATACTTGTTCAGCCCGTGCGAACATATACGTACCATTACTCTTGTGTGGACCTGTTATATTGGTTTTGGGTAAAACTGTCTGTTGTGTTTTCTTGTAATATGAACATAACTCTTCAATGTGGGGGATTGGAACTAGGATTCACTGCATAGTGGTGTTTGTGTGTTTATGAGAGCTTGGTGATCCAATGGACGACGTTGGTCTCTCGGTTCTGTAGTGCAGGGTGCAAACTGTGCAAGTCCATGTAGGGGGGCGGCTGCTGCTTTTCATGGTCAGATTGATGGTAGGGGGTATCCTGTGCGCTCTCCCGAAGGGCCTCCCTTTCTGGGGGTACAGCGGCCTGCGTGGGTGGCTCAACCGTTCCCAGCTGTTTGAAGGCATGGAGCACTGTCGCCCATCTGAGGTACCCCATTTTTTAACCGTGCCTCGCCATGCTTCGGTTGATGGCCCTCTCCAATACATGGCTAAGCATCTCTTTGCCAGGAGGATCGCTAGGGAGACAAAGCATGTCTCCACCTTTTGGCGCTATCGTGTTTGCCTATGCCCAGCGCACAGACCTCCCATGTATTTAGACCCGTAAGCCTGGTTACCTCTGACAGAGTTGTGTGTATCATGGCCCAGTATGTGTGAAGTGCCGGACAATCCCAGAACATGTGAAGGAATGAGGCCCCGGGTTCCGGGCATCTAGGGCAGGTAGAGTGTGAGTTAGGGTAATAACGATGTAGCATTTCTGGGGTCAGATATGCACAAAGCATGTGGTTTTTTATGTTTTTAAAACGGTGGTTGCGGTAGACCTTTTTTGGGAACTCAAGGGCACATTCTCACTCTTTGTCATGGAGGGGCCGTTGGAACTCCACTTCCCATTTCTCCCGCAGAGGGGCCAAAGCGACCGCGCCCAGTTCTCGTACCACTTTGTACAGCCATGTTACTAAGTATCATCCTGAACCCATCTGCAAGATAGTGTGCAGGACTGGGTGTGTGGGTGGTGCCGAGTCTCTTGTGCGCCACAGTCTTCGGCCCTCCGTCAACAGTTGTCTATGCGTAGGGATGTGGCCATTTGGAAGATCCGCGCCAGTGGTGAATTCAGCAAACATTTGCAGTTGCCCACTTTCATACAGGGCTCCCACTTCTGTGATTGTGTGCTCAGTCCAGATGTGCAGTGCACGTTCTGTGAAATGAGTTCGGCCACCAGGAAAACCCACCAGTGGCTGTATGGGAGAGTAGAAAGGAGCTTTATAGCTCATTTTGTGTATATGTTTCAGGCATGCTTGTGCAACTATTATTTGGATTGGACAATCTGGTATAGACCTGGCACCAGGTAGTAGCATGCGGTGTATAACTGGGGCTGTAACTGGTCCTGCCACAGTATGTGTCTCCATCAGTGCTTGGCCTGCTGTCGACCGTGACACCCATTGCAGCTGGGCCACCAAAAAGTACTCTTCAAAGGATGGAGCAGCCAGTCCTCCCTTATCCATGGTCAACTGTAGTTTGGTGAGGGCTATTCGGCTCTGGCCTGTGCCCCAGATGAGGGACACCAAAAGGGTATCCAACTCTCGGAAGAAGGGACAGAGGGGAGACCACTGGGAGATTGGTGAAAAGTTACAGCAGGCGTACGACTAGTATCATCTTGGCTACTGCGATTTTCCCTTTGGAAGCTAAAGGGAGATCCTTCCAAAAATTAACCTATGTCAGAACCCTCGCCAGGACCCTGCAGTGGTTACCTTCAAACATGTCTTGTGGTGTGTGGTGTAGGCGTACACCTAGGTATCGTACTTCTTGGGCACTCCATGATATATGCTGCCCATCTGTTAGCAGCTGTTGGGGTGGGAGGTCATCTGAGAGTGGGTAGATTGTGCCCTTATCCCAATTATTTACCTTTCAGTCCTGCCACCCGTTCAAAGTCTCGCAGAGTGTCACCAATAGGGGTGAGGTCTGACGCGATGTCCCGGATGTAGATGAAGACTGCATCGGCTTATAGTGACACCGTGTGGATCGTGCCCACTATTGGTATACCCCACTTTTTCTCCCTCCCTGCGGAGGTGAAGCATGAGTGGCTCGATCGCCATCGCAAAGAACAGAGGGGACAGCGTGCACCCCTGCCTTGTGCCTCTGAGTATTGGAAAAGATGACATGTAGGGCCTCAGTTTTACTCTGAACGCCGGTCTAGTGTATATACGCATAGTGCATTCAAGCAAGCGAGGTCCCACTCCCATCGGTCGCAGGACCCGAAGCAGATATGGCCCACTCAGGTTGTCAAAGGCCTTTTCGAGATCCAGGACAAGGCACGCCGTCTGCAGAAAATGATTACAGGCCCGGTCCTGGCTGTGAACCAGGCATCTAATGTTGTAGGAGGTGTTTCTAACCGGCACAAGCCCGCATTGGTCCAGGTGTATCACGGTTGGAAGGATTGTGGCATACCTTTCCACCAGTATCTTCCCAAATATCTTGTAGTCCGTCTGCAGCACGGCTATAGGATAGTAGGATCCTACAGCTGGGGATCCCTCCCCGGTTTGAGGAGGGAAACTATTACCGATTCGCACATGGACTGTGGTAGGTCCCTCTCGTCATACGCTGACTGGTATAGTTTCACCAACTGAGGCACCAACTGAGTAGAGCAGGCACAGTAAAACTACAGTGGGAGGCCATCTAGGCCACGCCTTACAAGTAGCCAGTGGTTGCAGTGCCTGCTTAATGTCCGATGCCGTGATTACCTAGTCTAACTCTGGCCGGACCGCACGCGTTATGCGGGGCCAGGGGAGTGTATTGAAAAATTTTGAAAGTGCTTCCAATTCTACTGTGGTGGGGGCTGCATAAAGGTATGCGTAATATTGTCGAAAAACTGCTAGGTTGGAGGCCTGTGAGTGTACCAAGGCACCCGCTGTGTTGCGGATTGCAGTGATTGGTGGGAGGGTGTTGTATTGTTTCACTAGCCAGGCTAACAACACGCCTGCTCTGTTACCTTCCTTGTGCATCTTTATGATGTGTGCTCTAAAATAATACCTACGGAGGTCAGCAAGTGTCTCCGCATATGCGGTTGTAGCTTCCGTTACTTGTATTAAAGTGGCTTCCCCTCTATCCACAGCCTGTGTTAATGTGGCTAGTGCATGCTCTTTCTCTCTTGTGCTGTGTTCCAGGATTTTGCGCACCCCTGAAATGTGCTGTATACATGTGCCTCTGATCACTATTTTAAACACGTTCCACTCCACTGCGCAGGTGGTCGCTGTGTGCACATTAGTTGTGAAGTACTCTCATATGTGTGCCGCTTGCGTTTGCCTAAATGCTGAGCCTAGAAGGCACTCTGTGGGAAAGCGCCAAGTGGGGACTGGTGGCCGACGTGGTTGTCATATTAAGGTGCTCGTGTGTGCGTCATGGTGGGATAGGACCCTACTTAAGAACAACACCTGTATATTGGGCACGATGGGGGAGGAGCAGAAGAAGCAGTCCAGGTGAACCCTGAGATCGTGTGGGATGGAGTGGAACGAATAGGGTCAGAGGTCTGGGTATTTGGAGCATCATGTGTCAGTTAGAGCCCAGTGCTTTGCCCATGCAACAAATTGTTTGGCCTGTGCTGTTATGCGAGATGCAAGGTGTGGCAGGTAGGATCTATTAAGGAAGGTGTTCTGTACACACTTGTAGTCCCCTCCTAATATCCATGGTGCCTAAATACATGTGTTCAGGGGCGTGAGAGTGTGTCTCTGAATGCTCCTTGATCTGTGTCCGGTGCGTAGATACTCCCCAGAAGAACTTGTTGACCGTCTAGCAGCCAGTGTAGGAGTGCATAGCTGCCCTCCGTGTCAATTGTTCTGATAACTCCTGAAATGGGATTCCTGGCCGTATCCATATGAGCGTCCCTCGCGCATAGGCCGAGTACGTTGTCCCGCTGAATATACCGTGCCAACGTCTACGCAGCTTGTCTAACTCATTCGCTGCCAAGTGGGCTTCTTGTAGCAGCGCGATTTGAGTGTTCTGTCTCTCTATATATGCATATGCTGCATATCGCTAATGCGCAGTGTGCATTCTTCGCACATTCTGGGTAAGGATAGTGATATGTCCCTTATGTGCCATGCTGTACTGCGAGCGATCCAGGGGAAGTGAGATGTCTGGGCGCCATGTCGCGATGCATGCCGCCGCCCTGATCTTACTTGATCTCACAGTCCAGGCTTGGATGTAGCTCTTTGCCTCTGTGCATATGTGTGTGGAGTGTTTGGGGAATAACTTCAGATAAGAGAGCAGCAGTGGTGGGGAACAATCCCAATGCTGGGGACCTATTGCAAATGGCAGTACGTCCAAACTCATGCTAGTGCACAAAGAGAGCTTCTAAATATTAGAGGGGTGGCGTCTCGCAGCTGCTGAGCGGCCCTCGCCGGGGGCATTTTTAGGATTATCTCATGCTCAGTGATGTAGGAATAAACAAGTTGTCTCAGCGTGGAAGGCAAGATTTGTGCCCATTAGCAGAGCCTCAACCCAACACGTCTGCCATTGTAGCCTGCATGGCCACGGCCCAGAAAAAAGCAATTATGACCCACATGCTCCCAGTTGTGGAGGTAATTACTTTTTTTTGCTTTTCAAATACTAATTCTCACTTTTGGCGTTTGCTTTTGAAAATCAAAAAGGTTTTGAAAAGTTTAATGGCTGGCCATCATGACTGACAGTACTGTTTATTAAACTTTCCTAATTTGACAGGACCTGCAATCATGGTACTTCCTGTTAATATAGACCATTATCAGCAAGGCTGGTGGACAATTCTAAATACTGTGGATGAAGGTCCCTCGGAATGGTGGAGGTACTGCACCGCTATCCTGATGGAGAAAATTCTATCTGCCAAATTCTAAATCAGGCTCTGAGCATTTTAACAGGCTTTCAATTCAATCTGAAAGCAAACTGACAAAAAAGTTCTGGTTGCTTACCCACAGAGGTGTGTTGTCACCAGTTTTCAGTAGCATTCTTCTACAGGTATACTCACCAGAAATCAGCAACTTGCTCTGACAGCATGTATCAACATACTAGAGTGTTGCTTTATCAACTGTGCAGTTTAGAATTAATGTCGTACCATCTTGGATCAGAGAGATTTATGTTTAATGTTGCAGGCACCATGTTTGGTTAGCCACCTAAATTGTAGATGTACAATTTGTTCCTAGGATATATATTTCACTTAAGAATAGCAAATACATACGTACTTGCTCTAGAGCAGATAAAGGGAACTTTCTATACCTGGAAGGCAAGTTTGTTTTTCCCTCTACTCTTCGTAAAGCAATATGTCTGGAACTAGGAGAGTCAATAGCTTTTTTTAAAATAAAAAATAATGTAAAATTGTTTCACTGTAGTCACAATTGCAAAGTAAAGATAAACAGAAACAATATTTTTGTGTCTGAGAGTCTGTGTGTTTTATGTTTGCTTTCCAACAAAATCAGGAGTTCTGAAGTCCCCTACAACAGGAACAACATCAACAAGATCAAACACAACATTACCAACCCTATCAAGACCTACTACAATAACAACATTAAAAATATCTACAAAAACACCTACAAAAGCAACAACAGTACCGACAAACAAAAGGAAAACAACAACAACAACCACCTCCACATCAGAAGGTAACTCAAATTGCTACAGATCATATGCCATGGTTATGCTACTTTTACACAGTTTAATATCTTGTAAAGCAATGTGCAGGCAATAGGATGAAACAAAGAGGTCATGGATGCACCAGTGAGGTAAAGTGAAATTACTTGAGATTACATGAGTCACAAACATGTCATGTATAAAATGAAGGAGATGTGGCTGGGCCAATGACTGGAAGAGGAGAGTCAAAAAGTGGCATTTTAATGTACCAAAATATAATTAAATGTTAGACACAATTGGCTGCTGGATGGGTATCCTTGACTGTTCATATTGTTCCCTTTTCTGCACACCCTTAATTCTCCATAAATCTGCTCACAATAAATACTTTACTGTACAACTTCAGGAATTGTCCATAGTTCTGACATTTGTTCTTTAACAGTTTTTTTCTACTTCGCATGCTAATTTTCTGCTCAAATAGTTGGTGTTTGCTATTTATAGGTCTAGAGGGATATTCCAGATACATTCTGATTAATTATTATGTGAACAAAGTTTTAACTGTTAATCTATTAGTTGTCCTTTGAAGGTGTGCAAATCATACACTGTTAATTGTGTAGATACATTTTAGTAAATTTCTTCCAATATAACTCATATACGCTTATGTATTTCTTTTTAACATAACTGGACCATATATGAGTTATACTAAAATAAAGTTGTTGAAAGAAAGTGAGATAGAACAGAACCATGGAAATTTCTATTAAAAGGAAAGGTTGGGTAATATTTTTATTTGCTTTGATGTGTTCCATGTTTTTTGAGTATAAATGGCTTTGTGAGAGTCCAGAACTGAAAACACAAGGCAGTTTTTAGTTATTATATTGAATCTCTAAAAACTGAAAATTGAAAGATCTAGTGTTTTTCTTCAAATGTAATATTACCATCAATATTTAAATACTGTTATTCTTTTGTTTTTAATGGGATGAAACAACCACCCATTCTAAAATCAATTATTGCTGTGCTTTTCACTTGGTGGTATGCATGAAACTTCTGTCAGCTATCTGATATCTGCATAGGTCCGCCTTCATTCATTTGTTTACTCTTTAACTCTGTGTCAGGACGTTAATGCAGGGTCTGCACACATGATTAGGGACTGTGGAGAGAGGTTGAGAGAATCCAGTAAGAGTAAGACAACAGTGAACTTAAAGACTGGAGCAAACAGAACTTAGTTGGAGATCATGGACTCATGATCACTTGGCCTCCTATTCCAAGATGGTGGAGCACACCTACAGAGTCACAGATGTCCACACACTCTTACAAACCCAAGTTGGCATCTTTCACTACAAGTGATGACAGCATTTCCTGTTCAGGTCTGTTAGAAATGGAGGTCTATCGTCGGCAAAGGTATGCATCCTGTTCAAGTAGGGACCACCGCTCTAGTCAGAATAAGTCAGATACACACCCTAAATTACCCTGTGCTCGCCCTCTGGTTGCTTGGCATAAAGCAGGCATGCTTAACCTAGGAGGCAACATGTAAAGTATTTGTGCAACACTTAATACAATAAAACAGTGAAAACACCACACAAAAATAATCCACAGAACGTTGGAAAAATAGAACTTACTTTAATGGACCAAACAAGACTAAAACAACAAAAATCCAATAAGTAGAAACGACGTTATGAGTTTTTAAAGAATATCTTGTAATATAGAACTTAGCATCATAAAGCGTCATCTGGGGCTATAGGGTTCCACTGGACCAAGTCAAATCTAAAAGTGAAGCCGACCACAATGGAGCACAGATCAGATGCAGGAGCCATGCAAGCCCTTCTGAAACAGTACCTTCGCAGAGAAAAAAGTATCAACATTGCAGAGCATCTTCAAGGAGCAGAGGAGGTGATCCACCATTGTTGATCCAATGAATTGTAGTTGAGGCAATGGTTGCGAGTCGCGCATTTCAGTCCAGTTTTGCCATCAGTCTACAGAGGATGAGCAGGCAGGCACAACAGAGCAGGAGATTGTGGAAATAACAAGGACCCCCTGGGTAATGCTATAGTAGACTCCTAGGGCAGGGTGAACAAGGTATGTGCAAAATTTCCTAGGCAGTCAAGAGCTTTCAAATAAAATAAACAAGTGAAAAGACCCAAGACAAGGACGCTTGAATAGCTGAAATGGCTTATCTAAAATCATCAATTTTTAATATAAACAGACATATAATATTAAAAACAAAAAACCATATGGTGAATCAATAATAGTTCAACCTATATGATACAATAATAAAAATTACATCTATGCAATACATATCAGAACATAGTACAAATTAAAATTATGAAGAGAACACCAATAATTAGGGTGTCCGACAAAGATTAACAATACAGTACTCGACGCGCGTTTCGGCGAATTAACGCCTTCTTCAGGAGCCACCGAACAATCTGAAATTATATAAAATACCTAACATAAGATACAATACAAAATACAATTATAGGGGTGGCAATGATGAAACTATAAAAAAAGTACCGAATTTAGCATATGTTACTTGTCCATAAGAATGGCCTAAAAACCATTAAAACTTAACAACTATTACATTGCCTTAGTTGCTTAGGTCTACAAACATTTACTTTGTTTATTTTATGTTCATTGATGGACATGTATAAGATTATGATCTAGGAGTACATCTCACACGTTACTTATTTGTCAGGCTATTGATATCATATATCACATTGTTGGTAAACTATACAGACCTTAAACCACTTTTAATTAATGATTCACAGTCTACTTACATCACACAGACCAGTGATTGGTTCGGGCAATGCTCTTAAATAAAGTTGATATTCCGTAATGGATCTAGGCAGGGAAAAATACATATCGTCACTCCAATATTCCCATTTTTATGAATAAAAGTGAATCAATTGAGCAAACAAAGTGCTGTCGATGCAGGCAATACGCGAAGTACAATGATGAAAAACGAACAAAGTTGCCAAAGATTACCAAAAATATGAAATAAATACTCAGTTCTCCAATTGGTTAAAGGAGGAAAAACAGGTAAAAAATGATGAACATTAAACATTAGTACCTGATAGAAATACGAGGTATGTGATCCTATTGGGGTATACTTTCTTTTGAGAATTCGTAATAAAATCAGGCAAATGGATGAGTCTGTAAGGAGGTTAGAAAAAGATCCATATTATTTTCTGTAATTTTGTCATGCCAAACTATATAGGCACACAAAAGGTGGGAAATAATTAATTTTACTTATAGAACGATGATTCTAAAATGGATATTTCTTCTGTCGTGGTGCCAGAATTGGTATTCGCGACATATAGTTGATATATAGACGATAGAGACTTGAAATACCTAAGGGCAAATGTCATAAATTTTCTAGTTAGATATATACCGCGGTTGTTCATATAATGTCAAAAGTTCAATATACATGAAACATAGGGTTATTTATGAGGATGACAAGGTGTGGACTAAAACTAGTAAGGGTTTAACCAATGGGGATAAGTTACAATTGTCCACATAGTTATAATGTGCACGATATCTCTCTATTATCAGGCGAGTTAAATGAAACGATATTTCATAAAAGCTAAAGTAGTCGTTACCTCTCGTTAATATAATTGTGCTCAAGGTGATTTTTATCGAGTTGTAGTTGGTCTTATCAATGTAGAGGATAGTTTTTTCAGGTTCCGTTTAGGATGACAAGGCAACCTGCGGGGCATAAATAAAACTACTGTTGTAATGACATAAAGACCGCAATAACGTCTAGCGCGAGAGGTGGTCGTAACTAATAATTCACCGCTAGGAGACTAAGCGGTATCGGTCGTGCGCAGAGAGTGTGAGAGGTCTTACCTGGTCGATGTATGATGCGAAAGCCGGATGAGTCCTCCGTGGCGCGAATGATGCAGCGTGCCGGGTGCCGGGTAACAATCAACTAGTAAACGGATGACGGCTTGTTGATATAACCTCCCTAACGGGAAGTGCTACCTAATGGGAGGGGCTGGCTTCACTCTGGGCAGGCTAATAGATATAAACGAAAGACTCTATCGTTCTGATGCCCTAGTAAATTATTTACTGAGGTAAAGGGCTTACCAATCTAGTCTAATAAATTATAGCAGTAATTAAATCCCATTTCAAAATAAACCCATGAGAGTTAACGCCAAAATTACTATGTAATGGCAACTAAAAGAACTCTAAAAATTAAAATTAACCAAAACCAAGGAATAAATTAATATCTGTCTGTAAAGGATCTAAATAGAGAGTTGCCACATACTAGGGCTGATTCTACATGAATGCTAATACAAACAAGGTTTTACATAAGGAACAGAGTTATCTATTATGGACTCTGACAGAATTATTGTGATACCATGATGTAACCAAATCAGGTGATGGCGTTTTCCCAAGGGATGTCAGAGTTCAATCCCTTTTTGAAAGTGCCAAGTGAGAAAATCCAAAAGACTTCACGTTTCTTACGGGCTTTACCGACACCTGAGTTTTCTGGAAGTCTGATTTTTTCAAAAATGCACCATTTGAAATCATCTGGAGTATGATGTTTTTCCTGGAAATGTTTAACCAGGGGTGCTGTAGTTTTGTGAGTGCGAATCGCCGAACGATGTTCGGTGAGTCTCACCTGAATAGGTCTAGACGTTTCACCAACGTATCCCAGTTGGCAAGGGCATATGATAAAATAAATGCAGTTGGCAGTCTTGCAATTCCACATATCGCCAGCATCGACATGACATCCATTATGCTCAAAGGACTCACCTTGCAGAATACTGGAGCAGGATTTGCAGGAAGAGCATTTAACCGTGCCTCTCACTGGAAAGTTGTTTCTAATGGACCTTTGAACAAATTCAGAAGTAGAACAACTGGTAGTAAACCGTGATTGTACGATCAGATCTTTAAGGTTTTTGTTGCGTTTATAGGCAAACAATGGTTTTTCAAATTTAACCTGTGATGTGGGATTAGAATTCAGGATGTGCCAATTTGTGTTCACAATATGTTTAACTGTGTTGTCTAAAGTAGAGTGTTTGGTCACACAGACTAATTGATTCTTCGGTTTGGTGACCTTTTTTCTGAGCAGTGAGTCACGATCGTAGAATCTTGCTCGCTTGAATGAATCTCTCACTAGCCTATGAGGGTAGCCTCTGTTTAAAAACTTTTGACGCATGATGTTGGCTTGATTATCATAATCAGCAAGATTAGTACAGTTCCTTCTAACTCGGAGGAACTGTGAAAATGGTATGCTGTCATGTTGGGTACGGGGATGAAAACTCTTGAAATGCAGAAGAGTATTTCTAGCCGTAGGTTTAGTAAATAAGTCAACTATCAATTTGTTGTTTTGATGTTTAATTATCAAGTCTAAGAATTCAACCTGATGTCTATCGAAGTGAGCTGTAAATCTTAGATTGACATCGGTCAGGTTGATCCACTGTAAGAATTCTCCCAGGGTTTCTTCCCCATTGGTCCAGATAAAAAAGATGTCATCAATGTATCTGGACCAATGGGAAATGGATTCATAAAACGGGGCTACTTCATTGTAGATAAATTTAGTTTCAAATTCAGCCATATAGATGTTGGCAATAGACGGCGCTACAGAAGCGCCCATACTGACACCCCTAATTTGTTTGTACAAGGTGGTGCCAAATTCAAAAATGTTCTCTGTGAGGACAATTTGTAAAAGGTCCAACACAAATTTTTTGGGGCAATTGACGTTGAACTGGTCTATAAACCAACTGGTTGCTGAAACAGCTTCTTTCTGTGGTATGTTACTATATAAGGCTTCGATATCCATTGTAACCAAGATATCTCTATGAGGGTTAAAAGTTAAATTCTCGATTTTAGATATCATGGCGCCTGTGTCTTTGATGTATGACACAATTTTTGGTATATGTGGACAGAGAAGGAAATCAACAAATTTGGAGAGAGGTTCAGTATTTGTGCCTATAGTTGAGACAATGGGTCTATAAGGCGGATCAGTCAAATTTTTGTGAATTTTTGGCATGCCGTAAATACAGGCAGTTTTACCTTGATGGAAATTCAAAAACTCATATTCTTTTTGACTGATGTCCCCATTGTGGAGTGCCTCTTTAGTGATACTCAAAATTCTCTTAGATATCTGTCCTGAAGGATTTGATCTAATCTTAATATATGTAGTAGTATCTTCTAGCATGGTATTCATTTTAGATTCATAGGTGGTCGAATCAAGCAACACAATCCCACCACCTTTATCACAGCTTTTAACTATCAAGTTGTTGTTATGTCTAAGGCTTTTCAATGATGTTGATTCCTCTTTGCTTAGATTATAGATAGGTTTAGGTATAAAGCGGAGCGCCCTTTCTAGTTGTTGCAATACAACAAGTTCAAAGGTAGCTACCTCGGGGCCAAGTTGGTCTAAAGATGGATAAAAAGTGGACGGTAATGACAATTGTCTAGAATCATTCTGGCCTGATAGGATCTCCAAGGGATCAGGACTTGTTGTAAAAAACTTTTTGAGTCTAATCCTTCTGAAGAAGGAAGGAAGGAAGGAAATGATGTCTGTTTGTAATTCAAAAACGTTTACATACGCATGGGGGACAAAAGATAGGCCCTTGGAAAGTAATGATTTTAGTTGGGGATTGAGTTCATTAGATGAAAGGTTGAATATGGGGATCACATCCCCTGTCCCCAGTATTGGCGATTGCGTGTCTCGCGAATGAACTGGGGTATTTGTTGATGTTGTTGGTGTGGGGATTGATGTTGATGATGTGATTGTTGGAATTGTCCTCTGCTCTGACCTTGGAAATGTACTCTCTGGCGTCCCCGACGGAGGCCCCTGTTGCCTAAAAAAGGTTTGGGCTGAGGTCCATTATACTGATTATAGTTTCCCTCTGGTTCATAATAGGAATTACTACTTTCATTCTCGGAGTCTGAGGTATCAGTGAAGTTATTCACTCTTTTAGGTGTAGATTTAGATTCATCAACATAATGATTTTGCTTGTAGAAATCCGTTTTAAGATAGGGGTATGTTCCTTCTAAGGTATAATAGCGCTTGTCTTTGATAAGTTTATCATTTTTTCGCTTATCTAGATATGTACTAAAAGATTCTAACTCTTTATTAGCTTCCTCAATTTTCTTAAGGGCCTCCTCTATGTTGCCTGTTGCTTTTAATTTGGCTTCACTGATACCTCAGACTCCGAGAATGAAAGTAGTAATTCCTATTATGAACCAGAGGGAAACTATAATCAGTATAATGGACCTCAGCCCAAACCTTTTTTAGGCAACAGGGGCCTCCGTCGGGGACGCCAGAGAGTACATTTCCAAGGTCAGAGCAGAGGACAATTCCAACAATCACATCATCAACATCAATCCCCACACCAACAACATCAACAAATACCCCAGTTCATTCGCGAGACACGCAATCGCCAATACTGGGGACAGGGGATGTGATCCCCATATTCAACCTTTCATCTAATGAACTCAATCCCCAACTAAAATCATTACTTTCCAAGGGCCTATCTTTTGTCCCCCATGCGTATGAAAACGTTTTTGAATTACAAACAGACATCATTTCCTTCTTCAGAAGGATTAGACTCAAAAAGTTTTTTACAACAAGTCCTGATCCCTTGGAGATCCTATCAGGCCAGAATGATTCTAGACAATTGTCATTACCGTCCACTTTTTATCCATCTTTAGACCAACTTGGCCCAGAGGTAGCTACCTTTGAACTTGTTGTATTGCAACAACTAGAAAGGGCGCTCCGCTTTATACCTAAACCTATCTATAATCTAAGCAAAGAGGAATCAACATCATTGAAAAGCCTTAGAAATAACAACAACTTGATAGTTAAAAGCTGTGATAAAGGTGGTGGGATTGTGTTGCTTGATTCGACCACCTATGAATCTAAAATGAATACCATGCTAGAAGATACTACTACATATATTAAGATTAGATCAAATCCTTCAGGACAGATATCTAAGAGAATTTTGAGTATCACTAAAGAGGCACTCCACAATGGGGACATCAGTCAAAAAGAATATGAGTTTTTGAATTTCCATCAAGGTAAAACTGCCTGTATTTACGGCATGCCAAAAATTCACAAAAATTTGACTGATCCGCCTTATAGACCCATTGTCTCAACTATAGGCACAAATACTGAACCTCTCTCCAAATTTGTTGATTTCCTACTCTGTCCACATATACCAAAAATTGTGTCATACATCAAAGACACAGGCGCCATGATATCTAAAGTCGAGAATTTAACTTTTAACCCTCATAGAGATATCTTGGTTACAATGGATATCAAAGCCTTATATAGTAACATACCACAGAAAGAAGCTGTTTCAGCAACCAGTTGGTTTATAGACCAGTTCAACGTCAATTGCCCCAAAAAATTTGTGTTGGACCTTTTACAAATTGTCCTCACAGAGAACATTTTTGAATTTGGCACCACCTTGTACAAACAAATTAGGGGTGTCAGTATGGGCGTTTCTGTAGCGCCGTCTATTGCCAACATCTATATGGCTGAATTTGAAACTAAATTTATCTACAATGAAGTAGCCCCGTTTTATGAATCCATTTCCCATTGGTCCAGATACATTGATGACATCTTTTTTATCTGGACCAATGGGGAAGAAACCCTGGGAGAATTCTTACAGTGGATCAACCTGACCGATGTCAATCTAAGATTTACAGCTCACTTCGATAGACATCAGGTTGAATTCTTAGACTTGATAATTAAACATCAAAACAACAAATTGATAGTTGACTTATTTACTAAACCTACGGCTAGAAATACTCTTCTGCATTTCAAGAGTTTTCATCCCCGTAGCCAACGTGACAGCATACCATTTTCACAGTTCCTCCGAGTTAGAAGGAACTGTACTAATCTTGCTGATTATGATAATCAAGCCAACATCATGCGTCAAAAGTTTTTAAACAGAGGCTACCCTCATAGGCTAGTGAGAGATTCATTCAAGCGAGCAAGATTCTACGATCGTGACTCACTGCTCAGAAAAAAGGTCACCAAACCGAAGAATCAATTAGTCTGTGTGACCAAACACTCTACTTTAGACAACACAGTTAAACATATTGTGAACACAAATTGGCACATCCTGAATTCTAATCCCACATCACAGGTTAAATTTGAAAAACCATTGTTTGCCTATAAACGCAACAAAAACCTTAAAGATCTGATCGTACATTCACGGTTTACTACCAGTTGTTCTACTTCTGAATTTGTTCAAAGGTCCATTAGAAACAACTTTCCAGTGAGAGGCACGGTTAAATGCTCTTCCTGCAAATCCTGCTCCAGTATTCTGCAAGGTGAGTCCTTTGAGCATAATGGATGTCATGTCGATGCTGGCGATATGTGGAATTGCAAGACTGCCAACTGCATTTATTTTATCATATGCCCTTGCCAACTGGGATACGTTGGTGAAACGTCTAGACCTATTCAGGTGAGACTCACCGAACATCGTTCGGCGATTCGCACTCACAAAACTACAGCACCCCTGGTTAAACATTTCCAGGAAAAACATCATACTCCAGATGATTTCAAATGGTGCATTATTGAAAAAATCAGACTTCCAGAAAACTCAGGTGGCGGTAAAGCCCGTAAGAAACGTGAAGTCTTTTGGATTTTCTCACTTGGCACTTTCAAAAAGGGATTGAACTCTGACATCCCTTGGGAAAACGCCATCACCTGATTTGGTTACATCATGGTATCACAATAATTCTGTCAGAGTCCATAATAGATAACTCTGTTCCTTATGTAAAACCTTGTTTGTATTAGCATTCATGTAGAATCAGCCCTAGTATGTGGCAACTCTCTATTTAGATCCTTTACAGACAGATATTAATTTATTCCTTGGTTTTGGTTAATTTTAA
This sequence comes from Lissotriton helveticus, assembly GCF_964261635.1. Classification (NCBI taxonomy): domain Eukaryota; kingdom Metazoa; phylum Chordata; class Amphibia; order Caudata; family Salamandridae; genus Lissotriton; species Lissotriton helveticus. The sequence goes on from NC_136065.1 coordinate 1,250,085,052, forward strand.
TTTTTAGAGTTCTTTTAGTTGCCATTACATAGTAATTTTGGCGTTAACTCTCATGGGTTTATTTTGAAATGGGATTTAATTACTGCTATAATTTATTAGACTAGATTGGTAAGCCCTTTACCTCAGTAAATAATTTACTAGGGCATCAGAACGATAGAGTCTTTCGTTTATATCTATTAGCCTGCCCAGAGTGAAGCCAGCCCCTCCCATTAGGTAGCACTTCCCGTTAGGGAGGTTATATCAACAAGCCGTCATCCGTTTACTAGTTGATTGTTACCCGGCACCCGGCACGCTGCATCATTCGCGCCACGGAGGACTCATCCGGCTTTCGCATCATACATCGACCAGGTAAGACCTCTCACACTCTCTGCGCACGACAGATACCGCTTAGTCTCCTAGCGGTGAATTATTAGTTACGACCACCTCTCGCGCTAGACGTTATTGCGGTCTTTATGTCATTACAACAGTAGTTTTATTTATGCCCCGCAGGTTGCCTTGTCATCCTAAACGGAACCTGAAAAAACTATCCTCTACATTGATAAGACCAACTACAACTCGATAAAAATCACCTTGAGCACAATTATATTAACGAGAGGTAACGACTACTTTAGCTTTTATGAAATATCGTTTCATTTAACTCGCCTGATAATAGAGAGATATCGTGCACATTATAACTATGTGGACAATTGTAACTTATCCCCATTGGTTAAACCCTTGCTAGTTTTAGTCCACACCTTGTCATCCTCATAAATAACCCTATGTTTCATGTATATTGAACTTTTGACATTATATGAACAACCGCGGTATATATCTAACTAGAAAATTGATGACATTTGCCCTTAGGTATTTCAAGTCTCAATCGTCTATATATCAACTATATGTCGCGAATACCAATTCTGGCACCACGACAGAAGAAATATCCATTTTAGAATCATCGTTCTATAGGTAAAATTAATTATTTCCCACCTTTTGTGTGCCTATATAGTTTCGCATGACAAAATTACAGAAAATAATATGGATCTTTTTCTAACCTCCTTACAGACTCATCCATTTGCCTGATTTTATTACGAATTCTCAAAAGAAAGTATACCCCAATAGGATCACATACCTCGTATTTCTATCAGGTACTAATGTTTAATGTTCATCATTTTTTACCTGTTTTTTCTCCTTTAACCAATTGGAGAACTGAGTATGTATTTCATATTTTTGGTAATCTTTGGCAACTTTGTTCGTTTTTCATCATTGTACTTCGCGTATTTCCTGCATCGACAGCACTTTGTTTGCTCAATTGATTCACTTTTATTCATAAAAATGGGAATATTGGAGTGACGATATGTATTTTTCCCTGCCTAGATCCATTACGGAATATCAACTTTATTTAAGAGCATTGCCCGAACCAATCACTGGTCTGTGTGATGTAAGTAGACTGTGAATCATTAATTAAAAGTGGTTTAATGTCTGTATAGTTTACCAACAATGTGATATATGATATCAATAGCCTGACAAATAAGTAACGTGTGAGATGTACTCCTAGATCATAATCTTATACATGTCCATCAATGAACATAAAATAAACAAAGTAAATGTTTGTAGACCTAAGCAACTAAGGCAATGTAATAGTTGTTATGTTTTAATGGTTTTTAGGCCATTCTTATGGACAAGTAACATATGCTAAATTCGGTACTTTTTTATAGTTTCATCATTGCCACCCCTATAATTGTATTTTGTATTGTATCTTATGTTATGTATTTTATATAATTTCAGATTGTTCGGTGGCTCCTGAAGAAGGCGTTAATTCGCCGAAACGCGCTTCGAGTACTGTATTGTTAATCTTTGTCGGACACCCTAATTATTGGTGTTCTCTTCATAATTTTAATTTGTACTATGTTCTGATATGTATTGCATAGATGTAATTTTTATTATTGTATCATATAGGTTGAACTATTATTGATTCACCATATGGTTTTTTGTTTTTAATATTATATGTCTGTTTATATTAAAAATTGATGATTTTAGATAAGCCATTTCAGCTATTCAAGCGTCCTTGTCTTGGGTCTTTTCACTTGTTTATTTTATTTGAAAGCTCTTGACTGCCTAGGAAATTTTGCACATACAACAGAGCAGGAGACCAGCAAATCCAACAGAGTTTCAGTCCATTTAGCAGTCCATTCTTTCTGGCAGGGTGCCCTCGGATACAGAGTGTACTGAGTTGTTGGTGTCAGGGGTCCAGTACTTATACTCAGTAGCTGCGGCCGCTGCAGGTAAGAGCAGTGGGGTCAGATGAAGTGAGATTTCGAGAGACTTTGAGGGAGACTGTTCATTTTGCCCTGGGTGGAGACTCACTACAGGGGGGTATGCAGCGCTTTGTGTGGGGACAGGCACAGCCCAGGAAGACCGATCAGCTTTGTGATGGCCCATCACAAATCACTCGAGAGAGGTCTGCTCGGAACCGGTGAAGTTCGGATGATTGGCGTCCCAAACGTGGGGCCCATCAGTGACACGTGGATCCAGTGGGAGAGGTCCCAACGACAGAGTGAACGACTGCAACGATCGGGAAGAGCTCCTGCCCGATAGACCCTCGTCTGGCAGCCGATCATCCAAACTTCACCGGTTCCGAGCAGACCTCTCTTGAGTGATCTACGGTCCTGACTGGGAACCATCAGGAGTGCCACAGCAATTACGGAGAATAGAGGACGATCGGGCGCTGGAAGCGGAAGACAAGAAACTGTCCATGCGGTCCGGGTAAGGTCGTGTAACACGACGAATTGCGAAATTGATTGTTTGATTGATTAAAAATACTAGTATTACTCATTTGATTGTTTCTGAGAGATTCTCTATTTGCAAACAAGCACAGAGTCGCAATACTCTGTTTAGTCTTTGCAGATAGTGAAGGGTAGGTAACGCAGGCTTTTGCCCCCGTTGTAATCCGTCGTGCCTGCTTCCCTCTCCATTTGATTGATTGTTATCCAAGCATTTACTGTTTTGGAATTGGTTCTCTTTGGATCATTCTCTATTTGCAAACAAGCACAGGGTCGCAATACTCTGTTTAGTCTTTGCAGATAGTGAAGGATAGGTAACGCAGGCTTTTGCCCCCGTTGTAATCCGTCGTGCCTATTTTTATCCCTCATTTGATTGATTGTTTGTCCGAACATTGATCGTTCGGAATTGGTTCTCTTTGGGTTATTCTCTATTTACAAATAAGCACAGAGTCGCAATACTCTGTTTAGTCCTTGTGAATAGTGAAGGATAGGTAGTGCAGACTTTTGTCCTCTTTGTAACCCGTCATGCCTATCTTTGCCCCGTTTGTTGGTAGTTGGTTCAGCCCGGACCGCTTATTAGAGGTGAACCATCCGGCTCCACTGGAGGGCACCCCTAATAAGGACATGTTTACTAAATATGGACTAGTCGCCGTGGCTTATAGTAAGCTGTGGCATAAATACACAAGAAAGGATCGGGAAAGTCAGTGGCCACTGATAGGATCCTTTGATAACGATAAAATAAACGCGCTGGAAACAGCCCTTTATAACAATAAGACAACACCCACTATGCTCGATAGCTTCGGCATGTGGCGCAAAGAAACAGAACAGCGGAAAAAGAGAAATGAGGTCAGGTTAGAAAAGGAATTACGCAAAGTAGCTCACCTGGCCGCTAACAAATTGAAGGAAGAAATAAAAGAAAGAGAGGAAACCAAGCTAAAACAAGATTCCGAATCATCAGGCCAGTGTCCCGTCAGGACACCCTCTACACTTTACCCCGAGCTACCTTCGAAACAGCGAACGAACGATGATTTACTATTAGGTCCCCCGATCATCTACATGCCCCCTCCATACGCCCCTTCCCAACCCTTAGCGCAGCACCCGCAACCCCCAACGACAGGCGAGAGTAGTGCCGGAACCTCGGTCCTCATGGCCTCGGCGCCGACCGAACCCCTCGTACTCAGCGCAGCACGAGCAGCGACTTCAGATGATCCCGAAGCTGGGAGGAAAGACCCTGCTAGATCGAATAGATTAAGTAAGGATGAGCGAGCTGGGATCGATAAGATTGTAAAGACACTGGTGGTGCGAAAGGAGAGTGAGGATTATATAACGGATATGTACAATACATATGCCAATAGCCACAGACAACACTTTGTCGTACGCCTTTGTTACCATACCCTTAATGCCTATGAAGACCGATACCAAGGAAAAGGCCCTGAAAACCCAACGACTCTGTATAGGAAAGTTGATGTTGGAGATGGAGACGAGTGTGATGTGACGAACCTCTTCACGCGTACGCTTGAAGTTTTTCGCCACCTCACGGAACAGAAACCAGAGACTAACACCACGACTCCTGCAGCGACTGAAGCCAGAGTAGAAAAAATTGACACGATGATGCCCATAAAGGAGGCCGCTCCCTATTGGGTTCCCCCACGAGGACAGGGAACACACGACGACATTAACCACCAAGATGCGAGAGGGAGAGTAGTTTACAACTGGGTTTACCAACCATGGGATCGGCAAGACATCCTGACTTTCCGAAAGTCCTTGCCTGATCTGCGAAAGAACCCTACAGCCTTCTATACAGAATTAGCCACCGCATTGGGTTCAACGATTATGACCCTAGCGGATATCGATTTGTTTTTCGGGCTATGTCTACCAGCTGATGTGTGGAAGCAAATCCGGAAAGTCGACCCCCTTGAGCTGTTCGGACATACCTGGATACAACTCGGTGATGTTGACAAACAGCGGGAACCGGGACAGAAACCTTTGAAAGCCATTCTAGACCTACCAGATAAGATCTTGCAGAAATTAAAAACCCTAGTCCCAGAAAGGAAGGTGGACTGGTCGATAGTAACGGCCTGTCGCCAGAAACTCCAGGAAGACGTATCAGAATACTTCTCCCGGTTTGAAACGGTGTTCTCCGATTACAGCGGCCAGGACATGACCACTGCAACCGGACATCACTTGTTTGTCCAGAACTATGTGAAAGGCCTGACACCAGAAGTCTCGCAGAAACCACAGACTAGCGAGAGTAGTTGGGCGGTCTCCAAGCCCGCAGCTATCCTTCAGATGGCTCAATACTATGAGCGACAAAAGAACGAGAACGATCAAGCGACTGAGAAGAAGAAAAAGGACTTGAAAGAGAGGGTGATGATTGCTCAGTTGCAAGGGGTGACTATAGGAAGGGAACAGTATAGAGGAAACTACCAGTCGAATGCTCCTAGAAATCCACCCCCTAGAGACCGCACACCCGCACCCGGCGCTCCACGAACAGACCTCGATGAGGACCAGTGTGCGTTTTGCAAAGGATTTGGCCACTGGAAGTCTCAATGTCCAGTTCTGCAAGAAGCACTCAGAAATAAAGACACGAGAGATGTAGCGGGCGGACCGAGAAATAGAGGAAAGGGACGAGGGCACACAAACGACACCAACAATAACAGACCTGGCAGACCGAACACGTTTGACCGTCCCCGACAGAATCAGTGCCAACAGTCTGACTGCGACAATGCCCACGACTTTGCATAGGACTGCCAAAGTCGAGGAAGGGATCCAATTGAGTTCTATGTTGACCAGCAAGGTCCTTATGTCACTGCTAAGGTCCTAGGTACGAAGTCTCCATTTCTGGTAGATATTGGTGCAACACGTAGTGCGTTGTCTAAACGATTGATTCCCAGGGCACCCTTGTCTGGCTCACATGTGACATCAATAGGTTTTGATGGAACGCCCTCAACTAATCCCTTGTCCACACCGATCTCTTTTAACTTGGACAATAACACCACTGACATGACGTTTTTGCTCTCCTCCAACACCCCTGACACCATTATGGGACTTGACTTGTTGAAACATTTTCGAGCCACTATTAGGTGTTCACAAGACGGAGTCGAGTCATTCTGTACGACAACCCAACGCTGCTCAGATCTTGTCGCACACAACGCATGTTTTCCATCACTGACGCTGACTTGTCCTTACTCGACACCCTATCTCTGTACCTATGGACAAAGACTGACTCGGACGTAGGACGCATGATGATAGACCCTGTACACATAACTGTTCGACCGGACGCAGTGCTCCCAAAACTCCCACAGTATCGGATATCGCCCGAAGGCGAGAAGGCATTGGTAGAAATCATCCAGTCCCTGGTAGACGCAGGAGTGGTAGAAGAAGTAGTTAGCAATGTGTGCAACAGCCCTATCCTACCCATTGTGAAGAAGCAGGGTGAAGGAGATGAAAAAGCGTACCGCTTCATCATCGACCTACGAGAAGTCAACAAAGTAGTTGTACCCCAGTACCCTGTAGTCTCAGACATCACCACCATTCTGACCCTGATTCCTTCCACTGCCACCACCTTCACGGTAATCGATCTCAAGAATGCATTTTTCTCCATCCCCATCCACTCAGACAGCCGCTACCTTTTCGGCTTCACTTTAAAATCCTGCTCATATAGATTTTGCAGAGCACCCCAGGGCTACACTGAAAGTCCAAGCATCTACAGCCAGGCCCTCAAGAGACAGCTGGATGCAGTCCAGTTGCCGGATGGAGTGGTGTAGATACAGTACGTCGATGATATCGTTTTGGCGGCCAACACCACTCCACTTGCAGTCACAGCCACCATCCAACTCCTGCACTTCCTCGCAGAAAATGGCCACAAAGTCTCCAAGAAGAAGTTGCAATTCTGCCAACCTCAAGTCACTTACCTAGGCCACCTCTTGTCCAAAGATGGGAGAAAACTCACACCCGATCGAATTCAGGCTATTCTAGAGACCCCTATCCCTAAAACCCGGAAGCAAGTCCGCTCTTTGGTAGGCCTCACCTCCTTCTGTCGACAATGGTTGCCAAATTTCAGCCTCATTGTGAAACCACTACTTTCCCTACTGGCTACAGATGTCCCCTTCCCACTCCCTTGGACCCCTGAATGTCAATCCTCCTTCAAGGAACTACGAGACGCCCTTTGTTCAGCACCCGTCCTAGGAACCCCTGATTATACAAAACCCTTCTCTCTCTACACCCACGAAAGGGAGGGATGCGCTTTGTCTGCCCTGACCCAAGCCATCGGCCCCAAACAACGACCGTGTGCCTATTTCTCTGCCACTCTTGACCCTGTGGCGAGAGCTTTGCCTGCCTGCCTTCGAGCAGTAGCTGCTGCTGCTGTCTCTATCCGACAAAGTGAGGGGATCATACTCTCGAATTCCCTCACGGTACTAGTGCCTCATGCTGTTGACACCCTCCTAAACCAGACCAAGACACAACACCTGACCAGCGCACGACTGACTGGGTACGAACTGACACTGCTCGCACCTCACATCACGTTGAAACGATGCACCACACTGAACCCAGCCACCTGGCTGCCTCTGCCTGAGAATGATCCCGATGTGCCCCCTATACATGGCTGTGTGACCCTCACGGACGAACAGACTAGGAGTAGAGTTGACCTCCGAGACACTGCCTTCCCAAACCCTGACGGAGAGCTATGGGTAGACGGCTCTTGCATTAAACTCCCCAACGGCACCACCTCAGCTACCTATGCAGTTACCACAGCCCGAACTATAGTTGAAACCGCCCGCATCACGCAACGATCCGCTCAGGCGGCAGAACTGATTGCCCTCACACGAGCATGTATCCTAGCAAAGGGGACGACAGCAAACATTTACACGGACAGCCAGTATGCCTTCGGGGTGGTTCATCATTTTGGGCTCTTATGGAAGGAGAGGGGATTTCTGACATCTCATGGCACGCCCATCCTGCACGGAGATCTAGTCTCCGCTCTGACTGAAGCGGTTCTCCTCCCCAAACGACTAGCCGTAATCAAATGCCAAGCACACAAAAAGGTGACAGATATCACTGGACATGGAAATGCACTGGCCGACATCACTGCCCGAACCACAGCTGAGAATAGGACGACGACTCATATGTACGTGACTAGGTCACAAGCAGAAACATGGACGGACGCTAGGGAAACTATTAGGGACATCCAAATGGCCAGCTCACCACAAGAATTGACTGAATGGGCACGGGTGGGATTAAAAGACGATGAAGGCTGCTGGCGGACAAAAGACACGAACAAATGGTTGCTACCCAACTCGTATCTGATCCCCATACTGACGATGGCTCATTCCCCTGCACACATAGGATCTGCCCTATGACCGAACTTGTCTCCCGAGTTTGGCATAACAATAGAATTGCAGACTCAGCCAAACGATTAGTCCAAAAATGTCTAGTCTGTCTGCAACACAACCCTGGGAAAGGAACTGTCGTACCCCGGGGAGGGTTTGGGGTCCCCAACCATCCATTTGAAGTCCTACAGATGGACTATATCCAGCTAGAGATATGTCAAGGACTGAAGTATGTACTTGTTGTCGTATGCGCTTTTAGCAAATGGGTGGAAGCCTACCCGACGCGTGACAACACTGCCATAGCCACTGCAAAGGTACTACTGAAAGAGTTCTTCCCTCGCTACGGCCTTTGCCGTATTTTATGGAGTGACAATGGCCCCCATTTTGTAGCCAAGGTTATCCAGCTTATCCTGAAAGGATGGGGGTACGACAGAAATTCCACGCAGTTTTTCACCCCCAATCTGCTGGACTGGTCGAGCGGCACAATGCCACATTGAAACTAAAACTGGCGAAAATAGTGGCTACCACAGGACTAAAATGGCCAGACGCTCTTCCCCTAGCATTGCTGTCAATGCGTTCCACCCCCACCAAACACCACTTGACCCCTTACGAGGTCGTTTTCGGCCGGCCCATGAGTATCTGGTCCGCACCCAAACCGACATCTATTCACGACGTCCCGGACGTCCTAATGTCTGACTATCTGTATAACCTAACTAAAACACTGTCTGTTATTCATCATCAGGTGCTGCAGGCCATCCCCGATGCTTCCAGGGGCCCCGGACATACCATCCAGCCTGGAGATTTCGTCCTGATTCGGAACTTCCAGCGGGAGAAGAGTCTGGAACCCCGCTGGACGGGCCCCTGGCAAGTCTTGATCACCACCTGAACAGCTCTTCGAGTGGAGGGGAAGCGAAATTGGCTGCATGCACATCACTGCAAGAAAATCTCTCCGACCCTGACGTCGACCGAAGACGTGACCACCCAAGAAGAGCTCCTGCACAAAGACCGACCATCCCTGAGCTGCTACCCTGAAACAGAGACACTCGAATTGGCAAAATTCCCTGATCCCACTGTGCCATCCAGAGAAGGGTATAACCTGCGACGAAAGGAGGGAGCTTCGGCTAAGTAGACCACTGACTAAAGTCACCATTCTCAGAGCGGCGGCCTGACACTACAAAGGCTGCCAGGAGAGAAACCAAACGAAGTCTGTGGTTCTGCCCACTACCGAGCACCTTGAAGATGATGGAAGCGCCCGATACGAAGATGATGGAAGCAACCGGACATCCGGAGACCCACTACAGAAACCCGAAAACTGACAGGTTGCACAGCTCAAAGACTATTGCTCTTCTTATCGCTCTTCTCTTTTGCCTCCTCCTCATGACTACCTTCTGGATCGTGGAAGAGAACGCACCGGCTCATAAGACATTTCTAACGACTGCACGGTCTACCACCATGAAAGAACATTACCTGGTCTCTCTTTCACCTCAAATCCAAGAAAGGCGTAAGGAGTTCTGGAACAACTCCTTCGTACAGTTGCTGCACCAACACAACCTTGCTGCCAATGCCACGAATTGCTGGATCTGTGGGTTGATACCACATGCCACCGGACATTCCATCCCCTTCATCCCTTCACCTTTCTCTGTTCATGGCTCCTGCCTTGCTTGGCTGATCCTCTTGCAAGAGAGCTACAGAGACAATGCCACTTCCGGCGAAACTATGTCACACTTTTATCATGGAGTCTGGCTGAACAAAACCGGAAGAACTGCTGCTCCCTTTTGCCCTGTATCCTCCAATGCCTCGTTCACATGGACATCCCCGCCAAAGAAATGGTGGAGATGCAAATATTCAACAATCCAGCCAGACCCACCTTCTCCTACCTCCAGAAACAAACAGCTGCCACCCTGACTGTGGCCCTATCTGTCGTCAATGTCTCGGGCCTAGTATGCATCACAGGTCATGGGACACAAATGGTTGGCCACAGCACTTGCCGCATCACCAGAACTTTGGACTCAACCGACCCACCCTCTTTTGTCACCTCTCCAAACATGTACTTCGTCTGTGGTACAAAAACCTACACCTGGCTCCCAAAGGGCTGGGGAGGTACTTGCTACATTGCCTTCATCCTTCCTCCAACCTATGTGGCCCCGGCAAACCATCACCGACAGAGACGAGCAAAGGACATTGAGCAGGCCGACTCCACTGGAGCACAATTCTTGGATGCAATGAAAGGACTTGTTCCACTTTGGGGTCCGATGGCGAACAGTCGTGCCATTCGACATTTATCCCAGGCAGTCGAGACAACGATGAACATTACAGCTGGTATCCTCACAAACAATACAGCCGAGCTTCAGGCGGTCCGTCTGGTGGCTCTTCAAAACCGCCTTGTTCTAGATGTGGTTCTGGCGGACCGTGGAGGAGCATGTCGTATCATCGGGTCCAGCTGTTGTACCTACATACCAGACAATTCACCCTCAGTCTACAAGGCCATTGAACACCTCCACAGACTCTCCTCAGAATTTCATCAGGAACAAGAAGGATGGTCGCTTGGGAATTGGTTCTGGAGTGCTGTAAAGGACTGGGGATGGAGGTTGTTCGTGATCGTACTGATACCAATCATCATAATATGTGGACTCTGCCTGGGTATTCAATGCTTGCCACCTCTGTGTTCACTATTTGCTAACTGTATTTGCCCTAAGACCCCGAACTTTGAAGCTGAACGCATGAAAGCTTTGTATGATGTAGAAATCCGTAATATGATGGGGATAGACATAGATTGACAAGCTGGCTAGATATGTTGAAAAGGGAGGACTGTTAAAATCTAGATTTCGACGTAAACATTATCGGCGCCATCTTGTCCCTTTTTAGGCTCATATGTGCGCGTAAGTAGCAGCCATTTTGAATGCCATGGCCTCTCTGCCCACTGCCGATAGCCAGCGCGTCTCTCTCTCTCTCTCTCTGAGCCCGCAAGCATCCCCCGCGCGCTGACAGCCCACGCTCTCACATGCTTGGGCCATAAACCACCCCTTCAGCGCGGCCCTGCCTCGGAGCCACATCCCGTACCCGGCTAACACCTCCCTCCGTCCCTTTGATGATCACACATCCTTTGATGAACCCCCTTCCTCTGTGCCCGATTGTCCGGCCCGACCCCAGGCCATCACCTAGCCCTGCGGATGCAGTTTATTGCCCCTTACAGCAGGAAGCTGTCCCTCTTCAAAGAATCTATGACTGATCAAAGCCCCCACCCCATGAGATCCGATCAGCCACACACATTCCGGGAACCAGCGGAATATCCAGCTGCGCGATAGTCATCACCTACTGAGATCGGGGTGGGGACTTCTACTGTAAATGTGTGTGGGAACGGGTTTGAAGCAGGGATTCCGGGGATGTCTTTCCGTACTTCAAAGTATTGACAAGAACATGTTTCATACAATAAAGCCATAAAACTGTGTATAAGAGGCCAGGCCTCAGAGATGCGGGTAGAGCACCTCGAGAAGATACCCTGTTGTCTGATTTGACGTGTTCTGCTCCGTCGGAATAAACTCCTGTTTCCTGCCTTCCTGTCTCCAGCGCCTGCCTCTTTGTTTGGTAATATTGAATGGTATGAGAGGCGGCTAACGCCGGGCAAACACTGTAGGTCCTTGGTCGACATCGGCCCTACATTTCGACAAGTCTGTGTGTGTGACTGCCTAAAGGAAATGTAAAAAGCCCAGCTGTCACACACCCCAGATGTGTATTCAGAGACAGGCAGAGGCACAGATTGGTTAAAGTGAGAAATGGCAACTTTCTAAAAGTGCCATTTTCAGACTTACAATTTAAAAATGTACTTCACCATAAGCTGTGATTTTATATTTCAGTAGTGTCACTACCTGGACATGTAAAACGAAAAAGTACATGTCCAACTTTTTAAATAATCTGCACCCTGCTCATTGGGCTGTTCTGGGCCTACCTGAGGGTGGATTCATATGTATTAAATGAGAAGTTTAAACTGCATACACAGGCTCTGCAATGGCAGGCCTGAGACATGTTTCAAAGAGCAACTGAAGTGGGGGGGGCACAATCAGTGCTGTAGGCCTACTAGTACCATTTAATGTACAGGCCCTGGGCACATAGAGTGCAGTTTGCTAGGGACTTATACGTAAATTAAATATGCCAATAGTGGATAGGCCAATGTTACCTTTTTTTAGGAAAAGAGCACCTGCACTTTTGCACCTGTCAGCAGTGGTAAAGTGCCCAGAATCCTCAAGCCAGAAAAAATGAAGCCAGCAAAACAGGAGGTCAGAGGGCAAAAATTCAGGGGAAACCACGAAAGGATGCCAGGTCCAACAGAGTCCTTCTAGGCAGGGAAACAATGCAACGCAGTAAAATGCATGCACTCTTTGCCTGGCAAACGTGTCTTGTTGGATTCTCTGATTCTCACATTAGTTTCCACCAAGCCTTCTCCCTCACTACACCGTTGTTGTTTTCTTAGGTCCTCTTTTGATTACATTACACTATATTGTACATGTCCTGCCCTGGATCTCTTGCCTTTAGACCTGCCCCTCTTCAGGGTTTGGGCCACGAAACAAATGTCCATGCCACTGCTTTGACCAGCAATCCCTAGGTTCTGTTGGAAATAAGTGTGTTATCAATATTGTTGTCATTCAGTTTCTATACTATTGAATGTAGTGTAATTATAAGCAATTTACCCATTTCACAGGAGTGGTGTTTTCAGCTGTGGGTGGATATCTCATTTCTGTAGTCTTTCTTAGTTCTCTGTAGCCCCAAGACCATTCCAGTACAGCATTCTATTTTTACTAGTACTCTTGATGTTTTGGGTTCTGGGAAGTTGGAGGTCTGCTCCTGTAAGTCCTTGTTAATACTGGTAGTTATGACAGTTTGCCAGCCCTACATGGACTCTGCTAATGTACCTTTTGCTTCTCTGTCCAATATAATTTGGAATATGTAGAAAGAGATAAAAAATGCTCAAGTAGAAAGAGCAATTCTGTTACATCCCCTAAATCAGTTGCAGAGTGAGCATGTCACTGTTCCTTCATTGACATCGCCAAACTCATTTAGCATGGTACCTTCTGCTAATACAGTCAAACACTTGAACAGTTATTGATCATTATTATGCATCAGCTATGTCTGCTAATACTGTAATGGCTCCTCATGTTAAAGTCACAGGTCACCCACATGTTCCTGTGTTTTTACCCCAATGTCAATGACATTACCTTGCAAGACCACATGAGCTGTTAACAGAATTCGCTAAAATCTCCTTTGCACTATCTTTTTTTTACTAAAGATGCCTTAGTGTGGACCCCCCTCTAGATTAGGAAAATATATAATCATTGACTATTTCCGTTCCTTTTCAGTTACATTTTGGGCTGTCTTTGGAAGGAAACAAGAAGTTCATATGGGATTATAGACACTTTGTCAAGATTCTCAGGATATCATTTTTTATATTGCTCACTTTACTAGATAAGTACCAGAGGCAGATTCTAGCTTTTGATAAAGATACTTTACAGTTCTTAGTCTTACTTAGTGCTGGAACTTTAAGCATGTTTATTGATTACCATTTTGTGAAACATAATGAAAACCTGTGCCAAACAACCATAAAGAAGAACCTAAATGTCCAGTAGATGGTGTTCCTCTACTATCAGGAGCCGTGGCACAAGAACAAAGGGTCCAAAATGCACTATGTAGTAAGTTTTGTTGTACTACAGTATCATTACAATACTTGCTACAAAGTGCTATTGATAAACCACATTTTCTGATAACTTAAAGTACCGTACACTTTTGTTGTAACTTATTCATATAAATCACACTTTTGTAGTAACCTAAATATTTATTTTGAGTTAAATATATTTTTACATTTTCCCCATACTGTACCAAAGGAAGATTCCACAGTAGGTTTGGGGATCTCAGTAGGGTAAAGGAAAGGAATACCTTGAAAGAAATCATTTAAGTTGAAAATATATTGTAATATTATTATTTGAAGTATTAATGCAAATTCATTTTATGGATTTAGTTACATTAAGAAGAAACTAGATAAAAAGATACAGCTTTCTATAGTTCATTTTTAACTCAAACGTTAAATATTAGTAAAATAAATTGAGTTAAAATAAAATAATATTCCTGAAGATTATATTGAAATTCAATTCCAACCTACAGAATAAAAATATTTTGTTTTTGCGCATTATTAATTGTTAAAGGTGATGTTTAGTCAGTAAAAATGTATGTAATTATATTTTATAAAATATAATATTATATTATGTGTGAAATAAAAAAATAATTATTAAATCTTTTTATAATTAAAACATAGATATGTATTATTTATATATATTTTGAACATTAATTTATATTTATTTATATTTTGACCTATTTGAAATAATTTAATTTTATTTAATCTTATGTTCTATTAAGTTTTATTTCAAGTCCCTTTCGCTAATATTTTCTATGAAGAGGTGTTTGCTGTACCAGTGGTTGGCAATGTGTAGTGCAGGACTTACTACAAAAATGTATATTGCTACACGAGTGTAGGGAGGACATAAAATTACTAGAGAGGCAAGATGGCATCGGCGCGAGTGGATGCGTAAGCTGACCGCTCCTGCCTAATCTTGCAAGTTGGCGGAACGGAGGAAAGACGGGGACGGTGACGGAGATGATAGTAGCTGCTATTTGTATTCTTGCTTAAGGAGCACCTCGAAACTCCTATCAGCGTGTGTATAACTGGGAGATACTTACGGTGCCTTTCAGGGAATCCTTCCTCGGACGGCAGAAGCAGCTGATGCCTGAATCGCTGTTTGCTCTCGCGGCGGGACTCCTCAAGTGCCGACAGACTCGCTGGGCGGCTGTAGCTGCAGTCTGCCTCCACCTCCACAGAGTAGTGATTGTCTTCACCTGGGATTGCTCTCACAACCAAGCAGTAAGCCACCAGTGCAAAGCGGGGATGCTGTTGAAGGGGACCCGAGGAAGACCGCGAGCCTAAGAGGATCATAACTTGTGCGGTGATACTGACGTGAGTGACAAGAATCTCGGTAATTTGCTCAGAAATGTTAAAAATGACTTGGAGGCCAGGAGAGTTACAGCGGGCGGGTCTGATAATAGAACAATACCTGCATTTTTTTCCATGACGAAAGAAAAACAGAGGGAGAAAAGACTGTCTCTGTTTCCGAAAGTGGACTACAAGTACCAGAAGCAACAGCAGGGGACATGGTGCATAACCTAGAAACAACGGTTGTGCTGAGTTTGCGGGACTACCGCAGGCAGTATTGTTATTGGTGGTTCTTTGGATGTGAATACCTTGGAGGGTGCCGCAGGTGTAGATGCTCCAAAACAGGGCGATAACCAACTTGCTAATCTCCAGTTTGTTACCCATCAGGGAGATGATCAAGCTCAGTCACTGGATGCGGAATCAGGAGATTTTTATTCTTTATCAGAACAGTCTACATCATCCTGTGAAGATTTGGTTTTACAGTACTCCAAGCAGATAAATATGGCCGGTGGCAGCGCTCATAGTAGCATCTGCTTGGATGATTCAGTAAACTTTGCTTTTGGTAGCCCTCATACAGTGTGAAAAAGGCCAGAACCCACAACAGACAAGGGAGGGGAGCAAAGTTTGCATCAACCTACCGACTATGAACCAAAGAAACACCCGGAAGAGGACATTTCGCTGTCACTGATATATCAGTCAATGATGTCTCACCTTAATGAAACTCGGGAGGAGAGTCAAAGGGTCCAAAACTTGTGCGCAAATTGCAGAGCTTGGTTTGGCGGTTGGCTAACCGAGGAGACCATTTTGCAAAATCACCAGCGTACCTGCGGGGGCTCCTGAACTTGTGCTTGCCTCCCCCTCTTGATTCAGTTGACCAGCGACACTGGTGCTGCTTCCCTCCCACCGCCGCACCTCCGGAGATCTGTGTGGCCGCCATGTGGAGGAGAGCCAGGGCTGTGAGGACTACGGGTCCCAGTAAACAGTGCGGCCGGAAGCCGCCTACCGCGAAGGAGCACCAGGAGGCGCATAAATGACACCCTCATTGTCCACGTCGCGGGAGCGCGCGGTTAGTGCGTCGGGCAAAGGGCGGGCTGTCTGTGGCCGTCTGGGGCAGGACGAGGCTGGGCTGGGCCATGGACCTTGGTTTTTGAACATTGTAGCTGAGCTCTATCATCCTCGACAAAGTGAGACTTTTTAATTATTTCATGTATGTCTGTTTTAATGTTTGAATTATAAGGACATTGGACAAGGCGTTAAAATAAGCCCTTCACTACTGTAGTTTGGTCTTCGTGCCGGTTTCTGTTCCCATAACCGAACGCTCTAGAATAATTGACAGTACTAATAATGTCGAAAGCTAAAGTTGTTAAAACACCCCCTGTATCAGCCACGTTAGACAACTATCTTGTGAAAGTTGTGAACAAAATCAATAGTGAACGACGTAAATCGTTAGGCCGGGGGACCTCCTCTGTCTCACCGCCTACATCGCCTATTTTACTGTGTGTTTCCCCACCAGATGATAGTTGTGATCCTGATCAACCTGACTTACTAAATATGGAAGATCCAGCACTTCCATTTATAGAATCAACGCTTAATCAGGACAAACCGGGTGTTTCTTATGATTCTCCAGCTCAGCGTTCCCTGGCCCCGAGAACACAGAGAGTACTGAGATCACGTAAGAACACACAAATTAAACGGGGGTGGCCATAACAATAAAAGAGCAGATTCGCCACCCATTAGTGTTGGAAGTGCTACCGAGTCAGCGGTTAACAATGCCACAGTTAAAATAGACATGGAGCAATTAGACCTCTTGATTGGCATTATAGATGCAAAAATTGCCAAGTTAGTTAAACCTCTAATGGCCAAACTTGACCTGATTTCTGCGGAAGTAGTGAGACTAGGAGGCCTTCTGGGACCCCACATTGATATAATTGAAAGTGATAAAGCTGCTGAAAAGGGTCCTGGGGTTAATAATGAGACCTTTAAGTTTCCCAATGGGGGATCTCGTACAGTAGAACCAACCCTACCTGTAGTCCCGGAAACTGTGCGTAAAAACCCATTGCCAGCAACAGGCCCAGAGAGAAAGATGGGAAGAGCAGAAGTGAAGAATAATTGTTTGGTTAACTCACAACCAGATTTACCACCGGAATGTGCACCGTTTATAGCAGTCCTAACTAATGTTCCATCTGCAAGAGACACCGGCCACTCAAATAAGCCAGAATCCCACAATTCCCTGAAGAACAAAACTGTGTCGTGGCTTAACCGAGAGTGTGGGTTTCCAGTGGCATTATCACACCAGATCTTAACTACTAGAAGAGTCACCTGGATAGGCAGATCTCATAAGAACATTAGTGGCGACTGTGTCATTATTAATTTTAGAAATCCACATCTTGCCAATACTGCATTGTTAAGAGCCACCTCTTTACCCCATAACGACCAGGGTATTACACTTCGACCACTGGGTTACTTTTACAGGCATTTAACCCAGCAGCCCTTTAATGATTCTTTTAGGGGCAGAGGTAACAGCACTGATGGGTCCACTGGCTGTGGGGTTGCCACATCCAACCGTTATCAACCCCTGAGTGGTCTAGACTCAAATGATTGACTCAAACCTGGCTGGGTCCTTTCTCCACCTGTTGTAGTAGCCTGCTTTCCGGTTGTGGGGGCGGAGGCCGGAAATACAAGAAACTCAGTGAGTGCACGTTGGGGTGGCAATTCTAACATTACAGACATTTTGGGGGATGTACAAGGTGGCTGTAGTGATGGCATGGCGGTAGCTAAGGTCCCTCGTCCAGGAACCAGGTACCTTAGCTGGAACATTGCCGGGTTAAATAGTAAGGCAAATGACGCTAAGTGGAGGGACTGTCTTACAGATTGTGACATCATCGGGCTCCAGGAAACTTGGGACACAAAAAATACCTTTCTTCTGGATGGGTATGCGGCTTTTTGGTCGCCAGCAGTTGCTTCCCCTATGGGGAGGGCGAAGGGCGGACTCTTAACCCTTATTTCACTAAAACTTGAGGGACTTACACCAAAGTGGAGACAAGTTCATCATACTGCTTGGCTGTGGAAATTTTAACCAAAACCACTGGTAACTGGCTCATTGTTAACTTTTATAACTCCTTTGATAAGGCCTTTTTTAATGAACATTTAGTCAGTCTATATGATTTCTTAGAATTGTACAATGTTAATAGTATAAATTGTTATTCGGTTATAGTGCTTGGAGATTTTAATGTTCACTGTTGCAATGATAAATGCTATGTCTGGGACTGTTTAGGACCAGCTAACCAAGACAACACTCACTTTGAGCATTCCCCGCAGGGATCGTATTTAGAAGAATTGGTGGCTGGAAACGATCTGATCTACCCTACCCAATCTAGAGGGGACGTTCCAACTTTTAAAGGCAAAGGTTCTGGGTCAACTATTGATTATATCTTTGTCAGCCTAAATGTGGCAAATAGGGTTTGTCAGTATAATGTTTCCTGGTCCTCATATGGCGATCATAACCCTGTTAGGCTGATCTTGATGGATGACTTAAAGAAAAAAGACAAAACTAACTTGACAGCTGGAATGTTAGATTTAAGACCCACCGATCAAGCTCGACGTCGGAAATGGTGCCGGGTGGTGCCTAAGGATTTTGTGGACAATTAGGCTGGGCAAGATATGTCTACCTGCTTAACAGATGGTATAGTCGGTGAAGAAGTCCTTATGGCCTACAGCAGAATTTGCACCCAGATCGATAGTGATCTTAAAAAAGTAGTTAAGGGGCAATCTAGGAATGGGGAGAAATGGTTTGATAACAACTGTTCAATAGCCCATCGTAAGCTGATGGTAGCATTGAAATCCAACCCTCCTGATAAAGCGGAAGTAGCTGTGCTTAGGAACTCATACAAATTGGCACAAAAAAAGCAAAAAATGAAATTAGGGAGGATGCCTGGAATGAGCTTTTATCCATTGACGTAATTAAAAATAGTGCCACATTTTGGACTATGGTTAATAAGCCTTTTTCCAGGACAATAGCAACAGTGAGCTTGATTGTGGTATTCAGGAACAAGGATGGTACAGTCATTTTAAACATGTCTATGATGGGGAAGGGATGCCGGCAGGTCCAGTCCTAAATATGGAAAATTATACACTGTCATTTACAGAGCTAGAGGTAACGCAAGCTATAATGCAAATGACGAGTAATAAGGCTCCGGGACCTGATGGAGTCCCGGCAGACCTTTTTAAAGCAGATGTAAAGACCTGGACAAATATATTGTATAATGTCTTTGTCAACGCTTGTCATTTGGGCCTGCCACCTACATGGGCAAGATCTGTCATTATACCAATATATAAGAAAGGGAATAGAGGTGATCCGAGTTGCTATCGCCCGATATCCTTGAATGACTCCTCAGTAAAAGTACTTGGCAGGATGGTTTTAAGCCAACAGACTAGTTGGCTTGAGGAAACGGGAACGCTTTCTGCAGCCCAGTACGGCTTCAGAAAAGCGATGGGCACAATAGATTAATGCCTAAACTTGCAACTATTGATAGGTAAATATACAGTGGCAAAGAAGGGAGCACTATTTTTGGCCTTCATGGACCTGTCCTCGCCCTTTGACCGAGTACACAGGTCAAAGCTGTGGTCCAATCTTCTAACCCTAGGCATAGACAAAAACATCGTCTATTTTTTAGCGGATCTGCAACGGTGAGGTATGACCAGCGGGGCAATTGCACGGAAGGTATTTCCATTTCAAATGGAGACAGGCAGGGGTGCATCTTGGCGCCCCTGCTCTTCACATTCTATATTAACAACTTAGATACCACCCTAACTGCCTCCTGTAAAGATATCCCCTCTGCAGGGAAACGCTTGGTTCCTGCACTTTTATATGCGGACGACGACGCCCTCTTAGCGAGAACGGCAGTGGGTCTACAGTCACTGTTAGACTCTTTTTCGGCCTTTATGAAGTCACTAGACTTAAGTGTAAACTTCTCTAAATCACACATAATGGCCTTTGGTCAGAAATCCCTAAAGGTCAAAACCCTTTATTGCGAGGGACATTTACTAACCAGGGTTTCATCGTTCCCATATCTTGGAGTATTATTTGACGACCAAGGATCCTGGGGAACCCAAATTACAGCGAAAAAAACTGTCTTGATCAGAGCCACATCTGCTGTGTTGGGTTTTGCCAGGAAGTTAGGAGCCAGGCCTGTGAGGGCCCTTATTCAAATATACAGAGCAAAGTGCATATCACTAGCCATGTATGGGGCCGATTTGTGGGGCATTAAAAACACGAAGGCTATACAGATTGTTGAAGACAGGTTTTTAAAGAACCTTCTAACTGTCCCTAAAACAACAGCCAATTACATTGTCCATCAGGAATGTGGAATTGGCTTTGTTGAAGACGCAATTGCCGTGGCACCCCTACAGAAATGGATAGCACTTGGTTAAACCCTGATTTAGTGTTAAATCATGATATCTTGAAAGATTGGATGTCACTTGATTGTGGGTTGTCTATACCCTGGCTCAAATATGTTCAGAAGTTATCAGTTAAGCTAGGTAGACCAGAATTATACAACTTCCCAGAAACATTAGAGAAGGGAGATATAAAATGGTCTAAGGAAACATACCTACGTTTAGCTACCACGGACAGAGCAGAGAGAGCTGGTAAAGGTGACAGTAAGGGCACCCCCAGCTATGCAAAACAACACTATCCATGGAACCATATTTAGGCTACGTCACAAATAACAATCATTGTTTCTTATTGACCCGATTCAGATTTAATCAATTTCATGTTCTTCTTAGTGAACAGAAGGGTTGGAAGAAGGTAGATGATCTTGGGCCCTGTACTTGCGATAGCTTTTCGGGACAGGATATCATACACTTCTTATTTTTCTGTGAGCACCTTATTGTCATTAGGAAATGTTTTATTTTCCCAATTTTAATTAACAAAGGTTTTATGCAAGTGAGACCTGCCCTTCTCTATTTGCAAATGTTGACAGATGTATGGGAAACTTTTAACATTGCTAATTTTCTATCTGCAGCTGTGAGAACCCTGAGGAAAATAACTTAATATTTTATAATCATGTATATTTTTATCTTTGTGTTAAAATGAAATTAGTTTGTACTATTTTCATCCACTGATTTTATATGTATTTATGAGCTTTGATTGTGTTTTATATATTAGGGATTTACAGTTGCGGACATAATCTGTGTTTCAGAATGCTTTTATGGTTTGCACATAAACTGAATAAAGATATTTGACTGACTGACTGACTTGTGCGGTGATACTGAGGTGAGTGACAAGAATCTCGGTAATTCGCTCAGAAATGTTAAAAATGACCTGGAGGCCAGGAGAGTTACAGCGGGCGGGTCTGATAATAGAACAATACATGCAATTTTTTCCATGACGAAAGAAAAACGGAGGGAGAAAAGACTGTCTCTGTTTCAGAAAGTGGACTACAAGTACCAGAAGCAACCGCAGGGGACATGGTGCATAACCTAGAAACAACGGTTGTGCTGAGTTTGCGGCACTACCGCAGGCAGCATTGTTATTGGGGGTTCTTTGGATATGAATACCTTGGAGGGTGCCGCAGGTGTAGATGCTCCAAAACAGGGCGATAACCAACTTGCTAATCTCCAGTTTGTTACCCATCAGGGAGATGATCAAGCTCAGTCACTGGATGCGGAATCAGGAGATTTGTATTATTTATCAGAACAGTCTACATCATCCTGTGCAGATTTGGTTTTACAGTACTCCAAGCAGATAAATATGGCCGGTGGCAGCGCTCATAGTAGCATCTGCTTGGAAGATTCAGTAAACTTTGCTTTTGGTAGCCCTCATACAGTGTGAAAAAGGCCTGAACCCACAACAGACAAGGGAGGGGAGCAAAGTTTGCATCAACCTACTGACTATGAACCAAAGAACCACCCGGAAGAGGACATTTCGCTGTCACTGATATATCAGTCAATAATGTCTCACCTTAATGAAACTCGGGAGGAGAGTCAAAAGGTCCTAAACTTGTGCCGCAAATTGAAGAGCTCGGTTTGGCGGTTGGCTAACTCTCATGCTGACTTTACGGCACGGTTTAACGATGCCGAGACTTGGATAGCAAACTTAGAGGACGAACTGGCACAACAAAAGGCTACGACTGAATCACTTCACACCATCAAGGAGGACGCAGGAACAACTTGAGAGTCTTACAGATTCCAAAAGGAAAGGAAGGACAGGACCCTCGCAAACTTATTGTGGAATTGTTTAAAAATGCTTTC
This sequence comes from Lissotriton helveticus, assembly GCF_964261635.1. Lineage (NCBI taxonomy): Eukaryota > Metazoa > Chordata > Amphibia > Caudata > Salamandridae > Lissotriton > Lissotriton helveticus. The sequence continues at coordinate 1,250,107,365 of NC_136065.1, forward strand.
CCAGAGTTTAGCAGATTGGATTGGGATAGAGAGATTGAAAGAGCGCATAGGTTTCCTTTTAACATTGGTCTTCATGCCGGACAAACAGAGGATAAGCCTAGAGCTTTTTTAATCTTCTTTAACAGTTTTTTGGCTCATGACGAGGTTTTTCAGCTGGCTCGCCCCGACAAGAAAGAGCGGAGGTTGGTTTTGAATTTTTTTAGGCCAGATTTGTAATTATGCAATGGGGAAACGCTGGCAGTTACGTCAGCTAATTTCAGGCTAAAGGGGCGCAGGCATACTTGATGAATCCGGCTAAGTTGAAAATGATTTCTAATGAACGTACTCGTTTTTTTCACTAATAAGGGTCTTGCTAAGGAGTATTTGAATTCCATCTAGGTATTAGGGCCAAGGAGTTATTACATGTACAGGGGTGTTTTCCTTTTGGGGTATGATCGTTATTATTAAGCAAATTACTCCCATTTCTTTCCAATTTTTAAAAGTAATAATGTGAAAATTGACTTCCTACCAGTCTGGTGGAGGGAGGATTTTCTTCTCTAACGACTGAAGGAACTTGCAAGTAAGGGCAGGGGATAACGGAAGCTTGACAGCTACAGGACCATAAGTCCTAAAGCCTTGTTAAAGGGGGGAATTGGGGGATGGTGGAGGGGAAGTGGGGGGGTTGGGTGGGGTGAAGGGTCACTGAGGTGAGGTAAAAAGGGGGAAAAATCCACAGTCTCAAAGAGGGAGAAGAGCAATAAAATAGAAACGCAGATACGAGTTTGTTGTTTATTTTTTTTAGTAAAAATGTTAATAGGGTATCAATTATTGAATTTGTTTTGGCTCTCTAATGGTTTCTAGAGGGATTAAAATATGTTCTTTAAATGTTTCAGGCCTCAATAATATTAACAAAAGGAAGAGGGTTGTAGCCGAACTGCAAAATACTCAGCCTGATTTTGTATCCCTCTAAGAGATGCATTTGCCTTGGAGCAAACGTGATCGCTTAACAGATTTAGGGTTTTCAGTAGCTGTGGTTTCTCAGCAATCAGTGATGATCCGGAGGGTTGCGATCTTAGTTAAAACAAATGCTCATACAGTGAGTCGCTGCTTGGCAGATAAGGTAGGCTAACATTAAAGGATAGCTTAGGGATTTCATGCTCTGATCCGCAAGGGATTTTGCCTATTTTTCATCACTTTTATACAGAGCTTTATACACAGCTGAGAGGGGGGATGAAGTTGATAATTTAATGTTGAACTGGGTTTTACCTCAATTAGATCCCGAGGTGGCAGAACAGCTGGATACCCCATCACTATGGAGGAGTTAGACGCCCTTCAACATCTACATGCCTCCCTTAGCGTATGTCATACAAGCCTACAACATAAACACCCTCACACTGACAGCACACACCTGATACTGAACCTATCAGACAAAACACCCAAACACCAGGAACAAGTGTATCACATGCATCTTTAAAGCGGCCACCTAGATGAAATCCAGTAGCCCAAACTGTACTCGGACAAGAGCGAAGTGGTAATCTTCAGGAAAGACGTCTCACCATGGGACTCCATCAGGCTCACAGACTTTGGACCTATGCCCTGCAGGCAAGCGTGAAACCTCTGAATTATCATAGGCAACCAACTGGATATGAACACCGAAGTCTAAACAGTGGCCTCGTCCTGCTTCACACCCTAAGGATTCTGAAGAAATTCTTCAAGTGGCTACCAGACAACACCAGGAGAATTATCACCCATGCCCTCATCTTCAACAGACTAGACTATTGGGCCAACCTCTACACAAGGCTAACCAATCAGCTCACAAGAAGACTGCAGACTATTTAAAACACAGCAGCCAGACTAGTCCTCAACCACACATGCTGAGCTCATATCACAACACACCCCATGAAACTCAACTGGCTCCTGATACACAAGCATGCACACTTCAAACTCCTCAATCACACCTACAAAGCTTTACACAACTCAGGCTTTGCCTAACTGAACAGCCACATTTACTTCCACCAACCTTCTAGAAACCTCAGCTCTGCCAGTTTCTTTCATTAGCACACATCCCACACATACACAAAGGCAGAGCATTGGGCCACACCTTCCTGTATTGCCTTCCTAAATCCGGGAACAGCCTATTGCAACTCACTGGAACCTTCTTTCTGCTTGACTTTCGCAACAAGCTGAAGACCTAATTTTTCAAGTAAGCCCTTGAGGGCTGGCCTCACATGCATGCTATGGAGCGTCTGAATACCCTCATCAGTGATTAACGTGCTATAAAAACACAGTTAACATGACATAACATAACATAGAATTCAGTAAATCAGAGTGTGGCCCAAGGCCATTCCTGGCTCTCACGGGTGATAACCTTGTATGGATCTGCCCTTATCTGAGGTCGCCAGGTTAATGAGATGCCCTGAAGAGTTGCTTGATGTATCGAGAAGACAAGAACTGATGTCACTTCCTATGAAATTGGATGATGGGAAATGCATCTATTATTCAAGAGTTCAGCTCATTAAAGTGTCTGAGCACATCTTGGCCTAGAGTACCCTTCATGTACTGTCATACTCTTTCAGCTAATGAGCAGTTGTCTCTCACTAAGCACGTTTTAAATGCTGCAGCATTTTCCATTTGATTACCTAATGACTGACTTTAATGTTGAACACAATTCTCACAATGAGAATATGCAATATGGCCGTAATTTGACTGCAATGCATGCCCCCACAATGAAATGGGAGTGTGGTTCAGCCCCCTGCACCCCTTGGCAGGCAGATCAAGGTGTCTACCACAAGGTGCAGGGATCAACAGAGGGGTCGTTCATACATGACCCAATCCCCCTTGACCTGTTTGGGTAGTGGCCATCTTTAAATGTCATGTCTTTATCGACAACACAGTAAATAGCACCATATAAAAAATTAGATCTCTTTCTAAATGTATAATTTTGAATCTTTGACGATGTCATCCTAATCACTTATGGGATTTCTTATCGTTCAGCCTATCCATCTCTCAACTCCATTTGAGGAGAAGCTGCACAAATAGGGCGGCCTTTGAGATTCATGCTGAAACTTTGAAAGAAAAGTTAAGCAATAGGTGTTATCCCCAAAAAATAATCAAACAGGCATATCAGAGAGCAAAATATTTTAATAGAGAACTTCTTTTTGAGAGATAAAGAAAAGAAAATAAAGAGGGATAAAATAGTGTGTGTGACTAATTTCTTTAATATCAGTAATAAAATAGAAACAAAACAATAAGAAAGTATGTGGTGCACACATATAGAGAACCGAAACAACTCCAGCAGAGAAGTTTAGAGTATGATAAAAAAAAAAAGTAGTGGGGAATATTCCTTGTAGTACCTGCACTAACTATAGCTCTATTATAAAAGGGAAGGAAATTAAAATTGATGGCGTCAAACACACCTTCAATTCTATGTTGAATTTCAAGACCAAAAATGCAATATACCTGATTGTATGCCCTTCTAATGAAGAATATTTGGGTGAGACTTCTAGAGAGGTACGTATATGCCTTAATGAACATAGATCTGCCTTACGTACCGGTAAAAAAATGCCTCTTTAACATATTATTGGCTTGAATGCAACCACAAAGTGGATGATATTAAGTGGTGCATACTAGAAAAGAAAGAACTAGAAGAGGAGGGGATCTTGACTAAAAACGTAAGTGCAGAGAATAATTATTCTTGAGTACATTTAAGACATGGTCTTAATGATAGGAAGAAATGAGAAAGAATTTTAAGAAAGAAATTTTGTGCTAGTAAACTCTGTGACTTAGATTTTCTAAATGTAGAATCAGCTAATATCAAGGATTAATCCATTGCAACTAGAAATATTTTGCCTGGCAAAATAAATTGGGAAATAGGCATAATACCTTATAGGCAATATAATTTAAACCGTCAACATATACCATTCCCCCACATATTTGAGGTGGTCTTTCTCCCTTTTATATCGAATAGGTTCTAAAGAAAGGAAAGGCGCCATATGGATATACTCGAGTGTTGAATTCTGACATGGCGGATACTTCCCCTGATAGTATTATGACCAGAATATAAAAGTTTAATAACAATGAGACAGTTTTTAATATGCAATCTGTTTGGAATATTATGGACCTTGTATTAATCTTTAGATGAAATTCAGCTTTTATTCTGATTTCTCGAATTGACAATATCAAATAGGCTTAATGGCCATATTTACTGGTAAGTAAATGGCATTATTGGATGGCCGCCACTTGAATGAATTGTGGTGGCTCGCTGTTGACTTATAAGTAGACAAGATGATGTTCGGAAAATTATTAAAAATTATTTGTGATGATAATCTTATCAAATGTGTAATTATTTTAAAATGTAAGCCCTCAATTTAACAGAATTAAAACTTATTAACATCATCCTGATTGTTATAAAAATGACATTCCAAGATGGCTGCCACTTAAATGTTGAGAGATGGATAGGTTGAACTATAAGTAATCCTGCAAATGATTGGGACAATATGATACATCATCAAAGATTTGAAATGGTACATTTAGAAATGGATCAAATTTTATTGCATGCTATTTAGTATCTGTATTATCGATAAGGAAATGACATTTAAAGATGGCCGCTATCCAAACAGGTCAAGGAAAATTGGATCATGTATGAATGACCCCGGAAATGTTTGGAAGTCCATGAGGAAGACCACAAAGGAGAGGCGTGTGTAAGCCAATTTATTGAGGACTGTCAGGCCAATATATACGGACCTATTCCAACAGCAAAACACTATAATGCAGGGGACTTTTGATTCATTTGGACAAATTTGACATAACAATTATTTAATTTTCAAAAAGCCAGGGTCTGAATATCTGATATAACGGGAGAGAGTATCGATCTTGAGGCACTACATAATGCCGTAGAGGGAGAAAAGTAATTTTTAGATTTGTTTGGAACTTTTACCAAACTGAATTAGAATAAATCATGTTTAAGTATAAGTACATAACCATAAAAGTTGCCATCAGCCCGGTTTCTTCCAAAATCACTTTTTGATATCCTATAGATTCTGAGGCTGAGAATAAATAACATGTGGCTTTTGTAATTGAAAAGGCATAAGGGTGAAGAAACCAAGGAGGCCTATGCCATAACCCTAAATCAAGGAAAAGACAGCAGCCAGATACTGCCCATTGAATAATTGATTAAGCCATATTTACCCTGAAAGTAAGGGTGAGCATTTAATAATATTAATATTTATTATTTTTTCTTGGTCATAATTTATTATAAGGAAATTAAAGATATATAAATAGATACATATAGTATAACATAATTGATCAATTTTGGTCTAATGGTATTACTCATAAAATGTAATATAGAAAAATAAAAAGAATATTATATAAGAAATTAAAAGGGGGGTAGGGAAGGGGTAAAATAAAAGACAGAAAGCTAATAATAAGAAAGAAGGATATTGATAATGATAAATTAAGGTATCTTAAAAGATCGTAACAGTGGTTTCTTATAATCAAAGAATAAGTTAGACAGAATGAGTTGTGATGTGGGCATATATATTTAGAGCTTTTAGAGCCACTAAGTTATTAAATGTATAAAATATGTTATATTATATATATTGGGAGTGATAAAAGATCATAAAGGTTAATAAATAAGTCAATAAATAGATAAATACATCAATAGATAATTGAAGAATAGATGAAGTAGACAAGGAAAAATATGATTGAAGAAATGGCAATGTAAATAAGTAGGGAGTGAAAAGAGAAGAAATGAAAGTGAAAGTCAAGGTCAAAGCCAAAGCCATGTCTCTACCCGGTAAGGAAAGATAAAAAGTAAAAAGGATTGAAGGGAAAGAATATGAAGTGAAAAAGGGATATTAGAAGGTAGTAGACAATATGATGAGAGGAAAATATTTAAGAATCTTGAAAAAAAGAAGCCCATACTTGTTGGAATATTTCTTTTTGATCTTGAAGATTGTACATTATACAGTCGGGTGATGCCGTTTGAATCTTTGCAGCCATCCAATCCTCCAAAGAGAGGGAGGGATACAAATTTTGGCTGTGGAAAGTGCAGTATGTAAAAGGCGGCACTGATGACTCGAGTTGATAGGTAGACTTCCAAGATCATGCAAGAGAATACTAGAAGAGATAAGAGGAAATCAAAGAAGAATAGTCTCTTTAAGTGCATTTCCTATTTGTGTCCCAAAATATTGAATAGAAGGACATTCACAAAGTATATGGAGAAGGTCACAGTTAGTACCAGAGCATCTCCAACATTTAGAATATGATGGTAATCCTGCTTGTTGTAGTATCAGTGGTGTCCAGTACCAGTTATGTAAAATCTTAAAAAGACAATATTTCAGACGCGCTTCACAAGTATTTTTATCTAGGGCTTTTAATATGTCCGGCCAGGCATCTTTGTCTGTGGTAGTATGTAAGCGTGTTTGCCAATGTTCGTGAAGAGCTTTAAATAGTGGCTGTGAATATAGGTGATTAATTAAGATAGAGTAGAGTCCCGACATTACCCCCTTATGTCGATCCCAAGTATGGAGATAATCCAATTTTGGCGATGTTTCTAATGTCCAGGGAGAGGAACCAAGACATATCCTCAGGCAATGCTGTAATTGTAGATATTTTGGATTTTGATGTAGAGGAAGGTCAAATTCTTCACAAAGGAGATAACAGGCTTTCAATTCACCATTGAGTATAATCTGATCTAGCGTCTATATACCTCTTGAACTCCATTCATTCCAGTAAAGTGCACGACCATTGATTCTAATTCTTTCATTCCACCATATTGGAGCCTTTGAGTGCAAACGATGGGCAATCCTTAAAAGGCGATGTACACTTTGCCATGCTTGATATGTGGCTTGAAGTGCAGGATGCAAAGGGGAAGTTCGAGGCTTACAATTACTGTATAGGAAGTTAAGGTAGTCATCACATTCAAGTATTAAGTGTTCTGTTGCAGCCCATTGCGGAGGATCTTTCACACTTGGAAGTAGATAAGCCAACTGTGAGAGATGAAGGGCTAAGGAGTAGTGTTCTAAAGATGGTAAACCGAAACCTCCATGGGAACAACAAGCAATTAAATTAGCAGTGGTTAAGCGAGGACATATAGTCCCCCAAACAAAAGCCAGTATTTGGAATCTATACTACGAAGTATGGCCAGAGGTATTACAATCGGAAGCATTCCTAGTGCATAAGTAAAGCGAGGTATAGTGACCATTCTTACCACTTGTACTTGTATTCTACCCCACATGGAAAAGCCGAAGAGTGACCATTTTGCAAGGTCTGTTTCCATTTGCACTATAAGAGGTGAAAGATTATCCAAAACCATCCTCACTAGATTATTCAAAATTCCCAGATATTTTAATTGGGGTGATTTCTAGCAAACGGGAAATTCATCAATTGAGGCTTATGTATTATGTATTATGGCTTACCTGGAGAGAGGGAGAACTTCAACTAGGTACCAATTTATCTTATACCCAGAAAGGGCTTAGAATAAATAATCTCAAGTAGAGTGGGTAAAGAATGAGAAAGATCTTTAAGAGTGAGAAGAATATCATCAGCATATAAATATATTTTCGACACTCCTACAATTATGGGTATACCCTGAATCTGCGATGATTGACAAATGAATAAATCAAGGGGTTCAATAGCTAAAAGGAATAGAAGGGGAGATAGGGGGCAGCCTCAGGGCCGTTTCTACAATTAGGCAGGCCTAGGCGGCTGCCTAGGGCAGCAAAAAACGGAGGGCGGCCGGTGGCCGTGGCAAAAAAATGAAACCTCAACAGTCAGGAAGCACTTACAGATATAAATGAAGCAGGTGCTTGCCTGAGTTGGTTTGAAGTGCGTACAGGGCTGGGTCATTCCAAGCACGCCATTAAACCATAGCTGCCAACATTCTAAGCCAAGAAGAGGTGTGCACAAGTAGAAGAGGAGCCCTTGGGATATGTATCATGAGTTCCCAGGATGCACGGAAATCTCTGTCTGTGGCAGCTTTTTAGGCATACCTCTGGGAACGTTTGCGAACAGAAAAGAAAAGTCGTTTTAGCTGGAGATGTAAATATCTGCCCATATTTTTATGTTATTATTATGACTAGGGCCTAACATGTGGTTCAATCAGTTTTGGTGATAAAAGGGCTATAATAGAGTTATTATGTTAGGATTACACTAATTGTAGAGATAATTAGACATCATTCTATACCTGGGATGGCTGATTTCTTGTTAATGCTATATGTGATGTGACATGCATAATTTCAGTGTAATTATGAGTGACGTTTCAGCGACTATGAGTGACACTTTCTGGCAAGCAATATAAGATGAGGGAAGCACATAAATATCAGAAAATGCACTAATTTCAGCAACGAGAAACACTAAGAAGACTTTAAACATACTGCACAGTCAGGTCACTGGACCAGAAATTGAAGGCCACTAATCTAGTACTCTTACAGATACTCGGGTGGGGGTGGCAAAACTTACTTTACTTAACTCTCTGTTCTTGGTGATCTGATCTTCATCCAGGCAGCCATAGCGATGTGTGTCTGGCCTCAGCCATTGACTCTGCAGCAGCAGGCTAAGGGCTGCCTTGTGCCACCTCCCACAGCAATCATTTTTGGTTTTCCGCCGGTGCCCGTGAATTCAGGTAGCTTGTCCGAGTCTTCTCCTAGCAGCCACTGCAAACAAACAGACGCGTGCTAGAGGTAAACAGCTAGATGGTCTTGGTCGACCGACATAGCTGTGGAACAGATACCGGGTGCCTGCTTTGCAATAACCTAATTGTGCCTGAGCTAGTGCCATGGCCAGAGGCCTGCATTTCCTGGACAACATTGCTGTCGAGATCACAGGCAGCATTTCAGCTTTAGGCTGAGGTTGTCTCCACACCTGGAGGTGAAGGATCTAGAGAGTGTATTGTAGTGCAAACCAGGGCAGGGTCTGAGAATATATTGTTATGGTGCCCGCTGCCTCTGTTCCAGACATTGACGCCCCTGGGGTCACTCTTGTATTTGTCTCAGGGTCATGGTCAGAGCTACAGGTGGAAGTTCAAACAAACACAGGAAGAGTGTCCTACTCTACTGGGCCTATGCATGGTGGTCAAAGAACAAGTTGCCACTGGGGAGGTTATCAGTCAAAGCTTGGTCTGGGAGGAAGGTCTACCATACAGAAAAGCTATAGAACCAGAACAGGTGTAAGTACCTGTTCTGATAGCTCTAGAGGCACACAGAAATGTTATCTTGTTTCTAGCTCATAAGTTACTTTCAGCCAAACTGACAAAGGACAGGCTAGATCTATTGTTCTACTAGCCAGGTATGACCAGCATCTAAAGTGAGTGGCAAGACTAGAGGCCATTCCAAGGCTCCTTCATTGCCTCTACCATTGATTGATGTTCCATGTGAGATGATGGACACAGGCCATAAGTGTGTCTAAGTTGTGGTGGACCATTCCAATATGTACTCCGAGGTTGTGCCTCTGAGATAATGGCGAGGGCCCTCTTGCACTCATCTTCATGGTTGGATTTTCAAAGAATGTGATATCCTGCCAAGGAACACATTTTACCTTTTTACCTTTGAGGGAATGTGAGAGCAAGCTAGAGTGATTTACTGCAGCGCTGTGTGCCAATCAACACCAATGTGTTAGTGCAATGCTTGAAAAAGACCCAAAAGACCGTAATAGAAACTCTATCAAAGCAGGAAATGATTGAGGCTTCTAGCCTGGATGACAGGGGAGAGAGTGATGGTAGTAAAAGGGAGTGGGTGGCATTTTTCAATTCTCGCCTAGGGCGGCAAAACTCCTAGAAACGGCCCTGGGCAGCCTTGACAAGTACCTCTCCTAATTGGAAAGGAATCAGAGAGAAAGCCTCCACAATCGACCTGAGCTATGGGATCATCATATAATAATCAGACCTTGGAGATAAACAGATCCCCTAAGCCAAAGTGTTTCATAACTGCGAAAAGATAAACCCAATCAATGCAGTCAAATGCCTTCTCCGCATCTAGCGAGAGAGCGACCGCGTCCTCCGTCAGTTCGTTAGCGGACCATAAAGTAGGGGCTAGTGTTCGGAGGTGGTTTCTAGAAGAACGTCCTGGGATAAAGCCAACCTGTGAATGGTGTATTAGGGAAGGGATAACTTTACGGAGTTGTGATGCAAGAATGATTGCCAGAATTTTAATATCACTGTTTATTAAAGAAATGGGATGATAGCTACCACAAACTAGCGGATCTCGGCCCCGTTTAGGGATAACTACAATTAGTGCTCTATTAGAAGTGGGTTCAGGAGAATATGTTCGGATAGCTTTATTGAGAGCAGAGTGAAGAGCATCAACCGTTTCTACTCCATACCGCTTATAATATTCCGCAGGGAATCCATCCTCACCTTGGTACTTATGATAAGGTCATTTGGAAATGGCTGCAATAATTTCTTCCTTGGTAATGTCACCATCTGGTAGATGTCTACCCTCCTCAGTAAGATATGGGAGATCAATTTTTTCAAAATATGTATTTATTTGATATTCAATTGCCGGATCTTCAGAAGTGTAGAGTTCTTTATAAAACGATGCGAAAATATTTACCATTTCTTGTGGTTTATTGAGAATTTCGCGCTAGGACTTTAAAACTTTCCCTGAGACCCTTTACCTAGTGTTGTGTTACTGAGAATTTCACCTGATTCCGTTCGTCTTGCAGATATAGACATGGAGGCTTCACGTTGCTTCAGTTGTGCCACAAGTAAACGTGCCGCTTTCTCAACCTGTTCATAATGTTTACCTATTAGACGTTGTAAAGCATACTCCGCTTTGGAGGTATATAAAACATTAAGTGTAATTTTAGCTAATTCCAGTCTTTATGATTGGTTACAGTAGGGGAAGAAGTGTAAAAACAAGTAAGAGAAGTCATTTGCTTTTCAAGTTCAGTACTACTTAAAGATGCTGCCTTATTAGCCCCCCTTTTGTACCGCTTTGTTCGCCATAAGTTGGCGGGGTATGCTCAGACGTTGAGTCCCTTGCTCACTTTGCCACTGGATTCAAACAAGCCTGGATGAAGACGGCTGGAATGCCAGAAACCGGTCTTAGGAAGATTGATTCCGGTCCAGGGAAGGCATGGCTTGGCAGTTCGGGCTGGACTGTTCCCATGAGGCACAGGGTCAGACTGATTTGCATATGGCCATGTCTGAACTGGGGTGGCAGAGTGGGCTAAAGAACGATGTTGGATTAAACGCAGATCTTTTGACTGGGTTTGAGTGTTTGATTGGGTCAGATGCTCCGTCCATCACCACCCCCTTTTGTACTGCCTTATTAGCCAGGGCTGCATCCCTCATTAGCTGTCTGCAGAAAGTAGCTTTCGCAGCTGCCCGGGTAGTTCTGCAAGAGTTAACTGATGATTTGTTATTAGTTAAGTATTCAGAGATAAGAGACCGTAGTTGGGTTCTTACTTTTAGGCGAACAGTATCTTTGAATGTTCATACGCCACTGTTTTCTACCTGGAGAGGATAAACCTACTTCCATAGTAAGTAGAACTGGAGAATGATCAGAAATGGCTGCTTCTAAGATACATGATTCATTAGTAATTGCAACTACTGATTGGGAGATAAGAAGATAATCTATCCTAGATTGTGTACCATGCACAGAGGAAAGAAAGGTATATTCTTGATCTGATGGATGACAAAGGCGCCAATGATCTATCAGTCCATGGTCCAATATTATATTGCCCAGTAGTGCACTGTCACCATTGTTGAACTTGTCTAAGGGACCTTTTCTACCTAGAATCGCGTTCTGTGTTAGACTCCAGTCACCACCGATGACATAGTTGGATGCTCCAGTCTCCACAAGAAGGTGATTTAAATTGAGAAAGTAGGAGCGTTTAGCACCTGTTGATGCATATATTGAACCAACGCAAAGACATTTTTCCCCAATTTTTAGTTTGGCAAAGACATATCTACCCTCCGGGTCAATCCAAGTTTTGATAGTTGTGATGGGTAGAGGTTTATGTAGGAGGATATCCACACCACACTTCTGTGGTTGATTCTTCTCAGACAAGAGCTATGCAGTCAAGCCACAATGGATAACTTTTCCCTCCCATTCTCATTGTAGTTTAGATGACTACAAAGCATCTAAAGGAGTCTACTGTCGGAGAGCAATGTCAGTCTTTTTTTCTTTTTTAAGTAAGAGAGTACTTTTTTATGTTTTTTAAAGTGTGTAAGACCATGAACATTCCATTAAATTATGTGTAACGGATCAGAGGAAGAAAATGTGTTAGTTCTCATTGATGCTTTGGAAATGTAAAAAGAAAAGGGGGTGTGAAGCTGTAAAGATGATATAAATAAAGAAGGAAATGGAATATCAGAGATGTAGAAATAGGAAGTAAACCAGTATTGGAAAGGTATAAAGGGGAGTGTTTAAAGAGAGGAGGGAGAGAGTAAAGAAGAGGAAAGAGTACCGGATAGAGAGAGAGGAAAAGGGTAAATATTCTGTTAGAAAAGTCAGGAAAAAGGATTATAGAGAGATCACTTAATTTTATATAAATACAGAAATAAGAAGGAAGGATAGCAAGTTTCAAGAAAGACTCATGAAAATACAAGGGACAGAGTGGTAAATATGCTGCGGAAAGAAAGCACAGCACCAGGGAAAGGAACTGCTTACTGCAGGTCCACACCGTTGGGTTGTTCATGGCTGAGGAGCCCCATCTGGGGACAGATTAAATGGTAAAGAATGGAACTACTCAAAAATAAAAATAATATCAGTTTTCGAACAGTAGAATAGAATTTGAGATTATCGTTAAAGGAATAGAGAAATAGAAAAATAAAGGAATAAAGGATTATAAAAATAGAGGAGTGTAGAAGAGAAATGTATGTCTTGCGGGTATTGGGTAAGAGGGGATGAGAGAATGGAAAGAGTGTAGGAAAGGAGAGTGAAAAAATAAATAAGAGAAAGAACAGTATAATATGAAATTGTCAAATATATAGGGCAGTCAATGAAGCTAATATTAACATTGTAAAAACAGTAATTAATTATCAAATAGTAGCATATATAATTATTGTCACATTTAACATTTTAATATGTTCTCATTATAAAAATGACAAAATGTAAAAAGACAATAATATCATAATTAAATAATTAAACATTAAGGAAATTAAGTAATAAATAACATATATAAACAATATATCAGAAATATCATATATAGTATTTATAGTATTTAAGTAGAGGAGGAAGGGAGGAAGGGGAAGATATGTAGGATGAGTTGATAAAGGAGGCGCATAGCAATGCCAAAAAGTTGTAATTAATTAATGTCCAATTCATAACAAAGGGCTATCAATCCTCTATTTAGTCGACAAATCTAATGTCTATATTATAAAGTTTTAACAATATCTAAAAGGAGAGGAAATATTAGAGAACAGGTTATTAATATATCATATGCAAGTTATAATAAGACAGACTTTACACAAAAGAGGAAGAAGAATAAATAACATTAAATATTTCCTAATTGGCTTATATAACAATTGAATGGTATCATTTCTAAGAAAGGATATATTATGAATACATATCACTGTAGTTAAATATCAAAACAATTATCTATTACATATTAAAATCAATTAATGTATTTTTATATATGTAGGATAATTAAGAAGGGGAAGAGAAAGGTGTATGAAAAATATTTAAAGAAAGAATATAGTAGTACTTGTAGTGTATGTAAAACTTGTAATACGTTTCTAACAGATAAGCAAGAATTTATATATATATAATAAAATATTATAGAATATATTAGACAAGAGGAAGAATAGGGTAAAATAAGAGAATAATAATTAGGTATTATCATTGATACACAGTTAAAAGAAAAGTAGAGGGGAGAATAAGGATGAACCAATTAAATAATTATAAATAATATATAACAAATACATATGATAAATAAAGAGATGATCAAGTACTCATCCGATCATCTTTTTCAGCAGTCTTTAATGGGACAAGCTCCCAACTGTTGTTTAATCTGATCATCCTTCCAATGATCATCAACAGGATGAACACCCATCTGGTGAGTAATGTAGAAAGACAATTAATCAGTCAATGTTCAAGATACTCCTTCAAATGAAGAGGATTTTAGAGAAGAGCATGATTTATCCGAGTCTCTTTCTTGTGTAAGGGCAGCTACTGCCTGAAGGGACTGTTCTCGATCTCCCAAAGAAGGTATGGGTTGATCTAGATCTCTTCATCTACTCTGGGAACAGCTTGAATTATGTCGAGTTTCACCAGAAGATAGCATGGATTTCTAAGGTAGAAGGTGGGATTGGACTTGTGGCAAGGAATCTGCATATTCATGTTTTGGGGGGAAAGATTATCCAGAAAAAGAAGAAGGTCCTATGGATCAAAGAAGTCTTTGGAAATCCCATCCTTAGTAATTCGTAAACGTGCAGGCTCGAAAAGATGAAGAAGAGGTCGAAGAGAGAGAAAAGTCTTGCAATGCTCATTAGTTTCTTTTGAGAAATCTGCAGCCTTTTTGATTTCATGACCTTGGAATATGAATAAACCTTGAGTACGAGCCTCTGTGATCAGTTGACGGGCTTGTTCATGACGCAAGAAGCAGGCAAGGAGGGTGCGGGGCGTATATTTTTGCCCGTATTGGTCTGTCCAAGACAATGGGCTCTCTGTTTCTCTAATGGTGATTCAAAAGTGAGACCTGTAAGTCTTGGTAGGGTATCTCGTAGAAAGAACTTAGCATCTAACCCTTCTATTTTTTCAGGAAAGCCAAACACTATTTTACTCCTTAGAAAAAGAAGTTCCTGATCACGGTTTGGTATAGCATCAAGTCAGTTCTACACTACTTTCATTTATGCAGATAAACCATTAATCCGATTTTAATATCCAGCAATATCAGTCATACGGGTAGATATGGAAGATTCCATACCCTCTAGTCGTTGGCTCACTGCAGAAATTTCTTGAAGGATACATTCCATAGTAGAGTATGAAGATGATGATGCCATAGGAGTAGGATGGTTTAATGTCAAAGTAGTATTACTCCTTACATATGATGTAGAACGACCTTAGCTAAGAGCTTCTGAGAACAGGGACTGTTTTACAGGTTTCCCATTTATCTTACCAGAAGGCATCGTCAACTTCGTGGTGGTAGTCCTTTGATATAGAACTGTGAGAGCTATTTTTCTTTTCAAATATACTTAACATGGATTAAAGCAGTAGACCTTATATCATGAAGGATTATTGGAGAATAGTAGGTAGTAATTTATTATATGGTTTTAAAAGTAAATTAAAATCTATTCTTTCTATCAACTTTATTGTACAGATTTCTTCTGAGATCCTCTCATTTATCTGATATGCTTGTCACATAGGGTTAATCCAAACCTGAAAGCGGTAGTTGAGCAGGAGGCACGCAATATAGAAAATATGTTAACTGCTGGTGTATAAATCAGGCTGTCCCGATTAGGGGGCCGATTAGGATTGCGGTTTTTCCGCATCCTCTGGGCCGGCGGAAGTGTCCGCCGGCCCAGAGGATGCGGAAAAACGGCAACGGAGCCTTCAAAGACCCCCCCCGCCAGATTAGGATGGCTGGGGGGTCAGGAAGACCGTCCACAGATTTTCCGCCGCGGTTGCCTTCCGACTGTGGCGGAAAAGCTCTAACATGTCTGTCGGTGTCTATCAGACACCGCCAGGCATATTTGGATGTTGGTGGTCCTATGCCTTTCCACGGCGGCATTTCCGCCATGGAAAGGCACACCGACTTTCACTTTGGGGGCCCGTTGCGGGCCCCCTGGATGAAGGGGGGGTGGGGTTGTACACATGGGGGGTACCTATGATACCCCCCTGCATTTGCGTACACAAAGCAGCAGGCACTGCGCGGTGCCTGCTGCTTTGTGCATGCAAATGCGATGCATGCATTTTTAACCTTGCGGCGGGTGCAGCTTGAAGCTGCACCCGCCGCAATGTTAAAGATAGAGGATGTGACCACCACCCTGGTGGTCACATCCTAATCTGCTCGGAGGGAACGCCGCAGCCCATGCGGACGTTCCCTCCTCCTCAGGGGTCGCGGACGTACTCAAGTCCATCCGCTATCCTAATGGGCCCCTAAGAATGCAGCGGCATTCATTTAGATCCTGTTTGGTAACAAGCTATATATGTAGCGGGTAATTAATAGTTATTAATCTTGATAACTGTCCTGGACCAAAATCAGTGTGGTGTACAGCTGATATTTATTTGCAGTAAGTTAAGCTCTAAGAGTCAGGTAGTTTCCTTTTAATAAAATTAAGTCAGTACTGCATATGATTTGTGTTGTTACACCAGAGTTAAGTAAAATAGAAATATAAGTCATACTTATTTTGTATCTGAGGCATGTTTTCACCTGTTTTCCAGTGCAACAAGACAGTAGTTGCATTATATTGATAGTTGTTCAGCAGTATAATATTAGTGTGGGACCAGCAAACTTTTTTTTTGTCAGTTTAACATTCAGAGTTCAGCACACTATTATACTGGCAAAATATCAACAGCAGCAAACGCAGGGGCACTAAATCCCTCTGTCAAAGACAGCAGAGGGATTTCCTTTTTTTAAATTGGCCCCGGGAGGTTGGGGAAGAGCTTCCCCAACCTCCAGAGGCCAATTTGCCTTTTCATTGTAATGGCGATCACGCTTGTGGCGCGCTGACGTCATTGCAACGAAAATTAAACTGAAACTTAGTTTCAGTTACATTGTTCCAGTGCTCGTGGGGCTATCACAACCCCCGACCACTGCAACACTTGGGAGAGGTATCATTGGAAAGAAGAGAATCTCCCCTTTCCAATGGTACTCTTCCTTAGTGGATACCTGCTGTTTTGGATTGCCCCAGGAGGGTGATCCCCAAGCAGGGATCCACCCACAAGCTACCAGGGAGGGGGAGCGGCCCCCTGGGCAAGGGCATTTGCTCCCCCCATAAAATGTGGTAACACTGGTGCAGTCTGTTCTAATAACAACATTGTATCCGGTGATGTGTTTAGTCACCACAGAATTGAGTGGATTTTAAATAAAAACAGACCTTTCTGAAATGAAGAGTGGAAGACACGACGACTCAGCGTTCACTGTTGCATAAGTAAAGAATTCTCAGAGTTTCCAGAAATACCCAGGCTGGTCGGAGCCACTCTGATTTATAATGCACGTCAAGAGTGCTGTTCCCGTGCTTCACGAGGCTGCTTTTCTCTTGCAAGACAAGTTTCCACAACACATTACAGAGGTCGTTTTTCTCAGCAGGAAATGTTGCATCTCAAATTCCGGGCTTTCCATGAAGTGAGCAGCTGTTAGGTCTCGGCTGAACGCGCGGAAGCGCGTCTCCGCCGAGAACCTATTGTGGCCGTGTCTCCTTTCCAGGAGACAATCCTGGCCGCGCGCATCGCCTTGGAGGCGATTTCAAACGAGCACGCGCACGCGAACGCTCGCTGCATTCTCTCAGACACACACAAAAGCGCCCATGCACGCACGCACGCACATACAGCCTCCCCCACACACATACACACGCGCACGCACACAGACACACGAGTGCTGCCCCCCTCGCCACCCCTACCTTCGCACACAGACACGCATACAAGGTTACCAAGCCCCCTCCAGCCCTTTCTAACTTACCGGGCCAATCTCGGGGGACTCTGCCGCTGCAGCTCTTGCCAGCTCCTTTCACGGGGCTCCCTCTTGGTCAAGGGAGCCCCGCAACACTCGCCTAACCTCCTGCTGGCGGGCCCGGGGCTCTCCACCGCTCACAGGATCCCCGGGCCGCGATACGCATGCCTCCTCTTCCGGTCCGGACGCGGCCCCGCCCCCGTCATAGGCGACATTGCCTGACTTCCGGTGGGTGCGTAGATTTCCGTCTTCTTTATTTATTTATTTATTTATGCAATGTTATATAGCGCGGACTTTACCCGAAGGTGTCAGAGCACTTCACAAAAGGACCAATAGTGATACACGAGGAACAAAATACAAAAACAAACCAATGATATGTGTTGCGGGCAGTTCAGTGCATTCTCCCACATACCATACACCTGGGGCTAAGGACAGCTCATTGCCTAAAAATGTTTCGACATTCACGTGTTAAATTAATCATGTCAGGGATCAGCCTGCGTTAAACTGTCCATTGAGGCCCTAGTGACTAAAAGCATTGCAGTCATACCTTAGCTCTTAACGAAGCTCATTCATTGCATTCTTTGCACTCAAGGCATTTTGGCAATGTGTCTTGTTTAGGGACAAGACACGTCTTGTCCTGATTTGCATACTAACAACCACAGCGCTGGTAAAGATCGCAAGTATGGCTGATTAGGCTTGATGGCCGACTGCTTGAAGGCGTATCTCTTTCATCTTCCTTTTTAACGCTACGCAGAGCATAGATAGGTACAGTAATGATATTTATTTTACAGTCGAGTTCTAGCACTCAGTAAAATTGTTTGGCTGCTGACAACTTTAATCACTGAGAGTTTTTTCTTCATAATAGTTTATCTTTCTTGTTTACCATTTGCACCTTTTATTGCATTTTTTTACGTTGCTCTGCTAGAAGAATTGACAGATTGACCGTTTTTCTTGTCAGCGCTGCTGGTGTTAACATCTTCCTAATAACAGAGCCATGCAGACTGTGCAGGTATGGGCTATACATGATGGCTAAGTAAAATCAAGCATTCACAATGCATTATGTCTCGCAATGACATTATTCTGAGCTATTGGCATAGTAAATGGCAATGCCTCTAAAAAAATTAAAAGGCATTGTGATTTACAATACCAAAAGCAACACCTATTGCATTGCAAAGCGCCGTGTCCGTGAAGATGGCGCAGCACTTATTAAATCTGGGGATCAACCTCACCACATTTAAGAAAGTGGAAGACCCAAGAGTCATCCTCAACACAAATCTCACTTTTGATTCCAATGAATCCATTTGCAAAGGGTGATAGTTTTCAGAATTGCATGCTTATGAAAATACTCCCACTCATTTAAACCCAGCACAGAGACTAAACACTACAGTTTTGTGATAGTGCACCTTGATAATTGCGACAAGAGTAGACTGGACTATTTATTCCATTTACCCACTTCACACTACAGAGAGAAGAATCAATAAACGAGTTTTATTTTCTGGAAACACAAACATGTCAAAACATTCCATTGGCTCTGCCCCAAGTCAACAATTAGATGCAAGACTCTACACCATACACTTTACTCTGAGAGCATAAACAACATCCCACCATCTATCAGGCTCAGCCTACGCTCCTGCAGTTAAAAAGAAGCAAAAAGACTCATCGGTCACCGATAAAAACCCTTCAGCTCTCTCTGGCTACTGTAGTTAGCCATACACATTACGCGACTTTGAGCTATTGGCATTGTAAATGACAATGACTTTTATTTATGTTTTGGTTTTTAAAACATAAATAAAAGACCTTGTCATTTACAATATCAAGACCTTAAACTCGCGTTCATGTACAATGCTAATAGCTCTAACTTTTGCAATGCCGAGACCAATGCATTGTAAATGCTTGTTTTCTTAAGCCACAGAGCCCCTGAAAAAGCATTCGCTGCGGTCAGGGGCTCCCCAAGGCACGGAGCTCCGGACTCAAGTGGCCATCTTATTGCGTGGCCAGACAACGCAAATATTAATAATTATTAATAATAAATTACAACAATATAGGGAAATTGTCAAAAAAGATAAAGTAATTAGTATATAATATTGCAGATTATCAATGAAATAAGAGGACACGCTGATGAGGGTGCCAATTGAAGGAGGTCTAGCAGTCCTGGGGATGGATAACTATTACCTAGCAGGCCAGCTCTAAAGACTCACACTATGGCTGGCCGTGAGCCTAGACCCGGACCGGAGGAAACCTCCCTTCACCCCAGATAAGGCGGATGTACTAAGCACACTAACGGGAACTATTAAGCTGTGAAAGGTCTGCTCCTCTGAGCATGAGGTGGTGAGGCATTGCTGGACCAGATGAGTACAAAAAACATAGACCAAATGCCCTTACTCACTGGAGATGTCAGTAGCACTACTCGAGGCGCTTCCGCATGGAGAACAATGGAGGGGGTTGGATGAGTGGATGCAGGCCGGGGTAAATAAAATGGGTGACTTTTATAAAGATGGAGAGCTGCTCCCATTTGAAGAATTCCACGCAGCTTGGAACATTCCGCAGGGACATTTTTTACTCTAAGGGGCTGTCACGGGGGCCAAGCACAGATAATGGGGAAGGGGGACAACTAAACCGCCCACACATACAACATGTGAGTACATAAGCCTAGCAGGGGGGCCATTAAAGCTGTCTCATGCACCTATCGGGCCATTAGATGGGATTCCATGAAACCATTGGAAGGGTTGAGAGCCAAATGGGAAACTGACCTAGGAAATCACATAGAGAAAAAGGACTGGGAAAATGCACTCCAGAGGGCCACTAAGGTATCTTGCAATGCACGATTCCAGGAAATTAGCTTCTATACATTGGATCGAGCATACATCACCCCAGATAGAATAAACCATTTTTTCCACAGAGACGACGCAGGCTGCCCCCGCTGTGGAGAGATAGGGGCTAGCTATATCCACATGATGTGGAGTTGCCCACAACTATAAATGTATTGGCAAGAAGTGACCCGGGAAACAGCACGAATCACAGGGTGGCAGGTACCATGCACCCCTGATCATGTGTTGCTTAACCTGTTCCCCCATTCAGCGAACATTAAAGTGACGGCGAGATTCCAGGACTTAGCCTTTATACTGGCAAAGCGAGAACTGATTAGCAGGTGGAAGGCCCCAGCAGGCCCTAGTGTCAAAAAATGGAAACACAACTACAAAAATGGGCAAGCTACGAAAACAGAATACTGCTCAGGAATGCAAAGCGAGGAATAGGAAGGCTGGAGAGGGTGCAGACTTACTGAGCACTGGTTGATGACATGAGGAATGAGGAGCAGGATTCCACACCTAGCACCCCCAGGGCCTATCCTGAGCCAAAGCTATGGCAACAAGGACCATGGGAGGGGACAGCTCGAGTAACACGGGGATCACTGACACACAGATCTTGAAGACCGGAGAAGACGGGCAGGATCCACCACATTTGGCAAATATAGAGAGTGACTCAGAATATACACGCAGCGAGAGATGAAAGGTTTCCTAGTTGACAGCAGCGTGGAGTGGGAGGGGAGATTGTTGAGGAAGTGGGGGGATATTGACGTAGCATACAAGGACAAATACACTCATAAGACTGAAGTTCTCAGATATGCTTGCAGAAAACAAGGTATACTATTTACAGCTAAAACAGATGTAACCTAGCTAAGTAACCTTTGACCAAAATGTTATTACCAGTGACATGAGACTAAGATTTGTATCATGACTGTAGAGACAGAATTGAAAATACCAATAAAGCCTGTTTAAAAAAAGTCTGTGAAATAAGAGGAAACCCCGATTGTGTATTGAGTTAAATGTTAACCCTTTCGGTGCTCATGACGGAATGGTTCCGTAATGAGCATCAGTACACCTGTGCTCATGAGGGAACCATTCCGTCATGAGAACAGGGGCACTAAATCCCTCTGCTAAGGGGCGTTTTGGTGCATTTTGTATCCCACAATCTGCCCCGGGGTACAGAATGCACCCCAGATGGCAGGGATTTTTTTTATAGGCAAGGCCTCGGAGATGCCCAGAATGCCCCCACCCTACCCCTCCAAATGGGTAGGGTGCATTTGGGCCATTTGCTGTCGCGGGCACTAGGCCTACCCACAGAAGTGAGGTACAATTTTTCTCCAAAGATTTTGGGAAATGCGAGGTGGTTATAATTTTGTGGATCCATGCAGATTCCAGAACTTTCCACCACAGAAATGTGAGGGAAATGTGTTTTTGTTTATAAAGTTTGAGGTTTGCAAGGGATTCTGGGTAACAGAACCGGGTGAGAGCCAGACAAGTCACCCCATCTGGCATTCCCCTGGGTAGCTAGTTTTAAAAAATGTATAGGTTTTCTTGGTTTCCCTAGGTGCAGGTAGAGCTAGGGTTCAAAATCTACAGCTAGGCACTTTGCAAAAAAAAGGTCAGATTTCACTGTGAAAATGTGGTGTGTTCACATTGCATTTTGGTCTGTTTCCTGTTGCGGGCACTGAACCAACCCACACAAGGGAGGTACCATTTTTATTGGGCAACTTAGGGGAACACAGAATTGTAGAGCAACTGTTATTACCTATTGACTTTCAATGCATTTCTACCTTCCAATGTAAGACAATGTGTATAAAAGAAGTTGCTTTGAAAATGTCCTATAATTCACATGCTGTTATGGGTACCTACAATTTTGGAGATGTGCAAATAGCTACTGTCTCTAAACTCTGTATTTTGTTTCCAATTCAGAAATACATAGGTGTCTTTCATACCAATTTTTTCCTGTTTATATTTTCCCGAATGAATTTCTAAAAACCCGGTACACAATAAAAAAATCATTGCATGATGTTGCTCAGTTATTGTCTCTGAGTTCATCAGGTTCTTGGGGAAACTACAAGTCCTATATATCCTCACAACCAGAAGGGTCCTGCACATCCAACGGTATATTGCTTTAAAACATCGGGCATACTTAGAATTTACAGGTGAAAACGTTGGCACAAATGGCTGGTTTTTAAATTGATTTTCAATTTTTCCTATTTTCAACTGTTAGTTTCTATAAGAAAACCTTGAAGGATATACACAAATGACCCCTTGCTGAATTCAGAATGTTGTCTACTTTTCAGGAATCCAGGATCCATCATTGCTTTCATACCCATTTTTACCATTCACTGGAAGGAAGTTGAAAGCACGAAAAATAGCAAAAATAGGCTATGTCCCAGTAAAATGCCAAAACTGTGGAAATACTTTTGGTTTTCTGACAACGGTCTGTCAGTCCCTGAAAGCTGGGAAGCTGGTGATTTCAGCACCACAAACCCTGTGTTGATACTATGTGCAGGGAAAAAATCAGACTTTTTCATCTGCATCTCATTTTTCCCCAAAAAAAACATGTAGCTGTATTTTTGCTAATTACTGGGAAATGAACAAACCCTGGGTACCTTTAGAATCCCCATGGTGCTGGAAGAAAAGGACACAAATTTGGCATGGATACCTTATGTGGGCAAAAAGTTACAGGGGCCTAAACATGAACTACCCGAAATAGCCAAATAAAAGGCTTAGCACAGGGTGGGGGGAAAGGCCTAGCAGCGAAGGGGTTTGGGAAGTCGAGTACTCCACCAGATAGATTTATACACAAAGATTTAAGATAAACTATAAGTAAGTAACTGCCTAGAAAGATAAGGGAGTGATTGACAATGAATGTGGAACACTGGGATGATATCTTTTGGAGGTAAGGTTTTATACCTGTGTCAAGCCCCATAGTTGTTTGATTTATATTTATCTGAGTATTGCCAATTAAACGTTATTAGAGAGGTGTTCAAATGGGGAATATGTCAAAAAGACCTACAGCCTGTTTTTTAGTGATTGTAAAAGTCCTCCTTCATTGAATGTTTATACATGTTGTGTGTTTATTTCTAGAGTGAACAATACTGTTTTTAATCTAAAGTCTGTCCTGAAGAAGTTGGTGTCAACCAGTTTTTGTCCACCCAAACTCCGCGTCGACAACTGTTTTGTATTGTATTGCTTAAAAAATATTTTTACAACATTTTAGGTATGTTTTTACTTAGGAGGCTTGTTGTTAGATGTACTATTTGTACACAATCATCTACTATTGTATATGGCGCAGTGAATAAAATTGAATTGTGGTGTAGAAAAGTAGGATCTGCTTCTTATGGTTACCCCCGCATTTTGCTTGATGTTACACTGTTTTTGACTAGTCTGACGGGATCCTGCTAATCAGGACCACAGTCTATCTCCTTTCCCCCTAAATGTTATGTCATGTACTTAGATACACTCCAGATTCGCTCCTGGGGTACCCTTGTCAGTCCCTAGTACATGGTACACCTGTACCCAGGGCATAGGTTCCCCAGAGGCCTCCCATGGGCTGAAGCATATATTATGCCACACATTGGAGGCCATGTAAAATGGAACTATAGGCCTGCCATTGCAGCCTGTGTAATATGGTGCATGCCCCATTTACTTTAGATATAGGCCTAATATATCTATAGGGCGCGACACTTAAAACCTGTAAGTTCCCCAAATAGCAGACCGTGACAATCCTGAAGGGAGGGTTCTGTGTTTTACGTGAGAGAGTGTCCCTGCATTGGCAGAGCGCCCCTGCAGCCTTCAGAGACCATTCTCCTGGGTTGTCAGTGACACAGCCAGACATATAGGTAGAGGTGCATTATATGCTTGTGTAAAAGGCTATCTCGAAAATGGCTGCAAATAACCATGTCATGTTTGATATCAAACACCTTGGAATCATATCTCCACACTGGTAACTGGTGTGGGAGGTATGATTCCACCCTTCAGAAGCAAGCTACCTGGGGTCCCAGGTCTTCCCTTTACCAGCCTTCTCGACTTGGACAGCACAAAATGGTTGCAGCCGGCCAGACACAAACTCGAGCAGAGGAAGGCAGTACAATAGGCATCCTGTCTCAGGGAGGTGTGACCACCTCCCAGACAGGATTTAGTGTATTGGAGCTGGGTGAGTGCGCTTCCAAAGTGCCTGAAAGTCTGCATATTGGGCACATTTGGTGTATCTGTGCATAACTGAGTTCGAGTCAGTCCTGGGAGCCATTGGACCCTGCTCTGGCCTGAAACTGGACAAAGGGCAGGGGAGTAACCTCCCCACTGTCTGGACCCTCCCCTAAATCTCTCGAACCCTCTCCTGTGAGTACAAATGGGCTTACCTGATTGTATGACCCTAGATTCGATGTGGACAAGATTCCGATCAAGAAACAACTGACCTTCGACCGGCTGGACACTCTGGACTTCACTGGAATTTGACTGGGCCCGACTTCGTCTCCCTCTCCGTCCAAAGCATCATCTGTGCCCGTGCACCATACAGGCTCAGTGCAGGATCTGTGGAGAATCAAGGACAACTGAAGTATCTCCCTTGGGGTGAAGAAGTCACTCCCCTGTATTTGTAGGCACTGTAACGCAATTGACTGGTCTGCTGATCCTGAGCTCCTGCAACCTCCAGCTACACAGGAGGTGGGTTCCTACGTTTTTCGAGTTTGAGCTACCCTTTCACCAAGTTCGAGGCCAGTAACCCTTGTGGGGACAGCAGAACTTTAACCCTGTGCATGCATATTTTTGACAGTGCATATACTTGTTTGCATCTCCCAACTAAGTGCATTGGGCTATCAATAGCCCCAACCTCTGCACACATTTCATACAAAGGACTTTGACCTCCTTATACTCTGTGCCCTGCAAGCTTTGTGAAATTGCTAGAGGTCCTCTCGCAATTCCTGTGCCTTCGTTGTGTGGGTCTATTTGAGGGACAACACTGCTTTTCTTTGGCTCCCCTGGTTGATCCAGTCCAGTACTTTCCTGACTTCCCTTGCTGTGGTGAGTCCCCTGGTCCTTGCTGGGCCAGACCATAACCTTCTTTGACCTTCTTCGTGGGTTGTCACTGTCAAGGCTTGTTGCTCCCACCAGACACCAACCCCTCAGCGCTCGACATCCTTCATGGGACAGCTCATATCCAGCTCCTGGTCATTTCTGACGTCTCCTGGTCCCTGCAGCTGTAAAGTCAAGGTCTCCATCTTCACCCCTGAAGCACCTGACATTGGTGGGCATTCGTCTACCGAGCCCTTGGTCACTCCTAAATG
Organism: Lissotriton helveticus; assembly: GCF_964261635.1. Classification (NCBI taxonomy): domain Eukaryota; kingdom Metazoa; phylum Chordata; class Amphibia; order Caudata; family Salamandridae; genus Lissotriton; species Lissotriton helveticus. The sequence continues at coordinate 1,250,132,992 of NC_136065.1, forward strand.
ACCCAGACTCTGTCCCCTCTGCTTTCAGGCTCCTTCCATCAAGAATTCACCTGTGGGTTATACTGGACACTTTTCCTCTTTCCAGCAGTGCCATTTCTTTGAAGGCTCCTATTGAGAACAACAGCGGTTTATGACGCCCATTCGACCCTATGCACCAGGTTTCCCTGGGATAGGTCGTTCTGGTACTTTGGTATCCACGGGGGGATTGGCTCTCCAACCTTCAATGTTCCAAAGGGTTTCTTTGTAATCCAACGGGAAGGGTCCTTAAACTTTAAAACTGCAACTGCAACTCTTCCATTGAATTGTACGTAGCACACGCTTGTATTCTCACACTGTACCCGTCCTCTGTGGGGTCCCTACTTACTTAACTTGGGTGGTTCCTTGGGGTCCCATGCGATTCTACAAACTCTAGACACTGTCTTGACTCGAGTCGTGGTTCTTATACCACTATTTTAGTATATGGTTTGGTCTCCCCCTGGAGCCCCTGTGTATTAGTACTACTTATGATTGTTTCTGTGCTACAGTATTGTGTGCTTTATGTTTATCTGCATGTAGCAGATACTGTGAGGTATTTAGAGTGTGTTATAATAATAAATATATATTTTCTTAACTACTGTGTAGTCCTCCTTTCAGTCAGCCAATACAATAAGGTTGCATTCTGGTGAAACAAGCTGCTTAACATTCCTTCAAGACTAAGCCTGAAGGCTGCTCTCCACAGCTACCACTTGGAAAGCTTTCTAAGGTTATCTTTGACCTCTTAAATCATCATAAGGGTTGCTTGGACTGTGCAAGTGCCTGCTTTTTTCAATAAAGGAAGAGATATTTCTACAAAAAATAAGGCGTATACTTTATGCAAGAGTGTGAATAGTATGTGATAGTGGCAGTATATAAAAAACAACAACATACGAACAGCAATTTGTTATTAAAAAACAAAGGGGCACCATAGGTGCTGCCTTGGCCTCCAACCAGAGGCTGTGAACCCAAGGGCGCCTGGTGGGAGCACCCAAACACGTGTTTCTTTACATGGTTTCCATTTCGAACAGATTGGCTTGAAAAACTATGTCGAAAACCGTCATCGTGATCTCAAGGGAGGAAAGGCCTGCCCTTTAGATTACTACCCGGCTTCCGACTGCTAGACGGGCTCTCGGAGCCTGTCAAAAGCCAGCAGGAACGATCGGTCAATTTCCTTTCCGACTGCCTCCATCTTAATAAGGTGATAGGTAAGGAAACTGAGCAGCCTATTACGATGGATCTGTAAAGGCTCTGGTCATAGGTAGGAACCTCTATGAGCAGCATAGTAATCCGCCCTGATTGTTTTGGACCTCATATAATCCAAATTGTCACCAATTCTTGGCTGTTCAAAATTGTAGGTTATATGAGTTTGCTCTGTTAATACCCTCACCAGTGCTTAGCACACTATAAAAACACCATTATCATGACATATCAGAACATAGAATTCAGTGATACAGGTTGTGCCCCAAGGCTGTCCTGGCTTTCACAGATGATAACCTTGTCTGTATCTGCCCTTACCCGGGATGCCCAGGATACCCGGGTGATGGGATGCACTAACGAGTTGCTTAATGTAGAGAGGAGACACAAACTGATGTCACTTCCTATGCAAGTGGATCAGGGGAAATGCATCTATAATTCAGGAGCTCTGCTCATTAAAGTGTTGCAGTTTTTCCATTTGATTAAATAATGACTGAATTTAATGTTGTACACATTTCTTTTTCAGTTACGGATACTTTTTTCCGTTGCCTATTTCTTCTGTCGCTCCTAATGTTTTGGACCAATTATGATCCAAATCGTCGCCAATTCTTGGCTGCTCAGAATGGTAATCTATACAAGTGTGCTCTGTTAATGGTATGCCTTGTGGTCCTTCTCATGTGTTGGCAATTTTACCCACTAATTGAAGCCATGAGTTTGACATATGGTCTAGGAGTGAGTATTTTTTGTGTAAGCTGAAATTGCTTATAATCAGTAGCTGACTATTGCTCTAAATCACAACATAAATGAACTCTGTCAAATCATCTTCAAATTTAGAATCCTCCTATATAGCCTGTAGAGGACTACTAGAGTCCAAATGTCATTGTCACTGAGACTGGCTCTACAGGACATAGCGTTCAGCAGTTAGTAACAGGGTTAAACTTGTTTGGTCCTTCGGGGTTCTTTCGCAGCAAACAGTTTGGCTTATCATGAATTATTTACAGTTATGTCCCAATAACTCCAATCCTTCATGGTATACATGTTCTAAACATTGTGAATTTTCCACATTGTTCTACATAGTGAGTTTTACACAGATCTGCCATAAAATATTTTCTAAAGCTTTATCCTCACCCATTATAAAGAATAAATCGGATCATGCATTTTACATAGCAGCAGCTGATATTGCAGTAGTTAGATCATCTCATTGTACAGAGGAGCTTGAGCAGGAGGAAGGTCTACAGTTACTGATTATTGGTAGTAAATAGAATTCAGCATGAGGGGGCAAGGAGAGAAGAAGTAAAGCAGATCTGAAAGTGGGATAGTGAGCAGAAGGAAAGGAGTAGAGAGGAAGGACTGGAGCAGGTGGATGTGGGATGTTGGTGTAAACAGCAGAGGGGAGATCTAACTTGGAGGTAGGCTCTACAAGTAGACCGGTAAGTGAGATGCTGCACCACTGTAAGGCTTTGATTGAAGAGAAGAGAATGGTAATAGACTGATTTCTGAAGTGGTCAATGGTTCAATATTATTAATAATTCCGTAATGTCATACTGCTATGTCTCTGTAGGCATCAGTGGAGGTTTATAAATTGTTCTCCATGAAGAAATTTCGTCAGCTGCTAATCCATCAGATTTGTTGGCGTTGCCTTCTCCTTCTCACTCTGAAAACATAATTTCTTTGCATAGGCCAATCTGGCTCCAATCATGATGGAAATTGGCCTTCAAAACGTTTGTGAAAACTTACATAGTGAAGAATGTATGTGTGTTCCCAAACTTAACAATTCATGTTTGCCATAGAATTAATATTCCCTGCCCGTGGAAATGTTTTAGCCATTCATAATATCACACCTTAGTGTGGTAGAATTAGGTATGAATAAATCCCTTTATGAGGGAACATTCTTTTGCACTTTTATATTAAGCTATTTACTTATGTAAGTTGAATTTACATATAACTAATTTGTTGTAAAATAGGTCCTCTATACTCAAGGCCTTGAACACCACAGTCATTATTTTGTCCATTATTTCACCCAACATTAAAAGTCATGTGCAATAGCTACTTATGCTGATGAGACTACTATACCCCATTCCTGCCTTCTTCATTTGGCATTTTCCCATTCTAGTGAACCAGTAGCATAGGATTTAGAATTGTGCAGCCTACTGTTCATATATACATTGCTGACAGTAAGGAATGTTAAAGCTGGCCAGATAATACCTCTAGTTACAAAGGTTGGACATGCAGGCATGAGTTTTTCAAACGTGGAACTTCAGCACAAACACAGGGAGTTTCCCATTCAAATAAGCTCCTAGTCCACTCACTTCAATAATTGTTGGGCAGGCTGTGTAGGACAGTGCCCCTTTTTGCATGGTTGTACTCAATCAAATGTTGTTGTATTTTGACTGTGTGTGCCCTAGGTTCCTGCCTACTAGGTTCCCAGGGCCTATGTTCTTTCCCTAAAGTGTACTGTTGCAAAACCCAATTGGCAACTCTCTGGCCACATGTAAGACCCTTGTAGGAGGTACCATGGTTACCAAGGACACTGTGACCGGGGAAGGCCTCTAAGGGATGCAGCACGTGATGTGCTCCCCTTAGAGACCCTGTACCTTTACACACACACACACACTGCCCTTGCAGGCTGCACGTTTTGGAGCAGAACAAAATGAAGAGTCGATATGACACCCATCCCTGTGTGCCATGCCTACAATCCACTGCCCTGGCATAGGTAAGTCACCCTTCTAACTCTGGGTGCACTATACCAGTGGTGAGGGCACAGGTATTAATTTCCTGCCATCTTGGATCACAGATGTTTCTGTTTAATGTTGCAGTCCCCATGTTTGGTTAGCCACATACATTTTAGATGTACCAATGTGATGTTCCCAAGGTACCCATTTCTCTTAGGAATACAAAATACATGTGTACTTGCTCCAGAGCAGATAAAAGGAACTGTGCCTGGAAATAGGAGAGCCAAAAGCTTTTAATAATAAATAATGTAAAATGGTCTCATTGTAGTCACAATTGCAAAGTAAAGATAAATAGGAACATTATTTTTGTGTCTGAGAGTCTATGTGTCCAACAGCATGCAATCCTTTGTAGCAACAGTGAACGCACACAAGCAACAAAAATAGTAAAGTAAAGGCAAATGTGGAAACACAGAAGGATACTGGATTGTTGTTCACTGCACAGTCTTGCTACCGATCTGATTATCATTGTGTGCACTAATATGTAGGTGACAAGTTAAAAAATAATCCACTACAGAGTCAAACAGAACACAAAGTCAACCTGGTTCTAGCTAGATGAGCTAAACAGAACTTTTTCTTTTTCTTTACACTTTGTGGAACAAATGTTGGCTAAATACATTTTTCAAAGCCATCTCAACACTTTAGTTCAAAAAGAACCTTTTACCTTTGGTTCATGCTTACTATGATATGAAACGGTTGTTTTTTGAGTCATAAATTAGATGTCATAATTGTTCATAATTGTACTAAAGCTGCAATGTAATTGTAGAACCAACAGAATCAGGAGATCTGGAGTCACCTACAACAGAATCACCAACAACATTAATAATGGAAATAGAAACAACAGAAGTAACAACACCAACAATAACAACATTAATAACACCTCTAAAAGCAACAACACTACCAACAAACAAAAATACAACAAACACAACCACCAAACCAGAAGGTAACGTCAAATTCTTACTGATCTTATAACATAGTTATGGTATTTTTGTATAGTTGATTATGATGTAAAGCAATGTGAAGGCAATACGATGAAACAAAGAGTTAAGTGGAAATAATTGATGAACCAGATACGTAAGTGAGATTAGGATTGGGAAACATGTTATGCATAAGATGAAGCAGATGTGGTTGGACCTAGGATTGACTAGAAGGGAAGAATCCAAAATTGGCATTTGAATGTATCAAAATTAAATTAAAAGCTAGACACAATGGGCTGGAGGAAGAGGAGTATTGACAGTATATGTTGTTCACTTTTCTGCACACTCTTAATTCTCCACAAGTCTGCTCACGATAAATGTTTTACTGGTCAACTTCATTAATTAGCCATCTGTCATTTATTATTTAACACCGTTTTGTTCTATTTTGCATGCTATCATTTTGCTCATTATATAATTTAAATAGTTGGTGTTTGCTATGTATACAATGTCTACAGAGATATTCCAGATATCTATTAGTTGTTCTTTGAAGGTGTGCAAGTCATACACTTGTTGGGCCCGATTCACAAAAGTAATCTGAGACAAAATCCTAACTTTATGACTTTTGGTATTCACAGAAAGCATTTAGGAGTACTAAAGTTAGGATTTTGTCTCAGTCAAACTTAAGTTTTTGTCTTAAGTTAAATTTAAGACAAACTTAAGTTTAACTGAGACAAAATCCTGGTAGTAGCGTTAGGATTTTGTCTTAGTTAAACTTAAGGTTGTTTCAAGTTTAATTTAAGACCAAAATTTAAGATTAACTGAGACAAAATGCTAACTTTAGTACTCCTAATTAGCTTCTGTGAATACCGAAAGTCGTAAATTTAGGATTTTGTCCAAGACTACTTTTGTGAATCGGGCCCATTTTAATTAAGTAGATACATTTTAGTAAGTTTCTTCCAACATAACTCATATATCCTCATGTATTTTTTTTTTACATGAATGGAACATATATGAGTTATACTAAAAGAAAGTTGTTGAAAGAAAGTGAGATAGAACAGAACCATAGAACCTTCTAGTAAAAGGAAAGGCTGGATCATATTTCTAATTGGTATGATGTGTTCTCTATTTTTTGTGTTTAAAAGGCTTTGTGAGAGCCCAGAACTGAAAACCCAAGGAAGTTTTTAATTATTTTACTAAGTATCTCTAAATATGTCTGCCTTCATTAATTTGTTTACTTTTTAACTTTGTCAGGACTTTCAAGCAAATAGGGTCTGCTCACAGCATGAGAGCCTGTGGAGAAAAATTGTCAGATTCCAGTAGGAGTAACACAACAGGAGACTTAAAGACTGGGGAAGAGAAAACATAGCTGGAGATCAGGGATTCATGGTCACTTGGCCTCCCATTCCAAGATGGTGGTGTTCACCTATAAAGTCACAGATGTTCACCCACTATCACAAACATAAGATGGTACCCCTTACTACAGGTGTACAGCATTTCCTGTTCGAGTCCGTGAGAAGTGGGGGTCTCTAGTTGGCAGAGGTTTGGATTCAATCCAAGTAGGGACCACCACTCTAGTCAGGGTAAGTCATATATACCACCTAAATTAACCTGTGCTCACCCTCTGGTAGCTTGGCACAGAGCAGGCAAGCTTAACTTAAGAGGCAATGTGTAAAGTATTTTTGCAACAATTAATACAGTAAAACTGTGAAATACATCACTCAAAAATATTTCACACGACGTTGAAAAATAGACCTTACTTCATTGAACAAAACAAGACCAAAACAATAAAAAATGCAATAAGTAGAACCAAAGTTATGACATTTTAAAGAATATCTTGTCATATAGGGCCAGATGTAGGTAGGACTAATTTACCGATTCTTATTTACCGAATTTTACCGATTCGGTAAATAAGAATCGGTAAATAAGAAGGGGGGAGATGTAGGAACATCCAGATGTTCCTTTTACCGAATCGGTAAAAATCGGTATTTACCGATTCGGTAAATACCGACCGGTAATGCCCATTCATTCCTATGGGCTTTGAAGCCCATAGGAATGAATGGGCATTACCGGTCGGTATTTACCGAATCGGTAAATACCGATTTTGACAAGGGTGCAGGGGGTGTCAATTTGACACCCTCTAGCACCCCCAAAAAAGGTTCGGGGGCCATTTGGCAGGCATACCTGTCCTAAGGGCAGGTCTGCCTGTCATATGGCTCAGGTGTGTATGCACACATGTGCATGCACACCTGAATCGGTATTTTACCATCAAATTGAATTTGATGGTAAAATACCGAATTTGTAGGGCTTGTGGGACTCAGAAGAGTCCCACCTACATCTCAATTTTACCGATTCTGTAAATTTACCGACCGGTATATTTACCGATTCGGTAAAATTACCGAATTGGCCTGTTTCCTGCCCCCTACATGTCAAAAGCCAAATACCGGTCGGTAACGGCCGAAATCGGCTGTTACCGACCGGTATTTGGCTACCTACATCTGGCCCATAGTGCTTAGTTTAATAAAACACCCAACTGTGGCTAATCTGGTTGCGCTCGACCGAATCAAATCTAAAAATCAAGCCAACCATCATGGAGCACGGGTTGCATGCAGACCCACTAAAACAGTACCTTCACGGAGCAAAAACATCAGCATTGAAGCGCAGCTGCAAGGAACGGAGGTGGCGATGTGTTGTCATCGACCCAAAAAATGGAGGTCTATGCATCGGTACCGAGTCATGAACTTCAGTCCTGAGTTGTCATCAATCTCTGTGGAATGAGCAGGGCAGATACAGCAGAGCAGGGGTCCAGCAAATCCAACATAGTCCAGCAGAGTGTCAGTCCTTTCAGCAGCACGGTAGTCTTCTTCCTGTCCTCGGGTCCAGAGTGTACTGAGCTGGTGGTGTCAGAGGTCCAGTACTCATACCTAGCTGTGCCTTTAAAGTGAGGGGAGCCTTCAAAGAGAGGCCTTTGTAGCACACAAGGTCCCTGGCCCTTTTGCCCTGGCTGTAGATTCACTATAGTGGCATATGCAGCGCTTTGTGTGGGAACAGGCACATCCCTTTTCAGGTGGAAATGTCAACTCCTCCCTCCTATCTAGGACAGGAAGACCCATCAGCTTGATGATGGGTAATCAGAATGTGAGTGGCATACCTAAGCTCCCAGTGTTTGTAAAGTCTAGAGGAAATGTACAAACCCCAGCTGTCACCCACCCCATATGTGTATTCAGAGACATGCAAAACCACTGAATGGTTAAAAAGACAATGCCAGCTTTCTAAAATAGCAATTTTCAGACTTATAAATTAAAATCCGACTTCGCCATATGTAGTGATTTTAAATTGTGAGTCCAGAAACACCCCACTCAAAATATCCATCTTGTCCCACTTGAAAATTACACTTAAAGTATATAATAAGTTAATCCCAATATTAACCTATGGGAAAGATAGACCTTTCAGTAGTGGAAAACAAATGTAAGGGTTTTTCACTAACTAGACATGTAAAACGTAAAGGTAAGTATTGAAATATTCTGGACACTGCTCTTTGGCCTGTTTAGGGCCTGCCTTAGGGCTGACATATATGTATATTAAAAAGGAAGGTTTGGGCCTGGCAGTCAGCTTGCCAGGCCGAAATGGTGGTTTGAACTGCACACACGGGCTCTGCAAAGACAGGCCTGACACATGTTTTAACCCCTTCCCTGCGGGGGTAATTCCCCCACTGTGTGTGAGGGCCAGTGGGTGAGCACGGCGCAGCGGTGCTCGTGACGAGACCAGCTCGTCATGAGTCACGCTCATGATGAACTGGTCTCGTCACGACCGACCCCGTCCACTGATTAATTCACCCGCACAGGCGAGGAATTAATCACGCGTGGCCGGAGCACAGCCGTCATGACGAGACCAGCTTGCCATGAGCACAGCTCCACCGTGACTCATGACGAGCTGGTCTCGTCACAAGCACCGGAGAGGTTAAAGAGCTACTGAAGTGGGAGGCACAATCAGTGTTGTAAGCCTACTAGTAGCATTTAATGTACAAGCCCCGAGCACATTGAGTGCACTTTGCTAGGGACTTAAATTAACTATGCCAATTGTGGATAGGGTAATTTTACCTTGTTTTAGGAAAAGAACACCTGCACTTTAGCACAGGTCAGCAGTGGTAAAGTTTCCAGAATCCTAAAGCCAGCAAAAATGAAGTCAGCAAAAAAGGAAGTCATAGGACAAAAAGTAAGGGGGACCATACAAAGAAGGCCAGGTCAAACAGAGTCATTCTAGGCAGAGAAGCTATGAAACACAGTAAAATGCATGTACTCTTTGCCTGGCAAACGTGTCTTGTTGGATTACTCATTCTCACATTGGTTCACACCCAGCCTTCTTCCTTGCTACAATGTTGTTGTTTTCTTAGCTCCTCTTTTAATTACACTATATTGGATTTGTCCTGTACTAGATCTCTTGCCTTTAGACCCTTCCCTCTGCAGGGTTTGGGCACTCCCACTAAATAAATCCCTATTGTTGTATACAATTGTATGTAGAGTAATTATAATCAGTTTATCCATTTCACAGGAGTGGTGTGTTCAGCTGTTTGTGGGTATTCCATTTCCCTAGCATAGCTGTGTACTCTGTAGCCCCAAGACCATTACAGTAGAGCATTCCATTTTCACTAGTACTCTTGATGTTTTGGGTTCGGGGAAGGTCTGCTCCTGGAAGTCCTTCTTTTTTTTTTTCTTTTTTTTTTTTTTTACATTTTTATTGAAAAGAAACAGACATACAGAAAAAAAAAAAAACTCACAAGGCAGAAACATAGTAATACATTGTCATGGGTCCGTGTGAGCAGAGCTCAAAGGCTAGATGAATACAATGCAATCAGATAGGACGGGAACAGGGGTGGACAAGGAAACAAGCGGAATTATTGACCATAGATGACGAGTGAATATCAATTAGGGGGACAAAGACACATCAATAGTTACATCCTGTGGGGGAGTACATATATCCCCACGATAGGCGTTCCATTGGGACCAGATTCTACCCCATTTCCTGGGCCGTCCCCGGGAAAGGTACACAGTCTTCTCCCGGAACATGCACCAGTCCATGTTTTCTTTCCACTTGGATAAAGTAGGTGGTCTATGTGAACCCCAGAGCTGGGCAATGTCCCTCTTCGCAACCATATTTCCGAGGGTCGCCCATATGATCTGCGCTGAGCTGTAATCATTAGGCTCCCAAACATTCAGCAAACAACGCCTGGCTTCGGGCAGCAGGGACACACCCGTGACACTTTCCATGACATCATGTACTCGGGACCAGAACCGAATCATCTCCGGGCATTCCCACAATATGTGGAGAAAGGAACCAGACATCCCACAGCCACGCTTACATAATCCATCCAAGGAAAAACCCATCCGAACCAGACAAGGCCCCGTTACATACACTCGGTGAAGTATCTTAAGTTGGACGAACCTCAAACGAGCAGGAATGGCAACTTCCTTGGGCGAGGACAAAGCAGATTGCCAGTCCTCATCGTCCAATTCAAGTCCGTCCGCACACCACGCAGCCCGGAGGCGAACCAGCAAGTCAGCTCTGTTATTGATGAGTTTCTTATAAATCAATGAGATCGTGCTGTCGGGCACATGACCATCCAAAATGCGGTCCTCCAGAAGGGAAGACTCAGGAAAATCAGCACCCGCAGCAAACACAGACAACAGAGCATGACGGATCTGGGCGTACCTAAAGAATTCATTGTCACCAAGCTCATATTCCACTCACTGCACATCAAAGGACTTGACAGTACCCTTCGACCACAGATCGCCCACTCTGCTAATACCAATCATATTTCATTTATCAAAGCCTTTCGTTTTCCACAGATGGCCCAAGCATTCCGAATCGTACAAAGGGGTGGCCCGAGTGAACCTGCCACACCAACCCAAGGCCGCATTTGCATCACGCCAAACTCTCACTGCAATCTTAGTGGGACCGGTCAGTGTTCCACGGAGACCACCAGAGTACAATGCTCTGCTAAAGGTCCCCCCTGGCAGAATAAATCTATCCATGGAGAACGCCGGAGCAGGGCCCGGTGCGTAGGTCGCATGATTAATCGCACTTAACTGGGAAGCCCAGTAATAACGTCTAATGTCCGGGAGGGCTATACCGCCGTCATACCACGGAAGCGTGAGTTTAGAGAGAGCAATGCGGGCACGCCCATCCCAGACCAGTCGTCTCTGTAGGCTCTCCACTTCACCAAAATAACCCGAGGCAATCGGGTCAAAGGAATTCTGAAGTGCGTACAAAAAACGAGGCGAAGACATCATTTTGAAAAGCGCCGCTCTACCGAGGGGCGACAGCGGCAACCTACGCAAGCGAGCTTCATCAAGCGTGAGCCGCTGAAGGGGGGGTAATAAATTAAGCTCATAGCGCCTGGAGGGGTCCAAGGAAACATAAATCCCCAAGTACTTAAAACCGGTCTCCGTCATGTGAATTGGAAATCTACGCGGCAGTGGAGGGAGATCTCCAGCCAAAACGTACATGCAGGATTTAGCCCAATTAATAACAAGACCGGAGTTCTTTCTGAAAGAAGTAATAACATCGAAAAGTACATTAAGGGACTTCTTAGGGGAAGTGAGATATAGGATGATGTCGTCCGCGTATAGCGAGACTCGATCCTCAAAATCAGGAGACCATCGGATGCCTCGCATAGATGGTTCCCAGCAGAGCCACTCCGCCAAAGGCTCGAGAGCAAGAGCAAAAAGCAAAGGGGACAGTGGACAGCCCTGCCGAGTACCCCGTCCAAGCGCAAAAACTCAAGACACTCTGCTATTAACAACCACCTGGTCCAGGGGATTCTCATAAAGGAGTTTCACCCAGGCTATAAAGCCCGGCCCAAACCCGAATTTCGAGAGGGCCGCCCAAAGGTAGGGCCACTCGATAGTGCCGAAGGCCATGGTAGCATCAAAAGAGGCCAAAATGGCCGGTTCAGTAAGCGTCTCGGCTCTCGCGAAAACCCCATGGAGTCTGCGTAGATTCAAAGCAGTGTTGCGGTGCGGGATAAAACTGGATTGATCTGGATGGATCAAGTCCCCGATCACGGTTACTAAGCAATTAGCCAATAGTTTAGCCAAAATCTTGGGTTCGGCATTGAGTAATGAAATGGGTCTGTATGAAGTACAATGATCCCGGGGCTTACCCTCCTTGGGAATGACGACGATAGTAGCGAGTCGTTGGTCCAAGGGGAGGGAGCCAGACTCCAGGGCCTCAAGGAACATGTCCCGTAAATAGGGCGCCATTTTGTCGGGTCGCAGCTTGTACAATTCAATGGGCAAGCCATTGGGGCCCATCGCCTTACCCGAACGGAGGGAACGAATAGCCACCGCAATTTCATCTACTGAAAGCGGAGCATCCATGAGGTCTCTGTCAGAGTCAGCGAGGCGAGGCAAAGCAATATCCCGCAACAGCAATCAGGAGTCTTCCTCATCCCTATCACAAACGGAGGTGTACACTGTCTCGAAGTGATCCGCAAAACACTCAGCTGGGTCAGTGACACACTCACCATCAGGCCGCTTAATCACGGGGACCACATGATTCACTCTCTCTTTCTTGTCCAACCACACAAGCAATTTACCCGCTTTATCACCCACATCATACAGTCGTCCCTGCTGCTCCCTATACATCACTTTCGCCGTATCCGTTACAAGAGCCTTGTAATCAGCTTGTTTCAAAGCATGGGAGTGCAACTTGGTACTGGAGACGCCCAGCCGAAGATCATCCTCCAAAGTGGCTATCACAGATTCCAAGCGCACAACCTCCACATTAGCAGCCTTCTTAGCAGCGACAATCAAGGATAAGGACTGACCACGTATAACAGTTTTAAATGCTTCCCATAACGAAACAGAAGAAGAAACGGACCCCACATTGTCGTCAAAATAATGCTCAATAGCTTTCACAAGGTCCGAGCGGGTCTTGGGGTTACGAAAGTACCACGGGTTAATAGGAGCAACTCTACCCTCATTGCCCGCCCCTACCTCATACCGAAGCCACAAGGGGGACTGATCGGAGATACCCCTAGGGAGCTGACGAATTTCCCTGATGGAGGAGGATTGGACCGCTGGCATTAAGAAATAGTCTAATCTAGAAAGGCTGCCGTGTGCCCCAGATTGGAAAGTGTACTGCAGCTGTGTAGGGTGTAGTAGCCTCCAGGCGTCCACAAGCCCGAAAGTCTCCAACAAGTCACTCAACCACCTTTGCGCCCTGGGTAGATCCCTGGGAGGATGACGATCAGAGGTGCCAGAAATAACCGAATTCAAGTCCCCACCCAAAATCAGGAGCCCCTCGGGAAGGTCCAAAAGGACTCTACACAGATCAGCATAGGTTAAAGCCTGCAAACCCGGGGGGACATAGACTGAAAGTATGGACAGTGTCTTCCCCTCCCACCTGCCAATGAGCACCGCATAGCGCCCCCTGTCGTCTAGTTTCACCTCGTCAACTGCAAAAGGGAGAGAGGACTGAATGAGAATACCAGCCCCTCTGGACCCAGAAGTAAACCCCGCGTGGGCCACCAACCGATAACCGCGCCTATTCATTGCCTGACAAGCGTTGCCTATTAAGTGCGTCTCCTGTAGGAGGACAATATCGGGAGAATGACGCCTAAGGAAGCGCAAAACAATACTTCGCCTAATTCTGTCCCCTAGTCCATTGACATTCCAGGATAACAGTCTCAACTCGCCACCCCCATCCCCGAAAAGTAGAAAGAGCAGGACCCACACAGAACCCCACGATCAGTACAGAGAAGAAAAACAATACGATGCCTCGTGAGTACACAGAAACACACACACATCCCCCCACCACCCCCCAACTTGAACATGTTACTCCCCCCACCCTGCACCCCTTCGTAAGACTAATAAGCCACCCCAACTTGCAGTGTGCCTGTCGCCCCATTACTAAACTAAGCTACGCAAAGAACCCAGGAGGAGGAAGAGTCCCCAGTCTGCCCCCGCCACCCCCAGGCTGATCTAGGCCTAACAAAAGACCAAAGTCGAGACTCAGCTGAAACAGCAGAAAAGTTCAGACGCCGGGATCCACAGGTGAAGTCCTCATTCAGCCACACCCCCGTCGGCGCCTCCGGGCTGCCCAGCATGTTCATTCCGTACAGGCAGAGAGTCTAGCCAGTCACTGACATTTTCAGGGCGATCAAAAAAGAATACACGTTCCCGATATTCAATCCGGAGCCTGGTGGGGAACAACAAGGAGTACTTGAGACCCAAGTCTCGCAATCGCTTCTTAACTCCCTGAAATCCAAGTCGTTGTTTTTGGACAAGCGGCGAAAAGTCAGGATAAAAAGAAACGGACGCATTTTCAAAGTTCACTGGGCCCTTGTCCCGTGAGGCCTGTAGGACAGCGTCCCGGTCCCGAAAGTGAAACAACCTGGCAATAATGGGCCTCGGGGGGGCCCCCGGCTTAGCCTTCCCGCCGGGGACACGATGAGCGCGCTCAACAGCAAAGAACTTGCTGAGTCCAGCGAGAGAAAGATAGTTGGCAATCAAATCCTCCACCAAGAGGTCAACCCCCATAATCTCGGGATTCTCCGGAACACCAATAAGGCGCACATTGTTACGACAGGCCCTGTTTTCGTAGTCCTCAAGGCGCCGAGCCATTTGGTCATGCGCGGAACGCAGATTGCCGATCTCAGTCTGGGCCTCCGTGACATCCGCAATAAGACTGGAAGTCTTCAAGCCCAATGACTCGACCCTTTCATTGGTCTTCGACAGATCCGCTCTAATCAGCGTAATGTCAATGGCCACCGTGTCGATTTTGGAGGCTAAGGCCTCGTACTGCTGTCCCATCGAGGCCTGCATGTTGGCTATGGCTCCCATGACGTCCTGCAAGGATGGGTCCGAAGACGCTGAAGAGAGGGTCTTAGGGTTATCCGAAGCATGGCCCGCAGCGCCAGGCGACCGCTTGACCTGCGAGTAGTGATCCATGATGTTAGTCTGATTTTGGCCATCAGGGAGGTGTGCCTTGGTCTTGCGCTTCTCAAGAGGCTGTCCGGTGGCCATTTTGGAAAAGGGACCCCGAAGGGGTCCTTGCGACCTGGTGAAGAATGGCCGGGCGCGGAGTGTCCAGACAGTCAACAAGACCAAGTCCGAGGATTGTAGGCACAAAAGGGCCGGGTTGTAGGCAGTTAGTCGGGCCAGCACCAAACAGCAAGGAGACAACAGGCCAGCCGAAGGTGGTGCAAGGCTTCACCTCTGCCACTCGGAGCCGGGAGCAGAAATCGAAACTGAAAGTCAGGAGGGGTCGACCAGAGGGGACCCCTGCGGCCGTTGTTGATCAACTACTCCATGGTCTGTCCAGCAACCGAGCCCCCGGTCCGCCCCGGGGTGGGCCTCAAAAAGTAAAAATGATGCAAAAGTGGACCCCAGCGTCCAAATTCGATTCTTCAAAGTGTATGAAGATCAGCAAGGATGTGCGAACAAAAGCCCGTCCACGAAATCAGGATGTTTTCAGGATATTCGTGAAGGGCGGCGCGGGTCCGGGGAGCTCTGTGCTCACGCGACCTTCTTGGATGCCCGCGAAGCTCCTCCTCTCGGAAGTCCTTCTTAATACTGGTAGTCATTACAGTTTGACATGCCAACATGGACTCTGCTAATGAACCTTTTGCGTCTCTGTCCCAGATAATTAAGAATATGTGGAAAGAGATGAAAAATGCTCAAGTAGACAGAGCAATTCTGTTACATCCCCTAAATCAGTTGCAGAGTGAGCATGTTGCTGTTCCTTTATCGACATCACCAACCTCATTCAGCATAGTACCCTCTGTTAATATAGTCAAACACTTGAACAGTTATCGATCATTATTATGCATCAGCGATTTCTGCTAATGCTGTAATGGCTCCTAATGTTAAATTTACAGGTCACCCACATTTTTCTGTTTTCAGCCCAGTGCCAACTGCATTTCCTTGGAATACCACATAAGCTGTCAACACAATTTTCAAAGTCTCCTTTGTACGATCTTATTGGCAAAAAATGCCTTAGTGTGGACCACCCCTCTTGATTAGGAAAATATCTCATCATTGACTATTTCCATTCCTTTTAGTTACATTTTGGGCTTTAACAAAGGAAGACTCCACAGTCGGGTTGGGGATCTCTGTATGGTTAAGGACAGGAAAAAAATGTGAAAAAAATAATTTAACTTGAAATTATATTGTAAAAATGTCTTATTTGAAAATATTAATACAGATTGATTTTATAGATTTAGTTTGCATAAAGAAGAAACTAGAACAAAGATAAAGCTCTGTAAAGTTTATTTTTAATTCAATTGTTAAATAATAGAAATATTTATTTTGAATAAAATACATTTCTGAAGATTACATTTAAAAAACAATTCCAAACCAAAGAATAAAAATATTGTGTTTTTGTTCATTACTAATTGTTAAAAGTGATGTATAGAGTAAATTTTTTTATTTAAATATAATATGACATTTTGGTTGAAATAAAAAATAGTTATTAAATATTTTTATAATTAAATAGTAAATATGCATTATTTGTATATATTTTGAACATGAATTCATATTTATTTATGTTTTTTACCTATTTAAAATAATGAAATTTCATCATACGTTATGTTCTATGGGGTTTTATTTCCAGACCCTACTGTTATGACCCGATTTTTGCCAATAAACAGGTCATTCAGACACATCCCCCTTGGGATCTAAAAATACAATACTCTACAAAACTTACCCAAGGCAGGAGTAAAACTAAATCTCATACTTGTCTTCACTTGCTTAGGAGGGAATTTCACCATCCTCTCTATAACAGAATACTCGTCCAGAGAAAACACCTACATACAATCTCCTGCCACAAGGAAGATACCAATTGGTATATTCTGGGGTGTATTTATTATTTATATATGATACACGGTAGGCCAATCTGTACCATTTCTAGCCACAACCAATTAACAATTAGACGATTACTAAACGCAATCAGGAAAACATATGTAGAAATATATGTATATAAATGTATGGAACCTGAAAATAAAGTTATATTAAGCAAGAATAGTAAGAAAACTAGAAATTAGTGGAACACCTCACCAACTGTCTGTCCATCCCGTTTCCATTTCGCCAAAGGGGAGTCCGGTTCTTCGACCAAAACAGGAGACAGTAGTGACACTATACGCCCCACCGCCACAGCTGCACGTCTGCCCAGTGATGAACTTCCACCGAACAGAATCCAGACACCTCCTTTAGTACAAGTAGAGATGTAAGACGAAGCTCCTAGTGAGCCTCGTCCCCTTTTTCCATCAGAGTCCTTACCACTCTTCACCAAGGCCACAGCTTCAGCTGGCCAGGTGTCTGTTATGGCTTCAGAGCAGAGAAAGCAAATACCTCCGACAAGATCTAGTTCTTTCTGGTCAGCAAAGTGCGAAAAACAAGTGAAAAGGAAAACATGCCCTTCTCACACAGTGAAGCTCAGAAAATGGTGACAGCTCCGAAAATGGAGTCACTCAAGCATAAGCCTCTATTCACGCAAAAGAGCAAAATTAGTATGCAAGATGACATAAAATCATGCCAAAGCAAATAGCAAGTGCTGCTGATAAGCAAGATAAAGTCAGAGTCTGAAAGGGATATAATTAAACCCTACTTCGTAGCTTATTCTTACTAGGCAAGCCTACATATCACTATATTATACTAAAATATGCTAAATAAGACTAAGATGGTGATGGGTGACAGTCATTATCAGTCTATTTATCCACATATATGGCACATTCATTACACCTACCTCAATTATATTCTATAGAATGTTGTTTGCTGTACTAGTGCTAAGCCATGTGTAGTACAAGAATTACTACAAACATTTAAGTAACTACACAAGTGTAAGTTGCTGCACAAGAGTAGCTTGTGAACCCATGGGTAGAAGTTGATCCTCCTTTACATTCTGAGTGGTTGTCTTCCTTATTTACATCAGAAAGCACTTTGGTATGTATTATTAACATGGTCTAATGCTTAGTTTCGGAGATTCATTAATTAGGGTCATGAATGTGTTAAATCTTCATTTATAAAGAAAACCGGATCCTATGATTATGCCTCTTTTGGAACACCCCTGACGGTGTCCCCCCAGTTTTGTCCATCTATAGGCCAACATTAACAGTCACCATTTATGTTAGAACCAGAGGGGAGTATGCCACCCCTTTCCATCTTGGGTCCAGTGTCTTTTTAAGATTGTTCTGTACCGGTAGTTGGGGCGCTTCCTCCTGGTCCCCATCCAGTAGCCTACGTCTCTTTAATATTGAGTAACGGTATGGACAGCATATTTTGTCTTCTATGGTCTGAGGCGAATGAGGAGAAAAAAGAGTAGCTTGTGAATACCGTGAAGTAATAGACTTGCTCAAAAGGGTAAACTTGGTTAAAATGTAGGATACCTTTGTGAATCAGGTCCACAATCCACAACATGATCTAGCTCAAGGGACACATTGAACCTTTAGTTTTTCATATTAAAAATGCTCCAGCTTTGTTTCAAGTTTTAGCAAAGACCCTGCCTCCCTCAAAAAACCATGAGTAGCAAACCTGTCACCATCACAGTCACCTATGAAGGTAAACTGGCAACAATACCTGTACAAATATTTCCACGGTATCAAGATTTTACTGATGTTTTTGAATGAAAAAGGAATACTAGAAAAATGATAGGTGGAATGCTTGAAATAATCTCATACACTAGTAATTACTCAGGCTGCACCCAGATTCATTGGTTGTGTTCCAATTCGGTGGGCACCAGGACTGGCAGGTCAGGATACTTTGCACATGGCTGGCTTCTGTCTGAGGTACTTTCAAGTGCAAAAAATGTAGGACTGGAATTTAGTTATCGATGGTTGAAATTAATTGAAAAATCCCACCGTCCCTTTTTTGCACACCTCATTGCTAGAACATAAGTGTGACAAGTATGCCCAAAAATAGCTCCCATGCTCACTGTGCTTCTGAAACCTAGCTACAGCATACTCACAAGGCCTAAACTAGCTGAAGCTGATCTGCTGTTGCTTGTGGCCCAGTTCAGAGGGACCCTGGCTGGTAGTTCAGATTGCACTGCCCCTATTGACATTAAGGTTGATTTGCATATGATTGGTTCCGGTTTTAGGTGATTTGGCGGGCAAAACCACAATGGACTGTGATGCTGCATGGTGGCTGCTTGAGTCTGACAGAACTGAAGACATATACAAATTGATGAGGCACATGATGAAAATCTTTTAATGACATATTAAAAATCCCTACAACCATTTCCACCATGACACTGACCCTCTCCAGAAGTCTCCTAGTGATGGACAAAGAAAATACAATTGCTGTGCAGGGCCCCGTTCATACAGAGGGAATCACAACAATCAAAAAGACCATTTACCTGCCCCACCATACCATTAACAAAGGAGGGATCCCTCTCCCTGAGGCCCTCATCACCAACCTCAATACCTCCTTCAGTACAGCAACGTTTCTGGAATCATGGAAGCATACATCCGTAAATACCCTCCTAAAAAAACCTTCAGTCGGCCCAACTAAACTCACCAAAATGGACCAATATTCCCTTCTATCCAGTCAAACTCTTAAAAACTCCATTACCAAGCACCGCTCCAGCCACCTCTCCAAACACTAGCTTCTCAACCCCATTTAATCAGGATTTGGATCCACCATCAGCACAAAAACTGCTCTGATAGCCGCAAAAGAGGACATCTTGATCCTCGACAGGAGAGAAACCCCAGCCTTCATCCTTCTAGACATATAAGCAGCCTTTAACACTGTCTCCCATTCCATCCCAATCTGAAAACTCCACAAAGCATGCATCCGGGGCATTCCCTCAAATGGATGTGCTACTTCCTCACCAGAAGATCCCGATCCGTCAACATGTTCCCTACTCACCTGAAACAACAGATCTAATATTCAGAGTCTCGCAGGGCTCCAGCTCTGACCGATGCTCTTCAACATCTACATGTTTCCCTTGGTGGATGTCAAACAAGCCTACAACATAAACATCCTGACACTGATGGCGCACAACTGATACTATCCCTAACAGACAAAACACCCAAAAACCAAGAGCAAGTTTACCACATACATCACCAAAGTGGCCACCTAGATAAAATCCAGTTACCCAAACTGAACTCAGACAAGAGCAAAGTGGTAATCGTCAGGAAAGACTCTTCGCCATGGGACTCCATCATGCTCACAGACCTTGACCTATGCCTTGCAGGCAAGCGTGAAACCTCAGAATAACCATAGGCAACAAACTGGACATGAACACCCAAGTCCACACAGTGGTTCATCCTGCTTAACACCCTGAGGATGCTAAAGAAATTCTTCAAGTGGCTACCAGACAACACAGGAAAATGATCACCCAAGCCCTCATCTTCAGAAGACTAGACTATCGGAACACCCTCTACACAGGGATAACCAATCAGTTCATAAGAAGACTGCAGACTATTTAAAACGCAACAGCTGGACTAGTCCTCAGCCACACATGCTGAGCCCACATCACCACACCTTAAGTAAATCCACTGGTTCCTGATACACAAGCATGCACACTTCAAACTCCTCAACCACACCTACAAAACTCAGGCCCTGCTTAACTGAACAGCCACATTTACTTCCACCAACCTTTTAAACACCCCAGCTCTGCCAGTTCCTCATTAGCACACATCCCACACATACACACAAGTTGAACACTGGGTCATACCTTCCTATATTGCATTCCAAAATCCAGGAACAGTCTATTGCAACACACCAGAGCCTCCTCCTTTCTTCTTGACATTCGCAACAAGCTGAAGACCTTATCTTTTCAAGTAAGCCCTCCAGGGCTTGCCTCTCATACCTGCTATGGAGCACCTGAATACCCTCACCAGTTATTAACACGCTATAACAACATAGTTAACATGACATAACATAACATAGAATTCAGTAAATCAGGTTGTGGCCCAAGGCCATTTTTGGCTCTCATGGGTTATAACCTTTGTATGTATCTGCCCTTAGCTGAGGACGCCAGGGTAATGGGATGCTCTGAAGAGTTGCTTGATGTAGAGAGAAGACAAGAAGGGATGTCACTTCCTATGAAATTGGATGAGGGGAAATGCATCTATTATTCAAAAGTTCTGCCCTTAATAGTTTCTGAGCACAGCTTAGCTTAGAGTACCCTTCATTTACAGTCATACTATTCCGGCTAATGAGCAGTAGTCTCTCACAATGCATGTTTTAAGGGCTGCAGCTTTCTACATTTGATTACCTAATAACTGACTTTATTGTTGTACACATTTCTTTTCAGTTGTGGATGAGTTACCTCAAGGTGCCTACCACAAGTTGCAGGGATGAACCGCACCTCCCATTTCACTATGGGAACATGCATTGCAGTCAAATTATAGTCACAATGCATATTCTCATAGTGAACCCGTGCAGGCACCTCAAGGTGCCTACTACAAGGTGCTGGGATCAACAGAAGGGAAAAAACTAATTTGAGAGCAACCCTTCAGACACAAAGAGAACAGGGTTAAAGTAACCAATAACAAACTGTTGTTCCCTATGTTTTTGTTCTTTATACTATTCACACTTTTCCATAGTGCATTCAAACTATAAGCCTTATTTTTAGTAGAAATGTCTACTCCTTTGACTACTCTTTGTCTAGTCCTTACTGCCAAAGTGTGACTAACCCTTTCACTATATTCGTAACAATTCTCACTTTGCATAGAAAAACTCCTTGATGCCTTTATAGCTAATCTTTCTTCAGCCGCTGATTTAGCCAGCATAACCTCTAAGACTTGCTGCTCACTATCTCGCCCTGCTATAGCGGCCTGCGCCAGCTTATGCTCTGCCTCTATTACTGCTCTATTTAATTTTTCTGACAGGGCCCTCTCCTTTTTTTGTTTGGTCAAGCTGAAACTGAGAGTCTCGCCATGAACCCCCGCCTTAAAGGCATCCCAGGCATTTCCAACCGTAGTACTACCCCTATTAATGTCCCAGAACCACTTTATCCATGTATGCATATGACTGACGTAGTTTTGATCTGACAAAAGCTCCCTTTCAAACGTCCAAGCCCTTTCCTGCCTCCTGAAACCCTCTCCTTTAATTATCAAAATCAATGGATTATGGTCCGAGACAATATGTGGTAGTCTGTCTATATAGTAATTGGGAATAAGTGAGCCAGATGTAAAATAATAGTCTAATCTAACACATATCTTATGTGGTGCCGAATAATATGTAAAACCAGGTTCCGTAGGTTTTAGTATCCCCTATACATCAACTAATGAGTAATTAGCAGCCATGCTCTGAATTGCCCTGCAGACCCTTTTTTTCCTGCCTACATACTGTCCACTTGTATCCAGTCCTAACCCAGCTGCTCCATTTATATTAAAATCTCCAGCTAATATTACTTTTGGTGCCCATGTTGCCAGTTCTATATCAAGGAAGTTGAATGTTTCTGGGTCATCCTCCGTCGAGCCATATATTGAGCCTAATATAACCCATTCCTCCCCAATCCTGCATTCTATCAGGGCCCACCTACCCCATTGATCCTCTAATCTTTTCCTTGTCTGAATGTCGGTCCGTTTAGTTAAGATGGCCACCCCCCTGTTCTTTAAAGAAAGAGGATCGGTGGTAGTGTCTCCCTACCAAGAGGGAAAACGTCCACACATAGAGTTAATACATCTCATGGAAAAAACAGTATACGTGAAGTATGTTGTATTGAAAATATGTTAGTCTGCCCCAAAGGGGTGCTCTTATGGCCTGATGCACACCCACCACCATGGGTGTCAAACGGCACAAAGTGCCAAGTATCAAGAAAAATGAGAGCAAGCCACACAGCACTCCCAAAATTGTCCAATTGGTAATTAGTCTAGGAAAACCTAGAAAAGTGTTCTGACTATATCAAAAAAGAAATATATTGTGGATTCATTCATAGTCCACAATATGCAATGTCCATTAATGTAAAACAAGCTCCAAATTCAGAGATCCAAAACAGGTCGTATTCTTCCAATTCTTTATTGTGTATCCATAAACATATAAAAAACTTCACAGCTCACACTGCCGACACGTGTTTCGTCTCTTAGAGACTTTTTCAAGGCTGGAAGCATAGAACAGAACTACAATCAATATACTTTAAAAACACTTAATATTTACATCTTTCTCTATGTACAATTTAAAAAACAGAGTGTATAATAAAATCTAAGCCTTTCTTGAAAAACCACAACAGGAAAATATATTTATATCTAATAGACATACATAAGCACAATTTATTGCGTTAGTCTTAACCTATAACAACAATATTGTAATAGGATTGTCTAGTTGATAACGGAAGGTACAAATCTGAATAACTGATATATATACATAATAAAATACAGTACATACAATTCAAATGAGAGCTATAATTTAAGTGCTAAGTGAAATATCAACTAAAGTACACACAAATAAGTATAAAACACCTAAGGTGTTCAGCATGCAAGCACACTAATAACAGAAATTTGCACTATGGGAGTACAGTGCAAATATCTATTAGTTAGTACGTCCCTAAAGTCATTAACCAGAAATGCGCTTGTATTGATCCATTGACTGATCAAATGTCACTACATATTGAAGAGGACATACCAAGAAACGTAAATGCGTGGACATATATGTATTTCGCCTTATTAGGTCGACCCGTATCCCTCAGATTGCGGCTATTCGGCTATTCAGTGCTGCTCATCAAGTTGGCCACCTAACCAAAGTTCCTACAGATAGATGAAAAAGAGCACCACACACTAAATAACATGTTCTATAGTTTGTATAGAGAACAACATTCCAATGCCATAAGCAGGTGTATATCAATCCATAATGCTATTCCCAATTGTCCTACAGGTTAGTGTCCGTTACAACTATGTAGATCTCATATTTGAGTAGAGCTGCACTCACCTCTCCTAAGAGTTCAATCAGTATGGAGAGTCTTCATATAATGAACAGCCGTTCTAATATGTCTAAAATTAAATATAGATCACAGTCATGTATACAATAAAGATTGAGGGTGTCACTATTTAATATTGGAGATATTGGCGGCATCCCTCACCAACAATTGTTCATAGTGTTATAGCCAAGTCAAGCTACGATGCATTCCATGCTATGTATCAGCACCGCAATCGGTCATGCGACTCAATAAAACTCAATCCTAAATACGAAAGAGAAATACGGTAAGTTTACAAGCCATCTGCAGTCATTATACCAAATGATCCTTAAAAAAGCATAATAATCTCAGAGCATATAGTGTCCTACTTTGTTGATAACGAAGGATCACATAAATAAAAAACACACCCTTAGTAAACCTTCACTATGTTTCAAACATTTTAGGAAAAGACTTGGCATAGTAGTGAGGCCCCCTTTTTTATATACACTTACCACGGCTCTGTTCATAGTGTCATATAGTTACACTATCACTCCACTGTCTGCTGTCTTTGCCCCCTGTCATGAGTGGGCTAACAATCAGAACCCTAATTGTTCCAATAAGAAGGGTTTGTTTCCCTCTATGTGAGTCTCCTGCAAACATACGTAGTCCGCCCGTGTTTCCTTGAGCAATTGTGCAACCTTCTGTCTTTTAACCTTATCATTCAATCCACACACATTGAGTGATAGTATCTTAATGTTGGAACTCATTTAAGCAAGTAATTATCCATAACGACCAATCATTCCTTCCACCGCCAACCAAAACATCTTTTATTGCTATTAACATATCTGAACCACTGTCCCTGATTAGCCCTGTAGTTACCCCCAGCCCTGTGTCCCCCCTCTCCCCTCCCCTTCACCCCCCCAGCCCTTTACAGGCAAATGGGTCAGTCCTGACCTATGTGAAGCTGCTTCTTAGCCCCTGGAGTGTCGCATCCCTCTCCCCCCTACTAATAAATCCCTATCACATTCTATACTGTGCATTCTATCTTAAACATAAACTTAACCGTAAAGGAAGAAGAACCCCGCAAACAAACACCACGTTTTGTCCAACTTAAGTCCAGCTTATGTCCACTTTATATCCAGATCATGCTATTCGCTATACAGCACACCGCTACATTTGATCATGGAACTTGGGTATCAGGCCGGACACCTCCTCGTCTCTTTTTCTCCTTCTGCTCCTCCAAAAAGGCCTGCGCCTTGATCTCCAAGAAGAACATCCTTGTCTTCCCCTCCATGAGTATTTTAAGCCTAGCAGGCAATAGAAGATATGCCTCGCAACCTAGATTTTTAAAAGGATCGATCATCTGCCGTAACCTCCACCTCCTTTCCACGGTAACGTGACAAAAGTCTGGGCGTGCAAAAAATGTTATTCCCTTATATGTACAGCGGTCCTGTGGCTGGGCCCTATCCATGATATCCTGCTTAGCCAGAAAATTCCCCATGAATACTAGCATGGCTCTAGGCCTGTCCTTCTGTGATCCGCCATACGTTTTCTATGTGCTCTCTGCACCTCCACATCCCAGTTCCATTTCTCCATCTCCGGGAATGCCCCCTTGAATAGTGTAGCTGCGAAGGATCTTGGGTCTTGCTCTTCTGCCCCCTCTGGGATACCCAGAAGTCTGATATTATTGTGCCTCTGTCTATTTTCAATATCCTCGATTTTCCAATTCATATCCTCAGTCATCTTCTCCTGAGCCTCCCTGAACTCCTGCCACCTTGACACCTCGTCTTCTAATTTCCCGGTTCTCTCCTCTACCTCAGTGACCCTACCTGCCATCTCTCCGCATATAACTTATTCATTTTACTAAGCGAGTTTTGGATTTTCTTATTCACTTGTTTTTACTTTTTACACTCTGCCCTCGCTTCTCCTTGCATCTGTTTCAAAGTAGAGTAAAGAAGGTCCATTGTGGGAGCATCATTATGCGCCCCTGCGATTTTCTCTGCCGACCCCTTGATTCCTCATGACCCAGGCCCTCTTCTTGATACAAACTGGAGGTAGCCGAGTAATCCCATACCAACTTCTTTGTAGCTTCTATTTGCGTTGGGCTAACAGGATCCTGTCGCCTGTATCTGCGACGACTTCTCTGTTGCTTCGGCTGTTGCTTTCTCTTTTGGGTTATGGAGATCTGCTGAATTGATTCCCCTGACTCGGACTCTGAGCCTTATTTCTCTATGTCTGACTCATTGTCTGTGGAATAGCTGTCTGCAGAGCTCTCATCCGGCTCCCCGCTCTCAGTCACCGAACCAGTTGAGGTACCTGTTTCATCGTTTACTGAAAAGAAACAGTCTTCGTTGGGGGTCCCCGGTGCAGGCTGTCCAGCATCTATATCTACGTTTAAATCCTAGCCATCTAAGCCCTCCTGCACATCTCGTTTCTCTGTGTTTGGATCTATATCGGCAGCGTTTATGAGAGTGTTAACTATACCGTCGCTTTGACCAGTTACGTTCTCGCTCCCTGCAGGTACCTTTGTGATGCTGTCTACTATATGGGTGTCGTATGAGTAATCATATACCTCTTGAGTCTCCTCCATATGATCAGTGCTCGCAGCGCCGCTTACCTTGCGCACACTTGGTTCACTTCTTGTGGCACCTGAAGCACCTGAGCATTCTGCATCTTTCCCCACGTCTGCTGGCTGCTCTGATCTTGATTCCTCCGGCGCTGTCCTCTCCAGATCTGGTGTCGGCGCATCATTGCACGTCCTGATCGGTGCTCCCTGCGCGCGCACCTCTGACACCTCCAGCGCTGATGGGAAGGATACCGCTGTTTCCGTATGCTGCTCCGGGATGCTTCCGCCATGACCCACGAGGCTGGCGGCGTTCCCGGCGGCATTCACTGCGATTTTTCCAGCGGCCGCTGAAAAGACTTCCACCATGGTAGGCTGCCTCATACTCGCAACTTTTGGGGCTTTCCCATCCGTTTTGCCATCTGTAGTTTTCGGGGTAATGTTCACGAGTTTACCCCTCGCCGCTTTCTTTTCAGCCCTTATCTCCGCCCTTTGCTCGGCATCTTTGTCTATCTTTTCCCTTTTCTTTTGCCTTCTTCAAAACACTCACCCCCAGTCAACTGATCTGGGTTTAATCCATCACCATTCTTTAGTTCACTCAGCCACCCCAGTTCAGACATGGCTATATGCAAATCAGTCTGACCCTGTGCCTCCTTGGAACAGTCCAGCCTGAACTGCCAAGCCATGTCTTCCCTGGACCGGAAACAAGCATCCTGGGACCGGTTTCGGATTCATAATCCTCATCAGCCAGGTTATGTTGAATCCAGTGGCCAAGTGAACAAGGGACTCACGTCTGAGCATACCCTGCCACACTTAGGGCGAACAAAGCGATACACAGACAGTTTGCACAGATCCACGGGTGGTGTCACAAGGGGTATACTTGGGGGTAACCATCACAGCAGACTTAGATAGGCTCGTAGACATAAACATTAGTCCAATAATAAACAAAGCAAAGAGTGACCTTGATAGGGTGAATAATCTTCACATGTCCATAGTAGGCCGGGTAAATTATGTGAAAATGAATCTCCTCCCTAAGTTCTTATATTTATTTAGATCAATCCCTTTATTTTTTAACAATTCCTGGTTTACCATATTAGAACAAATGTTTAATCGTTTCATATGGTCCCAAGGGAAAACCAGAAGAGCGTTAAGATATATGTCATTGCCAAGGGACCTGGGGGGATGGGCTATGCTTGATATGAAATTATATTATTGGGCAGCGGCATTACAGCAGATGACCGGCTTTTGGGAGGGGCAGAGATGGAAGCAGAAGTACATACTGGGGGCCTCATTTATGAAAAGTGACGCATCGCTGCGTGAAAACAGTGATGCATCACTTTTTACTGCGCACTCCTTGCGACGCCAATGATGCGTCATATTTAATGTATGACGCATCATGTCACAAGGAGTTACAGATACCTCAGTATTTCTGACGTATCTGTAAGCGCAAAAGTGACGCATTGCTGGAGTGTGTCACAAAAGTGACGCAACTCCAGCAATGTGTCCTTTCACATGGGGCAAGCCCCATGTGATAGGGCCTGTGTCAGTCTTACGCCTGCTGTGCGGCAGGCGCAAGATTTTGACGCAATGGCGTCCTAAAAGTGACGCAGTGAGATCTCATAGATTTCACTGCGTCACTTCTACGACCCTTCCTTGCGTCAATACGCCCCCTTGCATACATTATACCTGGCGCAGGTATAATGTGGCGCAGGGGTTTACAAAGTGACGCATCTACCTAGATGCGTCACTTTGTAAATATGGTGCAACAAGGCACATTATTTACGCTGCTGGTGCGTCACAAAAAGTGACGCACCGGCGGCGTAAAAGTTAAGCATGGCCTCATAAATGAGAAATCTATGGGCTGGTTTTAGGCGGGGATACGAGAATGTTTTTTTGAAGTATACAGAGCCAAGTTACTTCAAAAAACAAGATTTAAAACTGTTGATGCAGCTTATAGGATTTGGAAGGCTTTTAAGAAGAGCTTCGGCCTGGGTAGATTTAATGCACATACTAGACTGGTTAAAAATCCTACAATACCACAGGAAATTTTCACGGATGTGACTTTTGGGGAGTGGGAATGATTGGGGGTAAGGAAGGTGGGAGATCTTGTAGGGCCTGAAGGTATGCGACAATTCTTAGATCTCCAAGGGTTTTTTGGAATGAGCTCAAGGAATTTTTTTAAATATCTACAAGCCAGAAGCTTTTTAGCGGTAAGGCATGAGGTGTTCGAGGTTTTGAGATCAATACAATAATGCGGATCATTGAGGAGGGACACGATTGCACAATTAAAAGGCTATACGCCGAACGCATTCGGAATAGAGAAGATGATCTAGAAAAGGTAGAAGTTAAATGGATGAACTGATTAGGGCTAGCTCGAGGGTTGTTTGGTAAATCACTGCAGCTAGGGCAAAAAGTCCTCAGCTCCTCAGCTCTGCAAGCTCAGCATTTTAAAACTTTATACTCACTATATTATACACCCGCTAAAATTGCACAATGTGGGGGGACACAGGGTATAACGTGCCCACGGTGTGACAGCACTTAAGGTGATATAATCCACATGTTTGCTACGTGTTCTGGGTTGCTGCCGCTGATTAAGGCTACTGAGTCATTTTTGGACAAGTCACTAAAACTGAAATTGAAGGCGACCCCTGAGCTTATTCTGCTAGGGGTTTCAAATGGGGAGTCGCAACGTAAACAAGAATATTTTCTGTTTGTAGCAATGGCGGTGCTTCGCTTATGCATTGCCACCGCCTGGAAGGAAAGAAATCCCCCTAATATGCAGCAATGGGTAGCTAGGCTGTTACATAGTTATAATTTAGAGAAATCAATTTATGCAAGGAAGGGGAAAAGGGGTAGAGCGCTGGGGCTGCAAATATGGTATCCAATTACAGAGTGATGGGAGTGGATCGGCAGATAGGATTATGGGGACTTCTAGTAATGGTCTAGGGGGTTTGGTATAATTCGGGTAATCCTGACTGTTCCTTTTACATGCATTTTCTTTGTTTTTGTCCTTTCCATCTCTATCTGTCTGTTCTCTCCCCTTTATTTTGCACTTTATAACTCTTTCTCTTCTTGACAACTCTTTTTATTTTAATCTGTTAGCTTGATTTAAAGCAGTAATGGAGTGTAATGGATTATAATGTTTGTTCCCGATTTGAAAATGAGTTAAAAGGTCATGTGGGGGTGGGGGGGAGGGGGGAAACTGTTGTAAAATTTTCAATAAAAATATTTTTTTTAAAAAGAAATATCTATCCTTTATTGAAAGAATGATTTTATACACAGCATTTAGAATATATTAAAAGCCCAAACAGTTCATAAAATCTTTTTGTAGAAGATACCACAGATGATGTTATAATAGATTATTTCTCATGTTTGTAGTGATCCTTTGCCTACACATTAATTATTATTAAGCACATTTCTTTATAGTCAAATAACCGCAATTCAATTGTATTCACTGCTTCATATATAATAGTAGATGAGTGTGTACAAATAGTACATCTAACAACAAGTCTCCTAAGTAAAAACATACTTAAAAATTTGTAAACATTTTTTTAAAGCAATACAATTCAAAACAGTTTTCGACACAGCTTTTCAGTGGACTAAAACTGGTTGACACCAACTTCTTCAGGACAGACTTTAGATTAAAAACAGTATTGTTCCCTGGAGAAATAAAAACAATATGTGCATAAAAATTCAATGAAGAAGGACTTTTACAATCACTAAAAAACAGGCTGTAGGTCTTATAGATATATTCCCCATTTGTATATCTCTCTAATAACATTTAATTGGTAATACTCAGATAAATATAAATCACTCAAATATAGGCTTGACACATGTATCAAACCTTTCCTCCAAAAGATATTATCCCAGTGTTCCACATTCATTGTCCTTTACTCCCCTTTCTTTCTAGGCAGTTACTTACAGTTTATTTTAAATCTTTGTGTAGAAATTCATCTCGTGGAGTACTTCACTTCCTTCAAATTCAATTCAATAAGCAATCAGGGTTTCCTCTTATTGCACTGATAATCTGCAATATTATATATTCAATACATTATTCTTTTTGTTAATTTCCCTAAGTTGTTGTAAGTTATTATTAATTATTATTAATAATATTAAATGCTCACCCTTACATTCAGGGTAATTATGGCTAAATCCATTAATCATTAGGCTGTATCTGGCTGCAGTCCTTTCCTTGATTTAGGGTTATGGCATAGGCCTCCTTGGTTTCTTGACCCTTATGCCTTATCAATTTCAAAACCCACTTGTTATTTATTCCCAGCCTCAGAATCCATAGGAGGTCAAAAAGTGATTGTGTATGAAACTGGGTGATTGGCAACTTTTAAAGATATATACTTAAAATCTCTTCTTATATTTAAACATTATTTTTTCTAATTCAGTTTTGTAAAAGTTCCTAACAAATCTATAAATTACTTTTTTCCCTCTATGGCATTAGGCTGTGCCTCGAGTTCGATAATATCTCCTGTTATATCAGATAATCATACCCTGGCTTCTCAAAAATGTAATGAAAATCTTTTTAGTGGGGATTTATTTTGCCAAATAAAAGCGAACAGCATGGGAGCCACATGTGCTCCCAGTCTGGGATGTATGTATGTAGGACCTATTGAATATAAGAATGTTTTTAATGAAGCAGCACAATTTTATGAGAATATATCACACTGGTTGTACTTCATAGGTGATGTGTTTTTTATTTGGGAAGGTGACAAAGAAAATCTGGAAACCTTCACATAATGGTTAAATGCTGGAGATCCAAATTTAAAGTTTACATTTAACATGAGTTACATGTTTAGTGAAAATTGTAGCAAAGGAAGGGAATTTGGAGGTAGAACTTTATACAAAACCATCGGATAGAAATACTATCCTTCGTTATCATAGCAATAATCCATGATGCCAAAACGATAGTATACCATATGGTCAGTTTCTCCATTTAAAGAGAAACTGCACAAATAGGGGGAAGTTTGAGATGCATGCTGAAACTTTGAAAGAAAAATTTTGCATTAGGGGTTATCACCAAAAATAATTAAACAGGCATATAAGAGAGCAAAAGATTTTAATTAGGAGCTTATTTTTGAGAATGGTAAGGAAAAGAATAGAAATAGTGATAACATAGAGTATGTGACTAATTTCTCTAATATCAGTAATAAAATAAATAATTTGATCACTAGGAATTGGTCCTTACTGTCAGAAAAAGATGAAGAAGTGATAGATAAACCACTCTTTTCTTATCGTAGAAACAAAACAATAAGACATTGTGTGGTGCACACATATAGAGAACCGAAACAACGCCAACACAGAAGTATGGAGGATAATAAAAAAAGTAGTGGGGAATTTCCTTGTAGTATCTGCACTAACTGTGGTTCTATTATAAAGCGGAAGAACATTTAAATTGATGACATCAAACATGCCTTCAATTTTATGTTGAATTGCAAGACTAAAAATGCAATATACCTTATTGTATACCCTTGTAACAAAGGATATGTGGATGAGACTTCTAGAAAAGTACGTAAACGCCTAAATGAACATAGATCTGCCAGACTTTCAGGTAAAAGAAATGCCCCTTTGACAGATCATTGGCTTGGATGCAACCACAATGTGGATGTTATTAAGTGGTGCATACTAGAAAAGATCATAAGAACTAGAAGAGTAGGGACCCCTGACAAAAAAAGTAAGTGCAGAGAAAAAAAATTCTGGAGTAATTGTCCTATTGGTGATTTTCCTGCTTCATGTTTCCTGAGAACTCTCTGGTGGAAGCGGCCTTGGCACCTGGTGCAGGTGCCTAAATTGGTGCGGCGGTGCCGAGCCGAGCTGAAGTCAACATCCGATGCCCGGAGCACCCGGAGCTCTGAACCCTTAGTATGGAGCATGAGGCGTGAGGCGAATTGGGCTCGGTGTGTGATGCGTGCCTCCTGCTATCTCCACCCATGCCAGGAATGCCAGGCATCCTTGCAAGTTCAGCAGCCGTAGCAGGCCCGGGTGACCACGGAGGCGGCTCTGTTAGGCCGAGTGCAGTTTGCGGTCCCCCAGGTCAGTGTCCCCCACTTGCCTGTCAGCTACATTGCGCCCCTCCGTACTTGCATTCCGGTGGCTGCTCAGAAGACGGGGCCAGTCCAGTGATACCCCAGTGTCCCAACTGATGCCAGCACCCTTCTGCAGCATAAGCAGCCTAAGGCTCAAGGATCAAGATCAAGGCTTCGAGTCTCTGGTGAGTGTGTGCGCTCAATACCATAGTTTGTTCCAGTTGCTCCAGTTGCCCCAGTTGCTCCAGGGTGGGGAGAGATTTGATCAGCGAGTGCCTCTGATGCACCACAGGGGCACCGCCTTATCCTGCCGTATATTGACGCATACTGCCTCACACTGAAGAGATCAGAAGAGACCTGTCTCCCCCTCAATTAATCCAGTCCTACCCGCTGGCCGGGAAGCAGTTAATATGGATAGTAGCTGCCCTCCACTCCTCCGCTGTGGTGGAGCGTCACACCATCCACACCCAAGCGTATTTAACCCTGCAATGAGGTCAGAGAAAACTAGGAAATTGCAAATTAAATCCCTACCCAAAAATCCAAGATGAGAGTCCTCTTGTGACAACTTGGACATGGCGGGAGCCCCACTGTTGGACACACTTCAGATCAATGCGACACAGAGACATGCTCAGCTACCACAAATCCATCTCCGATCCTCCCTGGCGTTTCTGCTTTGCCTACACTGTTGGGCCGTTACCCTCTGTCAGTCCAAATCTTCCTGATCCAAAACCTGGTACGGCAGACCCTGTGGCTACCTCCCCCAAAAGGGCGACATTTAGGGACTTCTGCTGCAGCAACAAAAAAGCCAGGTTTCATGGTGGCCCCTATAGGTTGGGCCTTAGTCTGCCCCCATATACACCCTCATTAAGTACACTAGGGAAGAATGAATATTCTGCTCTAAATGGTATTGAGTGCTGTTCACTAACACCATCCCCAGCATCAGACATGTTCCACCACGACCAGCTACCAGCTAACGTAGAGACAACCTTAGTCTCATTCATAAACACTTCTTTAAGGGAGGATGAGCAGCCCTTTACCAACATAAGCTCACCACCACCTTAATACCAAATGTACAGACCACGGTCAAGGCTATGGGTGAGCAGGTCGGGAGCAAACCAGCATTAATTGCCCAAATTGAACAACTAATAGGGTCAACTCGAGGGTCAACTCTACGCAAGTTCCAATCATCACCCACAAAAACTATACCGGACCCATTTGATCAGTGTAATTGCATGGGGTCCCCAATTGGCAGTCCGAACATCAAAAATTAAATTGACCTATCCTTTTTCAATGTCGATCATATTAAGCTACCTGTCCTTCAGAGCTGCTGTTCGAATAATGAGAACATTGTTTGGTCTCAACTTTTGCAAACCCTCCAAACAACAGTCTCAGTGTTAAATTATCATTCTGACAAACTGGACTTGCAGGTGGGTCTTTTAAACACACTTGCAGTGTTCACTGCCGGGATTAACCAAAAACTAGAATGTCTTAACACAAAAGCACAATCTAAAGCACACTTAGTACAGGCGGTATGCTGTTGCTCTCCGTTAATTTACAGACTCTCCTAGTTACCCGAATTTCTCTCGTCAGTTTTAACCGAAGTGAAGAAATTCCCGTTATCAGGGCAGACTTGTATTCTATTTCAGGATCATCGTTCATCCGTGATAACTGACTTAGCCACTCAGAAGTCGAACAACAGAAACCAAGGCCTCAAAAGCAGTGAAGCCCCATCAGAACGCTGATGACAGTCAAACACACAGCTCTTGGCGCCGTTAATCCTATACTTGAATATCAAAATGCCGATACAACAAGCCCCTTAATCTGCCAATCTTCAAAAACTAACTCGAATCCCAACATCCTAAAATTAGACCAGGCGATCCCGCTAAAGAGCACATCCCCAACTGGCAACAATGCACCCAAGTGTTCCGGCATGCCGGTAAAGTAGTCAACGTGGTACAAACCCACAGGATGAGTAAGTGGGGAAAAAAAACTTCAGAAAAATCGCACCAGAAAAGTAGCTGAAAGCCGAAATACAATAAGTCTTTTTTTTTTTTTAAACTCCATTTTATCACTGGGCTCGACAAGTACAACTAGGACCATTAGCAGCTAGTCTCCGGCTCATCAATCAACTCCGCATCAAACACTTGGTCGGAGCAAATTGAAGTTCTTAAGCCTACTGCCCAAACAATGCCAAAGAAAGGTCAACTTCCATCTAATATGGAGTTTGAAGCAGACCGGGTGCTACCGCCATTCACAAACCATAACTCAGTAGCTACCCCCAGCGCAAGCACATCTACCCTGATAACAACAGGCAAGCCGAGATTAGGGAAGAAGTCGGAGGGTTTAGATAACCTGCAGGTAACCTCTGCCATGACGTAGAGGAAAGGATTCTATCAATTCCAACTACGATACTGGATCCTGTCACCAAGTGTAAAACCATCCTTAATAAAGCGACCCTAAACCCTTTCAGCACTAAAACCATCTTTAATAAAGTGACTCTAGAGCTTTCCAGCGATCATATAGCCCTTTGCAAAGATCTTTTGGAGACCAGACCACACTTTAAAGTCATCAGAGCTTACCATCGCTCCCATAGAGAGACACTTGCCCATTGAAGGGACCCAGCCCAAACTGTTGTTAGTCCCGGAGTACATTTCCCAAGGCCGGCACGACATCCTAAATCGTGGGACCATTCTTAGACTCTTTAAATCAATACCAGAATTAAGCAAACTGGAATCTAGTGATATAATATCAATTGAATTTAAACCCAGTAACAGCAATTGATCAATCGAAACAACTTTGATAACTCTGGCAACTGAAGCAATAAAGGAACTGGTACAATCACAGATAGAGCAATTTAACAGCTCAGGCATAAACTTAGTTCTACCCTGCGATCTCCAGTACCCTGTAATCCTAGCTAGCGCTTTGGCTACTTCCATTCAATCAGCAAATCCACCATTCTCGATATTAAGATCAGCTCAAAGTAGCTCCCTAGCAGAGCGTGGTGACCCAACCACAGAGAGCCAATCAACTGTAAAGCCCATCTGGGCCTGGTTGCCAGGGACCCTGTTGCAAGGATATAAAAGTTGAAATAATATTCACTCTAGTCTGTCAATATGCTCCAGGAACATCAATGGCCTTGATACGAAACTTTAATACCCTGACAGTCTAGAATTCCTGAAAAGATACAACATCACACTTCTCCAGGAAACCTCGTCCGTAACAAGTACCCCAGATACTACGCCAGCCTCCTGTTGGAGGACCTGTCATCTTGGGCGTTAAAAACTCAGCGGCTGCCATTTAATCAGACTGCCTTTGTGGCCAAATCAGGCACTACTAGCAACCTATCCGTACTCACGGAGAAAGCAGCATCCTCAAAAATGTTACTACATTGCTGCTTCATTGATTTTAAAGCGGCCTTTGATCGGGTGCATAGGGACCTGTTATGGCACAAATTACAAAAATGGGGAATACCCAGTGATCTGTTAAAGTCTATAATCCAACTCCATTCAAAGACTTGGATTCGCATCAAGCTGGGTGAGGGGTCATATGTTTCAAGAAAAATACAGACTTCCTGTGGGGTTAAATAAGGATGTGTGTTGGCCCACCTCCTATTCAAACTTTTCATTTCAGATCTATCCCATCTATTAGACAAAGTCAATTCTCATCCCCCCAACTTGATGAATCCCGAATCAGTAACTGCTTTATGCCGATGACCTTGTTTTATTCAGCCATACAAGGTTCAGTTTACAGAGACTCCTTGACCAGCTGCTTTCTTTTACATCAAGTAATGCTCTGGAATGTAATCTTTAAAAAATTAAAGCTATCACCTTTGGGAATCGGAAGCAGAAAAATGGGTGGTTCTTCAATGGAAAAAAATTGGAACTGTGACATCGTACAAATATTTGGACATTTATATGGACTCCAAGGCCTTCTTTCTAAAACAGAACGAAGAGGTCAAAGCAAAAGCATTGTCTCTGGAAGCAGCATCAATGAAACTCTCGAGACAGCTACTTGGCCCTAACTTACCCCCCTCTTGACAGTCATGAAGGCAAAGGTTACAATTTATCTAACCTACAGTCAAGAAATTATGTTGGGAAGCAATTCTATAATGCTGAATAAAATACCAGCTAGAATTTTTAAATGAGCCTGGCACCTGCCGAAATCAGCGTCACAAGCTCAGATCAGGCTCGAGTTTGGCAATCATCAATTTGTGTCATAGATTGCGCAACTCAAGGGAAGGAAGCCTGGAGTCCATGTTGTGGCAAGAAATATCAGCCAGCCAATCCAGTCAAAAACACCGGCGTTATCTTGAACACTCCTTGCCATTGCTTGACGTCGTAGATTACTGGGGTACTAATCCACCCCAGCAGGCATTAAAACTGTCCATTAAAAGAAGTGTTCAACTCTGGTCTTCCCATCAGGACAGAGCACATAATCACGGAGCTTAAACCCAGATCAGAGGCCCCCTATCTTTCAAGCACTTATGCAGCCTTCTGGAAGAAATTATTTATGGCACTGAGGATGGGCGAATGGCCCTTTCTAAAACACCTGCCAACATGGGGCCGCTCAAATTATGACATTAACTGTAGGGGGTGCGTTCATCATTCAGAATCAATTGAGCACATGGTGTGTGCTTGCCCCGTATTTCTTAATGACAGAAGGAGTTTGTTGCGGGGCGAATGGATTAAACATGGTGTTCGATCATATGAAGGCTGCGCAGTGGAAGCGTGCACCTAAGGCAAGCACGTCTGCGCCTGGACCGCGGCAAGGGCCAGAACCCCTGGCTCCTGTAGAGGCCAGGAAACCCGACTAAGATACGACACCGCCACCCTCCACGCACTCAACACCGGCTGACCATACGCCTGCTACCAAGCCACCGCGAAGCGCACCCACGGACCTGTCAGCTGCCAAGCCTGCAAATTCACCTTCCTCCAAACATGCACCCCGCCCTCCGGACAAAGCAACAACAACAACCACCTCAAGTGCATCCTACTCAACACCCGCTCCATACACAAGCACGCTGTCAAACTCTGGGACCTCCGAGACACAACAGCTCCGGACGTCGCCTTACTCATGGAAACCTGGATGAACACCTCCTCAGCCCCCGACATCGCCATATCCATCCCAGACGACTACAAAATCACCCGTAAAGAACGCGCCAACAAAACCGGAGGAGGAGTCGCCCTCATCTACAGGAACACCATCAGCGCCACGACGACCAACACTGAAGATACCTTCACCGCCGCCGAACACCTACACTTCCAGATCCACACCGTCCCTATGACTACCCTCAGAGGAACCATCATCTACAGACCCCCGGACCCGCGCACACAATTCGGTGAAACCATCGCCGATTTCATCAGCCCGCACGCCATCGCCTCATCAGAATACATCCTCCTAGGGGACCTGAACGTCCACCTGTAGAACAATAACGATAGCAACAGCACCACCCTGCTCGACAAGCTTGCCAATCTCGGACTCAAGCAACTGGTGAACACCCTCACCCACTAAGCCGGCAACACGCTCGACCACATCTTCTCCGCCAGCAACCACATCTCCTTCAGCCACTCCACCGGACTACACTGGACCGACCACAGCTGCATCCATTTCACCTTTGAGAAGACTACATCCCACCACCGTCCGCAAGAGATCCCCCACAGATGCTAGAGCAAGGTTACCACAGACCAGCTAACCACGTCACTGAGCCAGAACCCACCAACCGACACCACTGACACCACCGACGCAGCCCGTAAACTCGCACAGTGGATCACCAACTGCGCAGACACCCTTGCTCCACTAAAGAGCCCCCTAGGCAAGCCCGGCAACAGGAAAACCACATGGTACATCGACACCCTCAAAGAATCAAAGAAATCCTGCCCAACTCTCGAGAAAACCTGGTGCCGCGAACAGACTACAGAAAACCTGAAACCTGGCAGCTCTCAAGAACGCCACTCGCAAACACCACCAGCTGATCCGCACCACCAAAAGGACATTGTTCAAAGAGCGGCTGGACAACAACGTACACAACAGCAAGGAACTCTTCAGCATCATAAAAGAGCTCTCCAATCCCAGCGCTAGCAGCAACGACATCACACCGTCGCAAGACCTCTGCAACTCCCTCGCCACGTTCTTTTACCGCAAGATCGCCGATATACACGGCAAATTCGGCGTCCAGACTCCACCTCCAGGCACCAAACCAATGCTCCCTACTACCACCCTCAGCGCTTGGACCCCCATCAGCACTGAAGACTCCACCCACATCATGAACACAATCCACTCTGGCTCTCCCTCTGACCCATGCCCTCACCATATCTTCAACAAAGCCGACACCATCATCGCACCCCACCTCTGGAATGTCATAAACAACTCCTTCACATCCGCCACCTTCCCAGAGAGCTGGAAGCACGCAGAGTACAACGCCCTTCTGAAGAAACCCACAGCGGACCCTAAAGACCTCAAGAACTTCCGACCCATCTCTCTTCTTACATTCTCTGCTAAAGTCATCGAGAAGACCGTCAAAAACAGCTGACAACTCCCTCGACCCTTCCCAGTCCGGATTTCGAGCCAACCACGGCACTGAGACCGCCCTCATCGCAGCCACCAACGACATCAAGTCCCTGCTTGACAACGGGGAAACAACCGTTCTCATCCTCCATGACCTCTCAGCCGCCTTTGACACCATCTGCCATTGCATCCTAACAACCTGCCTCCACAACGTTGGGATCAAAGGAAAAGCCCTGACAGGACCCAGAGAGTCCGCCTCCCTCCCTTCCGCTCCGCGGCCACCGAGATCATCTGCGGCGTACCTCAAGGCTCTTCGCTCAGCCCAACCCTCTTCAATATCTACATGAGCCCCCTCGCCGCCATCACACGCAAACACAACCTCAACATCATCTCCTACGCTGAAGACACCCAGCTGATACTCTCCCTCACCACAAACCCAGCCACCACCAAAACCAACCTCCAGGAAGGAATGAAAGACGTCGCGGAATTGATGAAGCTCAGCCATCTGAAACTGAACTCAGACAAGACGGAGGTCCTCATCCTCGGACCATCCCCATCCACCTGGGACGACTCATGGTGGCCCACAGCGCTGGGCACCGCACCGATACCCAAGGACCACGCACGCAACCTGGGATTCATCCTGGACTCCTTCCTCACGATGACCAAGCAAGTCAACGCCATCTCATCCTCATGCTTCAACACTCTGCGTATGCTCCTGAAAATATCCCGGTGGATCTCCACCGGAACCAGAAAGACTGTCACTCAGGCCCTCGTCACCAGCTGACTGGACTACGGGAACGTCCTATACGCAGGAACGACAGCCAAACTTCAGAAAAGACTTCAGCGCATACAGAATGCTTCCGCATGACTCATCCTCGACATCCCTCGCCACAGCCACATATCTGCCCACATGAGAAACCTGCACTGGCTCCCTGTCAGCAAAAGGATCACGCTCAGGCTCCTCACCCACGCACACAAAGCACTCCATGACATGGGCCCCGAATACCTCAATAACCGCCTCACATTCTACACTCCGACCCGCCAACTTTGCTCCGCCAGCCTCGCCCTCGCAACCGTCCCACGGATTCGCAGAACCACCACCGGAGGAAGATCGTTCTCCTACCTAGCCGCCAAAACGTGGAACTCCCTCCCCGCCCACCTACGACTGACCCAGGACCATCTCACCTTCAGGAAACACCTCAAGACCTGGCTATTCGAGCAGTAGCAGCAACTCCTCTCCCTTCAGCACCTTGAGACCCTCACGGGTGAGTACCGCGCTCTACTAATGTATTGATTGATTGATTGATGCCGGCAAGCCATCATAACAGCAATGAATCCCAACCATACGATGCTTAACATCAGGTTCCCAAATGTGTCATTAAAACTGCAAAAAAATGACATCTGCAGATTTACAAGAGCCACCGTTGTAATTTGTACATCTACGAATAAATCGGGATTCCTGTGTTCTTTATTATATCTCGAGACACTTATCAATGCTGCCTTTGCCTGTCTTACCAAAAGTTATGGCTGGGTCGCACACCTATCAACAAGGTCATTATGTTTTAAGATAATTTAGCTTGTTTCTTGTTCACTTTTTAAATTATTTTGCACCACTGCATCCTTTTAACAATTTTAGCTTTTTCCTGTTGCATTTAAGATGAACTGTGTTTTCTTGCTTGTTTTTTTTTCTTCCTCCTATTTGTATTCTAATTATCACAATTTTATTATCAAATGTGTAATTAAGTTTAAAAGTCAAGCCCTCAATTTAACAGATTTTAAACTTTGTAATGTCATCCTGATTGTGATAAAAATGACATTCCAAGATGGCCGCCACTACAATGTTGAGAGATGGATCGGTTGAACTATATGAAATCCCGCAAGTGATTGAGATGATATAGTTAGTGATATGCTGCATTGTCTAAGATTCAAAATTATACATTTAGAAATAGATCTAATTTTCTTTTGTGTCGCTATTTATTATCTGTAGTGTTGATAAAGAAATGACATTTAAAGATGGCTGCTACCCAAACAGTCAAGGGGAATTGGTTCATGTATGAACTACCCCGGAACTGTTTGGGAGTCCGTGAGGAAGACTGTGAAGGAGAGGCCGGTATAAGGCAAATTAATGAGGAGTGCCAAGCCTATATATACAGACCTAGTCTGACTGCAAAACACTATTATGCATGGGACTTTCGATCTGTTTGGACGATTTTGAGTGAGAGGGGTAAGCAATTCCAAAATATGTTAGATGTTTTTATTTCATTTTGGAGAAGCCAGGGTAGGATTATCTGATATAATGGGAGATAATATCGATCTTGAGGCACTACATAATGCTATAGAGGTAGAAAAGTAATTTTTAGATTTGTTTGGAACTTTTACCAAATTGAATTAGAAAAAATAATGTTTAAGTATAAGAAGAGATTTTAAGTACATAACCATAAAAGTTGACATAAGCCCGATTTCTTACAAAATCAATTCTTGACATCCTTTAGATTCCGAGAATGAGAATAAATATAAAGTGGCTTTTGGATTTAAAAGGCATAAGGGTGAAGAAAACAAGGAGGCCTATTCAGTAACCCTAAATCAAGGAAAAGACTGCTGCCAGATACAGCCTATCAATTAATGGATTAAGCCATAATTACCCTGAACATGAGGGTGAGCATGTAATAATATTAATAATTATTAATAATACATTACAAAAATATAGGGAAATTAGCAAAAAGGATAATGTATTGAATATATAATATTGCAGTTTATCAGGGAAATGAGAGGAAACCCTGATTGCGTAGTGAATTAAATTTTAAGGAAGTGAAGTACTCCACGAGATGGATTTCTACACAAAGATTTAGGATAAACTGTAAGTAACTGCCTAGAAAGAGAAAGGATTTAATTGAAATGAATGTTTGACACTGGAATGATATATTTTGGTGGAAAGGTTTGATACTTGTGTCAAGCCCCATAGTTGATTGATTTATATTTATCTGAGGCTTACCAATTAAAGGCTATTAGAGAGATGCACAAATGGGGAATATGTATATAAGACCTACAACCTGTTTTTTTAGTGATTGTAAAAGTCCTCCTTCATTGAATGTTTATGCATTCATTGTTTTTATTTCTAGAGTGAGCACTACTGTTTTTAATCCAAAGTCTGTTGAAGAATGTGGTGTCAACCAGTTTTAGTCTACTGAAACACCGCAGAGAAAACTGTTTAGCTTTTTTTTAAATAGTACAAAATGTTATGTATGGTTTTACTTAGAAGATTTGTTGTTAGATGCACTATTTATACATGATCATGTACTATTATGCATGGAGCAATGAATGCAATTTAATTGTGGATATTTGACTATAAAGAAATGTGCCAAATTATAATTGATATGTAGGAAAAGGATCACTATACACATGGGAAATAATCCATTGTAACATTATCTGTGCTCTCTTCTGCAAAATGGTTTTATGAACTGTTTCGGCTTTTACTATACTCTTAATGCCGTATATAAAATAATTTTTTCTATAAAGGAGGAGATATTTCTACTACAAATAAGGCTTATAGTTTGAATGCACTGTATGCAAGAGTGTGATGAGTATGTGGCAGTGGCAGTATATAAAAAACAAAAACATAGGGAACAACACTTTTGATCAATGTAGGGGCACCTGACCTCCAACCAGAGGCCATGAATCCAAGGGGCCCCTGCTTGGAGCCCTTAAACACGCTTTCCGACATGGTTTCCATGTCGAACAGACCAGCGTGGAAACCATGTTGGAAACTGTCAACGTAATCTCAAGGGTGGAAAAGCCCTTGAGATTACTACTTGGCTTCCGACTGCTGAACAGGATCTCTGAGCCCATTGAAAGCCAGCCAGAAACTACTGGTCAGCTTCCTTTTCCTTTCTGACCGCCGCCATCATAATGAGGTAGTAGGAAAGGAAACCGAACAGCCCATTAGGATGCAGCTGTAAAGGCTCCAACCAAAGGTAGGAGCCTTTATGAGCCACATCATAATCTGCCGTCTAATGTTTTGGACCCATTATAATCCAAATTGTTACCTATTCTTGGCTGGTCAAAATGGTAGGTTATATGAGTATGCTCTGTTAATACCCTCACCATTGATTAGCACACTATAAAAACAGCATTAACATGACATAACATGACATAGAATTCAGTGAAAAAGGTTGCACCCCAAGGGCATTCCTGGCTCTCGCAGTTGATAACCGTGTCAATGCGCCCTTACCTGGGACACCCGGGTAATGGGATGCCCTAAAGAGTTGCTTGATATAGAGAGGAGACAAGAAGAAATGTCACTTCCTATGCAAATGGATGAGGGTAAATGCATATATTATTTAAGAGTTCTGTTCATTAAAGTGTCTGAGCACAGCTTAGCTTTGAGTGCCCTTCATGTTGTGTCACACTATTTCAACCAATGAGCAGTTCGGTCTCTCACATTGCATGTTTAAAGTGCTGCAGTTTTTTCCATTTGATTAACTAATGACTGACTTTAATGTTGTACACATTTCTTTTTCAGTTACCGATACTTTTATTTCTATTGCCAATTTCTTGTGTTTCACCCAATGTTTTGGACCCCTTCTAATCCAAATTGTCACCGATTCTTTGCTGTTCAAAATGGTAGGTTGTACAAAGGTGCTCTGTTAATGGTATGCCATTTAACAAGCGATACTATTGAGTGTGATTGTCAAAATGTAGACCCCAGTCAAGCTTGTTGCCCTACTCATGTGTTGGCAATTTTACCCACTGATTGAATACATGAGTTTGACATATGGTCTAGGAGTGAGTATTTTTTTTGTAAGCTGAAATTGCTTATAATCAGTAGCTGATTGCTGTGCTAAATCACATCATAAATTAACTCTGTCAAATCATCTTCAAATTTAGACATCGCCTTAATAGCCCGTGGGCGACTACTAGAGTCCAGATGTCCATGTCACTCAGACTGGCTCTACGGGCCATAGCAATAAGCAGTTAGTAACATGGTTCAACTTGTTTGGTCCTTCAGGGTTCTTTCACTACCATTGTAAACAGTTTAGCTTATCATGAATTATTTACAGTTATGTCCTAATAACTCCAATCCTCAACTATATACATGTTCTAAACATTGTGAATTTTCCACGTTGCTCTCTATCGTGAGTTTTACACAGACCTGCCATGAAATAGTTTCCTTTGCTTTATCCTCACCCATTATGAAGCATAACTTGGATCATGCATTTTACATAGCAGCAGGTGATATTGCTGTAGTTAGATCATCTCAATGTACAAGCTGAGAAGCTTGCGCAAGAGGAAGGTTTACAGTTATGGACGCAATGGGGAAGATATCTTGAGGAGGGCAGGGGATGGTAGTAAATAGAATCTAGCATGAGGGGTCAAGGAAATAGAGGAAGTGAAGCAGAGCTTAAAGTGGGATAATGAGCAGAAGGAAAGGAGCAGAGAGGAAGGACTGGAGCAGGTGGATGTGGGATGTTGGTGTAAACAGTAGAGGGGAGATCTAACTTGGAGGTAGGCTCTTCAAGTAGAACGGTAAGACTTTGCTTGAAGGGAATGTTAATAAACTAATTTCTGAAGTGGTTTTATGGTTCAATAACATTACAAATTCCGTAAATTCATACTGCCATGTCTCTCTAGGCATCAGTGTGGTTTATAAATTTGTCTCCATATAGAAATTCCGTCTGCTGCTAATCCATTACATGTGTTGGTGTT
Organism: Lissotriton helveticus; assembly: GCF_964261635.1. Lineage (NCBI taxonomy): Eukaryota > Metazoa > Chordata > Amphibia > Caudata > Salamandridae > Lissotriton > Lissotriton helveticus. Next base: position 1,250,177,489 of record NC_136065.1, read on the forward strand.
GCCCTCTCATTTTTACTCTGAAAACATAATTTTTTTACTAAGGCCAAACTGGCTCTAATCAGGATGGAAATTGGCCTTCAAAACATTTGTAAAACCTATACACTGAATAGTTTATATGTGTTCCCAAACATAACAAATCATGTTTGCCCTGGAATCAATATTCCCTGCCCAATAGAACTGCTTTAGCCATTCATAACATCACACCATAGTGTGGTAGAATTCGGTATGGATAAATCACTTTATAAGGGAAAATTCACGTTATATGAATTACAAAAGTGCATTTGCACTTTTATAATAAGCCATTTACATATGTAAATTGAACTTACATATAACTAATATGTTGTGAATCAGGTCCTCTGTACTCAAGGCCTTGAATGCCACAGTCATTATTTTGTCCATTAGTTCACCCAAACTTAAAAGTAATGTGCAATTGCTAATTATGCTGATGATACTTTAGCCCCATTCCTGTCTTCCTCAGTTGGCACTTTCCCATTTTAGTAAACCAGGAGCATAGGATTTAGAATCTTGCAGCCTAGGGTTCGTTTGTACATTGCTGACAGTAAGAAATGTTAAAGCTGGCCAGATAATTCCTCTAGTTACAAAGGTTGGACATGCAGTCCTGTTTTAGAGTATGTCCAACGTGGAACTCCAGCACAAACACAAGGGAGTTTACTGTTCAAATAAACTCCTAGTCCACTCGCTTCATTTATTGTCAGGCAGGCTGTGTAGGAAAGTGCCCCTTTATACAGGGTTGACCCAAATTCTTGCCTAATATTGATGTACTTAGACTGAGTGTGCCCTGGGTTACCAGGGTATATGTTCTTTCCTTAAACTGTACTGTTGCAAAACCCAATTGGCAACTCTCTGGCCACATGTAAGACCCTTGCAGGAGGTACCATGAGTACCAAGGGAACTGTGACCAGGGAGGGCCTCTAAGGGCTGCAGCACTTATTGTTCCACCCTTAGAGACCCAGGTATCTTTCACACACACACACTGCTTTTGCAGGCTGTGTGTTTTGGTGCAGAACAAAGTGAAGAGTCGACATGGCACACATCCCTGTGGGCCATGCCTACAACTCACTGTCCTGGCCTAGGCAAGCCATCCGTCTAGCTGAGTGCACTATACCAGTAGTGAGGGTACTGGTACATGAGCCCTGTACCCCCTGCAGTGTCAAAGTCCATTCATACACATTGTAAGTGCATCACTGCCATAAATAGTATATGGTCTGGGAGTTTTTCATTACAAACTCTTTCCTGAAAACTGGGAAGTTTGGTATCAAGCTTCTCAGCACATTAAACCCACACTGATGACAATGTGGGATTTAAGGTAAAATGCACTCAGAGGGCATATTTGAGATGCCTCCTGAGAAACGACCTAACTCTATTGTCCTGTCGGAGTGGCTGCTCGCCATCTGACACCACCAGGCATGTTTTTGGACCCCTGAATCGAGATCCTGCCACTCGCGGGGTCCTGAAACAAAGCACATCCTCGAACGAGGTGCCATGCCTCCTCCACCAGGATCGGCCGGGTCCACAAAGAGGAAGATTCAAAGGCTTGACACCTTTGTGAGCTACCCCAGCCATTTGCTGCTCCCAGCAACTGCCCCCCACCAGTTCTGACCCCCATTTAGGAGTTAGGAAAAGATGGGTGCCCACTTTTGACAGCCCCACCCCTTAGGTGGGCGTTGTGAGGTGAAGCCCAATTCTCAGTCCCCACCATCTTACAGTTGATGGGGTGACCCATCCAACCCAAGAGAGACTTATGCCCCTCTCCCACTGGAGAGTGACATAATATGGGGTGTAGTCACCCCAAAGAAGGGTCCCATTAGTCACTACTGATACCTAACTGTAACACCCTTAAATTCAGTATTTTGGGGAAACCCTGAACCTTGCTTCCTCAGACCGGAGCCAAAAAAAAGAAGCAAGAATAAGAAGGACCGAACAGCCGTACAGAGAGAAGAAGAGGAGGACACCAACTGACTCGGCCCCAGTCCTACTGGCCTGTCCCAACCTCAAACTCCTCCAACAGAGTCCTGCAGTCAGCAGTCCTCAAAAACCCAGTGAACTGCCCAGCCTCTGCACCTAAAACAGACTTTGTCTCCTGTGAGCATCGAACTTGCTCAAAGGTAACCGACTCTGACTCCTTCCAACTGCGTGAGTCTCCATCAATCCGCTCCCGGCGCCCCAAGCCCTAATGACCAATTTCCCTAAGGAGCCTGGATCTCGGTGACCTTTGAACCTCTAAATGTTCCTAAATCATGCCTGCAGCCAACAAATGGAAGGCCCCTTCAACCGCGACCGAGGGCTACACCCTGTCTGACTCTCTAACCAAAGCTGTCCAGGACGAGCAACCACGACAATCTGACTGACTCCGTCTCTGAAGGCTTGCAGTCATAAGACGATAACTCCCAAAGACCCCATTCTCATTATCAGCAGCAGACTGACTCCGAGGGAACCTCAACAGAACCTGCAACATCAGCCGAGACCGCATCCTAAACCTGGCCGCCTCTGTGCCACTGGTGGTGTAGTTCTTGTGTTTGACATTGGGCCCTGAGGTGCTGACCCTGACCCCAGGAGCTTTTGTTTCCCCAGCCTGGTAGCCTTCTTGCCACAGTCCCGCATCCCACAACCGTGCTTAGCCCGGTGGCTAACGTATGGTCCTTGCACTCTGCACACTGCTGCCTCTGTGCCGCTGATGGTGCAACTCGAGTGCCCATTTGACCAAATCCTACACACTGACAATTAAAGCTAGTTCTGCATTCTCAGGACTAAATGTGGCTCATGAGTAAAACAGTAAACCTGTACTGAGTTTTCAAAATGAATTGTCTCCTTTTTCCTTCCCCCAGGAAATGCACCAGCCTTAGCATCTACAGATATCTGGCTGCATAAAAAAAGTAATTGCAAAGTATTTTTGACTGTTTGCGAATACAAAGTAATTATACTGTAACTAATTAATTGCATTCAAACTGTATTTAAACTACATATGCTTGCATAGTATTTCTATACTGACCTGTATCAGGCGTGTTTTGGTATTACAAAATAAATATAACTAAATAATATTTTTATACAAAATTGGTCTGAGTTCAGTCTTTGAGTATGTGACATAATGTCTTACCTGAGTTTGTACAATAAATGCTTAGCACTACCCTCTGACAAAGCCTTATTGCTCGCCCACACTACCACGAATAGGGTGTAAGGTATTATCTGCTTTTTTCTCTGCCTACCTTTACGGATACCATGGACTCTTTGCACACCATACCTTACTTTGGTATAGTACATACAGAGCCAGCTTCCTACATTGATGGATCAGCAGTGGGATATAAAACTTTGCATTTGTTCGACTGACTTGGTCAACACCTGATCACACAACAAAACTCCTAAATTATCTTCAGAATTCAGATTTTTGAATTGGCAATGTTTTCCACATTACTAAATACCTTTTAAGGGCTTTGGTTAAGTCCCTTCAGAATTTTAGAAAAATAAAAGCTCACTATAGTTAGGGGTAAGAGGAATTACAATTATTTTCTGAGAATGTCTCTTAACAAGAACCCAACTGTTAGTGAAAACATCACCAATGACATAGAGAATATGGTTGAGGAGCTCGACCTCACCCCTTATCTCCTTTTAGCATTTAAGCAGTTAAGTACTCTATGTTAACCTAAATACATTACCATGGGGTCTCATTCCTCCAAACCAAGGCTCCAGGAGCTGTTGGCAGGGTAAGCTAAGGATCACCCCTCTGAACAAGGTGAACAACTCAAGATGGTAGAGAGGATCAAAGGAATGAGGATACCTTCCAACTCCTCTCACGTCCTTGGGAGAACAGGGTCCCTGTGCCCCTGACTCCAAGAATACAACTCACATCACCTAGATCACACACAGGTAGGTCAGGTACTTCTGAGTCCATTGAGGATAGCCCCAATTAGTTGACCAACCTCTTAGTGAGGTTGACCAAAAGATTAGATCTAGAGGTCAGACTCCTGGCTCTGGAGAACGAAGGAGCAGAGATGGGCTTAGCTCCCATCAATGGTGGCAGTAACATAGTAAACAGGGACAGAGAGCCGTTTTATGATCCAAATTTGAGGATGGTTCACAGCCTTTGAAAGGGGTTGTGAAATGAGGAAAGTGAGGAAGTCACACTGGGGGACACTCCTTTGGGTACTGTTCACTGGTAACTGAAGGGACAGACTCCTGACCCTTACAGGGGCAGACGCTGGGTCGTATGACCTCATGAAGAACACTCTGATTGAGGGCTTTAGACTCACAACTAAGGAATATAGAACTAGATCCAGGGGGGCTCACAAAACGCAAACCCAATCCTGGATTGACTTTGTTGACTACTTAGTTAAGACACTAGGTGGATGGGTAACTGGAAACAATGTGCATGATTTCAATGGGCTTTACAATCTTTTTTTTAGAAAAGAACCAATTTTTAAGTAATTGCACAAATGAAAAGTTACATCGAAATCTGATAGACCTAGGTATAATTTCTCCCCACGAAATGGGGAAGAATGAAGACCACTGGGTCAAGACTAGGGTAACTAAATCAATCACGGGGGGTGACCAAAAGAAAGGGGTTACAAACCTCCCTTGGGGAAAGGGGGTGAGAAGTTGAACCCCAAATACAGAAAAGGCAGAGTCTTCTTAAGGTCCCCAAAACCCTGCTCAGGGCGATGGGTCCCAAAACTCCTTCCAGTCCAGTGCTAAGTACAAAGGAAAGAACTTCGATCCCCAGAAGGCCTGGTGTTTCAACTGTAAGAAGTTCGGACACTTCACTGGAGATGCTATTTGTCCTTGCAAGAAGCCCCCTAGTCATCTTTAAGTTAGTACTGGTGTAACTAATCTCCAGATGGGATCAACAGTGTGCCCAGAGCAAATCAGGGCTCACACTGAAGCAGTTCTAATCATTGAGAGTTAAGTTGAGTTTGCCACATTAGCTTAAAGAAGTATTTACAATACCCCTGGATATTTGGGACTAGAATAGAATCTGAAAATACCAAATGTGCAGAGGGTCAAAGGGGAAATAGTTTATCGACCTGTCAACTCATGCCCCTAGAATCAACGTAAATACACAGAAAGAGAAGACCAGGTCCGAGGGGGTGTGCAGCCCTAAATAGTGAACAAAGATCACGCAGGTACATGTGTGAGAAAGAGTGTGTTGAGTCACACTGGGCTAAGAGATTCCCATCAGACCACCCTCGTGGCGGCATTTCATCATATGGGAATGAGCAGTCGCTCCATGTACCGCCCAAATCATCACGTGGCGGAGTATAAGTGGAGAGCGGCATGCTAAGCCTCAGTCATGCTCAAAGAAAAGTATAAGATGAGTGCAGTGCTCTAGAAGAAGTGATGATTAAAATTGACTACCTAGACTAAGGGAAGTACCTATAAAGGTTAGTGTAGGTGACAAGATTAAAAACACGCCTAGTGATAGATGAGTAAAACTACACTATGGCGCTGTGCAGGGTGGTCGACTAGTTTCAGCTTTTTGGAGCATTGCTCCAGCTTTCGTCAGGACCTTTAAAGATGTGAAGCTACTGCAACAGAATGTGCTAAGTGTACACATATAGTAAACAATAATGGCAAACATGCAATGTACTTAAGGAAGTCATATATCTCCCCAGAACTTGGAACCCGAGTGTCCACTGGAGACAGAAAGGAGATCTTCTTCCTGTCGAGAAAACAACAAAAATTCATGTACCCTGTTACACACATGAAACCACATAACCTCACAGACACCATCAAGACAAAACACACCTGCGAGAACAATTTGCGTTCCGCATAACATATAAGCATACTAGCTTCATCACATGGAGGCATTTCCTCCTCGTGATACTCACCCAGCTTTGTGTGGGTGAAAGCCTCACCTTGCCCGGCAACCGCTCGGGAAATTGAGGCCCCGCTCTGATGTGTAAGAAAAAGGGACACAATTAGCGCACAATTCTTATGTGTCCAGCCCAATGGTTTTACACATACAGCCCAATAGAGGTGTGTTAGACTCCCATCTGTCCTACCATAGATTCACCCCGCCACTGAACCTTCGCTAATTTACTTAAGGTAGGTCACTGACCTTCAAAGAGAAAGAAAGAAGGGCAAACTCGGATGGTATCGCTGCCATAGGCGACCATTTGTGTCTCCTTATCTGATACTGTGACTAACAGTCCGAGCGCCATGGAATATAGCAGCAAAAAGATGCCTTTGCAGCCAACTAGAAACAACCAGAAACAACCCAGGTCTAAAAGCATTACCTTGGAAGGAGTAAGGACTGTTAACTAACAGCGCTATCCGTATAATGCTAGTTGCTACAGGGCAGTAACCTCATCACACCATCACCAAACTTACCTATCCGTCGGTACCCATTGCTCTAAGACGAGCGGAAGGGGAGGCTCCGACGGGTCCGCCTACTTCCTTTAAGTATCGGAGCTTTTCAGTTTTAAAGCCAATTGTAATATCCAATATAGCTATGTCATTCTGAATCACCGGATCTCGAGAGCATCCACAGAAAACAATGCTCACCTGCGTTAGTGGGAATCGGGCAGCTAGAGAGTAACTTGAAGCCTGGGAGCGCCGTAAGCCTGGCACTGATCTTGACGCGCATGCGCAGAGGTCCTTCGACTAAGAAACGAAGGACACTTTACTCTCGCGCATGCGCTGAGTAATTTTGGGGCGCCTCAAAGACTAATGGGCTCAAATTGTTGCGTAATTTGTCTATAGAGCTTAAAGTTAATAGTCCTGAGCTGAAAGTAGGGGCTAAATAAGGCACCTCACAGTGTTACAAAAAAGTGAAACACCACAATTAACCACAATGATTTTATTAAAGGAATGTTCTCAATGGGAGTAGAAGGATTAGTCTAAGTGAGAATAAAGTCATCTTTGTGGCATAATGCAATATCAGATCAGTCTGCAACAGATTGCAATATTTAGATGGTATGGGTGGTCAAGGCCAGCTGCTGGGGCTAACAGAGCTTTATACAATATGTATGGTTAGGGCAAATTGCTCAAAGGGGAGGCACTTGAAGAGTAATGACCATAGACCACCCAGAAAAGTTAACTGAATACAATCTGTTGGCCTAATAAGGAGCCATGGCATAAAAAGTTGTTGATGATGCCAGGACAGTGGAGGTTTTAAATTCAACCAGAAGTTAAGCAAAAGGAAGGGATGGCAGGGGGTAGGTAGGCAGAGAGAGTCACACACAGTTGAATTGGGAGAGCTAATGATGTAAACAATAAGTGTGTTTACATCTTATATATATATAGACCCGCAACCAGAGGTTGCTCTAAATACTGAAAATACCAAATGTGCAGAGGGTCAAAGGGGAAATAGTTTATCGACCTGTCAACTCATGCCCCTAGAATCAACGTAAATACACAGAAAGAGAAGACCAGGTCCGAGGGGGTGTGCAGCCCTAAATAGTGAACAAAGATCACGCAGGTACATGTGTGAGAAAGAGTGTGTTGAGTCACACTGGGCTAAGTGATTCCCATCAGACCACCCTTGTGGCGGCATTTCATCATATGGGAATGAGCAGTCGCTCCATGTACCGCCCAAATCATCACGTGGCGGAGTATAAGTGGAGAGCGGCATGCTAAGCCTCAGTCATGCTCAAAGAAAAGTATAAGATGAGTGCAGAGCTCTAGAAGAAGTGATGATTAAAATTGACTACCTAGACTAAGGGAAGCACCTATAAAGGTTAGTGTAGGTGACAAGATTAAAAACACGCCTAGTGATAGATGAGTAAAACTACACTATGGCGCTGTGCAGGGTGGTCGACTAGTTTCAGCTTTTTGGAGCATTGCTCCAGCTTTCGTCAGAACCTTTAAAGATGTGAAGCTACTGCAACAGAATGTGCTAAGTGTACACATATAGTAAACAATAATGGCAAACATGCAATGTACTTAAGGAAGTCATATATCTCCCCAGAACTTGGAACCCGAGTGTCCACTGGAGACAGAGAGGAGATCTTCTTCCTGTCGAGAAAACAACAAAAATTCATGTACCCTGTTACACACATGAAACCACATAACCTCACAGACACCATCAAGACAAAACACACCTGCGAGAACAATTTGCGTTCCGCATAACATATAAGCATACTAGCTTCATCACATGGAGTCATTTCCTCCTCGTGATACTCACCCAGCTTTGTGTAGGTGAAAGCCTCACCTCGCCCGGCAACCGCTCGGGAAATTGAGGCCCCGCTCTGATGTGTAAGAAAAAGGGGACACAATTAGCGCACAATTCTTATGTGTCCAGCCCAATGGTTTTACACATACAGCCCAATAGAGGTGTGTTAGACTCCCATCTGTCCTACCATAGATTCACCCCGCCACTGAACCTTCGCTAATTTACTTAAGGTAGGTCACTGACCTTCAAAGAGAAAGAAAGAAGGGCAAACTCGGATGGTATCGCTGCCATAGGCGACCATTTGTGTCTCCTTATCTGATACTGTGACTAACAGTCCGAGCGCCATGGAATATAGCAGCAAAAAGATGCCTTTGCAGCCAACTAGAAACAACCAGAAACAACCCAGGTCTAAAAGCATTACCTTGGAAGGAGTAAGGACTGTTAACTAACAGCGCTATCCGTATAATGCTAGTTGCTACAGGGCAGTAACCTCATCACACCATCACCAAACTTACCTATCCGTCGGTACCCATTTCTCTAAGACGAGCGGAAGGGGAGGCACCGACGGGTCCGCCTACTTCCTTTAAGTATCGGAGCTTTTCAGTTTTAAAGCCAATTGTAATATCCAATATAGCTATGTCATTCTGAATCACCGGATCTCGAGAGCATCCGCAGAAAACAATGCTCACCTGCGTTAGTGGGAATCGGGCAGCTAGAGAGTAACTTGAAGCCTGGGAGCGCCGTAAGCCTGGCACTGATCTTGACGCGCATGCGCAGAGGTCCTTCGACTAAGAAACGAAGGACACTTTACTCTCGCGCATGCGCTGAGTAATTTTGGGGCGCCTCAAAGACTAATGGGCTCAAATTGTTGCGTAATTTGTCTTTAGAGCTTAAAGTTAATAGTCCTGGGCTGAAAGTAGGGGCTAAATAAGGCACCTCACAGTGTTACAAAAAAGTGAAACACCACAATTAACCACAATGATTTTATTAAAGGAATGTTCTCAATGGGAGTAGAAGGATTAGTCTAAGTGAGAATAAAGTCATCTTTGTGGCATAATGCAATATGAGATCAGTCTGCAACAGATTGCAATATTTAGATGGTATGGATGGTCAAGGCCAGCTGCTGGGGCTAACAGAGCTTTATACAATATGTATGGTTAGGGCAAATTGCTCAAAGGGGAGGCACTTGAAGAGTAATGACCATAGACCACCCAGAAAAGTTAACTGAATACAATCTGTTGGCCTAATAAGGAGCCATGGCATAAAAAGTTGTTGATGATGCCAGGACAGTGGAGGTTTTAAATTCAACCAGAAGTTAAGCAAAAGGAAGGGATGGCAGGGGGTAGGTAGGCAGAGAGAGTCACACACAGTTGAATTGGGAGAGCTAATGATGTAAACAATAAGTGTGTTTACATCTTATATATATATAGACCCGCAACCAGAGGTTGCTCTAAATACTGAAAATACCAAATGTGCAGAGGATCAAAGGGGAAATAGTTTATCGACCTGTCAACTCATGCCCCTAGAATCAACGTAAATACACAGAAAGAGAAGACCAGGTCCGAGGGGGTGTGCAGCCCTAAATAGTGAACAAAGATCACGCAGGTACCATTGGGCTGGACACATAAGAATTGTGCGCTAATTGTGTCCCTTTTTCTTACACATCAGAGCGGGGCCTCAATTTCCCGAGCGGTTGCCGGGCGAGGTGAGGCTTTCACCCACACAAAGCTGGGTGAGTATCACGAGGAGGAAATGCCTCCATGTGATGAAGCTAGTATGCTTATATGTTATGCGGAACGCAAATTGTTCTCGCAGGTGTGTTTTGTCTTGATGGTGTCTGTGAGGTTATGTGGTTTCATGTGTGTAACAGGGTACATGAATTTTTGTTGTTTTCTCGACAGGAAGAAGATCTCCTTTCTGTCTCCAGTGGACACTCGGGTTCCAAGTTCTGGGGAGATATATGACTTCCTTAAGTACATTGCATGTTTGCCATTATTGTTTACTATATGTGTACACTTAGCACATTCTGTTGCAGTAGCTTCACATCTTTAAAGGTCCTGACGAAAGCTGGAGCAATGCTCCAAAAAGCTGAAACTAGTCGACCACCCTGCACAGCGCCATAGTGTAGTTTTACTCATCTATCACTAGGCGTGTTTTTAATCTTGTCACCTACACTAACCTTTATAGGTACTTCCCTTAGTCTAGGTAGTCAATTTTAATCATCACTTCTTCTAGAGCACTGCACTCATCTTATACTTTTCTTTGAGCATGACTGAGGCTTAGCATGCCGCTCTCCACTTATACTCCGCCACGTGATGATTTGGGCGGTACATGGAGCGACTGCTCATTCCCATATGATGAAATGCCGCCACGAGGGTGGTCTGATGGGAATCTCTTAGCCCAGTGTGACTCAACACACTCTTTCTCACACATGTACCTGGGTGATCTTTGTTCACTATTTAGGGCTGCACACCCCCTCGGACCTGGTCTTCTCTTTCTGTGTATTTACTAGAATAGAATCCCCGAGGAATACAGGTGCCAGTGTCACTATGGTGAGAAACACACTGGTTTCGCAGAGCAATTCCTGATTGGCCAGTCTTATCCAGTCACCTTTGCTGATGTTGTTACTACTAACAATGTAATGGCTATGGTGGAATCAGACTGGGGGCGTGGGTTACTGGCCTGAAACGGGTAGTTGTCCCTCCAAAACTTCCAGCTGCCTGTATGCTTGAAAATGACCTGGAGACCACAGCATGGGCTGAGGTCAAATTAAAAACCCATGAAACAATGCTGGACATCCCTGAGATTGTGTGCTTCACAACTAGAGCACAGAGCCGAAAGCAGGGTGAAAAATAAGTGTTGGAACCTGAAATAATGGCGCAACCTTCCAAGAGAAAAGGTAAGAAGGTAAGAAGACTGGGAAACCAGCTTCTGAACAGCAAACTACTCAGGACTTGGAAGCCCCAGTGTGAACTCAGCCCATGAAACTTGACCCTTACCAGGTGGAGCTCTTAGGCCCAGGTGACCCTCTAGGGAACAGCTGTGCTGTGGACAGCAGACCTGTCCAACTCTTGAACGCCTGAAGCAAGCTGTTGCACATGGACAAGGGAAATGTCTGTGGTACCCACAGAGCCTATTGGGAGGAGGGACTCCTGTACACTGAGGCCAGAGAACTTAACCCTGGCACCACTAGGAGAGTGGTAGTGATTCAAATATTTAGAGAATTATTACTCACTTTGGCTCATGACATCACCCTAGCTGGGCATCTTGGCCAAACCAGGACTTGGGAAAGGCTAGTCAGCACTTATATTGGCCCCAGATATCCCAGAAAGTAAAGGATTTTGTCAGCTCCTGTGTCAACTGTTAAGCCAGTGGACATCCAAAGACCCCCTTAATAGCACTACCAGTGGTTGGGGTTTCCTTTGAAAGGGTAGGTGTGATCATAGTGGGTCAACTGGAAGCTCCCACAGCATCAGGAAACACATTTATACTGGTGGTAGTGGATCATGATACCAGGGATCCTCAGGCAATTCGCCTTAGGGCTACTACAGCCCCTGCAGTAACCGAGGCCCTCATTGGGGTATTTACTAGGGTAAGGTTTCCTAAGGAGGTGGAGTTAGACAGAGAGTCAATCCTCATGTCTGCATGCCACAAACACATGTGGTTATAGTATGGAGTGCAGTACAAGTTTACTGCACCCTATCACCCACAAACCAATGGTCTTGTAGAAAGGTTCAACAAGACATGAAAGGGCATGATCATGGGCCTCTGTGAAAAGCTCAATAGGAGATGGGATGTCCTCTTGCAATGCTTGCTTTTCGTCTACAGGGAGGTAACTTAGAAGGGATTTGGGGTTCCCCCTTTGAACTTCTGTGTAGCCATCCTGTCAGGGGACCACTCTGTCTTGTTTAAGATGGTTAGTAGAAGCCTCTCCAAGAACCCAAACAGGACATTGTGGACTATCTACTAGGCCTAAGGTCCAGAATGGCAGAGTACATGGAAAAAGCTTCCAAAAATCTTGAGGCCAGCCAGGAGCTCCAGAAGCACTAGTATGACCAAAAAGCTGCACTGGTGGAAATTTAACCAGGGCAAAAGGTGTGAGTTTTGGAGCCTGTGGCACCGAGGGCCATCCAGGATAAATGTAGTTGCCCTTACCCCATGTTAGAAAGAAAAGTGAGGTCACCTACTTGGTAGACCTGAGCACCACCAAAAGGGTGACCTATGTGATCTGCCTTAAGATTATCCATGGCAGGGCTGACATAACCATGATGATGGTTACTAATGAGGATCAGGAGACAGAGAGTGAGCCTCTCCCTGACCTCCTCTCTTACAGCCCCAAAGATGGGTCAGTGGATGGAGTTGTCTATTCAGACACCCTCACTGCCCAACAGCAGGCTGATGGTAAGCATGTCTTACAGCAGTACACTAAGCTCTTTACCTTGACCCCTGGTCAGACAAACTGGTGTATCCATCATGTGGACACTGGGGACAGTGTACCTCTCAAGAATAAAATCTATTGACTGTCTGATCAAGTTAAGGAGAGCATCACAGCTGAAGTCAGCAAGATGCTGGAGTTAGGGGTTAATGAACCATTTGAAAACCCCTGGGCCAGCCCAGTGATTCTAGTCCCCAAACCTCATCTCCAGGGTGGAAAGAGCATAATGTGTGGACTGTGGATGACTCTGCCACCAATACAGATGCTCACCCTATCCCAAGAGCTGATGAGTTGATAGGCAAATGGGTGCAGCCACATTTCGTAGTACCTTTGACTTAACTGCAGGGTACTGTCAGATTGGCATGGCCTCAGGAGCCAAAGACAAAACAGCATTATCTACACCTGGTGGGCATTATCAGTATACAGTCATGTCCTTTGGCTTAAGGAATGCCCCTATCACCTGCCAAAGGTTGGTGAATTAAGTCCTTGCTGGATTGGTGGCTTTTAGTGCAGCATATCCTGATGATATTGCTGTCTTTAGCTCCTCCTTGCAGGATCACCTGATCCACATGGGGATGGTTTTAAAAGCTCTGCAAACTGCAGGCTTAACTATCAAGGCATCCAAATGCCAGATAGGGCAGGGAAAAGTTGTATACGTTGGCCAACTTGTTGGTGGAGGCCAAGTACAAAAGGCATTTAGGAGTAGTAAAGTTAGGATTCCGAACTTTACTATTCCTAAACGCCTTTTGTAAATACCGAAAGCCTAAATGTTAGGATTTCTCCCAGTGTAGGAGTAGTAAAGTTACTACTCCTAAATGCCTTTTGTGAATACCGAAAGTCACTAAGTTGAGATTTTTCTCAGTTTAGGAGTAGTAAAGTTAAGAATCTTAACTTTACTACTCCTTAATGCCTTTTGTGAATACCGAAAGTCGTAAAGTTAGGATTTTGCCTCAGCTTACTTTTGTGAATCATGCCATTGGCCTATGTTCTTTCCCCAAATTGTGCTCTTGCAAAACCCAATTGGCAACTCTCTGGCCATATGTAAGACCCTTGTAAGAGGTGCCATGGGTACCAAGAGCACTGTGACCAGGAAAGGCCTCTCAGGGCTGCAGCACTTACTATGCCACACTTAGAGAGCCTGTACATTTACACACACACACTGTCCTTGCAGGTTGCATGTTTTGGTGCAGAACAAAGTGAAGAGTCGACATGGCACTCATCCCTGTGTACCATGCCTACAACCCACTGCCCTGGCATAGGTAAGTCATCACTCTAGCTGGGTGCCCTATACCAGTGGTGAGTGTATAGGCATTAATGTCCTGCCATCTTGGATCACAGATATTTCTGTTTAATGTTGCAGTCACCATGCTTGGTTAGCCACCTACATTTTAGAGGTACCAATTTGATGTTCCCAAGATACACATTCCACTTAGGAATACAAAATACATAAATACTTGCTCCAGGACAGATAAAAGGAACTTTCTATACCTGGAAGGCCGGGTAGTTTTTCATTCTAGGCTTGGTGAAGGAATGTGCCTTTAGAGAGTCAATAGCTTTTGTTTTAATAATGCATAATGTAAAACAGTCTAATTTTAGTCACAATTGCAAAGTAAAGATAAACAGGAACATTATTTTTGTGTCTGAAATCTGTGTCCAACAGCATGCAATCCTGTGTAGCAACAGTGAACACACAAGAGCAATAAACGTAGGAAAGTATGGGCAAATCCGGAAACACAGTAGGATACTGGATTGTTGTTCACTGCACAGTCCTGCTCCCCTTCTAATTATCATTCAATATAACCCACTGCAGAGTAAAAAGGAACACATTCAACGTGGTTCCTTTCTGGATGAGCAAAGCAGAACATTTTCTTTACACTGTGTGGAACAAATGCTGGCTAAAGTAAGCCTGGTAGCCATCTCAACACTTATAACACCAACCAGAACCTTTACCTTTGGTTCTTGCTTACTATGATAGGAAAGGTTTGTTTTTTGAGTTATAAATTAGATGTCATAATTGTACCATAGCTGCAATGCAATTGTAGAAACAACATTTTTGTTTGCTTTCCAACAGAATCAGAATTTCTGGAGTCACCTACAACAGACTCAGTATCAATGGAAATAGAAACAACAATAGTAACAATATCAACCACAATATTAACACCCCAAACAAAACCTACTACAATAACAACATTAATGACACCTACAACAGAAACAAAACTACAGACAAACACAACCACCAAACCAGAAGGTAACATCAAATTCTTACCAATCGTATACCACGGTTATGGTATTTTTGTATAGTTGATTATAATGTAAAGCACTGTTCTTAAAACTGTGGGGCGCGCACTCCACCCTAGCATCTCATTGTTCCCCACTTTCCTAATCAATGGGGCACGACCTGCCCATAATTTTGTCAAAGCAGTCCGCTTTCGGTTTCACAGCACAGAAGACTCCCTGCCTCCCACCGCAGATGAAGCTTTTCAGCTCTCGGAATGAATCCTCCCGGGAAGGTTAGATCTTCACAGAAAGGAGGCAAAGTTTTTCTTTAAATTACATCAGTATGGGCATGTCAATTCTTCATAAATTGTAGAATGTGCACTTAATTGACTGTGTTAAAAACTTTAAGCTGGCTTTACCTTCAGTTTCAATTATGCAACGATTTCATGAAGATAGTATGGACATTTACTGAGTTGGCAACATTTAGACACATTGTACACTGACAAATTTATCATTAGTTTGAGTTTTAAAGCAATTTTGTTTCTGTGTCAATGATTGTTTTTTAAACAAAACATTTGGCGAGGAGAAATGTTTGCATGTTTATATTTTATGGGTTTGAGAAGGGGCACGTAATGCAGTATCCCATTTTGTTTAGTTTCATGTCATGTACGATGATTCAAATACTCTACGGTCATTTAATAGTACATTAGCAGTTCTGTGTTTGGAAAGATGGGGAGCAGATATGGTTCAAGCAGTGCTTAATTAGAGTCAGTGGTTTCCGGTACTCACCACCGGCACTTATTTCACAAGGCCGGGGTTACAATTTCTGACCCTGCAGGTGGTGGTCTCAATATTAATTGCCCACTTTCAAAATAAAAGAACAACATACCTTGCATGGTGACGAGCTGGTATGTTTTCATAGTCAGGCGTAGGTCTATCCAGGCAGGCATGATTGTGTATCACCACGTTAGTGATGACGTTATCATGCCTGTCATGAATCCAAGAAGTCATCATCAATGAATGACTTGAATTCTATTCTCCGAGTCTGCTGCACCCTGTCACTGCCTGAGCCTAAGCCTCCCATTGGATAATTGTAGCTGGGGGCTGGCTTATGACAGAGTTAAGGCAAGGAAGCTGCAAGAGTACATTTTGAACTTGGGAGTGAGGGCTCTTGAGGAAGAATAAACAAAAGTAAGTGTGAACTTTCCACTTGCTGCGTAGACAGAGTAGTATAGCCTGCAGCAGTGCATTGCTACTATCTTCAATGTGCTCAATATAGCTGTGGCCACCGCAACTTTTTGTGCGCTATGGAGCCACCTGCAGTATTGGTGCGCTGCCTCCCAGCATGCTAATTGCTGAGTGTGCGTGAACTCGATAGACGCAACAGCCATACTCACGTCTCACAGGCATTGGCAGCATTACGGCTGGGGGCAGTGCTTGTGCTGTAGCAGGCAGCAGCCACGACCGGCAGTGGGAGTACCTACAGGGTGGTGACGTGGGGAGGGGGAGGGGCAGGGTGGGGGGTAGTAATGTATGGATTACGGAGTTTTACAGGTAAGTAAACATTTAAATAAATAAAACAAATTTCGTTGCGCGCACTGCATTGCATTTGAGGATGCAGTTCACTGAACAAAATTCGTTTTATTTATTTAAATATTTACTTACCTAGGAAGCTCTGTAATCCATACATTACTACCCCCCACCCTGCCCCTCCCCCTCCCCACGTCACCGCCCTGCAGGTACTCCCACTGCCGGCCGTGTGACAGAAATTGCCAGATATGGTCTGGGCTATGCAGATGGCAGTCGATTATGTAGTGTATCAGATTCCAGACATTTCTGTCAGGTGGCGGGGGGGCCGGCATCTAAAAAGATTGAGCTGGGGGGGTCAACCTAAAAAATTTGAAGACCACTGATGTAAAGCAATGTGCAGGCAATAGGATGACACAAAGAGGTAAGTGGAAGTAATGGACGAACCTGTGAGGTAAGTGGGAAGCATGTTATGTATATGATGAAGCAGATGTGGTTGGACCTATGATTGACTGGAAGGAAGAATCAGAAAGAGGCATTTGAATGTAGCAAAATAGAATTAAAAGCTAGACACAATAGGCTAGAGGAGGAAGAGGCTTGACAGTACATATTGTTCACTTTTCTGCACACCCTTAATTCTCCACAAATCTGGTCACAATAAATGGTTTACTGTTCAACTTCATGAATTAGCCATCTGTCAGTTATTCTTTAACACTGTTCTATTTTGCATGCTACATTTCTGCTCATTATGGATTTTAAATAGTGGGTGTTTGCTATTTATACAATGTCTACAGTGATATTCCAGATACACTATGATTTATTATGATGAGAACACTGTTAACCTATTAGTTGTCCTTTGAATGTGTGCAATTCGTACACTTGCTTTAATGGTGTATATACATTTTATTAGTTTCTTCCAACATAACTCATATACCCTCATGTATTGTTTTTTACATGAATGGACGATATATGAGGTAAACTAGAAGAAAGTTCTTGATAGGAAGTGAGATAGAACAGACCATGGAACCTTCTATTAAAAGGATGGGCTGGATCATATTTGTATTTGCTATGATGTTTTCTATATGGTTTGTGTTTAAAAGGCTTTGTGAGAGCCGGGAACTGAAAACCCAAGGCAGTTTTTAATTATTATACTAAGTCTCTCTGCATATGACCTCCTTCATTAATTTGTTTACTCTTTAACTCTAGGTTATCAGTCAAATTAGCTTTATTGAACAATTAAGTAATAAAAGCACAAATACAAATTCATTACCCATATTTATTAATCATAAAAGTTTTCCAGCTTAACAGTCGCGCAAATAAAGTATGTATTCCTAAAAAGCTCTTGTACGTTTAATGCACATGCGCAGTATCAACATGTTCACATCCACGAACAGCGCATGTTATATTTTTGGTGAGCCAGGATCTGTCTTGTATGTTTAGTGCACATGCCCAGTATCAACATGTTCACATCGACGAACGGCGCATGTTCTCTTATTGGTGAGCCAGGATCTATCGCACTTAGTCGAAAGTCTAAAAAAACTTGAAGAAAAATTCCCGCATGGCTACTCTGCGTCGGGCTTAGTGTCTAATCTACGATGAATGCGTGAATGGAAATAGTGGAGTTTAGCTTAGAATGGTCCGCTGTTAACCTCAATAACCTGATGGAAATGTTTACAACTAATTCTAAGTCGGAAACCTGGGTTTTATTCATTCGCAGGACGATGTTACGTAGTAAGAATCATCGGTAATCAAGACAATCGCCAAATAGATGTGATGCTAGGCAGGATAGGTGACTGTACATCACATTCATAATTTTAATCTGCTTAACACTGTCTCTTAATATATCCAAAGAAACCCTTTGAGATGGAGCTGTCATTTTATAAAATAAATCGGGTTTTTGTTAATAGGTTGGTGTTTCTTTTAAGTGCCTGCTTATATGGGCACCTGCACTTGAGGAAGTGAGAGTAAATAGTGTCAGCACTGCCTATACATGATTCTACCAACACAGTAAAAGCAATGTACCTCCTGACTGACTGCAAAATGAGACCATATGTTTAAGGCCAGTGTTATGATATCCACGGAATATCATCATTCAAGCCTTTGCTGTCGCTTCTCAATTTAAAAATCCATTTTTGTTCTTTGACAAACAGAAATCTGGACACATCGCTTATATGTGATGGAATAAAGGGGTGTTCAAGAATTACCCACTTCATGTCTTCAGCTGTATGTTTCAGAGATAGACAATGATTGGTCAAGCGAGTGGATTGTTTGTGACACCGAATAGTGCTTTTGTGTTCACTAATCCTAAGCTTGATTTTACGAGTTGTATGTCCAATGTATCTAAGTAAACAGGGACATGTTATCATGTAAATAACCTTCTCTGTGTTACAATTTGTGTGTTTTTTGAGTAACCAGGGTCTTCCCATACCGAGGTCCACTCTATCAGTTATGTAAGTATGTGGACACATGCTGCAAGAGCCACAGGGATAGTGACCCTGGACTGGTGGAAGGTTCCAGAGCATATTGATGTTATCTGTAATTTGTACTCTCGGTCTTGTATGGACCAGGCTGTCACGTAGGCTCGGTGCTCTTTTGAAAGGGAACAAAGGTAGGGGTACGCTGTTGTCTGCTACATTGAGAATACTCCAATGCCTCCGCACTGTCTTTTGTATTTTATTGGAGAGGACACTAAACGTGCTCACAAATGTGAGCTTGTCTAATGGAGCCTTCTCAGGCCGCTTTTCCAGCAGAGCCTCACGGTTGTTATTGGATGCCCTTTTACAGGCTTTTTTTAGTAGATGTTTAGGATATTGTCGCTCTTGTAATTGCATGGATAGAGGTTTTGCATGTTTGTCAAACAATGCTGTAGAGGAACAATTTCTTCTCACCCGCAGGAATTGACCTATGGAGAGGTTTTCACGTAATGCCCGTGGGTGGTGGCTGTTAAAAACAAGTAAAGAGTTCCTCGCCATTGGTTTTGTGTAGAGTTCGCATTCAAGTCTCTCTCCTTCTGAAAAAATGAGAATATCCAAGAAGGGGAGACGGTCCTGGCTGAACTCAACAGTAAATTTCAGAAATTGGTTTTGTTCGTTAAGCCATTTATGAAATGACCTGATCTCTGAGGGTGTGCCTCGCCATACCAAAAAAATATCGTCTATGTATCTCTTCAATAGCACCACCTGATGGAAGAAGGGGTTGCTATGGTTGAGAACACAGTCTTGTTCAAACCGGTGAACATATACGTTGGCGAGGCTAGGGGCAAAAATACTCCCCATAGATGTTCCTGAGGTTTGGAGTAAAATCTGATCTTCAAATTTGAAGAAATTTTCCATGATTGCTATTCTAGCACACTCCATGATGAAATTAGTAGGACTGATACTGTCCAGATCTCGTGAGGTAAGTAATTGTCTGATTGTCTCAAGAGTCTCCTCCTGCGGAATACAGGTATAGAGAGACTCTATTTCGAAACTAACCAGCAAGTCAGTCGGGGCGTTAAATTCCACATCTGGGAGAAGTCTAAGGACGTCCGCCGTATCCGGCAAGTAGGTAAGCATCTCCTTTACGAGTGGTCTAAGGAAGACATCTACAAAAGTGGACAAGGGCTCCAGTACGGAGCCGATCCCCGATATAATCGGGCATCCAGGTGGAGGTCTTGTTGCCTTGTGTATTTTCGGTAGGCAATAGAAGCCGGGCATGACCGGATTCGATGTTACCAGGAATCTTGCTTCTTGGGGTGTGATCCACCCTTTAGCACTACCCTCATCTACCAGAGTTTTAATCTCTGTGAGGAGTCGTGGGGTAGGATCGCTGGGCAACAATCAATAAGCTTGAGTGTTATTCAGCTGTCTAAGACATTCTTCTCGATATGTAGCCACACCCATAATCACTGTTGCACCCCCCTTGTCCACTGGTTTTATGATTAGTGATTGATCTTTGGACAAGTTGGTAAGTGCATTCCTTTCTCTGGTCGAGAGGTTTTGAAAGCTGTGTTGATTGGTCTCGTAAAGGGCCATGACATCATGTGTCACAGCTTGCTCAAATGTTGTCACTTGTGAAGGAACCTGGTGGGTGGGAGGAGTGAATGCCGATTTGGGACATAGACCTGTGTTAATCAGACTGCCGTCCTCTGTCATTACATTTTCATTTTAATTCTTAAAGAACAAATGTAGGCGTACTTTCCTAAAATAAATTTCAAGCTCGCATCTTGTCTCAAAGGGGTCGCCCCTGTTTGTCGGGACGAAGCCTAGCCCTTTTTCCAGTATGTCCTGTTCGTCAGGTGTCAAAATGCGTGAACTCAGATTAATCGTTAGGGTTCGGTCGCCCCTGTATTGAGAGTTTGTTGGGCCGCCCTCCTGCTCCGTGTGTTGGGGAATGTGGCGTCTGTCTCCCAATGGATAGTTTGTTGTCCTCTTCTCCTGCAGCGACTGTGACTTCGGCCTCTCCCTAAAAAAGACGGGTCTGAGAAGAACTGAGGATGTTGTGGAAAGGGGTGTATCTGTTGTGCATAGGGTGGTGGTTGAAAACCCCAGGGTCCTGGGGGCCAACAAGGACCTGGGTTCTGGTAGTTATCCTGCATCCCTCCTCTCTGCATCCCTCCTCTCTTATAAAATCTCCGTTGTTGGCCACCCCCTCTATTCTGTGTGCCAGCGGTGTTTGGGGTATCGGAGTCACTAGAATCGGATCCTGAGGTGGAATAATTGGACCCATAGCGTCTTCCCTTGTTATTATGCTCGGGTGCCACAAAATTATCACTGGTGTATGGGTAGATCTTAACCAATGAAAAGCGAGCTAAATCCTTCTTGAACTTTTCAATCTTATTAATAAGGATATTGTCTCTATAGTCTTTACTGGTTTTATTCGTTTCATCCATACGTTTCTTAAACATGGTCCTACAAGTGGCTTTGATCTGGCCTTCCAGTGTCTTGATCTCTATTAGGATGGTGTCCGCTATTCTTTTGGCGGTACTGATGATTAGTATCAGCCAGTCACGCGTGCACCGCCACGCGATCAGCGACCAATCTCGGAGAAAGTCTTTGTCAGTTAGAAAGAGTCTAGGTGTGTTGGTTACAATTAAACCTGTTGGTGCACACTTTCCTCTTAAATATTCCGCCATTGTCAGCCCATGTACGGAAGTCTGTGAGTGTGTTTTTTTTAGATTTAACAATATCAACCAATCATCTTTTGTTGTACTGGTGGTTTCTGGTAAGGAGTCTAGAATACTAGGATTATTAGTCACGATGGAGTTAAGAACCTCATCATCAAATGCCAACCCTGCGAAGTCAGCCATGGTCAATAAATGTGGTGTCACATACAAATCAGCTGGTGAGCAAAGAAAAGGGGAAGAACAAACGTAGTTCAAACCCGTTTGTGTATAAAGACCCGCAACCGTAGTTGCTCTGAATAGTAAAAAGAAGAAAAGTAGAGAGGAGGGTCTAAGGGCAATCAGTTTACCGACCCTGACATCTCAGTACCCCGATTCAATTATGACAACAAAAGAAGAAGAGATGTCCGGTCTCAAGGAGAAAACTATGTGTACTGTACTGGATACTAAAGAAAACTATGAATAGCAAAAAAAACAACAGAGATAACACTCGGCTGAGAAACTCCCATCAGCCCACCCTTCTGGCGGAGCATCATCTTTTTTTAAATTTTTTAATTTTTTTTTATTTGACAAGCAAGTCCAAATATACAACAAAGATTCTTAAGAATACAATAAAGAAATTATATTTTCATTTATTACAGGGACAAATCTTTGTTCAGCATATACAACAAAAAAACAAACCAATCTATAAAAAATCCACACAAAAAAAGCCACATTTCTTATATGAGTCTAATATCGTATAAAACAAGGAAATCAACATAGATCCTTTATAGATTATACAAAATTAACCCAGATCTTTTCAACTTTAGCTACAGCTTTTAGGCTTCTACCCTTAGCAAGAGCCTTTTCCATAGTATATATTTTGTGTAACAGATTCCACCACTCGATCGTATGAGGGGGGTTCTGCGAGATCCAGGCCCTAGCTACAACCAGTCTCGCACAGGACAAAGCTATTTTTAGCCAACTCCTATTATTGATGCTCATAGGGTGTAAAGATAATAATACCAGAGGTGCCGTAGTTGGAGTATTAATCAGTTGTTTTTGAAGTAGAACATTTTCAATTTCTTGCCAGTATTTAGTAAGCATAGGGCACGAATAGATCATATGTATGAGATCTGCTGCCACCAGATCACATTTAGGGCATTTTGTACGGTCACTGCTTAAAATATTCTGTTACCATTTAGATATTTTTAATGGGGTATGGTATATTTGGCTAACAGCCGCGGTGCGTCCATTGGGGCGTAGGGGCGTAGCCCCACTAAGCCCTGGACGCACCGTGGCACTGCAGCTAAGCTATTAATAAACATAACACTAATTCCATGTTGATGCCTGGTAATTGGTGCGGTCCGGTGTGCGCAGGGGGTGGGGAGGGGGCATGGGCTGCTGGTCTGCTGCAGCTGCAGCTGCGCATGAGAATTCCAGGCTGAGACTTGCCCACTCATGCGCCGTTGCGCGAAAAACACTTTAGGCATGGAGAAGGGGCCGGGGGTGCGGCTTCAGCCGGGCCAGGTTTACAAGGCTGCCCAGGGCAAGTACACAGTGTGCCCCCCTAGCCAATCCTGGTGCTGCATGCAGCGCCAGGATTGGCTGGTCCACCACGCATCAAATAATGGATGTTGAGCGGTGGACCAGCCAATCCTGGCGCTGCATGCAGCAGCACCAGGATTGGCAAAGGGGGTGCGGCGTGGGTGGGGGCAGAGTGGCGCGACCCCAGGCAGGAGGAGAAGCAGACGGCGGCAAGACTCGAGAGCCCCTCATGTGCCATCGCCGGGAGGCGTGATGCTGCGGGTGAGTGTAGGTGACCGTTTGACCGAGTGTGCCACTGGGTGCCATTGCAAGGGACAGCAGGTACAGTGTAATGTTGTTTTAGTGACAGAGAGCCATTCGATCATGGCTGGTTGTCCCAGTGTGAACGCCCAGGGGTCCAACTCTGTAAGATTGCCTCTCGCAAGCCACCTCGGTCACTGTAGCTGTGCAGCTGCAGTGCATAATAGTGTTCGTAGATCAGCACTGAGTCCCAAGCCTGCTTCCGATAGGGCGAGGTATAGTTTTGGGAGTGCCACTCTAGATCTGGAGCCCCCTACCCCCCATACCCTGAAGTGGAATGGAAACTTGTGACGTAATAGCAGAAAGGGTGCAGCCAATGGGGAAATGGAATTCCCCTGTAAACATGCGCGTTTAATTTCGGAGATGGGAGGTAAACATGTACAGCTATATAAGATTTTAAAAAGCCATGCTACTGCTTCCGGGCTAAAAGCTTTACTTGAAGTAACAAAATAACACATTGTTTATTCGTAGGATTATGGGCATGATGTAAGTTTTGCTAACATAATTAAACAGTTAACACAAACAAAACAAGCTTGAGTGTGGTTTCTAACCGTCCGTTAAGCCCCCAGTGTCGTCTAGAGCATAAACATGATTTTATAGAACACATCCGCCTGCCGTCTCATAGTATTGGCGTAAGAACCATATCTCTGTCCTCTGTTGCTGGCCCGTCTGCTGGTCTCCGTGGCACATGAAAGTAAATTAGAAATGGACTCTCTGGATATCGCGAGAAGAGGCTGATCTCTTACAATCCAAGCACATAACTGTGGTATTGCGCTGCTTTTCTGAGAGACAGGCACGAAACATTAAGTGGCCGCAAGGAAACTGGTACACAGACTCCGTTTTCGAATAAGCAGAAAATGTTCTAGAGCAGGAAGAACATCCTTGGACGCTGCTGCTCCGATTGTGATCTGACAGAGTGCTAGTAACCCAGGAACTAATGCTGCTGAGACCACCGTCACTAGCAAGTTGCTGAGGACTCTTTGGCAGCTTTGAAGTAAATGATGGCAGGGGACAGTAAGAACCCATCTAAAGATGGATCTCTGCCTGGTTTTGAAAGTGCCACCAGTGTCTCTTTATATGTCAGACGAGCCTTGGCTAACCAGGGGGGCAATATGTTGGTCTGTGGGGGCAAGTCGCTCACAGTGCTGCACCTCCTTTTCGTGTCCATGCAGTTCCTCTGTTAGCATCTTAGGGACTCATAAACTGCTTCAGTGGGTACATGTGCAGTTCGTGTGAGAGCAGGGTGCTTAGATATATCAAAGTCAAATACCTGGTAAAATAAAGTGACATGTCACACATATATTCCTCATTGCTTCCCCTGACTTCCCAGCCAAAAGACAACTGGATCCCCTTCCAGCAGTATCTGAGTCTGAAATGTGTCTCTGTTATGTAATGCTCACCTTAGCCTTTACTACTCACATCAGTGGCACCTCCTGTTGTGGTTGTGGGCAAAGTTTTCATAATTGGTTAGCTCATGTGCATTTTCATGACTAATAGGTGGGACAGATGCTAGTCTATAAGCGATAATTGGGTATGGTCTGAGAACAGTTCAATACATTTTACTCCTCTGCATGTACCATTGTTGCTTGCTTGGCATCAGTCATGGGTCATTGACATGCCATTCTAGTTGCTAAATATTCTGATTTAAAGCTGTGACAACACAAGGAATCTATTTACTCCACATCAAAAACTGTTTATTGGTAATGGGGTAACAGGCAGTACCAATGTTGTAGGACAGGATCTTGATATGCCTGCCATCCTTCCATCATGCTGCCTTATCCATGGTTGCTGAGTCCATCTTAGAATATCTTCACTCTGTCAGTGCCACCAATTGCAATGATTTGATCTTTCCTTGTGTCATCATGGATAGAGCGGCAGGTAAAACGGATTCCACATATATGATCCCCTGCATATAAAATCTGAACAAATGGCTAAAACAGGACACCAGAGTCCTTGACCTAGAAAAGTAGCCAAGCCGGTACTTGAGGTCCTGACTCCTGACTCCCAACCTGCTGAATAAAAATAACATGTTCTCCGAATGAAATGAGGCGCCCATGGAAGTTCAGTGTTAAATAAAAATACATTTTCCACTGTTCCCCGGATGAAAGGAGGCGCTCTCCAACATGTGCGTTATTCCAGGGTACCTCATGTTCGCCTTTGAAGCGCTGCCCCTTGTGCACGCCCCAGTGCGTGAAAGATCAGGGACTGGAAACCCTGCCACTGCACCTGATGTGGCAATAAGGTATTGTGGAAGTTCAGCGCAGCTGTCAGTACTTGCAGTGTTGGGGTCCCTCTAGGGCAGAGGTCTTCAAACTTTTGGATGCCAAGACCCCCCTGTCAACATTTTCAGGCGTAAGGACCCCCTCCTGACAAAAATTTCTAAACCCTGTGTGGGTGACAAGAGTACCCAAGTGACTGCACGGTGAGCGATGCAACAGTGTGAGAGTAGGGTAAAAGGAGTGGCTGCAGGGTGAGTGAGGTTACCATATGAATTTGGGTTCGGCTGTAAGTGCAGAGTGGGGCAAATTAATGCATGGTTAGTGATGGCCTTGTTTGAGTGAGCTACAGATTGAGCAGTGAGGGGGGACAGGTGAGTGAAGTGTCACATAAGTGCAGGGTGAGTAGTGTGCTCATGTGACTGCAGGGTGAGGTACAGGGTGAACAACGCAAACGCATTGTTAGCGCAGAGTGATCACTGTGAGTTCAGGGTGAGTGAGTGAATGTTGTGAGTGCATGGTGATCAGTGTGAGTGCATTGTGATCACTGTGAATGCAGGGTGAGCGGGTGAATGGTGTGAGTGCATGGTGATCAGTATGAGTGCATTGGGATCACTGTTAGTGCAGGGTGAGCGGGTGAATGGTGTGAGTGCAGGGTGAGCGAGTGAATGATGTGAGTGCATTGTGATCAGTGTGAGTGCATTGTGATCACTGTGAGTGCAGGGTGAGCGGGTGAATGGTCTGAGTGCATGGTGATCAGTGTGAGTGCAGGGTGAGTGGGAGATCAGTGTGAGTACAGGGTGAGCGGGTGAATGGTGTGAGTGCATGGTGATCAGTGTGAGTGCAGGGTGAGTGGGTGATCAGTAGGAGTGCATGGTGATCAGTGTGAGTGCAGGGTGAGCGGGTGAATGGTGTGAGTGCATGGTGATCAGTGTGAGTGCATTGTGATCAGTGTGAGTGCATTGTGATCAGTGTGAGAGCATTGTGATTGCTGTGAGTGCATTGTGATCACTATTAGTGCATGGTGATCAGTGTGAGTGCAGGGCGAGCATGAAAGTGAAGGCGAGAATGAGGAGTGAGTAGTCTGAATGCAGGGTGCATTCCCAGAAACTTGTAGCGTAGGGTTTCAGATATAAGTTAAACTATTGCTATAATGGCATTAATCAGGGATCGATGGTGGAGGAAATAAATAATGTGCTGATACAGCTCATTATGTTGATGGCCCAGAAATAAGCAGTCACCTAAAGCTGTATTTTTAGCACTTATCTGTGAATACTTAGAACAGCAAATATAAATAGAAAGCACTTTTAATTGTGTTCTAGGGCTGCCTCAATGATCCATGACTGATAATTAAAGAGAACAAAGACAGAAAAGTCACATAGCTAATTAATACACACTTTTTTATTTATAACACTATTTAGTGTCAAGAGCAGGTCTCTGCGGGCTCACACAGCAGGCATTTTTCTTTTGGCTACCCAACTTTATATTTCTTTTTTTACAAATGCATTCTCACACTACAGCAGTAAGTGTAAAAATACAAATATACGGAATAGGCTGAGTGGAGGCCCAGGGGGTACTGGAACCATTAAAAAATCTAAGCCTAGGTAACTAGTTAACAAAGGCATGTAAATATGCAAATGGTCTTTAAAGACCTGTGAAAAGCTCCGGCGGCCAGAGATAAGACTCCAGACACCTCCCAGCCGAGCCCCCAGCAGCGCGAGCCGCACTGCAGCAGCCCGGGCTGAGAGACACTACGGGGAAGGAGGGGGGCTGAAGCTATAGGCCTGGGCAGAAGTGTGAAGGGAATGTGCGACCCCCTTCCTATCACTCCACGGCCACCCTGGGGGTCGCGCCCCACAGTTTGAAGACCCCTGCTCTAGGGCCACTGCAGTGGTTAACTTACAACTACAGTGTAAGGTTCAGGGTGTGAAGTGCAGTGCTGTTGTGATACGAGTGAACATGTTATGCAGGTGCAGTGCAGGTAGAGCGCTGGTGCAGATGCATGCGTAGGTGCGTGCTGCACCAGTGCAGGTGCGTGCTCCTGTGGAGGCATTCATGTATGCACTAGTGCAAGTGAAACCAGGGGAAATGTTCTACGTGTCACTGAGTCAACCTGGTGGTATCTTCTCTGGAATGTATGCGTTCTACGAATACAAATGCTATGAATGGGATGAAGGTGGCCACGGCTGATGAAAACATGGCCAGGTCAGCAGCAGAACTGTGGAGGTCCCTCATATGATATTTCTGCTAGCATTTCAACACTTATGAATTGATTGTAATGTTGCGGTTGTGCAAATATATCAAGCAGGCATAACTGATTGGTGCCTGCTTTCCTGAAGCATATCACAATAGAGTATTTATCTAATACTTAGTAAAGCTTTGGTTCTGCAATGACTGTTACAATGATTCACTGTTCAGGAAAATGCAGTTGGCGTGTCAGCACTTGTCCGTCACCAATGCTTTGTGAAGGCTGTTTCCCAACTGCTGTGCAACTTCTTCTAATCTTAGAGCTGAGATTTTCATGAAAGTCTTATAGTCTGAATTCAGCACCTGAGCGTAATAGGACGGAATGTATGAAGCTCTGTGGTTATACTGAATAAGCAGCTACCTATGTTATGCCATCTATTAATGTAATAACTGCACTTTCACAATTGCTTTATTAACCTTCCTGCTTTTTCTTCTTTTTTTTCAAAATTTTCTTGGGGGGGTAATCCCCCCAAACCCACCCTTTTGGGGTTTGGGCTCGCTGCGCTCGCTCGCTACGGTGCTGTATGAAAATCATTTTGCGCCCCACCACTTTCAAATGTCACCCACCGCCCCTGTTGGCTAACCGTCCTATACAGTTGTAGCTTCAAGCTAGAGAAATGGACCAATTTATTAATATTAACGAAGGCATTTGATATATTCTGTGATGTCACATTAATTCCTAAGTCAGGAGTTCATTTTAGCGACAATCTTGGGCAATCATCCGATTTGTATTGACTAAGACATTTATAACCCATACTAATTAGAGACTTCTTTTCCGTACTATATACACAGCTCCAGATGTCCGAGCTGTTTATTTTTTTCTGCTTCATTTTCCGTATCAAATAGTCCTTGATTTGCATATATTTGTAGAACATTACTTCGGGCAGTTTATACAGAATTTGTAAAGTTGAAAACTGTAAGAAGCCCTCTGAACCATGCAGATCTCCTAGCGTCTTAATTCCGTAATTAGCCCAGTCCCTCCCAGTCTTATCACTAAAGATATCGGGGAGCCCAGGGTTGTCCCAAAGTGGTAATTCAGTATGAAAAAAGAAAGTGTCACAGTAAGTCAAAATCAAATTCCAAATACGTACAGCATCTCTTGCGGTCTTAGATTTTACCCGCTTAAAATAGTTAGGATCTTGCACTCTTGCTAAAAATTGATTTGAGTTAGTGCCAAGCATGAACTGATAGAAAAAGAAATATTGGTCTTTAGCTAACAGACTCCGAAGCTGGCCTAAAAAAGATGCAAAAAAGTAAGCTTTAAAGTCCGGGAAATCCAGCCCCCCCTCTTTCAAGTGATAGTTTTAGTATAGACATGGACCTTCTAGCCTTTTTATAACTCCAAATGAAACTGCTAAAGATTCCGTCTAGTTTTCTAAAGAATAAATTGTTAACTCGCAGTGGAATGGAACGAAAAAAATATAAAAATTTAGGCTAGATATTCATTTTAATCAGATTAATTCGGCCCATTAGATTAAGTGGAATTTTATGCCATTTTTTAAGCAATATGGTCACCTCCTTTAGTAAGGGGTCATAGTTTAGCCTATTTATTTCATTGATCTTAGAAGAAATTTTTACCCCCAAGTAAACTGCCGATTTGCAAAATCCTGGAACTACATAGTTAGCTTGATAATTCATAATAATTTGGGTTTTGTTAAGGTTTAGTTTATACCCTGAGATAGCTCCAAAGTTTTTAGCTTCTTCCGTAATTCCGATTAATGCGTCCGCCAAATTTGTAGTATAAATAGCTAGATCATCCACGTATGCAGTTATTTTAAGGATCTTATGCCCATGTTGTATCGGTACTATCTTGTCTTGGGTTTGCAAGGCATTGATAAAAGGTTCCATAGAGAGAACAAAAAGCAGGGGTGAAAGCGGGCACCCCTGCCTAGTCCCCCTTAAGATCGTGAATGTTGGTGAGAGTGACCAGCTGATGATAGCTAATTTTAGCATTGGGATCTCTATATAAAGCCTGAATGCTTCTAAGAAACCGCTCTTTAATACTGAACTGTTTCAGAACTCTCCACAAGTAATCCCACCCCACTCGGTCGAACGCTTTTTCTGCGTCTAGAAATATCATACCGAGTGGGGTGAGATTAGTTGCTGCCACATCAAATGCCGTAATGGCCATATTAACATGGATAGTAGTATCCCTTCCTACTACAAAGCCATGTTGTTGATCATTTACTAAATATAAAATACCAACAAAAGAGTGCTACTTAATGGAAAACAAAATGGTAGCTGAGCACAGGGAGTCAAACGCACCCACTAGGTGTGTTTAGAAAGCCCTCACTCACCGACCTAGTCGGTGACATGCTTCATCATCGGGCCCCACTGGGTGTGACCGAATGTCACCCCAGTGTGCTTCAACGCCAGATTTACTGCGGAGCGGGTAATGTGAAGATGTGAGGGCTATGTGAAGATTTACGTGAGTGATGTGGGTTGGTAACTTAAAAATGGCTTGGATGTATAAAAAATTCATTTAATGGTTGATCACCAAGGGCATATTAAAAAATGTGTTGGAAAACAACGTCAACTAAGTTTCATGACCTGTTTCCAATAACATTACGTGAGCGGTCAACATGTTTCAGCCAATGTTGGTATGATTAACCTGGCATTCGTCAGGACCTATTGTGACTAAACCCCGGCGGTATGGGCACGCTAAGGCCCACCCTACCTAGGGACGTGAAAGTAAAAAGGATCTGTCGAAGTGCACTTGGAAGGTGGCGTCACCGGTAAAAAACGGGAGGCACAACCCTTCTAGTCTCAAAATAGGAGACTCAAAAATTAGATGCACTTGCAAGGAGAGAAAATTACACCCCATAGACTGCGGGAGGGGGGTGACGGCGTATTTGGCACATCGCCCACGACGCCAGGCACCCGTTAGTAAACCTGACCATGATTCACTGTTCAGGAAAATGCAGTTGGCGTGTCAGCACTTGTCCGTCACCAATGCTTTGTGAAGGCTGTTTCCCAACTGCTGTGCAACTTCTTCTAATCTTAGAGCTGAGATTTTCATGAAAGTCTTATAGTCTGAATTCAGCACCTGAGCGTAATAGGACGGAATGTATGAAGCTCTGTGGTTATACTGAATAAGCAGCTACCTATGTTATGCCATCTATTAATGTAATAAATGCACTTTCACAATTGCTTTATTAACCTTCCTGCTTTTTCTTCTTTTTTTTCAAAATTTTCTTGGGGGGGGTAATCCCCCCAAACCCACCCTTTTGGGGTGGGTTTGGGGCGGTCACGAGGGCTGGTCAGGTTTACTAACGGGTGCCTGGCGTCGTGGGCGTTGTGCCAAATACGCCGTCACCCCCCTCCCGCAGTCTATGGGGTGTAATTTTCTCTCCTTGCAAGTGCATCTAATTTTTGCGTCTCCTATTTTGAGACTAGAAGGGTTGTGCCTCCCGTTTTTTACCGGTGACGCCACCTTCCAAGTGCACTTCGACAGATCCTTTTTACTTTCACGTCCCTAGGTAGGGTGGGCCTTAGCGTGCCCATACCGCCGGGGTTTAGTCACAATAGGTCCTGACGAATGCCAGGTTAATCATATCAACATTGGCTGAAACATGTTGACCGCTCACGTAATGTTATTGGAAACAGGTCATGAAACTTAGTTGACGTTGTTTTCCAACACATTTTTTAATATGCCCTTGGTGATCAACCATTAAATGAATTTTTGATACATCCAAGCCATTTTTAAGTCACCAACCCACATCAATCACGTAAATCTTCACATAGCCCTCACATCTTCACATTACCCGCTCCGCAGTAAATCTGGCGTTGAAGCACACTGGGGTGACATTCGGTCACACCCAGTGGGGCCCGATGATGAAGCATGTCACCGACTAGGTCGGTGAGTGAGGGCTTTCTAAACACACCTAGTGGGTGCGTTTGACTCCCTGTGCTCAGCTACCATTTTGTTTTCCATTAAGTAGCACTCTTTTGTTGGTATTTTTCTAATTAAGTGGGGAGTAAGAGTGTCATTCTACCCTACCTCTCTTCTTGTTGATTCGTCATTTACTAAATATGGCATAAAAGGTGCCAATCGTATTGATAACAGCTTTAAGTAAGCCTTAGCGTCAGTATTTATTAAAGATATTGGTCTATACGACCCACATTCTGTAGGTGGGTTTTTTTTCTTCCAAAAAGAACATGATTTTAGCAGTTTTCCAAGATTCCGGGGCCTTGCCTGTGACATTGATTGAATTAACTACTAAACAAAAAAGGGGTAAGATTTCGTGTGCACAAATTTTATAAAGTTCAATTGGGAGTGTATCTTCTCCAGCCGCCTTGTTAGATGGAAGAGAAAACACTGCTAGGCGTAGTTCTTCTAAAGTATAGTTCTCTTCCAGTTTATCAAGGTTCTCCTGATCTAAATACTGTTTTACTGGTAGTTTATAATTTATATAAGATTGAATCTGATCTTCTGTATTCCTGCTCTCTGGAGTGTATAGATTTTCATAATAAGATGCAAATTGTTCCATAATTTGTATAGGCTGTGTATATAGAATATCGTTAGGGCCCTTTATACACACTTCTCCACACTTGTGGAGAAGTGTGGCTCACTGGTTAGAGGAGGCAGACCTGGAAGCAGAGGTCAGCCCGGGACCAGGGTTCAATTCCCGGCTCGGCGGGGTCTTGAGTCCTAAAATGTCCATGGACTCGACAATTCTCGCTCCGGTGCCTACTCGATTCAAGGGTTCACACTCTGCGACTCTGGGCAATAGCTTGCTTAATCTCCACAACGGCCCCTCGCGGCGGGATGCCTGGCTTTCACCTTGGGGATACCCTGCCGGGGTTATCTCACAGGGGAATACCAGGACGGGTTCCCTAAGCAAGCGCTTAGAAACCGCTCGGTGATTTGCGCTATATAAATTCCTGTACATTTACATTTATTTACATTTTATAGATTTAATTAGAGTTGATGCTCGATCGTCAGCAACTTTGTAGGCCAAAAGCTTCCCTACTCTATCTCCACATATTGAGAAAGTTTATATTTAAATATCTTACAGCTATTTTTTTCCCTAAGTGAGCTTTTTATAGTTGAGCGCAAAGTCAAAAGTTTGTTTTCCAATTGAGCAATGTCTACCCTACTCAACACCTCGGCTCTGAGATTATCAGCTAGTTGTTTCTCAATCTGTAGAATATTGGCCGTCGCTATCTTTGTCTCTTTCTTTCGTATTGCATTTTGTTTGAATACATACTGTTGTGCTACCCCCCTGATAGAGGCCTTGCAAGCATCCCATACTGATAAAACAGTGGCAGTGTCAATATTGTTTGTAATAAATTCCTTTATGTGTTCCTTAAGGGATGTTACAAAGACTTTGTCCGATAATAAGTATCTTGGAAATGTAAAGGGGGGTATTTCTTTTGACCTTTGGGCTAAACCAAATGTAAAAATAATAGGATTGTGATCAGAGGAGATTTTTGGCATAATCTACATATGTCCTGAGTCCATTAGTACATCTGAAGCCCAAGCCAAATCTATTCGGGAGCAAAGTTTGTGGGGGGATGAATAGGAAGTATACCCTGGTATACCTGGATAAAGGCTGCGCCATATGTCTTTCACATTATGTAACCTAGCTAGCTCCAGAATTGCCGCTCTCGTTTTCCGCATGCGTGGGAATATCCCTCTCTTCGTCACATCTTGTTCGTAATTTAGTACACAATTAAAATCCCCCATCAAAATAAGTTCGCCGTCCCAAGATAATAATTCTACATTCAACCAATCAAATATACGTGGTTCATCTCTATTTGACCCATAAATGGCACAAAAGACAAAATTACAATTTCCTATCCGTATTTGCATTATTGCCCATCGTCCCCCGTTATCTGCAGCAGTTTTAATCACTTCTCCCCGCATTTGTCTCTTCTTTAATATTGCAACTCCTCTTATTGGGGCAATGAAGGTTGTGCAAACTACCATCTCATACCCTAGTTGGGTCAAAACGTTTTTATCCTTAAAACAAATATGTGTTTCTGTTAACATAACCAACTGCGCATCATACATTTTCAATTCCTCGTAGACTAGGCTTCTTTTTGTCTTATTATTTAAGCCGGACACATTCCAAGCTAAGCAACTACAGTGCGCCATTTTGAATGTGAATACAATCATAAATCTCTATCCCTTTCTTATCGCTCTTATTAATTTTGCATCTTATAACTGCCATGTTATTCTCACTTAGACTTGTCATGTAATTTTTTTATTTTTTCCCCCTCCCATACTCCTCTCCCACTCCCTCCCCTCCCAACTCTGTACACCTCCCCCCTGTACCATAGGGAAATTCCCCCCTTTCGCACCTGCTGCCGTTGGTGGGGCAGCCTCTTGAGGGTGCAGCTATCTGGATGCCCCTCGCCTTCATCTTCAAGTATACCGATCTAAACCCCCTCAGATACAATATCAATTTGTCGTTTTTTCAGCACCTTATAAACATTAATGAGATTCAAGGAATATCGGTTCATTTAGGTCTTATACCTTAGTAATTTTTGCTAAGACTAACTCCGCCTCTTTAACTTGGTTAAGAAAATATGTATGACCCGCTTTGATAACTTTTAAGCAGGCAGGTTCCTGAAGAAAAACCTGTGCCCCTGTTGCTTTAAAAGAATCAATTAATTGTCGTAAGTTCCATCGTCTCTCCATAGTAGTCTTGCAAAGGTCTGACCTAACAAAGAAAGTTACATCTTCTGTGACAATTGGGGAGTTAGGTCTTGCTTTCAGAGAAACCTCCTGCCTCAGTAAAAAAATTCCCAAAAAGATCAGGTAAGGACGAGGAAATTTGTTTCCTTTATTTCTGTTTACTAGCGGCAGTCTGTGAACTCTTTGTAATTGAGAGTCCCAATCCCAGTCCGCCAGATCCGGGAAAGCACGTTGGAAAAGTTTAACAATGTAAGCACGAGGGTCTGACCCCTCCGACCCTTCTGGAATCCCGAAAAGTCTAAGATTCTGCCTTCTTTGTCTATTTTCCATGTCCTCAATTTTGTATTGTAAGGCACGGATCTCTTCGTCATGACAGGTATTTATTTGTTCAGTATTTGCCGATTGTTCTTCAATTTGCACAACCCTCTGTTGTTTTTCTTCTACTTCTTGGGTTATATTACTCATTTTACTATTAACTTCAAGCGGATAGTTTTGCGTCTTTGTAATGTCCTCTCTCAAGTGTAGGAAGTATTGTTGTGCTTCGTGTCGTTGTTCGGACAACGTATGTAGGATTAAGGCTAGAGAAGGAATCTTCAACGGTGGTGAATCAGACAGAATGTCCCTACGAGGGATTGTTTCCAGAGATAGGTTTGAGGAAATTTGTGCTTCCTTTTCTCAGTGGCCAGTCCACTCGCCCATGACATCTCTAGTAGAGTGGGTAGGGTATACAGTATGATTAAGAGCATTTCCACTTGTCTCTTCTCTACCACCCATCACTTCATGTGAACTCAACCCCTCAGAAGATTTATCCACTGATGATTGCTTTAAGGGATTAGAGGGAGTAGCATTATCCCGCTCCTCTTGTGGGGGGATGGACAGCCCCATGGAGCTGTTTCCTGATAATCGTAGAGCCATTGTTCTAACCCCTCCTTTTTCCTGAATCCACTTACGCAACGGGCTCTCGTCTATAATAGGTTTGCCTCTAGTGTTTGCATATGTAATAGCCATAGAAAGAGTAGAGGGGTTAGTATTTTTCTTATTTTTTAATTTATTTTTGGCTTTCCCTCTCCCTTTTTTCCAACCAAGTGGTTTCAACATATCCTGGGAAGAGTCCACCCCACCATTGTCTTCTTCATCGATCAGTTCCTCATATTCATCATTAGACCCATCATGTTTCTCATTATTTTCCACAACAGAGTCACCCGAGGACCCAATTACTTCGTGACCTTCAATGGTATTGTGCACCGTTACCACCTGAGTATTAATATTAGGTTCCAAAGTCTCATAGTTCATGGTGCTAAGTACATTGTTTGGTTCAGCACCACTTAAATCTGACTCTGCAACCATTATCTCCATTCCCTCAGGGTCCAGTGCATACAACTGCCCTGCATCTTTATCAGCCTTATCTGCCCCTGAAATTTCTATAGCCTCTTCAGAATTTACAGCGTTTTCATCTCTATCAGTGTTTTTAGTTTTATCCTTATCCATTAGCTCTATAGCGCCATTAGTTATAGAGGCAGCAGAAGCAGTGGTTGTATTAATCCCTTTTGTTTTTGTAGTGATGTTTTTATCTGCAACAGTGAACATAGGAGGTCGTAAAATTTGCTGCTTACCCAATATTGTTGCAGCCTTGTCTTGTTTCCCAGTCGTATGTGGATTCTGTGAGCTCATTCCGGCTCCTTCTCTTAATAACCCAGTCCCAATGGTCTTTGCAGGAGTCTTTTGCTTTTCGGCCATCCCCCGTTTTTCAACCGCTACATTGCTTGCATCAGCGGCCACGGCATTTCCTTGATAGCCGTTCTCCTCCATCAATGCAGCCGGGGCACCCTTCACGATCCTTGTGCTCCGCGGCAGATTCTTCGGAGCCTTTATACAGGTCGTACTGTTTGCAGCTGGGGCACAGACTCCACACGCGTCCAAGCAGGAGACGCTTGCTAGTCTCCAGGTGCAAGAACGGAAGCTGCGGCTCAGACCCGGAGAGCCGAGCCAAGATAGCAGAGACCAGCGAGCCCAGCGAGCCCAGCCTGCCTCAGCCCACAGGTCCCGGTCAACGTGTCCGCCCACAAACAGAAGCCGCATTCGACACTCTCCGCACAAAACCGCAGCTTTCCAGAAGGTAAATCAGCGCTGAACTTAGAATGTATAACTCTTATGGAAGAAAGAATTGCGGTCCGTTATTTTCTGTGGTTTGGCAAAGGGGTTGATCAGCCGTTATTCATCCGAAGGTCATTAAGGCAAGGGAGCTACGGACTCGAGCTGCACCGGGTGGCATCTTCAATCCGCCATCCTCTTTTTTCCCGACCTACTATGGATATCCAAGGTAAACTCTAGCCAGAGTATTACTCAAGTGGTGCTAATGAGGTGCAGTGCTGTGAAAAAAGTGAAAAAAGTGAGTGAAAGTCTAAAAATGACTACTAGGACGAAAAAATTAAGTTTAATCAGGATTGTTCTAGTGTCAAGATTAAAATAACGCCTGGTAGTCTAAAATTATAACTACACGATGGCGCTGTGCAAGAAGGTCAACATGTTTCAGCCAAAATGGAAACTACTGTCCGGCTTTCTTCAGGACCAAAAAAGATGGAAAAGCTACTGGAATTGTGAAAAGAAATGTGTAAAAGTGCATTTATTAAAATTCATTGCATCCTACCAGGAACTTGGATCCCTAATGTGCTCTGGTAATAATGAATATGTTGTTCTTTCCTAGAAAAGAAGGCAGAAAAAATGCACAAATGCATAATATGGTTGCTTAAATGTATCCACGTGATCATAAAGAAACAGTGCAGAAAACACACAAGCGAAGGGAGAATCTATTTCGCTAGACATAAGTATATTATCTTCTGTTCTCCTCAGTCTTATTAATTTAAATAAATTATGAAAAGTATTACTCAGCCTGCGTTATGTGGGAGATAGCCTCACCTCACCCGGCAACCGCTCGGGAATATGAGGCCCCACTCTATAATGTGAAGAATAAAATATGGACATAATCAATACAATCTCTGTTGGTTGCTTTGCTATTCATAGTTTTCTTTAGTATCCAGTACAGTACACATAGTTTTTCTCCTTGAGACCGGACATCTCTTCTTCTTTTGTTGCCAATAGTGAACCACCTTGACTTTCTTCTCTCCAGCCTTCTGGCATGTCT
Organism: Lissotriton helveticus; assembly: GCF_964261635.1. NCBI lineage: Eukaryota > Metazoa > Chordata > Amphibia > Caudata > Salamandridae > Lissotriton > Lissotriton helveticus. Next base: position 1,250,214,969 of record NC_136065.1, read on the forward strand.
AAACATGTGACGCACTTGGGGTTGCGGACAGTTGCGGATCGTTACCCTGGCAACACTTTTTACTCCCCCGCCTCTTCAGGCCCATTGGATATGCTTCTGTATTATCAGCTACGTGCTATTTGTCGGACACTACACTCTACATTTCCTCAGCCCCCATCTACCATGCTGGCTCTTGACTTTATGTATACATCCCAGTCTCCACATAGACTAGTCACCAAACTGTATGCTTTCACTCTAATGTCCACCTCTATTTCCACAGATCGTGCGCGCGAGGCTTGGGGCGCTGATCTGGGTATGGACATTGCTGTAACCAGACGAAGAAGCTGTTGCCAAATAATTGGCTCTGTCTGAAGGATTTTAAGTTCCTGCACAGGCTATACCGCACCCCTGCTCAACTACACAAACTAGGGCTCATTCCAACTGACACTTGCATGCGTTGTACGCCCCCCGCTGCAGAATTCACGCATTTAGCGTGGTTATGCTCTAAGGTCTCCGACTTCTGGCGGGCAGTGTGCTCCATTGTTTCAGACATCACTGGTGCTGCTGGGCACCCGGACTCCCCGTGCTTGCTTGGCTTTTTAAAATTCTTCCCTGATGCCTCTCGACGCCTGCTGCTGGTCCTGTACCGCTGTACTGCTTTTGGCAGCCATAAATGTGGCATGGTATGCTCAGACGTGAGTCCCTTGCTCACTTTGCCACTGGATTCAGGCAAGCCGGGCTGAAGACAGCTGGAATGCCAGAAACCGGTCCTCGGAAGCTTGTTTCCGGTCCAGGGAAGACATGGCTTGGCAGGTCGGGCTGGACTGTTCCCATGAGGCACAGGGTCAGACTGATTTGCATGTGGCCATGTCTGGGCTGGGGTGGCAGAGTGGGCTGAAGAACGGTGATGGATTAAACCCAGATCTTTTGACTGGGTGTGAATGTTTGATTAATTCAGATGCTCCGTCCATCACCACCCCCTTTTGTACCGCTTTTGGCCGCCATACGTGTGGCAGGGTATGCTCAGACATGAGTCCCTTGCTCACTTTGCCACTGGATTCAGGCAAGCCGGGCTGAAGACTGCTGGAATGCCAGAAACCTGTCTTCGGAAGCTTGTTTCCGGTCCAGGGAAGACATGGCTTGGCAGTTCGGTCTGGACTGTTCCCATGAGGCACTGGGTCAGACTGATTTGCATGTGGCCATGTCTGGGCTGGGGTGGCAGAGTGGGCTGAAGAACGGTGATGGATTAAACCCAGATCTTTTGACTGGGTGTGAGTGTTTGATTGATTCAGATGCTCCGTCCATCACCACCCCCTTTTGTACCGCTTTTGGCCGCCAAAAGTGTGGCAGGGTATGCTCAGACATGAGTCCCTTGCTCACTTTGCCACTGGATTCAGGCAAGCCGGGCTGAAGACGGCTGGAATGCCAGAAACCGGTCCTCGGAAGCTTGTTTCCGGTCCAGGGAAGACATGGCTTGGCAGTTCGGGCTGGACTGTTCCCCATGAGGCACAGGGTCAGACTGATTTGCATGTGGCCATGTCTGGGCTGGGGTGGCAGAGTGGGCTGAAGAACGTTGATGGATTAAACCCAGATCTTTTGACTGGGTGTGAGTGTTTGATTGATTCAGATGCTCCGACCATCACCACCCCCTTTTGTACTGCTTTTGGCCGCCATAAGTGTGGCAGGGTATGCTCAGACGTGAGTCCCTTGCTCACTTTGCCACTGGATTCAGGCAAGCCGGGCTGAAGACGGCTGGAATGCCAGAAACCGGTCCTCGGAAGCTTGTTTCCAGTCCAGGGAAGACATGGCTTGGCAGCTCGGACTGGACTGTTCCCATGAGGCACAGGTCAGACTGATTTGCATGTGGCCATGTCTGGGCTGGGGTGGCAGAGTGGGCTAAAGAACAGCGATGGATGAATCAATCAAACACTCACACCCAGTCAAAAGATCTGGGTTTAATCCATCACCGTTCTAAAAGTAGCATTTCTAAAATAGTGATAACAATTCTACAAAACCATTGTGCAGCATTTATTACCACTTTTTCAAACATACCAAACTGTAGAGTAGTTCCTATATTCCCAATAGGCTCTGCGCATTGGAATAATATACACTATAGATTTGACATAGGACTGAGGTCAATATGTCTCTATCGAGTACACTAAACTTAATTGTGTGTGTGCCAGCTAACTCAGAGATCACTAGAAACTTTCTCGAATAAACAAGAAGGGATTAGTTTCTGACAACCGCATAAACATGACAACTTTGTTTCCCCTAAATCCGAAACATATCTTCAGATTTGTGGAAACAATAGATAACTATTTCACTCAGTCAATTGTGCATGCTTCGTTTCTACAGTGTTGCATAGAAATAGAGAGACGAGCGTTTCAATAAAAGGTGTTTATTGAACAATCTTATTTTCTCATGCAAGAGATATGAACTGCTACAATTGTTAGACAGAATGCAAAGTATAATGCGTACAGCGTGAACAGTAACATAAAATAATACTGTAATAGCATTGTCTGTTTCTATGACATGTATAAAATACATACGTAAATAACACAGGCTAAAATACTCAATTGGTGCTTCTAAAATATGCCTACCCCAATGTACCTAACCTAGGTCTAGTACCAGGGAAGAAGTAGGGGCCAGATGTAGGTCACGAAATACCGGTCGGTAACGGCCGATTTCGGCCGTTACCGACCGGTATTTGGTGTTTGACATGTAGGGGCCATCATTTTACAGAATCGCTAAATTTACCGATTCAGTAAATTTACCGATTCTGTAAAATACCGAATCGGTAATTTTACCGATTCGGTAAATCCCAGATGTAGGTGACACTCCTAAGAGTGCCACAGGCCCTTAAGAGTCGGTATTTTACCACCCAATTCTATTGGGTGGTAAAATACCGAATTCAGGTGTGCATGCACACCTGTGCCATGTGACACACAGACATGCCCTTAGGGCATGTATGTGTGCCACATGTCACGCATGCCTGTACTTGGGGTGCTAGAGGATGTCAAAGTGACACCCCCTGCACCCTTGCAGGATTCGGTATTTACCGATTCGGTAAATACCGAATCGGTATTTCCCATTGATTCCTATGGGCTTCACAGCCCATAGGAATCAATGGGAAATACCGATTCGGTATTTACCGAATCGGTAAATACCGAATGTTACCGAATCGGTAAATCAAATTTTAAAATTACCTACATCTCCCACCTTCATATTTACCGATTCATAAATACCGAATCGGTAAAATTCGGTATTTATGAGTCGGTAAATTGAAGTTACCTACATCTGGCCCTTGGTGTTTATCTTTTAGCATAGGTTTAGTTTTGCCAAGAATTACCAAAGTTTTCTCTAGGTTCTAATCAGCTCCATACCTTAGTATGAGCGAGGTTGGTATCTCTTTCACGGGACTCGATTTCCCAACACCCCACATACACACACACAACACGACCTCTACTGGCAGAGTTCAGGCTCACCCCTGAGGATGAACGTTTGACTCCTGCCAAAACGGTGCGTAACCTGGGGATCCTGGTGGATGGTGATCTCCAAATGGAGTCACAGGCCAATAAAACCATCAGTGTCTGTCTCTCCCTATAACGCATGCTACGGAAGATCCTTCCGCTACTACCAAATGATACTCGCTCTTTGGTAGTGAGGAGCATAATCCTAAGTAGGCTGGACTACTGCAACTCCCTATATTTAGGAGCACACCAATACATTCTGCAGGGGTTGCAGAGAGTCCAGTCTATGGCTGCAAAGCTGGTGCTCGACAGACAGCGTAGGTCCTCCACAGCTTTGGCCTTGAGTGATGTTCACCGGTTGCCTATCAAGGAGAGAATTTGCTTCAAATCTCTCTGTATTGTCTATAAAGCAGTTCACGATCTGGGACCTGTTACTCTACAGGAGAGATTTACCTGGCACAATCCCAGGAGGCAACTTCGCTCCTCCAGTGCTAATCTGATAATGGCCACCAGATTCAAGAGATCCAGGTTAGGGGGCAGAGCCTTTGGTGTGGCGGCTGCGCCAGAATCTCAGACAGATCAAATCGCTGACTGGCTTTAGGAAGAGCCTGAAAACTTGTCTGTTTCCCAGGAGCGGACAATAGGCCATCTCACAGACAGCTGTTTCCGCTGCTATAATGGCTTTCTTCAATCTAAAGCACCAAGATACCCGTAGGGGGGCGTTTCACGCTATATAAGTATTTCTTCACTTCACTTCACATAGCAGGCAGCGTAGAAAAGGTAAGATGCAATCTTGCCAGATTGGTCCGAATGACAGAAACCATGTGGTATTTAATTCTCGTAAATGAGTCAATCCCAAAATTTGGACGATGCGCTCACGACACTTCATCTCAATAGAGCTCTCTCTATGGTGCTTGAAGTGATGCTGGTGATTTGGCTTGCCATATCATAGCAGAAGGAGCAAAAATAGTATCCCCGCAAAGAGTCCCAAAAGGAGAGGCAGTCCGCCAAACACAGAGTGCACGAAGTTTGGAAATATTCCTAGGACTGCTTGAAAAGTTGCTAACAGTCCTGAACATACACTTTTAAATAGATGTACAATACTGCTCGTATCAGACATGTTTAAGATACGACTGAACATTTCTGAGAAATGTATAGGGCAGTTTGTAGTTAAGAGGGCATGTATCTCTGCAGAAGTCCTTGTGACTTGCAGATCATAGGTCGCTTTGGCCAAAGTCAGTGGCACAGTTTTTTTGCAAAAGAATGGCTTTCATTCTGCTTAAAGTATCAATTCGTATAGAAGAGATGTTCAGTGAAGGCCATAAAGGCGACTCCCTGTATGTCTTGTTTTTTTTAAACAATACTTGCATACAGCAAGTGACCCTGGCTGACACAGTCACTAGATATGGTATACCTGGCAACATGCAACAGCAGCTGTGATCGTTCAACGTGAGGTAACTGACATTTGAAAGTTGTCAAAATATTGGATCAATCACTGCAGCGGGTGAACCTTGCAGGTGGTAGGATAATTTGTTAGAGGAACCGTTGCAGGCCCCGTGTAAATTTATACCCTGACAAAGGAGAGAACGGCTTAGTGTGTTTTCACAGTTTTTACCCCTAGGAAACACTTCATGTCCCCCTCTCCAACATCTTTGTGTGTAAGGTAATTCCCAGGATGTCTTGATGTATTCTTTACCCAACCTTTCATATGTGCCTGCTGGTATGCGTTTTAGGCAATACTGAAAATGGAAAATTTTAACAGGCAGAGTGATTGTTCCATGTATTATCCATTCAGCAGCTGGCTTTTCTGCTGCCGTAAATGGCAATCTTTCCAGTTTTTCAATGCTCAGCACCGTATAGTCTGCTCCCATCTGTGCCAGTTTGATCTGTTTATCAGTGAGATTGAATTCTAAAAACAGTGACGTGGTATTGATTAAATGCCAAGGCTCATAACCTGAACAAATGTTTTGCAATGTCCAGCCTAATAGCATGATAGAACATAATTGCGACTGACCATGTTGCAACATGACCAAGTCCTGTTCCCTAATGTCTATGGCAGAAGACACTATGCTCTCTATATCCTGATCGACAGATTCGTTAATCCATTGTCAACCACAGAGAGAGTTTTCTCTAACTTAATAAGATCCATTTCTTGTATTCTTTCTGCAGTCTCTGCATGCGTAATCTTCCATGCTTCATTATAAGCAGCTTAGATACCGGCATATATAAAACGTTTATGACACATTTTTCTTGGTCCTAGCAAGAATTCCCTAAGATCAGCGCTATCTTGAAGTAAAGATAAGTGTTGCTTTACATCCTTAAGTGTAGATCTGTGTAGCCAATCAAGGCAGAGCTTCCATACCCTGTGGGTAGTTACTATTCCAGGATGCTGTCTTTGAACATATCTTGGGTCTGACCTAGTGAACATGAAACCCTGTGTTTTGTTCAGGAATCTATCTTGACAGTTGTTTGTGTCTGTGGTCCAGCTCAACCATTTTTTCCAATCTGGATCTATTCTGTTGTGAAGCAAAATAGTATGTACGCCGACCTCCCCCTCTGAAGAGTTATTACTTTCAGATGTAGGTGTAGGTATGGACAGATTGTTCATGTCTTTGATCTTGGCTAACCCAAGACAAGACATCTGTTGGACAGTGTCATTCAAAAACATAATTTGCTCAGGTATTATACAGGCTCTGAATAAAGCTTCTAAACCCTGCACTTGCCAATCCTTTGTACCCCAGACAGTTTTTGTCTCAATCTTGACTTTCCAAAAGTCGAAACCTAGTCCAGACAGTTGGGCATAAAAGCCTGCAGAATAAATCTGTTTTGTATTTGTTAACATAGTTTTCAGTCCTGTTTTGTTTACATTTTTAAAGTAAAACGATTCTGGATTGGATACATTTAACCCTGAAAAGTATGGAAACTTATTGGCAAACGTTTTTGAGCTATCCTTGGTGGCGTTGGACAATGTTCCTATTGGTTATACATATATACATTTCTAGCCATTATTGATTTGTGCAAGAAATGTTCATAGTCTGAAGAACCTTCTAAATATTCATGATTAGTGAACACTGCAGGCATTTCTAGGTCTGACATTATGTTATTAACAGTCTCGAAGTCCCAATCATCAGAAAAGGTACTAGATGAAACAAATTCACTCAAAGAAATCTTGAACTGGTGTAGTATCTTCAACAGCTCCGACGGGCCAAAAATGTCATATACTGTTCTGTCCCAAGCTATACCATCATATACAGCAACGGCTGTATTGTTCACTGATGACCAGTCTCTTTGTTCACGATGGTATGATTTGTGTGGCTTGAGGAGTAAGTTGATGTTCTTACTTGCTGTGTCCATTTGGACATATCTTCCATTTATCAGCATACCCAGAATTATTACCTGAGCTAACCAAAGTAGAAGAAAAAGTACACCTAACACAATCCAAAGTTCAATCCATGGTGAAACCATATAAGTCTATTCCACGTGATGAAAAAAGTATTTTGCTTGTTCTTTGAAAGTTCTTTTTGCTGGCGTCGTTTCAGGTTCCCTGGGATCCTCAAAAAACGTATCAAAGTTAATCACATAGCCAGAGGCAGTTCTGTCAATTGTAGGGATTGCATCAGGATAAGTTGAAATCTTTGGAACCACAGGATCACTTGTTACTTCATTGTAAACAGGGGTTTTTTGACGAACTGTTATTTGGGATTCAAAAGGTACAAGTTCCATAGCTTTGTTGCATAGTCCTTCTTTTCGCACAGCAGATTCCCCAAAGGTGATGAGTCTCTCAGTTTGAACCTCTTGGATAGTAGCTAGAGAAGTGTGTCTGCTACTTGGTCGGAGTCCACTTGGCCTACTGCTTAGTATCGGCCACATAATGTGGTTTGATCAGGTCGATGGACGCAAACCTGTTCTCCTTTTTACCAGCAAGGGGTATACAGTAATACTGTTCTTGATCCATGGATTGCTAGGACAGGTACTGGTTGTCTGTAAGAAGGCCCAAATTCCTTCTTGTCCGCGATCTTTACTCTGACTACATCCCCACGCTTCGGGATCCAGACAGGCCTTGCTGGGATGGTCGTTTTTTCCTCAATGGCTGTTGGCTTCAGGATCACGTTGCTTTGTTTCGTTCTTAGTTCATTTAAGTCCTGTAAAACAGCCAAACGATCTTTGATATCAAAATCTTTTTGGTCCACCACTGATGTCTGACAATCAAGGTCTGTGACCAGCATTCTAGTCCCAAAAAGGACCTCATAAGGAGTGATAACCCCTAGAGAACTTCTTGGCAAGTTGTTAAGACAACGTTGGACACTTATTAGATGTTTGACCCACCCGTCACCCGAACCTAATACCTTAGCTGTTATAGGTTACTTTATGTCCCGGTTTTTTCTCTCCACAACCGAATTTCCCTCAGAATAGAATGACTGGAATACCGCAATGCAATGCCCAAACTGGCCATGGCGTTTTTGTAAGCTCGAGAGCTAAACGCAGGACCCTGGTCAGAATGTAGTGTGCCGACTGCGTATGTGCCGATAAAGATTCGCAAATCTTTTATAACAGTTGAGCGCTGAGGCCACATCCAAATGAAACTTATCTTAATATTTGTGAGACTGCATCTGTCCACAGGACATCTGCGTGTAGAAAGTCTAATGCTGTCTAACAATGGTGTCTGTACTGGGCTGGCTATACTATAGTTAGGAATCTGGCGGCGTTCTGTGCTGCAATCTCTGTTGCAGTCTTTGCAGTTACTCACAAATATGTGAATATGTGCATTCATTCCTGGCCACCAGTACATCTCTTTTAATTCTAATATCGTTTTAGAGATCCCCTGATGTATCAGACCCTGTGTAGCGATCTCCTACGAGAGGACCGCCAATCAGGCTATCCACCGCTACATTCATAAGCCAACTCCAGGGCTTAGAGTAAGAAAAGGCCCCCCGAACTACAGCTCCCAGCAGGGAGTGGGGCGAGTCAAAAAAAGTGAAGAGCAGGCCAAATATAAGCACCTCCTCCACAAGAGGTGTCACAGCTCACACGCCCAACTCTACCCAATGCTGCAGGAATGAGGATTACCCCAGTCCTCCTCCACTTCCCCTGTAATGCACACTGAAATATAAATACAGTCTGCCAATCACTGGGGTGCCAGGAGAGGGTGGGAAAAGACAAAACAAGGAAATCCAAAGGAAACACTGCTAGCGGCCCCTTCCCTCTTGTGATTCATGGGTCGGACTGCGCCTGTAGTTAATATACAAAACAAACATAAGTCATGCAGAAAAGAATGTTGCAATGCTCATGCATCCCAAATCTCAGCTCTGTATGATATTGATAATAATAAAATATACTCACCAGATCAGCAGGGATAGCTTCCTCAAAAATACGTAGGAAAAATGCAGGATAAGGATTTCTTATTGCACTCAATATCCCATAATGCACTGACTTCCTTAAGCAAGTCTCTTCATAGATTCAGTGGAAAAAACTCTTGAAATCAGAGAAAAACCCCTCTCAATAAAGGCAGGGAAGGAATAAAAACGTACTTTTAGTCTCTACTATAGTGGCCACTATAGTTTACTATCAGAAACCAAGGAGAACGCGATCCCAACCAGGCTGCTCGCGTTTTGGCCCAAACTCCACATAACGATGTGGAGCAACTACAAAAATGCAGGAAGAGCGCTGGAAATCGCGCTTCACCGGCAGGGAGAAAACAAGCTAATTCTGCCAAAAGCCAATGCAAAACACAAGCAGTTCTTCTTTCAAGGTCCTGAGGCTCCCATTAGTTTCATGAAAGCCCCAAATGCAAGCAGTTCCAAAAACACGAACTTTTGGTCCAAAAAAGGCTGCCAATGTAACAGGGAGAGCAAAACGCTCCAAACCAGCGGTCCAAAAACAAGGTTCCCAAAGGTGGGGAGGTATCCAAAGGGCTCACAAAAATACCTTAGTCTCCAAAAACACAAGATCCTTCTGGTGGGCTATAACGAAGGTAGATAACAAGCAAAGAAGGAAGCACTGAACCTCTATTAAGAGGGGAAGGAGCCCTGAACATGTGACCTGGAAGCATGAGCACAGAAACAGGACTACGACAAAAGGGAAACAATCTGGCTAATTCCTGACAAGAGGAAGGTGCTTGATAATCGTTCTTGAAGATTTGGAACGGATTTCAGCATCGTTCCTGTCTTTTCCTGCGGACCATGTCGTGCCCACTTCCAGAAACTCCCGGGAGAGTTCCTACGGGTGTCCAGGTATTCTCAGAAGGAGCACTGGCGTGCCTCCTTCGTGTACCGGTTTCCGTGTTTCCTGTCTGTAAGAGCCGCTGTAACTCCAGAAGCGCCGGGGCGCTTTCTATGTTACCGCGACTCGGTTATTTTCTTTTATTATTCAGAAAACACTGCAGTTGCAAAAGAAGCGCTGGAGCGCCTTACTTTTTCACCCCAACATTTGGCTGTCTGTTCCTTGATACACTGGTGTCAGCCCCTAACCTCTTGTTTTCTCTACTCCGTGATTCTGAGTCAAAGTACTGTGGAGTATACCGGAAAATGTTAATTGACATTTTCGTTTCCAGCACAGGAGTGCAGTTTCTTTATGGGTATGTGAGCTGGACCTTGTTTGCCTTTTGACATTCACTTCGTATTTTTAAGGCATTTGTCTTTACCAGAAATACACCGTTTTTATTCACAAGAAGAGTTTGTGGAGAAAATAACACTGTGTAGTTGGTATAGTGGAACTACTAGAGTGCAGTTATTTTTGTTTTCTTTTCTTCATTTGAATTAAGACATTCGAATTCCCTTGTTCCTGGGTTCATGCTAGTAGTGTGTCTTTCTAGTCTTGAACTTCTATACCTTTTTAATTGGTACCTTAGCTGCAGAACTTCTGGTGAGTGGGTATAGAAACATTCTATATTGAACCTGTTGAGACATTAGAGTGAGCTCCTCATGCTTGTTGTGTTGTCTTCCTGTCCTGCAGTGTCACATCCATTCGGGTGCCGTACAGTCTCCTAGACAAGACCCTGAAGAGACCAGAGCGCTTGCAGCAAGTTTGTTATTTTATCCCCCTCCCTTTTTCCCCTGGGCACGATCTCACACAGCAGGATTCCCTTCCTCTGCTGGGGGTTGCGTTCAAAGGAATTGGGGGTTTATCATCTATCATCGTCTCTGCTGGCCACAAGAGAAAGGTTAGTGGCGTTTCTTCTATTCTTGTGCCACTGACAACCTGACACCCTGTCCCAGATGTGCTTAGTAAATCAAAGCTACCCTATGTTTCCTGTTTGGAATTACTCTAACCCCCACTCCAAGGATTCGAGCAAAAGGAACGCTGTTTGCATCAATTTTATATGAGTATTTGAGTGGAAAGTTTTGAGGTAACGCTGCACAACTGCTTTTGCATGTTGCATTGACAGCCAGCATTATTTCACTGTCTATTTTCGTTTTTGAACGAGTGATTGCAGCTACGGAAGCTGTTTGCACAACTGCCTTCACGGCTTCATCAGCCAATGAATTCCCTTCAACGTGAACGCCATCACGTTGATGACTCAGTGTATGTATCACATGAGTATTTTGTAGTCCTTGTCGTAGTAGACTACTTGTTCACAAAGCGTTTTATGCTTGATCGTGCCACCTTTTGCATCTTTAAAACCGTTTTGAAGCCATTTTTGCAAGTATTCATTGTAGGATTGAACACAATAAAAAGAATCGCGCACTATGAGTGTTGAGCTGTACAATCTCCTAAGGACTGAGTTTTAGTGACCATTGGTCTGAATTTGCCATCGCGCATACGACCTTTAACGATCGCGCACGCCGCACTATATGCTTGTTTACCCCCCGTAGTGGGTTGAGCTGATCCGTCAGTATAAATTATACATTCATACTGGTCAAGAGGCAGAATTTCAGTAGGCAGAGGACATTCTTGTTCGTATCGTAGAAATGCTTGTGTTTTTGAATATGGATCAAAGACTTATTCAATATCTGTTGCAGTAAGAGAATTAACCCATTGTATCCATCTCAAATGTAAAGCTTTAGCATTTGGAATGCTCGTTTTTGTCACTGCCTCTAAGGCAGGCACAGGAGTTTCGACCATAATGCGTTTCCCATGTGCAAGGGCTCTTTCTTTTGCTACAGCGGTTTGAACAGCTGTCAGAATTTTTTCTGTAGAAGTGAATTTCATTTTTTCTTGTGTGTACAAGTGTGATTTGTAAGCTATCGGTACTTTTTCACCTTCGTTAAAAGTTAAGTAGGTGAATCCGCATTGACCTGGAATGATCCGGATCACTGAATTGCGTACGTTTACGTGTGTTTGTAAATGTTTAGTTGCTAACATGTCTTTTTGCAATAAAAGCAAACTTTCTGTGTGTTTTTGTGTCCAATTTACTGTTTGAAAATCAGGTTTTATTAATTTGTAGAGCGGTTTAACCCTTTCTGAGTAGTTTAGAATGTAAATTCTTCGGGAATTTAAGAATCCTTAAATCGACTGTAGGTTTTTCAACTTTTTTGGGAGGTTGGAGCAGCGCACATTTCTCTAGAAAGTTTGCTGCCAAGCTTTTTCCTTCAGTTGAAAGTTCATATCCTAAAAAGAGGATGTTTAAATGGGCAATTCTAAATTTTTTGAAATTTAATTTTTAACCCTCCGAGGCGAATCCAAGCATAATGGTGTTCACTCTATTCAAGTCATCCACATATGGCAATGCTTCATCATCATAAGTTTGTAGTAACTCTGTTACCCTTGCTGAAAGTAACCCAGGACTATTCTTGAATCCTAGAGGGAGACAACAGAAGTGATGTTGTGTCCCCATAATTGAGAAAGCAGTCAAATACCTGCTTTCAGCTGCATTATTTTGACAAAAGAAACCGTTTGAAATATCTAACGTGGTTTTATATTTTTTTGCGCACAATGTTATTCATTAATGCTGTACTGGGTGCATTTTGCACTGCAAATGTTTTGAAACAAGAATTTAGATATCTGTAATCCAATACTAGACGATATGTATTGTCTGGTTTGGATACAGGAAGCAAAGGATTTGTCATTGACGAGGTGCTTGGTATTCAAGTTGATCTAAGATCTTCCTGGCCTGTTTTTTAGCTTCTTGCTTAACTGGGTACTGCCTTTGTGTAGTTGGTTGATTTTTGTGTTGGATTTTATGATGAGGAGAGTCCTCATCCCATCCTACATGATTTTTATATAATGCAGGAGCTTAGGCGACTGCCCATTTCCTGGCATAAGTATATTTTAAATAAATTGGAATATGGTTAGAGAAGGCTAGCATTAAAATGTCTTAACCATGTGGGCACTCCCTGACAAATGTAGGTGGCCAGTCTTTTTCAGCTAGAAGAATGTCATAACCCTTGGAAAGTCTCTCCCAAAAGAGTGCTTTCACTTTTCTTGGTATGTCTCCCTCCATCCGGAGTGTTATTTCAAATAACATATGTGGAGAGCTAACCCTGGTATCTGAAGTTTCAACTTCAATGTCTTCATTCAAGTCCAATGTCTCCAGAAGACCCTTCAGGTTCTGGCGAGCTAATGTGACTTCTGCGGCGCTGTCCAACATTGTCTGAGCCCATTCTCCGTTCTTGAGTTGTGTCCACAAGACCCTAGGCATGTCTGATTTTTAGACCTGCTACCTTCTTTTTGGTGAATTGAGGTTTCATGTTTTTCTGAACGTGTTGATAGTCTTTGGACTTCACGCGTTCTTCCTTGTTTTTTGACCGCCCTCTTCTTTCCGATTTCTGTGGCGAAGTCTGAAAGGTGCGAGAGGAACATGTATCAGTATCTTCATATCTATCAGGTTTTCTCAATCTATCTCTATTCCTGTGGTTATACCTCCTCTCAGAGGGCTCCTTTTGAGGAGACCTACCTCTGGATTGAGGATGCTTCTCTTTAGTAGTTTGTTTGCTATTTTCCCACTTCTTTTTAGAAGGAGTAGGAGTGTTTTTAGTAAAGACCTTTTCAGGACTTTCAGACAGTTGGGGTTTAACCGGTTACCACCCAAACTGTCTCTACCTAATTCTTCATTTAATGTTTCAATTATTCTGGCTAGTTCTTGTGGTTGCTCAGTTACATCAAATTCCCTTAACTTCTGGCGGACCGCCACTGATGCTGCTTCTCCTTTAATATTAAATAATATTATTGCTGAGACCTGTTTGAAATCTTTCAGTAGTTTCATGCCCAAATTTAAAGCAGGCTCTGCCCCGTATTCATTTTGAATCTGTTTCAGGATGTCAGGTATTACCGCCATAGACAGTACACCATGTGTTTTAGTGTAGATTGCAGCAAAGACTGTACCCCATGTGGTGCAGTCCTCCAGATGTGGTGTGATCCCCATTGGTAAACAGATTGTTAAAATTCTGTGTTTCTCATGAGGGCTAGTATTAGGAAATACTGCTTCGAATTGAGTCATTTGTTGAGCTATCCAGAATGGAATTTGTTCATGTTTTGTAGGTAATTTACCTATGACTGAGTGTAAAGTCTAAGGTGAAATGTTAAGTGTATTCCCCTGGTTAGAGGTTTGTTGTGTAATAACTACTGTTGGTTGGACTGTAAAAGTCTGCATGACATATTGAACCAACTGTCTATAGATTTTGATTAACTCTTTAAGTTGAGTTAGTAACTCTGTATCTGACATTTCTTCAATGCCAGGATGTGGTCTATAGCTGGCTAAAATCAGCCATGTTGCTCCTGGTCTCCCTAGTGGACCGAGCCTGGTAATGTGATTTAAATGTTTTAGGGCACCTTTAACCCAGAGCTCATGCTCCTGGTATGTGAGTGGAATTTCAATATCCTGGAAAGGAATATACTCATCCGGTGGTTCATCTTCTTTGTAGAAGTGAAACAAATGTGTTACTGTATTTGCTTCTGGGAAGACTATCCATGAATAGAATACCTCTGTCTGCAGAGATGTATGTGCCTCTATCACAAAAACTGCCCTACCACCTCTTGATGTCAGGCCATGTTTTATAAGTTTTATAGTGATGGCTTTCCTTAAATTTAGAGGAATGGCTATAGCATCCTCATCGGTTTCTTGGAAACCTGAATAGGTTAAAGCTGCATCGGCTGAACCAGCTGCAGCTCCACCGGTTTCGGTGTTGTTGCCGTTATTCGACATTGTGTAATGAAAACTGCAGTGCAAGTTGCAAGGCAACAAAGATAAGATGCACAATATTTTGGAACACTGTACCCTTCAACATTGAACAAACCAAAAACTAATACATAGGATTTTTCGTCCTACTCAGCTATGGCGGATATTATCCCTTACCCACTCCAGACGTCTATTGGAGTATTATGAGTAAGGGGTCTCTGAGAAAAGCACGACTAAGTTACTCCAGTATCTAGCGTTAAATTAGTGCCTTACCAAACCGTTGGGTGTCATGTAGTATAGTTTCTATATTCCCAATAGGCTCTGCGCATTGTAATAATATACACTATAGATTTTACATAGGACTGAGGTCAATATGTCTCTATCGAGTATAGTAAACTTAATTGTGTGTGTGCCAGCTAACTCAGAGGTCACTAGAAACTTTCTCAAATAAACAAGAAGGGATTCGTTTCTTACAACTGCATAAACATGGCAACTTTGTTTCCCCTAAAACTGAAACATATCTTTAGAGTGGTGGAAACAATAGATAACATAATTCACTCAGTCAATCGTGCGTGCTTCGTTTCTACAGATTGCATAGAATTAGAGAGACGGGCATTTCAACAAAAGGGGTTTATTGAACAGTCTTATTTCTCATGCAAGAGATATGAACTGCTGCAATTGTTCGAATGAAAAGTATAATGCGTACAGCGTGAACAGTAATATAAAATAATACTGTAATATCATTGTCTGTTGCTATGACATATATAAAAATGCATACATAAATAACACAGGCTAAAATACTCAACTGGTGCTTCTAAAATACGCCTACCCCAATGTACCTAACCTAGGTCTAGTACCAGGGAAGAAGTAGGTGTTTGTCGTTTAGCATAGGTTTAGTTCTGCCAAGAATTGCCAAAGGTTTCTCTAGCTTCTAATCAGTTCCATACCTTAGAATGAGCGAGCTTGGTATCTCTTTCACAGGACTCAATTTCCCAACACCCGGCAAGGGGAGTCCGAAACACTGGAGCTGGATACTCGGCAGGAGGATGACAGCTTCTAGTTAGTGCGTCAGCTGGAGAGTTGGCTTCCTTCGGCACTTGCTGTAGCGAGCTGCGTCAGGCAAGTAGAAAGTCGAACTGCACCGAACCAAACCGTGCTTTGCTATAGCAAGTAAAGGTATATTTATACCTTAAAGGTGTTTAGGAAAGCCAGTACTGACGTAAAAGTCGGGCATATGAATGTCATGGATAAAGCCCTAAGGAAAAGATGTTCATGTATAATAATGAGTTTCTCGGACAAATCAATATCCAGGCTGGGGGAAGTCCCTTCTGCTTAAGAGTCTGTTTTTTTAAGAAATCGTTGCGACGCAGATGAACGGATGGAAGTAGCCATGCCTGTATTTGGGTAGCATGGGCTATGCCTAAATAAGGACTAGATTTCTATGCCTATATAAGGGCAATGTGAATTATACCTATTTAAGAGCATGAAACGGGAAATTCATTCAGAATCTAAAACGTCATACAAGAAAATCTAACCACCCTACCTCTCTCAGATCCGGAATTACCACTGAAGCATTTATCAGGGAATCCCCAATGCATTCCTATGAGAGGGCAGCCTCACAGTAGTGAAAAACCAAAATGGCTGTTTGTCACTACCAAGACATGCCACACAGTGAAGGCACATGTCCTAACTTTTACCTACAATGCACCCTGCACATACAGTTAGCTAGTGCCTACCTTAGGTGTGACTGATATATAGTAAAGGGGAGTCACATATGTGGCATTCACTTGATGTGCCACGTCACAGCTGCAGTAAACTGTGTGTGCAGGCCCTGCAATGGCAGACACCTGAGGTAGGTTTGAAAGGTGACTTTGGTGGATGGCGCAATCAGCACTGCGAGCCCACCAGTAGCATTTAATTTGTTGGCCCTGGGTATCTGGGATACCGCTTTACAAGAGGCTGACAGGTAAATTAAATCAGCCAAACAGGTGTAGAGCAATCTTAACATGTTTTACTATAGAGAGCACATGCACTTTACACTGGACAGCAGTGATAAAGTGCCCAGAGTCCTAAAACCACCAACACCAAGTCAGAAAAAATATCAGGAGGAAGGCAAAAAGTTCAGGGATGACCCTGCAAAAAGGCCAAATCCAACGCACAGTAAAATGTATGCACTCATTGCCTGGCAAACATGTATTGTAGGATTCCCCGATTCCCACATTAGTGCACACCCTGCCTTCTCTCTGTACCTTTGTTGTTTTCCTAGGTCCTCTTTTGATTACATGATATTGTTCATGTCCTGCACTGGATCTCTTGCCTTTAGAACCTACCCTCTGCAGGTTTTTGAACGCCCTCTTAGACTTACTGAATGCTGTAACTTTAAGCATATTCATGGATGCCGATTTTGTGAAACAAAATCAAAACCAGTACGTAACACACATAAAGCAGAACCTAAACACAGGGTCTAATTCCCAAAATGTATTTTGTAGTAAGTGTTGTTGAACTACATTATGATTGTAAAGATTGCTACAAAGTGCTATTAACAAATCACAGTGTGTGATAAATTAAACTTTTGTAGTTACCTAAACATTTGTTGTGACGTATTCAGATAAATTCACTTTTGTAGTAACCTAAATATTAATTTTTGAGTTAAATATTTTTTACATTTTATCTATACTCTAACAATACTCAATACTCTAAGAAAGAAAGACTCCACAGTAGGGTTGGGGATCTCTGTATATTAAAAAACAGGAAAAACTTGTAAAAAATGTAACTTTAAAATTTATAGTATGTAATATATAGTTTATTTAAAATATTAATGAAAATTAATTTATGGTTGGATTTAGTTTACAAGATGAAACAAACTAGAAAAAGATACAGCTCTTAAAAAATCTTTTTTAGTTCAAATGTTAAATAATAGACAAATTATATTAAAATATAATAAATTTTTTGAACCTTGAATTAGAAAAACTCAATTCCAAAGTATTGAATAAAAATATTTTGTTTTCGTGCATTAATAATTGTTCAAAGTGTTGTCTCGAGTCAATAAAAGGAATGCAGTTATTTAAAAAAATATATAATATTACAATATGTTTTAAAAATGAAAAATAGTTAATCAGTATTTTTATAACTAACTAATACATATGTATTATGTTTATATTTTTTAACATTAATTTCTATTTATTTATATTTTTACCTATTTGAAATATTTTAATTTGATTTAAAGTTATTTTCTATGGGGTTTTCTTTCAAGTCCCTACCTCTCTTATTTTCTATGGAAGGGTGTTTGCAGTATCAGTGGTTGGCCATGTGTAGTGCAGAAGTTACTAAAAAAATATAAGTTAATACACAAGTGTAAGTTGCTACACAAGAGTAGCTTGTGAATACAGAGAAGTTAGAGGCTTCCTCAAAAGTGTAAACTTAGTCAAAAATGTAAGTTACCTTTGTACATCAGGTCCACAATCCACAACATGTTCTTGCTCAAGGGACACATTGATCCTTTGTTTTTTGATATTATAGATGCTCCAGCTTTATTTAAAGTATTTGCAAAGACTATTGCATCCCTAAAAACACCATGTGTAGCAAACTTGTCACCATTACAGTCACTTGAAGGTAAACTGCAACAACACCTGTAAAAATGTTTCACAGCATCAAGATTTTACAGATTTTTTTATAAGAAAGGAATACTAGAACAATTATAAGTAAAATGCTTGAATTAATCTCACAAAATAGCAATTACTTAGACTCACTCATTCTGATTCATTGGTTGTGTTTCAATTAGGGGGTGACCTGGGCTGGCAGATCAGGATTATTTGCATATGGCTGGTTCCTGTCTGAGGTACTATCATGGGCAAAAAAGGTTGGACTGGGATTCATCCCAAGTAGTTACTGATGGTTGAAATTAATTGATCAATTTGACCTGTTTCTTTTTCAAACTCCTTAGTGCGACACCCTAAGTGTAACAAGTCTGCCAAGTAATAGGTCCCATGCTCACTGCGCTTCTGAAACCAAGCTGCATCTTTCTCAAAAGGCCAAAAATGGCTGAAGCTGATCTACTGTTGCTCACGGCCCAGTTCAGAGGGACCCTGGCTGGTAGTTCAGGCTGCACTGCCCCTATTGAGATTGGAGCGCAGGTCAAATACTAAAGCCATGCAGTCGAATACAGAAGGCATGCACGCCCTGCTGAAACTGTACTTTCGTGGATAAAAAGTACCAAAGTTGAAGCACAGCTGCAAGGAGCAGAGGAGGTGATGTATCCTCGTTGATTCGAAGGATTGTAGTCGATGCACCGGTTCCAAATAGCGAATTTCAATCTCCGGGGAATGAGCAGGGTAGGCATGGTAGAGCAAGAGTCCAGCAAATCCAGCAGAGTGTAGCAGAATGTCAGTCCTTTCAGCAGCAGCACCACAGTCCTTCTTCCTGGCAGAGTGTTGTCAGGTCCAAAGGATACTGAGTTTGTGGTGTCAGGGGACAGTACTTATACCCAGTTGTGTCTTTGAACTGGGGGGAGTCTTCAAACAGAGGCCTTTGAAGCACACAAGGTCACTGCCCATTTTGCCCTCGCTGGAGATTTAATACAGTGGGGTATGAAGCGCTTTGTGTGGGGACAGACAGAGCCCTATTCAGGTGCAAGTGTCAGCTCCTATCTAGCAAAGGAAGACCCATCAGCTTAGAGATGGGCGATCAGGATGTGAATGGCTCACCTGAGCTCCCTGTGTGTGTGAGATTGTTGGGAAGAAATGTATTAAGCCCAGCTGTCACCCACCCCAGATGTGTATGCAGAGACAGGCAGAGGCATAGAATGTTGAAAGTAAGAAGATGCCAACTTTCTTAAATTGCTATTTTCAGGCTTACGATTTAATATCCGACTTCACCAAAAGTTGTGATTTTAAATTGTGAGTCCAGAACACCAAACTCGAAATCTCCATCTTATCCAAATTGAAGGTGACACATATAAGATGTAATAAGGTAATGCCAATGTTAACCTATGGGAAAGATAGACCTTTCAGTAGTGCAAATCAAATGTAAGAGTTTTTAATTACCTGGACATGTAAAATATATAAGTACATGTCAACTTTTTAAATAATCTGCACCCTGCTCTTTGAGCTGTTTAGGGCATACTTTAGGGCTGACGTGTATGTCCTAAAAGGAAGGATTGGGCCTGGCAAGTGGGTTAGCTTACCAGGCCGAAGGGGAGTTTAAACTGCGCATACAGATTCTGCAAAGGCAGGCATGAGACATGTTTTAAAGAGCTATTCAAGTGGGGGGACATAAACAGTACTGTAGGCCTACTACGAGCATTTAAAATAAAGGCCCCGGGCACATGGAGTGCACTTTGCTAGGTTCTTATAAGAAAATGTAATATGCCAATTTGGATAGGCCAAAGTTGCCTAGTTTTAGGAAAAGAGCACCTGCACTTTAGTACTGATCAGCAGTGGTAAAGTGACCAGAATCCTAAAGCCAGCAAAAAGTAAGTGAGCAAAAAGTCAGGGGAAACCACGCAAGAATGCCATGTCCAAAAAAGTCTTTCTAGGCAGATAATCTGTGAAACACAGTAAAAGGCATGCACTCTTTGCTTGGCAAACATGTGTTGTTAGATTCTTGGTTTCTCAAATTAGTTCGCACCCAGCCATCTTCCTCGCTGCACCTTTGTTGTTTTCTTACGTCCTCTTTTGATACACTATATTGTACATGTCCTTCACTGGATCTCTTGCCTTTAGAACATCTCTCTGCAGGTTTTGGGCACGCCCACTTTTGCTGAAGAACCTTTATAGATCTTAGCCTTACTGAATGCTGGAACTTTTAGCATATTCATGGATACCCATTTTGTGAAACAGAATGAAAACTAGTAAGAAACAAACATGAAGCAGGACCTATATGTGCAGTAGATATTATCCGTCTAATATCTGGGGCAGGACACAAGAAACAAAGGGTCTAATTCCCAAAATGCCCTTCGTAATAAGTTTTGTTGTACTACAGTTTCATTACAAAACTTGCTGTTGACAAACCAAATTTTGTAATAACTTAAACTTTTGTAGTAACTTATACTTTTTTTTAACTTATTCATATAAATTACACTTTTGTGGTAACCGAAATATTTATTTTTGAGTTAAATATGTTTTTACATTTCCCCCTACTCTACCATAGAAAGATTCCACAGTCCAGTTCTCTGTGTAGTAAAGGACAGGAAAATAAAATCATTGAACTTGAATGTTTATAGTAAAATATTTTTATTTGAAAAATTATTGCAAATTCATTTTATGGATTTAGTTTACATGAAAAAGAAACGACTAAAAAGATACAAAATTATAACATTTATTTTTAATTCAAACGTTAAATAATAGGAAAATTACATTAAAATAAAATCAGTTTTCACAAGATTACATAAAAAAATCTATTTCAACTAAAAAAATTAATAAAAATTGTTTTTTTTGCTTTACTAATTGTTAAAAGTGATGTATAGAGTCAATTTAAAGTTAATGTCATTTTGTTACTAAAATATATTATATTATGTTTAAAATTAAAAAATAGTTATTAAGTCGTTTTTAAAATTAAATAATAAATATGTCTTGTTTGTATATACTTTGAACATTAATTTATATTTATTTATATTATTGAAATAATTTCATTTAATGTTATGCTCTATGGGGTTTTATTTCAAGTCCCTACCTCTGTTATTTTCTGTGGAAGGGTGTTTGCTGTACCAGTGGATGGCCATGTGCAGTGCAGGACTCACAGTGTAAGATGCTACACAAGTGTAGCTCTTGTATACCAAGAAGTAATAGACTTCCTCAAAAGTGTAACATTTGTCAAAAATGTAATTTAACTTTGTGAATCATGCCCCCAATAGGCTACATGATCTTGCTCAATGGACACATTGAACCTTTGGTTTATGACGTTATAGATGCTCCAGATTTGTTTCAGGTTTTTACAAAGACCCTTGCCTATCTCAAGTAGCAAACCTGTCACCATCACAGTCACTTATCAAGGTAAACTGCCAACAACACCTGTACAAACATTTCTACTGTATCAAGATGTTACTGATGTTTTTTAATGAAAAGGAATACTAGAAAAATGTTCTGTGGAATGCTTGAACTGATTTCATACACTAGTAATTACTCAGGCTGCATCCAGATTCATTGGCTGTATTCCCATTCGGAAGCGACCTGGACTGTCAGGCCAGGACGATTTGCACATTGCTGATTCCTGTCTGAGGTACTAATGTGGGAAAAAAAACGATGGCCTGAGATGCAGCCAAAGTAGTTTCTGATGGTTGAAATAATTGAAAAATTCCACCTGTTAGTTTTTCACACTCCGCAGAGTGACACCCCAAGTGTGACGGGTATGCCCAGTAATAGGTACTATGCTTGTTGTGCTTCTGAAACCAAGTACAGCATACTCACAATGCCTAAAATGGCTAAAGCTGCTCTGCTGTTGCTTATAGCCTATTTCAGAGGGGCCTTGGCTGGTAGTTCAGGCTGCACTGCGATGCTGCATGGTGGCTGCTTGCGTCTGACAGAACTGAAGACATATACAAGTTGAGGAGGCACATATGAAGATAGATTAAGGACTGCCGCTCGCAGTTTTTAGAAGCTGAGTTGGAGCTTTTAATCCTCGGGACCTGTTTGCCCTGCTTGCCCTTCAAGGAACTTGGAAAGAAACACTGCCTTATTGTTGAAGACTGGGCATAATTATCGGGACTGCGAGGACCAGCGGCAGTAGCGCCCTTTGATCGGCCGCAGCTGGTCCTCTTCCCGCCATTTCCCTGCCTCCTTTTAGCTCGGAATTTACCGCGCACCGCGGGATGCGCACTGGCGCGTGCCGGGTGAAACCCCGTGCCAAGGGCGAGCCCGTTGTAGCTTGTTCGAGCCCGATTGAGACCGGACCGGGCCCATCCTCTGACATTTGCTGTGGATTTAGGTACAAAAATTTGGTACAACAGTTTCTTGTATATAGATCTATATATTAACTAATATGTCTACTAATATCCCTGCATGTGAAAATAGAAGCCACTCAGTTAATGCGGGGAAAACACTAACGGGCAACCTGGATAATTTTATTGTTAGAGCGAATTCGGTAATTTATCAAGGAATAATCCTTATGGAACGGCGGGTGTCGCAAGATTTGGCATTAGCAAAGAGATCGTCCATGGGCCATTTTGCGACAGCTCGCACCCCCAAAAAATAATTCTACCGACATTCAAGCACTTATACACTGCCCTCCCACTGCTAATGAACATGTGAATAATATGTCCAGAAACAGCTCACAAACATCTGAAACATTAGAGATTGTCCATATTTCTACGGCTAATAACTCTCCCGAGATTCAAAACACCAGAAAACTAAGGGAGAGACAGGAGGGTGCAATCCCTAAGAGAAAGAGAGCTAATACGACAAATACTGGAGGTAGGCAGCCAAAGGTAGCTAAAGGCACAGGCAAGAGTGACATTTCCTCTAAGTCAAAGGTGGAAATTAACAAGAAGACTCCGACTAGGCACGTTAATCATTCTCCGATTAATTTAAATCAAAATTCGTGCACCGGAGGCGATGATGACATCATTGGCAGAATGAGGTGGAAGACAATCCCTTATTACAAAAACTGGGAGCCCTGTTAAAACTTTCCCTTGAACCCCTAGAATCTAGACTGTTACAGATCGAGAAACAGCTCTCCCAGTTAGAGCTGACCACTAGGGGTTTGTCAGATGTGATAAAAGTAAAAAGTACATGCTTGGGTACCGTTCAGGGAAATAAATCTTCAGAAATGCAAGTTCTTCTTAATCCTCCTCCATTGGTCCAGTTATCGACCTCAAATATCCCCTAGTGCCTCATTGTTAACAACTCAGGTAGAACCTGCGAAAATTAGTCTGCAGCCTACGGGAGGACCTATTCCACCCAAAACGCCTCATAGAGAGCCCCGCAGGGTTCCAATAGGAGGGAAGCAGCAGATGGGCTCTAGTTTCGATTTACCACCAGAAACTAGCCCGTACCTTATAGTACTGACTGGTGTCCCCGCATTAGATAATTCCGCTCATGAACCATATGTGTCTCTGAAAAACAAGGTGACATATTGGCTTAATGCTAATCGTACACTTCCTCCACATGTAACAAGTGAGATACTGAGGGTACGGAGAATTCCCTGGGTGGGTAATAGCCCAAAAACAATTCCGGGGGACTGTGTGGTGGTAAATTTTAGGGACCACCGTACAGTTGATTACATCTGCACTTGGGGCAACCAAAACACCAGATCAACTATAAAAGCCCGACCACTCGCGTACTTCTACCCAGAAACCTTCTTATCTGACCCTGATGGCGACTGGACCAGGGTCACGAAATCTGCTCGCAATAGAGGGGAAATTAGAGAGTGTACACTAGCATCGGACTGGAGAGAGATATCAACCCGAAATAGGTTTAGTGGTCTCGACTTGGTAGACTGACTACCCTTAAACAGCGAAAACAGAATAACTAGGGTGGTGCTAGGCCATCAAGGCCACCAATACCTCGTAAAAGGAAATATTATAAGCGAGAACTGTGATAAAATGGTTATCATCCAGGAGGATTCACAAGATATACACGCGAAATCGGCTGAAGGGAGTTCTGGGCAACCACCCGAAAATGAAAATGATAATTATATGAGAATTAATCCTTTCAACTTGATTCTCCCGCATTTAACTGTTGATCATGAACAAGCTATTACACACCAACATCAGAACTCAGAAGTTAGCCTCGTTCATACCATCTGTGATAATAGTCTGGCTTCCCCTAAGAGGGATAAAATCACAAGCAATTGCGTGGACAAGGGTGATTTTCTAACATTACTTTCCTGGAATATAGCGGGCTTATCTAGCAAATTTAACGATCCATCGTTTATGCCCTTTATAAATACATTTTCCATCATCTGCCTCCAGGAGTGTTGGGAGCGGGAAGCAATTCATATAAATCGTTTTCGCACCTTTTATACCCCTGCCGTGCAAACGATGAGGGGCAGAAACTCTGGGGGACTTTGTACTTATATATGTAATACTGTTAACATCATGGTTAAAACAGATATTAGGGAGTCTAATTATTATCAGTTCATGTCACTTGATATGGGAGGAAATCAATATATTAATTTGAATAATTTTTTAAATAATATTACAAGGAGTGAAGTAACAAATGTACTAGATGACAATACAAGTTGTATGTATAATCCCTGTGATGTGCCTTTGAAGGGCTCCTGTGTGATTTGGCATGTGATTTTAATTGCTACTTGTGTGTAAATAGACACTCTGGCGTATGTGGAGTGAATAATTTAGAAGGGGATCCCTGTACTCATTTTGCACATGCTACTGTAGGGAAACTCTTTAACAATTTATTTTCTGCACTGGATTTAGGATTTGCCAATGAAATATGTAATCCTCGAGTGCCATTTAATCCTACTTTTCATGGCAGAGGGTGTAACACACTGATCGATTTCATACTTGTATCAAACAATTATTATTGTACAATTTTTAATTTTGAAACAAGTGATATCGCATTAAGTGACCACTTTCCGATTAGCCTGTGTTTGGATGTTTCCTCTAACAATAACAAGAATAACAATGTTGTAGATAATCTTTATAGTCATAGGCTAACCCTAGCTAAACTAAACGGTTACTCCGTAAAATAGAATAGAGTAGACCCTGTTGATTTTCTTGAAGTCCTGGTAAAAAATAATTATAAAGACTTCATGATCTGTTTAGCGGAAGTTAGAGATTGCAGTGCAGTTATCTAAGCCTTTCGTAGTATCTCTGAAGAAATTAGCAAGGCCCTCTCCGGTACTCTGAAGAAGAACTCTGAAAATAAGGTTAAGGGTTGGTTCAATTTAGACTGCAGAAAAGCGCATGCAGTTCTGATGCAAATACTTAAAAGTGAACCGAAAAAAAACTCTGAAATAAGAAAGGCCAGAGCAATTTATTATGAAGCCATAAAAAAATGAAAGCAGGCAATTAAACAGGAAGCGTGGCAAGCTCTCCATCAAGCCTGCATCTTGAGAGATACCACTGGGTTCTGGAAGGCGGTAAACGCTATTTTTGTGGACAGAAACACGGATACTATAGAGATGGCCATTGATGAAGCTTCCTGGGTAACCCATTTTACTGAACTTTATGAAAGAGATGTTTTAATAGGGGTCCGAAGAACTAGTATCGGCTCAAACGCTTGAGTAGAATTTAGAGGGTCTATTTCCATTAGATATAAATTTTTCGTTATCTGAAGTGGAAACAGCCATCACAGAAAGTGCAGCAGGCAAGGCCTCGGGCCAGACGGGTTACCCGTGGATATATACAAGACAAACGTGGACCTATGGGCACCCCTTCTGACCAATGTCTTAAACTGCAGTAATAAAGAAGGCTTTTTATATTCATGGCAGGAGGCAATTGTGGTCCCCATCTTTAAAAAGGGTGACCAATATTATCCCAAATGTTAAAGGCCCATTTTATTGCTAGACTCCCTGATGAAAATAGCAGGGAGAGTCATATTAAATAGACTACAGATATAGGTGGAAGACACGGCAGCTCTCTCAAAGTTTCAATACGGCTTTAAAGCAGGGCTGGGCACCATGGAACAAGGGTTGAATCTGGCAATAATTATTGGTAAACATGTGGCAGTAAAAAAAGGCAATATTTTTTTAAACTTTCGTCGCTCTAAGCTCGGCGTTTGATTGCCTGAGCCACGAAATATTGTGGGATACCCTGTTACAATTAGGTATCGATCTTAATATTTTGAATTTTATTAAAGATTTATACCGGGGAGCAGGTGCAAAAGTACAATTTGGTAAAGAGGGCCAATGCCCCAGAAAATTTCCAATAAAAAAATGAGTACGTCAAAGTTGCATTTTAGCACCTTTTTTATTCAATCTCTATATAAATACCGTGGCAACCCATTTAATGGATGAAAAGCAGGACTTCCCTCAAATAGGTGGTAATCCTGCCCCCATATTAATTTACGCTGATGACGCGGTAATAATGGCTAGGACCAAGATTGGACTACAAAAAGCGCTTAGTTCCTTCTCAGATTATATGAGTAAGAGGGGGCTAAAAATCAATATTGGGAAAACTTTCACTATGTGTTGTACGCACAAAAGAAACATCCAATGTAAGATTTCCTTAGCGAAGTCCAAGATAGAACAAACCAAAACTTTCTCCTATCTGGGGATCATATTTGATAGGAATGGGTCATGGTCGGCAGCCGCTTACACGAGAAAATTAGCATTTTCTCGTGCGATTGGGGCAGTTCAACACTTTGCTAACAAACTAGGGGGCAGACCTGTACACATTTTGTTGGAGATTTATAAATCTAAATGTGTTTCAACCGCAATATATGGTGCAGGAGTTTGGGGGATTGTAGACACCAGAGAGATTCAACTATGCGAAAATTCTTTTCTCAGATATCTGTTAGCTGTACCCAAGTCCACTTCCACATATGTTTGTCACAAGAAACTAGTACTTGTGTATGTCACAGATCTTATTAAAGTGAGTCCTGTGTTGCTGTGGCATAAGGTATGAACCTCAAATGAGACTGAACTAAATAGGAGCATAATACAGGACTGGCTTAAGTTACATGGGGCTTTAAATATCCACTGGTTTACTTATGTTAAGGATTTTTTGAAGGAGATCGGATACCCTGAATTCTTTGATTCCCCGGCCCTGCTAGCAACAATATCAAGAAAAAAACTGAAAGAGATTTGCCTTGTTCTACTAGAGACTAAACGATGGCAGCTAGAGGGAAAAAAGGTGTCAGTGATGGAGAACCTCATAGTCTCACAGAAACCTGGGATCCAGAATTATTTAGTATTCACCCAGAGTTATTATACTAGGATGATACTGACACGTTTTAGAGGGGGGAATTTCTTTAGAATAATTACGTTTCCAAAGCAGAACATATGGTCAAAAGATTTGATACTTTGCCCCTGTGACGATATTTCTCAGCAGTCACTTATACACTGTACTTTGTTCTGTAAATGTTATACATTGCCTAGGAACAAATATTAAAAACTTCTACTGAAACGATGGGGTCTGAGACAATGCAGACTGGCATTATTAAAATTGCGAATGCTTGAAGATGAGATATCCATGTCCCTAGTTGCCATGTTTTTTAAAAGTGTAATTAGATGTAGATCTACTATGAATTGAAACTCCTTCTGCTTACTATCAGGTATTTTCTTAGTTCTATATGAATTTTTAATCAATGTTAAGTATGAATTTTTATCTGTGCTTTTGTGATTTCTCTAACTAAATCGAATAAAGCTACTTTTTTCCTTTGACATTGAAGGACTGATTAAAAATCCCTATAACTATTTCCACCATTACACTGATCTCTTCAGAAGT
Organism: Lissotriton helveticus; assembly: GCF_964261635.1. Classification (NCBI taxonomy): domain Eukaryota; kingdom Metazoa; phylum Chordata; class Amphibia; order Caudata; family Salamandridae; genus Lissotriton; species Lissotriton helveticus. Next base: position 1,250,242,813 of record NC_136065.1, read on the forward strand.
CTCCCAGTAATGAACAAAGACAATACAATTGCTGCATGGGACCCCGTTAGCACAGAATATACAACAACAATCATGAAGACCATTCACCTGCCCCACCACACCATTGACAAAGGAATGATCCCTCCCAGCGAGGCCCTTACCACCATCCTTCATACCTCCTTCAGTACAACCACCTTTCTTGAACCATGGAAGCATAAAACCGTGAATACCCTCCTAAAGAATCCTTTGTTTGGCCCTACAAAACTCACCAATTAAGAACCGATATTCCCTTCGTTGATACCCAGTCAAATTCTTAGATAAAGCCATTACCAAGCGCCCTCCAACCTCCTCGCCAAACACCATCCAATCAGTATTTAGACCTAACAACAGCACAGAAACTACCCTGATATCAGCAACAGATGATATCTGATTGATCATCAAAAGGGAGAAACCACAGCCTTCATCCTTCTAGACATATCAGCAGCCTTTGACACCATCTCCCTTCCAGCGAAATCAGAAAACTCCATAAAGCAGGCATCCTGGGACATGCCCTCAAATGGATGTGCTCCTTCCTCACCAGAAGATCGCAACTGTCAATATGCTCCTTACGCCTCTGAAGCACCAGATCAAATATTCAGAGTCATGCAGGGCTCCTCGCTCAGAACGACGCTCTTCAACATCTACATGTGTCCCCTGGTGGATGTCATACGAGCCTACAACATAAGTATCCTCACACTGATGGCATGTAACTAATAGTATCCCTATCAGACAGAACACCGAACACCAGGATCAAGTTTAACACATGTATCACCAAAGTGGCCACCTGGATGAAATCCAGTTTCCTGAAACTGAACTCAGACAAGACCGAAGTGGTAGCCTTCAGGAAAGATGGCTCACCATGGGACTCTATCAGGCTCACAGACCTTAGACCTGTGCCTTGCATGCAAGCAGGAAACCCCAGAATTATCATAGGCAACAAACTGGACATTAACGCACAAGTCCACACAGTGGTTTCGTCCTCCTTCGACACCTTAAGGATGCTGAAGAAATTCTTCAAATGCCTACCAAACAACACCAGGAGAATTATCACCCAAGCCCTCATCCCCAGCAGACTAGACTATCTGAACACCTTCTTCACGGTGATAATCAATCTTGCTCACAAGTAGACATCAGAATATTTAAAATACAGCACCCAGACTAGTCCTCAACCGCCGGTGCCGAGCTCACATCACACCAGAGCTTAGGTAACTCCACTGGCCCCTGATACACAAGCATGCACACGTCAAACTCTTCAAACACACCTACAAAGCATTACACAACCCAGGCCTTGTATAACTGAATAACCACATTTACTTCCACCAGCATTCTAGCCACCTCAGCTCTGCCAGTTTCTCATTGCACACATCCCACACATACACAAAAGCAGAGCATGAGAACACACCTTCCTATACTGCATTCCTAAATCTGGAAACAGCCACTTGCAATACACCAGAGACTCCTCCTTTTTTCTTGACTTTCGCAAAAAGCTGAAGACCTCATTTTTTTAATAAACCCTCCAATGGTGACTTCACATACCTGCTATGGAGCACCAGAATACACTCAAATGTGATTAGCGTTCTATAAAAACACTGTTAACATAACATAACATAACATAACATAGAGTTCGGTGAAACAAGTTGTTACCCAAGGCCATTCCTGGCTTTCATGGTGATAACCTTGTATGTATCGCCCTTAACTGGGTCTTCCCGGGTAAATGAAGTTGCTTGATGTAGAGAGGAGACAAGAAGTGATGTCACTTCCAATGCCAAATGGATGAGCGGAATGCATCTATTATTCAGGAGTTCTGCTCATTAAAGTGTCTGAGCACAGCGTAGCTTTGAGTGTTCCTCATATACTGCCATACTATTTCAGTTAATGAGAAGTTCTGCCTCTCCTATTGCAAGTGTTAAGTGCTGCAGCTTTTTCCTTTTGATTAACTATTGACTGGCTTTAATGGCGTATGCTTTTCTTTTTTCAGTAATGAATGGGTTTTTTTCCGTTGCCAATTCCTTGTGTTTCACCTAATGTTTTGGACCCCCTTATAATCCAAATTGTAACCAATGTGTGGCTGTTCAAAGTGGTAGGTTATACGACTGTGCTCTGTTAATGGTATACCACGTAACAAGTGACTCTGTTGAGTGTGATTGTCAAAATGTAGACCCCAGTCAACCTTTTGGCCCTTCTCAAGGGCTGGCAATTGTACCCACTGATAGAAGCCATGAGTTTGGCATATGGTCTCGGAGTGAGATTTGTTTGTGTAAGCTGAAATTAATTATAATCAGTAGCTATTTTGCTAAATCACAACATAAATGAACTCTGTCAAATCACCTTCAAATCTAGAATCATCCTTGATAGCCTGTGGAGGACTACTACAGTCCACATGTTGTTGTCACTGAGACTGGCTCTACAGGCTATAGCATAAAGAAGTTAGTAACAGAGTTGAACTTGTTTGGTCCTTTAGGGTTCTTTCACTGCCAGAGCAGACAGTTTATCTAACCATGAATTATTTACAGTTCTGTGTCCCAAGAACTCCAATCCTTAATTATATACATGCTCTAAACATTGTGAATTGTCAACGTTGATCTCCATCATGAGTTTTACACAGATCTGCCATAAAATATTTCCTAAAATGTATCCCCACCCTTTATAAAGAATTAATCTGATCATGCATTTTACATAGCAGCAGCTGATATTGCAGTAGTTATATATTCTCATTCTACAAGCCGAGGAGCTTGCACAGGAGGAAGGTCTACAGTTGTGGTGAAGATATCTTGGGAAGGACAGGGAATACTAGCAAATAGTCAGAAATTAGCATGAGGGGGGCAAGGAGAGAGAGAAATTGAAGCAGAGCTGTACTTGGTCTAGTGAGCAGAAAGAAAGGAGCAGAAAAGAAGGGCTGGAGCAAGTGGGTGGGGGCGCTTGGTGTAAAAAAAATCGAGGGGAGGTCTAACTTGGAGGGAGGGTCTTCAAGTAAACAGTTAAGTAAGATGTTGCACCAATGTAGGAATTTACTTGATGGGAATGATATTAGAGTCCAGTCAAGTCAAGAAAATCTTTATTCGACCATGTACTGAACATAAAAGCACATAAGATAAATACAAAATCTATAATCAGTTGTAAAAGAAAGTGACAGGTACAGTTGTTTGAAAAAAATATGTTTTCTAAAATTCTACGACAATAACAATGCTTACATCAGATTCCCTAATTTTTATAGCAGCTACAATATACCTAAGTGTTGAATGGTGGGTTTCTGGGGTGGTCAAGAATTTATTGGGGTGTAAAGAACTTAATCCCTCTTTGTAAGAGGTTATGTGACTGTGCCAAACATTCGGGTGCAAAAATGAAGCTCTTATCAAGCCATACAATGTGCAAAACAGCATAAAGTGTGCAGCACACTGAGTGGAACCGGCGTCACATGGACACTTCATGCCCAAGTCAACCCAGGAGCCAGGCAAAGGGAAGGCAACTAAATGATGATTTATACTTAGTCTTAGCTGTGTCAAAAAAAATCTATCCTTGCTGGCTTAGCCAATATAAGTTGGAATCAGTTCCAGGAGCAGTAAAAATTTGCATATAATGTTATGATTTGTATGGTACCCCAATGTAGGCCTGCGTAGTCACCTAACCTTTCACCTACATTTTCTCTGCCATTGTACTACACAACGTTTTTGGTATTGACCTTTTACCTAGTTAGGTGCTGCATAAAATATTGTGTGGTTTTCCCAGAAAACTATCCTAATTTATTATTCATGAGAATTCTCAGAATCACAGCAGGATTACAATCTTCTACATAATAACTATGTATAAGGGTCATCCCTTTTGTCATCCTCGCCGACATGACACAGCATGGTAAAACCCCTGAGGGTACCTTTTGGGTATATATACCCCACATATTTGCTGAGGTGGGCAGAGGAGAAAGACTTTCATGCAGACACACTGACATGAGGCGCTGAGGTTCCTGCATGCAGACACTCCGTAATGCAGTGGTCTGACATCCCTCGCAAGGTGTCCGTCTCAAAACCAAGACGGGGTCCTTCATTCTCTCACACTAGGTAATGGAGTTGGTTTTAGCCCCTGGGGAGCCTTGGCTATACACATACATAAATGCTAAGTACACTTAGGTACATCTAGTCAGGACCTGCATCGTAGGATTACACATTATTACTGGTATTATGATAGCACTGGAGATAAGAGACTTTACAATTTTGATTTCTTATCTATAGGAACCAAAAATCTCTTTGACCCCTCCTTCTGTCTGAGGGCCTATGGCGTTTAGGTAGTTAAAAAGTACTCCCAGACTTACATTGTGAAACCTTTCTTTACATAGGACGTCCATGGAATGGCATTCATGTTGTCAATGTGCAGATAGTCCCTCAAAACTTCCCAAGAGCAACCGACCCAATCAGTGATACATAAATTCTGTAACTTTCTTGCAATAGAATAACCCCGCACTCCTGCCCCATAGGAGCCTAGAGATAAACACTTGCTTTTATACAGCTGGATCATCTCTCTGATGGGTTTTTGCCCCAGTTGTTCAGCAAATCAAGGTTGCTTCACCAGCTACCTTCATTTTTGCGATCTCTGACTAATCAAACTATCCCAGGACCTGTTAATACCAATCAGGAGGCCTAGATAATTAAAAGTGGATAACTTTTTTATTGGCGTTCCTTCAACATTAAAGTGATTAGTCTTCATATTGTTGGGGGCACATGTCATTATAAAACATTTCTGAAGATTTACCTTAAGGTTTAAGTTATACATAAAATCGTTAAAACCCTTAAATAAGCTTTTTAGTCCATTTTTTGTCACCCCAAGCAAAACTGCATCATCTACATACAAAAGAACCAGCAGTGCACAAGAGCAGATTCTCAAAGTGTCTTTACTACAGGCCCTTATTAAGGTATCAAGGTAATTAATACAAAAGAAAAACAAAAGCAGGGTTATGATGCATCCCTGCCTCATTCCTCTATATTTAGAAAGGTTTTATATAGCACTGGCTACACCCATGAGTATCAGAGCGCTTTATTTAAGTAAGAAGACAGTACAGTCGAAAAGTATCATGAGAAATGCACATCATAAAGTGAAAAAACAGTGGAAAAGTGCGATATTCAGATCAGATCAGTATAAGGAAACATATTAAACATAAGATTAGCGGTTTTGTACTATCCTCAGTCAATCTGTTGCACACTTTAATAGTTGTGTCGCAGCAAAGAGGAATCCATGCCCACCTGTTCCATCAAAATCTACAGTTTCTACCTGTCCACTAATCAAAAGCACACGAGAGGTCCCTGATTGCCATATGAAGGGCATCTCTCTTAGCTTTGACATAGTTTCCCCAAGTTTAGAGCTTGCTGTACCATCCCTAAACTGGGGTGGAAGCCATATTACAGAGGTGAGAAAAAGGAGTTGGAATCTGCCAGTGTTCCAATTTTTGTAAAACAACCCACCCAAAGATCTTAGCTGTACTGTCTATTAAACATATGAGGCGGTAGCAGGTGGGTATATTCTGGTCACCCTTTTGTAAATTTGGGATGATTACAGCCACACTCCAGGACTCAATTAAAACTGATGCCCTCAAGACATTCATCCAAAGGGGTGCCAAAAGCCAATGTTATACTTAAAAAGATCTATTACGAACCCATCAGGGTCTGAGTGGCTGCAGTGACAGAGGTAAGCCATCCCTTCTTTATGAACTGAGGATCAGACAATGTCATCTTATCATAGGCAGTTCTCTCTTGATCTAAATAAAGATTGCTGATAAATGGTCAAACCCGTCCTGTTCAAGGATGTGGCTCTCTATGCCGTTAAGTGGGTTAGGCAGCAAAAAAGAACAATTTGCAACCTCCCAGAATAGTCTATTATTTCCCAGGTTGCTCCTCTTTTCTAGGTCAACCCAGGCCTTAATTCTTATCGCATGTCTCCTTTTTTCCAGTGTTAGCTTATTATTTTTCCTAGCTGCCCTGATGTGCTCTACATTTTGGGGGACTTTATTAGGAGAGTGTTTCAGAGTTTTTAGTGCAGCTATACAGCTAGGTCCTAGCCGGGGAGTAACAAGGCTTTTCTTCCCTGGCTTGGTTATATACAGTTTAGAGGCCACAAAACTGCCCTCCAAAATGATTTGTAATGCCATCCAAAATCATTTCTGGGGCCATATCCTGGGAAAGACAACTAGTCATATCTGTGGTGCACTTCCTAATTAAATTATTAAATAGCTTATCTGGATTTATATTCTTCCTGTTGATTAAAACCCCTTTGCTTGCTGCATAATTAGCAGGAATCCTATTGGTTGCCTGTTGTAAGGCTTAACTCAAAACATAAAGAAATGGGGTTGTGATCACTAAATTGAAGCTGGCACGTCTCATACTGCAAAAGTTGGTCTGCAAGGGCAGCTGTTAAAAGGACAAAATCTATACTACTCCCTTTGTCTCTCCCTGTGAATGTGTGCTGATTTAAATCACCATGTTGGCAATATTCGGAAGCACAAATCAGATTATGTTTTAAAATTAACTGTTTTAAGGATTCACCATAGCCTGAATGTTTAAAATGGTTCGTAGCAACCCCTGTAAATTTGAGAACCCGCAGGTGCTTTACCCACTGTAAGAGCATTTAGTAAAATTAAAATCCCCAGTCTATTTAATTGAACTAGCACTGTTCCTGTGTCTTTCCACCAAGCGTAACAATAACCTCTCCAATTCATGTGCAATCTCCACAGGGTGGGTCAGGGTGGAATGTAACCCAATCTATTCATCCCTCCCATACTGGACCAGGGTTCAGAATAATAGGGGTCCCTGCCCCCTGAAAGTTAAATACTTCCTTCTGCATATACTTATGGACTGTGTCTTTTATCTTGCAAATCAAATTACGTTTTAAGACCTCTGTTTTTTTAAATATGATGTTCTCCATAGGGGGAAGCTGTAGAGCTATAGTCAGAAATGTGCTATTTATATGTAGCAGTTGGAATGGCTTGGTTTTTACGGTCTGTTAAACGGAATTTTAATGATGAACTGTAGTGGGTAGGGGTAGTGGGTGTTTGGTAGTTAGGAGGGGTCCCTTTTAACAAGTTTAATAGTCAATTGGGCATTTATGTAGAATTGTCAAAATAACGTTGTTTTTCTACCTGCAAGATTTGATAGAAGATCACATTGATTTACGTGGGCAAAATGTACCCTGGGGGGCATATTTCGTTAAAGCAAATGTTAAAAGGATAACCAGGAGGAGGTGGGTAAAAAACCCAATGGGTAAGCCCTTATATTGCTAAAAACGAAGTTACCAGAGTTCAGACGTGATAACAAGATACGTACAAGCTCTGGATTCTAAAAGCTTAAAACTATACAATCTCCTTCTGCATGTTTCACTGAGAGACCAACCCAGTTTACTCTACAAGCCATAATGATTTTAAAAACAGTGACTATTTCACACTCTATATTCCTCCTAAACCAATGAGTGGCTTTGTTAATAAGGCTTTGAAAGAATTTATGTGTTCCTTTTACTAAGGTATGGGTGCCCACTAAAATTATTGTATGGGGTACTCTCTGGTGGTAAGTGCAGACTGTCAGGAGATTCTAGAGGTTGTGGTATAAAGACTGACTGCTGTCGCTGTGACACTTTATTTATCCCCAGGGTGGAACTTACTCTATCTCTACCAATCTATAAAACACCTGATTTGACAAGTTATCGGTCTTCTGCTGACCCTTGTTCATTAACGTACCTTATAGTGCTCGGGTCAGGCCCCAGTCGATATACTCTTGATAGATGTCCTGCAGCTGTCTTGGGCAGAATCAAGCTTTATTGGCAGGATAGAGGATTACATTCTGAATAGACAGACTCTCTTGGGAGGAGTCTATTGATTGCCTTTAGAGATTTCCACTAGGGATGGTAAATCTTCTTCTATTTTCCCCAGGCAAGACAATCGAGGCTTCAATGAATCTATTAGGAGTGTGGTTATCCTAGGAAAAAAGTCATTCTAAAGGGGATTGGAATCTGTCCTCTGCTCAACAAATCACGCATATATTTCCGTCCTGACTTGGGCTAAGCACATGTTTTTGATTGCCCAGGCATTGTTCCTTGCAGGTAGCTTCTGGTTCCACCCTCTTTCTTTTCCCCCCTTTGGCTTTTGTACTTTCAGCTCCACCCTCAATCTGTGATCCAGTTCCAGTTTGAAGGTGGCTGGTAGGGTGATTGCACGAATTTTTGGGAGGAGATTGGGACTGTTCGTTGGCTCGCCTGGTGCATGTCAGCCTCTCACCTTGTCAATTCTTGATCTGGACCCATACAGGATGGTGAGAGAGAAGAGAAAGATATCATACATTCAACCAATTCCATTTCTTTGTTTAAAACTCCCATAGCCCATTAGAGTAACCCATTGAAAGTGGTGCCGGGGACTGGTGGCACTAGGACTGTTTTGCGCTTCCCCATCCCACCAGGGAATTAGTCAGCACAGTGATTATTCCAATTTGATCCAATAAGAAAATATTTTTAAAAAATGAGAGCAAGTATAGGTAGCTAGTATGATTGAAGCAGATTGTAGATTACAGTACCTTGCAATGTCCTTTGACTGCAAAAGTCCTGCCTGCAGTAATGCCACGAGGGGGCCAGCATCTTCCAGGCTCTGACGGGCACGGCTGGGCAGGCCCTTGGCATGTCCAGCAGGAGATGTGGTGGTGCTTTAGGCGCTGGGGTGAGTCCCCGTCACTTTTGTCTCGATGCTCCCTGGGACTACGAGTCCCACCAGGAAGTAGGGCAGGAGGTTCAATCCTATGGGCAAAGCATACATAATAAACTCATTTCTTAAGTGATGGATGGAGCAATTATACAACAAATTCCATAATTTGATATTGCCATGTCTCTGTAGGCATCAGTGCAGGTTTATAAATTTTTCTCCTTGGAGAAATTCCCATTGCTGCTAATCCATCAAATTTCTTGTTGTTCCCTTCTCATTCTCACTCTGAAAACATAACGGGCCTCATTACGATGGTGGTGGGACTTCCACAGTCAGGCCATGGGTTGTGGTCTCACCGCCATCGGGCCATGCAACACCGCCCGCCACATTAGGATGGTGGGCGGATGGTCGGCGGGCGTAGAGACCACCCAACACTAATCCAACGGGCTCACGGAGCACGTCGGACTATCAGACGGACTGTAAAACCTACAATGGTGACAGTGCCTGCTCAAGCGCCACTTTATGGATTACAATGTTAGTTTCCACAGGCTGTTTCATGGTGGGTAACCCGCCATCAAAAGGCAGGCGAAAAGTGACTTGGGGCCCCCTTTTCCCTCTTGGCTTCTGCAATGGGCTCCAGGGAGCACCTATGGTGCCCCGTAAACATCCCTGCACCATGTGGTAGGCACGGCATGGTGCCTGCCACATAGTGCAGGGATGTTTGAAATGGGTTATTTTGTATTGTGGCATGTGCTGCAGCCTGCTGCACATGCGGCAATATAAAAGATACACATTGCAACCACTTTGAAGGTGGTCGCACCCTAATACCAATGTCCGAACCGCCAACAGCTAGTCGGGTGGTCTCGTTCTCGACAGGTTGACCGCCATCCTAATGAGGCCCAATGTCTTCACAAAGGCCAATCTTGCTCTATTCAGGATGAAAATTGGCCTTTTTCAAAACATTTGTGAAAACGTACATACTGAAGAGTTTATGTGTGTTCCCAAACTTAACAAGTCATTTTTGCGCTGGAATGAATACTCCCTACCCCATGGATATGATTTAGCCATGCATAATATTCCACTATAGTGTGGCAGAATTAGGTATGGATGATTCCCACTATGAGGTAAAATTCACTTTTTTTGAAGTACAAAAAAATCATTTACATATGTAAGTTTCATTTACACATAACTAATATGTTGTGAATCAGGTCCTGCAATCAAGCTCTTGAACGCCACAGTCATTATTTTGTCCATTATATCACCCAACCTTAAAAGTCATGTGTATTTGCTAATTATACTGATGACACTACACCCCATTCCTGGTTTCTCAGTTGGCATTTTCCCATTATAGTAAACCAGGAGCATAGGTTTTAGAATCTTGCAGCCTAGGGTTCGTTTGTACATTGCTGACCGTTAGAAATGTTAAAGCTTGACGGATAATAGCTCTAGTTACAAAGGTTGGACACGCAGACCTGATTTGGAGTTTTGCAGATGTTGAACTCCTGCACAAACATATAGGATTTCCCTGTTCACCAAACTCTCAGTCAACCCGCTCCATTTCCTGTCAGGAAGGCTGTGAATCTTGCATCCACAGAGCCCTGTTGGCCCTGCTGACAGGATGCTTCCTTCGATGAAATAGAAGCCGTCAGAGTTCGAAATTTACACTGTCCCCTCTATTTACGGTGGGCTTGTGAAGTGTTTTTTTGTCTTTCACCACCAGGATGAAGGTCCCTTGGAATGGTGAAGGTTTTGCCCACCACTTTCCAGGTAGACTAAATGCTATCTGCCAAACTCTGAACCAGGCTCTGAGCATTTTAATAGGCTTTCAATTCAATCTGAAAGCAAAGTGGCAAAAGTCCTGTTTGCTTACCCATAGAGGTGTCTTGTCACCTGTTTTCAGTAGTATTCTGCTACATGTATACTCACTAGATATCAGCAACTTCCACTGATATTATTTATCAACATCTACCAGTGTGTTTCTTTATCAACTGTGCAGATTAGAATTAATGTCCTGCCATCTTGGATCACAGAGATTTCCGTTTAATGTTGCAATCACCATGTTTGGTTAACCACCTAAATTTAAGATGTACCAATTTTATGCTCCTATGACATAGGGAAAATTCTATACCTGGCAGGCAGGTTTGCTTTTCACTCTAGGCTTCGTAAAGGAATATATCTGGAAATTGGAAAGTCAATAGCCCTCTATTTAATAAGAAATAATCTATAACAGTCTCATTGTAGTCACAACTGCAAATCAAAGATAACAAGCATTTGCAATGCAATAGGCCACACATTCACGCAAGTTTGAGCTATTGGCATTGTAAATGGCAATTCCTTTTTTTATTTATGTTTTGGGTTTTAAAACATAAATAAAAGGCATTGTCTTATACAATACTAACAGATTAAACTCTCGCAAATGCACGACCTATTGCATTGCAATAAAGAGCCTTCTTGACCATTTGTTAGATTGTAAATATCAGAGGAAGAAACCGGACTGCGACTTCTTCAAAGTAGTGATAAATAGTGCAGTGAAAAAGATGTGTAAGTGTTGTAAATTACACAGACACAAAGTGTGAAGTGAGAGTTACATTTGATGCGAGCTACAAACACTAACCAAACGCTCCAACAACTTTCGCTCTGTGATTATACTGTCGTGGCTCAGGAAGAAGAGTAGGAGGGGCAGGGCCATTTACTGCCCTCTACTTTGTTTGAGTGTGTAGTGTAGCATTACGTAATGGTTTTGGTGGTGTTGGTGGTGAAGGTGGTATTGGTGGTGGTGGTATTGGTGGTGGTGATCTTGGTGGTATTGGTGATGGTATTGGTGGTATTGGTGGTGGTGGTGATATTGGTATTGGTGGGGGTGGTATTGTATTGGTGGTTTTGGTGGTATTGGTGGTTGTGGTGTTATTGGTGGTGGTATTGGTATTGGTGGTGGTATTGGTGGTGGTGGTTTTGGGGGTTTTGGTATTGGTGGTGTAATTGGTATTGGTGGTGGTGGTGGTATTGGTGGTGGTTTTGGCATTGGTTGGTATTGGTTGATGTGGTGGTATTGGTGTTGATGGTATTGGCAGTGGTATTGGTATTGCTGCTGGTGGTGGTGGAGGTGGTGGTATTGGTGGTGGTGGTATTGGTGGTGGTGGAGGTGTTGGCAGTGGTTGTGGTGTTATTGGTGGTAGTGGTGGTATTGGTAGTGGTGATGTTAGTATTGATGATTGTGGTGGTGGTGGTATTGGTGGTGGTGGTGGTATTGTTGGTGATGGTATTGGTGGTGGTATTGCTGGTGGTGTTGGCGGAGGTGGTGGTATTGGTGGTGGTGGTATTGGTGATGGTGATGGTGGTGGTATTGGTGGTGGTGGAGGTGTTGGCATTGGTGGTGGTGGTGGTATTGGTGGTATTGGTAGTGGTGGTGGTATCGGTGGTGGTATTGGAATTGGTGGAGGTGGTGGTAGTGGTGGTGGTTTTGGTATTGGTTGGTATTGGTAGAGGTGGTGGTATTGGTGTTGATGGTATTGGCAGTGGTATTGGTATTGCTGGTGGTGGTGGTGGTGGAGGTGGTGGTATTGGTGGTGGTGGCATTGGTGGTGGTATTGGTGATGGTGGTGGTATTGGTGGTAGAGGTTTTGTTATTGGTGGAGGTGTTGGCAGTGGTGGTGGTGTTATTGGTGGTAGTGGTGGTATTGGTGTTGGTGGAGATGTTAGTATTGATGATCGTGGTGGTGGTGGTATTGGTGGTGGTGTTTGTATTGTTGGTGATGGTATTGGTGGTGGTATTGGTATTGCTGGTGGTATTGGTGGAGGTGGAGGTGGTGGTATTGGTGGTGGAGGTATTGGTGATGGTGGTTGTATTGGTGGTGGTGGAGGTGTTGGCATTGGTGGTGGTGGTGGTATTGGTGGTGGTATTGGTAGTGGTGGTGGTATTGGTGGTGGTATTGGTAGAGGTGGTGGTATTGGTGGTGGTGGTGGTAATGGTATTGCTGGTGACATTGCTGGTGGTGGTAGTGTTGGTGGTGGCATTAGTGGTGGTGGTGGTATTGGTGGTGGTGGTGGTGGTATTGTTGGTGGTGGTATTGTTGGTGGTAGTGGTAATGGTGGTGGTGGTCGTATTAGCAGTGGTGGTGGTGGTATTGGTGGTGGAGGTGTTAATAAAACAGGCTTTTGGGGGAACCTCTGTACCTTGCTCCTGAACCTTACCCTAAGCACGCCGCACTTTACTTCCAGTATTGGAAGCAACGATAGCACATGCACTTTCTTCACGTGGACTGCAACTCCCAGTGCGCATTGCGACAGGAGCCGCACGTGTCACGGAACTCGCGCCACGTGAGACATAAAGCAGGGTTGGGCCCTAGCTGATCGGGAACCTCTGTACCTTGCTCCTGCACCTTACCCTCAGCACACTGCACTTTACTTCCAGTATCGGAAGCAACAATAGCATGCCGCACTTTCTGCCCTTGGACTGCAACCCCCAGAGCGCTTTGCGGAAGGAGCCGCACATGTCACTGAAGAAACACCAGGCGGCACATAAAGTGAGCCAAGGGCAGGCCCATCTGAGCCCATCAGAGACGGAAGGAGGCCGGGCTGGGCCACCCCCTTAAAAAGTACTGGAAGAGTGGATTGTTGCTAATATTGTTTTAAAACTTAGTGCCAGGATATTACGCAGTGGCGAAGTATATGCAGTGGTGGTTTGTCATGGGAGTTGTATTGTGTGGCTGAAGTGGATGCTGTTTCCTTCAGCAAAAATGGGGTTGAGGGTGTGTCCTGCCCTGTGGGTTGGTATGTTGGCGAGTTGTTTAAGTCCTATGCTGGCGAGGATGTCACGAAAGATGGTTGAGTTGGGGTTGCTAGGGTCATTGAGGGGGATGTTAAAGTCTCCAATGAGTAAGTAGTTCGTTGAGGTGATGGTGTGGGGTGCGATGAAGTCAGTGATAATGGTGGTGGCGAAGCATGTCCGGGGGCCGGGGGGTCTGTAGACAAGGATTCCTCAGTGTGTGTCTTTGGGGGTGGTCTAGATATGGAAGTGCAGGTGTTCGGCGGAGGGGAACATTTCGCTGGATGCAGTGAGGCGGAAAGTGCTCTTGTGGGTGATGGCAAGGCCCCCTCCTGGGTGGTTGGGCGGTCTGTCCTCTGGATCTTGTATCTGTCTGCGATGGCAGTATTGATGACAGGGGTGGAGGATGCACTGGTCCAGGTCTCTGTGAAGATGGCGATGTCAGGCGAGAGCGAGTTGTGTAGGTTCCAGATTTCCACGTCGTGTTAGTGTATGGAGCGTACGTTGAGGAGGATGCATTTTAGGGTCTCCCCGGAGCTGGTGTCGATTGGTGTTTAAGGCTGGGGTGGCAGTGAGGGTCTGGGGGCAGTGGAGGCAGGAGAACAGGCAGAGAGCAGGAGTAGCACTGGCTGGTGGGCGGAAGGCTGGAATCTGCAGGCGGAAACCCACATCAGTATGAGGGCTGAGAGCTGCGGCAGAGCAACTAGACTGATGAGCTGTTGGGGAGAGAGTTAGTGAGACCGGAGGCCAGGGTCTTACTCGTGCTCCCATGCGAGTCGGTAGCGGGGACTGAGCGAGGGGGAGAGGCCACGTGGGCAGCAGCATCAGGAACCGGCGAGGCAAAAATAAGCTGAAGTAGGTTTAAGTAACGCTTAAAGTAAGTTTCAGTAAGTAAGCCTAAGTAAGCTTAAGTAAAATTTAAGGGGGACCAGGGGAGTCCAAATAGGGCGAGAAGGAGAACACCAGGCAGGAGGGGAGCGTGAGAAGGGCTGGCTGGAGGGTGGAAGGCTGGAGGCTGCAGGCGTGAACCATCAACAGGAGGAGGGCTGAGCGCTGCTGCGGAGCAACTAGACCCAGACTGGAGGTCAGGATCCCTCCCTGATCTTCCCACCTGAAGAGTATTTGAGAGTAAACACTGGGATAGGATGATTTGGCCAGCGCCATATTTGAGAGGTTAATTCCATAATACCGGGATCTCTATTTGTGGATGATATTCCTCATTTACGCCGATGATTGTGTAAAAATATTAGAATAAAACACAAAAATATTCTAATTACAACACCAAATTAGTGTGATCACAGAATTTCTTTTTTTTTGTCTTTCAAACTTGAAATAGTTTAGCGAAGGCCAAGGATTGGTCGATGCCATATTGGAACGGTTAATTCCAAAATCCAGCAATCTCCGTTCATTAGTAATATCCCTCATTTGAACTGCGAGTTGTGTAAAGGTATTGAACCAAAGCCAAGATTATTGTAATCTAAATAACCAGATCAATAGGATCCAAATATTAGACCCTAATCTTTATGTCTTCAAAGTAGTTGCTTACTCAGCATTCTGTTGCGAACGCGGAGTTTAAGCAAAACTACGACTCCCTGGCAAAGAATAGTTAGCCAGCCCCTCCACCATCCCACAGTAAATATAAAGTAATTAAAAATGTACTTACCCGCCGTGGCTGCCATCTCCTTGCCATGGCCGCTCTCTTTCCTCCTCCTCGCCGTCCTTCTTCACAGATAACCCCTACCGTGTGTTTTGCGAGTGCATGTGCGCATGCACAAGACGTACAATGTAGGACGGCAAGGAGGAGTAAAGAAAGCAGCCATGGCAAGGAGGAGGCAACCACGACAGGTAAGTGCCTTTTTAATTACTTTATAATTACATTGGGAGGGCGGAGGGAGCGGAGTGGAGCGAAGTTCCACAGAGTTGTTTTTCAACTCCGTAGAACTTCGCATAGAGGCACTACACCTGCTCAGCCCAGGGTTACAATACAGTTGATTAACAACAAAAATGTTGTCAACTTCTGAGGACCCCCAAGGCGATATAAATCACTTTTGGCTGAAAATGAAAATGTCTGCATTGTGAGTGTGTGGGTGGTGTGAAAGTGTGTGGTGTGGTTTGGAGCAGAGTTGTCACAGGTGAATTTTAATTTTGACATACCAAGGGCATTAAAAATAAAATTCTGAAACGCGAACAGGGGCAGAGTCTACATGCACTGGAAACAGGGGCTCCTTTTCTCAGAGACGGCAAAGGGGCCACCCACCGTCTCCCAGAACAGCTCTAATTTCGGAAAGGTTTTTAGTTTCCACACCTCAGATTCCAGCCTAAAGCTCTGTGTCAAGCTTTGCCCTGCTATTTGGAAAGCTGTGCCTCTCCGCACACCCTCCCTACACATGAAATGTTGTAGCGTCCCTCAAATGACACCATGGCGCCTTGTTGCGGCTTCCCCAGCACTCTGAGGAGCAGAGAGAAGCAACACCTCGCTCAGAGCCTCTTGCCTTCACGTTCCTTTCCTTTCTGTGCTAAAGACATTTAAAAAAAGAAATATTTGCAATTCCATAGATCTTGCATTTAAATGCGAGATCGATGGTATTGCAAGCAAACGGCCGCCATTGTCTCTGCTTCGAAAGGGAAAGCGGGCATGGTGCGCAGAATGTAAGCGAAGCGCGTAGTCGTGCCTAATGGAGCAGCTCAATAAAGCTCAATAAAGAAAAAAAAGTGCATGTACCATGTAACAACCAAGTAAAGGGGCCAGTATCCAGGGGAGGATACAAATGACAATATGGCATTACTAGGGAGGCACTAGGACTAACAAGCCTATAAAGGAATCCAATGCCAGCATTTACGAAGGACAAGACACAAGCCAATAAAAAATGCGCGGGGATTCATCTCCCGACTCTACCTAAAACAGATCGCACGCTGGATCAGGCTCGACCTAAGAAGGAACATTACTTTTGTATCTGAGAATTTGTGTGTCCAACAACATGCTATACTATATAGCAACAGTAAACACACAAGAGCAATAAAAATCAGAAAGTACGGGCAAATCTGGAAACACAGTAGGATACTGGATTGTTGGTCACTATACAGTCTTGCTTTCCTTCTGATTATCATAGTGTGCACTAATATGTAGGTGACCAGTTTAAAAAAATAATCCACTACACAGTGAAACAGAATGCAGATTCAACGTGGTTTCTATTTAGATGAGCAAAACAGAACGTTTGCTTTTTCCTTTACACTTTGTGGAACAAATGTTGGCTAAATGATTTTTCAAAGCCATCCCAACACTTTTTACTCCAACCAGAAACTTTCACCTTCGGTTCCTGCTTACTATGATATGAAAGGCTTGTTTCTTGAGGCATAATTTAGATGTCACAATTGTATTGTTAAACACAGCTTGAACTTTGCCCACTTTATGGACAATCACAAATGAGACTTAGGGGGTCATTAGGATGGGGGGCGGACTTTGTCCGCTTGCCACCCTATCTGGAAACGGGACCGCCCGCCATAAGGGCGGGTGTCACGTGGGGGAAATTAGGATGCGCCCACCACAGTGGTGGGCACATCCTGCATTCCTGTCATTGTGGCGGGTGGTGCACTCAGCACTCAGCACCGCCCGCCACAATGCCAGGAATGCCAGGAAGGCATGTTGTGCACTTCCATGCACAACATGGCAGGCACCATGCAGTGTCTGCCATGTTGTGCATGGAACTGCTGGGGGGTACCATAGGTACCACCATGTGCACCCCCCAGAGTTCCTGGGGGCCCACAACAGGCCCCCAATGTCAAACACCGCATGCCTTTCCGTGGCGGGCTTGTCCCCGCCTTCATAGTAATATGGATGGCGGTGTCTAACAGACACCGCCACCATATTAAATCCTTTTCCGCCCGGTTAACTCGTTGACAGGGCGGGAAAGCGGCAGACGGTCTTTCTGTCCGCCGCGGTCCCCCCGCCATGGTAATATGGCAGGGGGAATTGGGTGGCGGGCGGGGTCGTATCACGGCAAATCGCCACCACCATGCGGACAGTGGAGATCCACCCGTGATCCTAATGGGCCCCTACGTTTTTATAATGGAGACCTGGTTTGACCAGGCGTCAGCACCCAACCTTCACATAGTCATACCAGATGGTTTCCCTATACATTGAATGGACAGGGACAGCCAATGCCAATTTCACCATAGTCCCACTATTGGTCTGGAAGCTAGTATGTTTATTTTTAAATTCAATATTCAAACCAACTTTAATGGAATTCTAGTTTACTGCCCATTTGCTTGAATCATGCATGGAATCTCAAAATCTCACCGTTCTAGGTGATTAACTTTCACTTGGAATCAGACTTGAACCCGGACACATCCAAACTGCTTGAAAACTGTGGACGTTTTGGTCTGACTCAATTAGTTGATGTGCCCATCCATAAGGCTGGCGGTATCTCAGACTGAAGTTTACAATTGACCCCCAACTGACATTTGAGAAATCCCTTCCTCTGCTGTGGTCTGAGCATATTGCTGTGTTTTTCACATTAAACAGTAATGGTAGGAAGTGGACCAAAACGCTCATGGTGCAGGGTTACTAAAGGAGAAGTAGAAGCCTCTCTGAACATCAGCAGTCCTTGCCAGATCCCGACACTAATATAGCTACAAACAATTTCCCAAACGGGGTAGACTCTGCTCTTACCCAGATGGTCCCCAAAAAACGAATTCTGTCCCACAGGACAAAGCCATCATCCCCTTGGTATACCCCGAAATTAAAAACCTTAAACAGAAATGTCAGGCTGCAGAACACCTCTGGAGAAAGTAGTAGATAGCTAAAGATACTCTAACATTTGTGAGGAGGATTATATGTCAATAAACTAAACTAAAACCAACTTTTTATCGAATCTAATCAAATACGCAAAAAACTCTTAAGCAGAACTATTTAAAACTATCACAGCTCTGTCTAATTTCAACTCAGAGGCTTTGTACATAGCAGATCAAAATAGCTCAATCTATCAATCAATGAAACACTTATAAAGCGCTGCTGCTGCTGTCACATGACCCATTTCTTCCAAAAGAACATTAAAGTCATCTACAATGAAATTACAATAAAACGCACAGCTATAAATATTGGGAGTTCTAGTCTGGCCTGTAACTTAACCACCTCATTGGCCATAGAACAAGGCATCACAGACAGTGCCTTCAGCCAAGCAGGCTTAAGTAACGTCCCACTTTCCTCAGTGGAGGAAGTGCAGATCTTAATCACTAGCATAAAATCAGAATCACCAATAGACCTGTGCCCACCATATAGCTGGCACTTAGTACCTAATATAATGGTCACCCAGCTTACAAAGGATCTGAACCAAGTCATAGACACCGGGTTCTTTCCCTCAGCTTGGAAGCTAGTGTTGGTTCTCCAATTCTAAAAAAAACCAACCGCTTCCTGCTTTGGCTGTTCTCGAAAACAGCCAAAGCAGGAAGCGGTCGCAAGCGATTCTCTCGGTGCCGGCAAATGAGAAGGTAAAAGAACAGACCTCGCTCCAAACAAAAAGTCAAGGCGCACTCTGGACCTATGCCAAACCTGTCAAATTAACAAGGTTGACAGACACCACTGGAGAGGGTGTAATAAAGAAAGTGCCAGAGTGTAAGCATTGAGTAATACTTGCCAGGCGCAGTAACATCATCAAATGTATGTGGCAAAGTAATACCACCAAATCGCTTGAGGGCCAGACTGGAAAACAGTACCAGCTTTGACAGACACCCATATTTTAAAGGGATACATAAAATCTCCATAAAAAGTCAATAAAAGAATAAGATTTTGGCGCCACCAAGGAGAAACGTAACGCCATATAGGAATAAAGCAGTCCTGAAAGATCAATACAAGGACTAAAATCCCTAAAATTTCAAAAAGAAGCTATCACGTTTGTTTTAATTTCGTCTGTCCTGAGGAAGGTGCCACAAATGCAATCTACGCACCGAAACGCGTCGACAAATAGGACTTATTAATTATTAATGAATTGTATTGTTTTGATTTATTGAATGTGAATACACAAATATTGTTTGAACCAAGTGTGACTCTGAACTAGAAACCGTAACCCGGAATTGTTAGATAGTAGTTATAAGTGTAACAGAGCACACTTTTTAAATGATTTAAAGCGTGATATAAAGTTTGTGAATATACATGTTCTTCTTTTTTATACATAAAAAAAAGTTTTTACGAAAAAAACATTTTAAATAAAAAACTTTGAGAGTAACTAAAATGACATTCTAGTGTGGCGTACTAATGTTGAAAAACTGCTTAAAACTTAAAAGTAACAGCAAATGAGTCAAATGTGTAGGCCTGTTGGTCACTTTAGAAAGACTAATACACAGAAAGGATTTCTTTTTTGTTAAAATTGTTGATACCCAGTCCTTTCTGGTCCCTGGGAAACTCTCTACCTTTTGAGTTAGATCCAAGCATTCCACTGAGTCTGCCTTTGTGGAGGCCTCAGAAGAAATCCGCAGAATGGTGGACGAGTGGGGCAGAGTGGCATTCGTCCTACTCGATCTCTCACCACATTCAATTCAGTCAACTATGAGGTACTTAATGAACGGCTGGTGAGCACCGCAGTATATGGTGCACCCTGGCCCTCCGAAATTTGTTTTTTACAAATAGGTCGCAGAGAGTTGACTGGAATGGTTTTCAGTTGAAGCAGTATTCTCTGCCATGTGGGGTCCCTCCGGGGTCATCCTTATCCCACATGCTGTTTCAATATTTAAATCACTCCCTTGTTAGAGCTTATTCAGTCCTGCGGTCTGTCGTTGGTTTCATACACCGAGAACACCCAAATCATTGTTGCCATTTTGTAAGATGAAGGCCAATGGCTCCCACCTTACAGACTTGTCTAACACAAGTATCGATTTAGAGGCAGAATAACTTCCCAAAGCTGAACGGGGACAAAACTGAGGTTATTTTATTTGGCAGAAACTTTACTTTACAAACTTTATTCGACAATTAAGTCATAAAAGTATACTTACATATATTACACGAATGTTAGTTAAAAAGACGTTAAAAATCCATACAATAAATATTTTAAAAAGTATTAAACTAGAGTAGACTATGTCGAATTACAATTTAAGAGAGGGATAAAAACAATTTCATCAACATACATTAATCCAGAGGAATATTGCACAAAGATTGACAAGGGTTAACCCATAAATACATGCACAAATACAGCTTAATATTCACATATTTACCGCTATGTATTTTGAGCGTATTACCCAAGCCCATTTCAGAAATTTAGCCACGGCAACAACAATTGTAGGCGTCGGGTCTGTAGTTAAAATTCTCGAAGCCTCAGCATGTCTGTGTATCCCTATCAGTTTACATAAAGGCTTGATCCACATCGTTCTGGGGGCAGTGTACAGGGGACGAAAAAAATAAAAGGTGGCTTATTGACTCTTGTTCCTCCCCGCAATTGGGACATCTGTCGATTCCACTTTTATCTGCCCATTTAACCGTAAAGGATCTTACTGGGAGTGATCCTACCCTAAGCTGGAAATAGAGCTTGCGATCCTGTTGTTTACCAATAATATCCCAATATTGTTCCAGTTTTGGTAGGGCTTTAATGTCCATGAAACGATGGGCGGAAAGGCCCTCTGACCTTGCTTCAATGATCACCTTCTCCCAATATTTTTCTTTTAGATATTTTTTAGAGGGAAAGTGAGCATTTTCCGGGTCCTCCAATAAGTCAGTCATTCCCAATTTGGAGAGTATCGACTTGATGTTCTTGAGCCAATTAATTCTTTGGTACGTGTCCTTAATCATTATCTCTTTTAGACCATGGGCATAATGCTGAAGTTCTTCTGTTGTCCATAAGCGGCGCCAGTAAAGAACTGGACGCAAAAAGGCAAGGTCCTGGACCGCCTTTTTTCCAAGGTCCCACATTAGCGGTAATAACGGGGTACTTATGGGGACGCTAGTAGCTTTTCGAAGAAATTCATTTTCAGCTAGCGTTAATTTTCTAAGGTCTTCAAAACCCCAGAGTTCGGCTCCATATAGGGCCGAACCTAGGACCTTCATCCGGTATACTTCCAATAAGGGGCTAATGGGCTTATTTGTTGAGGAGGACATTTTTTTTAGAAGGATGCCTGCCTGCTGGCGGAGTTTTAGGACCGCAATGTCCAGGTGACTGGACCACCCCAGATCTTTCTGAAGGGTGACCCGCAGGTAGGTAAAAGCATCTACCCGTTCCAGCGGGGAACCATTCATATTGATCAACCCTCTAAAAGGTCTATTTGTCCCGCACGTTTTACGACCAGTCAGAACCATATACTTAGTTTTTGTCGTATTTATTTCTAGTCCCCTGTTCAAACAGAAATCTTCAAATCACTTCAGTGCTTGCTGGAGTCCACTCGGAGTCTTTGAAATGATGAGAGTGTCGTCCGCGAACATGAGGATCGGGATCCGCTCACCGGACATCGCAGGGGCATCGGTCGGCACCATGGAGAGGAAATCTGCAACCCCATTCACGAAGAGCGAGAACAAGGTGGGCGCCATGACGCAACCCTGCCTTACTCCACGCCCCACCGGAAAGGGCTCGGTAACCTCCCCCTGAGAACCCCACCGTACCCGAGCGAAGGTATCCTCATGCAGGCGGACAATCAAACTCAGCAGTTCAGGTGCCATCCCCAGGTCCGCTAGAACTTTCCATAGAATATTACGAGGGACCAGGTCAAAGGCCGCTTTTAGGTTGACAAAAACGGCATACAAAGTGCCCTTTTCCAGGACCACGCCAGTACAACATAATGAACCGGAAGACCTGGTCAATGGTACTTGTTTTTGGGCGGAACCCAGCCTGGAGGTGACTTAAAATATTGTCATTATCCATCCAGGACTGAATTCTGCCCAAAACCAGCCGACCCGTGATTTTTTGTAAACAGTCAATTAGACTTATAGGTCTATAATTGGCTGCAAGTGACTTGTCCCCCTTTTTATACACCGGCACGATTTCTGCCCCTTTCCATGAGATGGGCACTTCCATCCCTTGGGCTATGGCGTTTGCCACATACAAAATGTAAAATCGCCAGCGCCTTCTATTGTTCAGAAATAAGTCTGCTGGGACACAATCCATGCCGGTAGCACGCCCCTCAGTGACTTGGTCCAGCACCCTATCTACCTCATTCAAGATAAGGATAGGTTCCTCATACACAATATGGGAGTAGACTCCTACGCTATTACCAGTGGCACTAGCTGCATATTGGGGCTTAAAATAATCGACCCAAGAATTACTGTCAACATTATTGTGAGGGCCCTCTCGATGCCCTCCCCTGTCCCACTTAAAGATTTCCCAAAAAAGTTTGGGATTCTTGGCAGAGCATGCCACTTTCAAATCCTGCCACAGGCCCTCTTCCCAGTCCTTTTTAGCAGCAAGTTGCTTACACCTGTAATTCGCCCTAGCCAGTCTTACTGCACCCATGTCTTTAGACTTTAGGGCTAAACCCAAGTCCCTCCTAGCTTGGCGACAGGAGCTATTATACCAGCTCTCTGGTTTTTTAACTGTAGCTCTTTTTTTCCTTAAACTGGGTTTACAGAAGTATGTTTTCAGTTTAGTAAAAAGCCTATTATGTGTCTCTAATAAAAGATAGGGGGGGGACCATTCAATATGATGTCCTCCATTGCCTCTAAGGCCCCTTCCAAGTCTCCCTCGATGAAGCTTAATATTTCCTGATGCTCAGCGACTTGGCACCATTAAAGGTGTTGCTCATCATTTGTCATAGCTAAATCCTGGTAACAATGCCCTTGGTGAGCATCATCCCCTCTATGAATGCCCAAATGTAACTTTGCGCACGGGGTTATGGTCGCTTTCAATATGTGACACAACCTCCATATCGAGGAGAGTTGACCACATCTTGAGAGAGACGAGTAGGTAGTCAATGTTGCTTGCCCTAGCACCATTGTCAAAAGTTTCCTTTCCCATTTTGTCTGAGGGTGTACGCCCGTTAGCAGCCCTCAACTCGTTTTCCAGACAGAAACCCTTTAGCTGGATAGCAGCCTCGGTCCACTTTTTTATGGGTTCAGTGCTTAGCTGGGGAACTCCCCACCTAACGTCCTCCTCTGTCAAATGGATATCGTCCAAACCAAGGGGTTCAAAAGTGGTATTGAAGTCCCCAGCAATCAATGGCAATATGTTGTTTGGGGAAGCCTGTAGTAGTTTATCCAGTTTAGCTACAACTTCCGATTTGTTACCACCTTGGAACCCCCTAGCATAAACATTAAAGATGTCAATTTCTAAATTTGCATGGAAGCTAAATCTAACACCAAGAATGTCAATGTCGTCACATACAGTAGGGAGCAACTGGGTTTTATATTTTAGGGACTGCTTGACCCATATGACCAGATCCCCCATAGGTCGCCCTTTGGATTTTTTTACAGCAGGGGCAAAAAAGTTCAGATAGCCAACTCTAAACATTGGTTCAACCGCCCAGACTTCTTGAAACAAACAGATGTCAAAGTGGTCAATGAAGTCTGTCCAAGCCAGCGAGTTAAGTTTTGACCCCAGCCCTGCCACATTCCAGGAAACCAGTGATGTCCAGCTTAGTGGACCATCTGATTGTGTGGCCAGTTTGCCCCGAACGGGTTGTCCCCCTAAACCAGAATGTATATTATGCTGTCTGTTCGAGGACTGATCTACCTCTAGAGCCTTAGGGATGATATCGCATGTGGTACCTTGCCCAACCTCAACCAGCCCTTCACCTTTACTACACTGGGCCTGCACATTCCCTTTCCCTGTCACCAACCCTTCTCCACCATCCCCTCCCCTACTACCCAAAGTGGGTTTTTCTTGTTCATGCTGTCAATCACAGTCCCCTAACCCCGACAGGGTCTGGAATCTGTTGAAAAACCTAATGTTCCCTAAGGGGCAAAAATTAGATACCGACCCCTGGGAGAACATATCCCTCTCAAAGGAAACTGGGGTGGGGGGGCCATAGAAATAAGCTAGGGGTAGTACTTGTATCCCAGTAGTCATATCATTGTGAGGCCAGTTACAGATGAAGTTGACACATATCTGGTCTCTAAAATTAATGACGATACAGTCTCCTGCAACAGTCTTACATCCGCTGCCTATCCAGTTGACTCTCCTAACACCCATAATATCAGCACGCATGTTCACTGGCAATGGGCGATTTTTATCTAGCCAGAAAATACATTTGTGCTTTAGGTCTTGGTATGATTCTCGTTTCCCACGAGCTAGTGGGGGGACCCCTACCAGAACTACCACAAAAGGGGCTGATTGAGGAGGGAGGTTAATATAAGGCAGGGGAGACTCGCTATGCGCTCTACTTAAGGTAGGTAAATGCAGCTGTTTGTCCTGGGGCCTAACTCCATCGCCCGATGTTTTCTCTTTATTCAATGGCTTTGCACCCGCCCCTGTAAGGTTAGGTACCGGGGAAGAAATTACTCCTGACAAGGTGGTTTGTGGTATCGCACTAGCTTGATGTGTATTTCCCACTCCTTTTTGGGTGACTGGTTGTGTATTAACAATTGGCCCCTTATCAACAGCCAAAACAGGCCTTACAGTCTGACTTGACCCGGTAGCACTATTAGAACTAGATGGACCATTGGCTACATTAGATTCTGGCCTAGGGATATGGGTGCCACGGCTTGGTCCTGGCTGCTTCTGAGCTGATGCCAATGAAAGTTCAAGGCACACCAGTCTGTTTTCAATGGAGTCCAGCCGGTTATGCAATGGATGACACATTTTCTTGAAGGTAGCCTCCAGTCTTTTCCAGAAGGAAGAACCCAACTCCAAGTATGAATCCTCCTCCCTATTGTCCAAACGGGTTCTCTGCCCACTTCTGTCAACCCCATCCAGTAGTACGGGATTGGTTTGTGACGTCTTTACTGGGTCATCAGGTGGGTCATCAGGTAGAGCATTACTTTTACAAGATCTTGCTTTTTTCCCACCAGCATTAGTTTGAGGACCAGGGCGTTTCCTTTTTGTTTGCTCCCTCCCCTTTGGTTGGACCGTGATAGCTTTCACTTGGCCAGCAGATCGAGTCTTAATTTTGGGAGATGATTCTCTAACTATATCGCTGCTGGGTGCTACATCTTTTGGAGAGTTGTCACTTATAACCATAATCGCTGATTGCGATGGGGAAGTAGTTACCATTCCTGAGGGAGGAAGCGAACCCTGCAAGTTAGAATCTAGGTGGATCGGTGATCTAGCATGTGCCAGGGGGCCCAGAGAGGACCTTTTGTCGAAGGATGTATCCAAGGATAGCCTTTTTTCAGTGACTTCTATGTCCTTGGCAAGTGCAGTTGATACCCTTATAAGGAAATTGTCAAGAGTCCCTAAAAGTGAACCACCAGTAGATTTCCTACAGCTAGGATCACCATCTTGTAAGGTAGCCATCCTTTTGTAGTACTCAAAACAATATTATGAAAGTCCCAGTATGGCACTGACCTTGTTTATAGTGTGGCAGGAGTGAGAGGGGTGGCCCGTCCCGTCATTTGCCGGCCTTGAACGGGCTTAAACGGGCCCGCCCTTGGCCTGGCCTTCGCCCGGGCGTTCCCGCGCGCGACTCGCAGGGCGAGAGGCTTCCACACTTTTAACGTGCCTCCGGGCGCTCTGCTGGCGTCACAGCCGCCGGGGCACCTGGGAATTGTAGTTCCCTGCCCTCTCGGCGGCGATGTTGCTTGCGCGGCTGTGCGGGTGTTCTTCAAGCCATTCCCCTCACGGCGGAGTGATGGCAAGGTAAAGGCAGCCCCAAGGAAATGTGATTCTGTTAAGCCGTTCCCCTCACGGCACTGCTGACTCTGAATACAACACTCCCAATGAGCGCTCGACGCTCCACACTTTTAACGCGCCTCCGGGCGCTCTGCTGACGTCACAGCCGCCGGGGCACCTGGGAATTGTAGTTCCCTGCCCTCTCGGCGGCGATGTTGCTTGCGCGGGTGTGCGGGTGTTCTTCAAGCTGTTCCCCTCACAGCGGAGTGATGGCAAGGTAAAGGCAGCACCAAGGAAATGTGATTCTGGTAAGCCGTTCCCCTCACGGCACTGCTGACTCTGAATACAACACTCCCAATGAGCGCTCGACGCTCCACACTTTTAACGCGCCTCCGGGCGCTCTGCTGGCATCACAGCTGCCGGGGCACCTGGGAATTGTAGTTCCCTGCCCTCTCGGCGGCGATGTTGCTTGCGCGGCTGTGCAGGGGTTCTTCAAGCCATTCCCCTCACGGCGGAGTGATGGTAAGGTAAAGGCAGCCCCAAGGAAATGTGATTCTGTTAAGCCGTTCCCCTCACGGCACTGCTGACTCTGAATACAACACCAAGTTCTGGAATTCCTCTTGGTGTGCAACTAATTTTGGCCCTTACCCTCACCTGTCCCAAACGTAAAGAATCTCAGATTTTTTTGGGATGACAAGCTCAGCTTTAGAGACCAACCTTGACATGCTACTTCATCATTAGGCTATTAAAGAAAGCTTTTCCATGTATTCCTCTGGAGTTACAAAATCGGTCATAGTCAGGCTAATCCTATCTAGGAGCTACTACTGCAGTGCCCTATATCTAGTCACTAAACAATGGGAGCAGACTAAATTACTAATTTTGCAGAATGCCACTGCGCGGCTTCTCCCAATGGTTCCCAAATTTCAATCTGTCACCAGAAATATACAGGCCCTACTGGCTACCTGTAGCAAATAGGATTGCATTTGAAGCCCTGTACCTCATTCCTAATGCTGTGTAGGGTAAGGGAGCAAACTACCACCGATCTAACTCTCATCGGTGCTGTCCTCAGCAAGCCTTATGCTCATACTTATCCCACCTGCTCAAAGTTCCTAGGATAAAGACAGTCAGATGGGGAGACAGGAGTTTCTACGATCTAGGCAGCAAACTTTGGAACTCCTTGCCTTTGGCCTTAAGAGGGCAGGGAATTTACCCAGGCTCAGGAAACAATGTAAGAATCGCTTTTTGACAAACTCCCTGTCAGAATAGCAATGCTCAACTTCTCTCCAACCTGCTCAGCAGAACAGTGATGCTAGAGTTTCTGACTGATCCATTTCGAGGTCTCCACTTTAGTGCTAAGACACTTGGGGCCCCATTAGGATGTCGGGCGGATCGCCACCGCCATGTGGGCAGTGGTGATCTGTTTAACATCCTTCCCCGCCCACCACCCATTTTCCCCAGCCATATTACTATGGCGGGGGGACTGCGGCGGACGGAAAGACCGTCCACCGCTTTTCCGCCCGGTCAAGGAGTTGACCGGAAGGAAAAGGGTTTCATATGGTGGCGGTGTCTGTTAGCCATGCCATCCATATTAGGGTGAAGGCTGTGACATGATTTTCCGTGGCGGCATAGACATGTGGGAATGTCTTATGGGGGCCTGTTGGGGTTCGGAACACGCAGTACGCGACGTCCGTACAGATTGAAGCAGCATTTTCCGACCCAGCAAGTCAACACTCTGTACAACCTTTTTCTACGGGAGCTCAAAACATCCATAAAAGCAGATTTTGACTCAAACCGCGTACGAAACGGACGCCCCAGGTACCGTAGTACCTCCCATGATTGCAGGGGTACGGTGCGTAGGGGTACGGTGCATAGGGTTACGGTGCCTATGGGTACGGTGCATAGGGGTACCGTGTGTGAGAAGTTGGCCTGGTATATGATGTTCACTATTCTAGTGAGCACCTTGCACCAGTCCAAACAACCCTTATGGTGATGGTTGTGAAGTCAACCTTATAGACCAGCTATCCCAGTGGTAGCATGGACAAAAGCAGTCTTAGGCTAAACTCAAGAGGGCATGTGAAGCCAGCTGTTTTACCCGATGTACGGCATTACAACGCGGGCATTTACACCGCGTGCCATTACAACGCTGTTTTTACAACGCAAGTCGTTACAACGACTTGCGCTGTAAGGGCTGGATAGTGGAATAGTTGAATTTTCTATTCCAACTCCAGCCCACGTTACAGTAGGGTAGGTGTTGGAATAGAAAATTAACTATTCCCTATCCAATAGCGCCCTCCAGCGCAAGTCGTCGTAACGACTTGCGTTGTAAAGGCAGCATCGTAATAGCAGCGCGGGGTAATGCCCGCGTTGTTAAGGATGTTTCCCGTTTTACCATATGCAAACCTTTTAATACCAAATGAAAGGACACCACACAGGTTATATATTCAAAATATATATGTATTTATTTCTAAATAAATCCCCTTAACTCTTTATGAGCACAGGAGCACAAGCGTATAACAAGTAACTTAATATAACATACAAAAGTTGCACAAATATGGATAGGCCCTGGTGGCCCGTTAAACCATATACTAAAATAGTGGTATAAGAACCACGTCACGAACAATGGTAAGGCCTAGGGCCTTGGGAATCGCTGGGGCTACACTGGACTAACAGCAGTTAGGAAGTGGGAGGCCCACAGGATGCGGGTGCAGTGTCTAAATGCACAAGCGTGCACCTATAGAAGTCAATGGGTGCGTAAAGTTTGAAAGTTGCAGATTTGGAAGTCTTCCAACTGGACTAGAACTTAACCACTTAAAACTAGGACACTAGGAGTGTAAATCTCTACAGGAGCCACGCAGTACTCACGTTACCTCACCCGCAGGAAGCGGGTGCATAGGTGTCAAAGTGTGTCGGGTTTCGTCGTGGAGTTCTATGGAGCCTTGGAGAAAAGATGCTGCAGGCGACCAGGAGAGAAGAGTCTGGTTGGATCCAAGGGTGGATCGAAGATGTAGAGTACCTGAAAGCAGAGGGGACAGAGTCTGGGTCACTAGCCAGTGACCAGGAAGGAACCAGGAAGGAACCAGGCGATGTCGGGTTGCAATCAGGTGATGTCATGAAGCTTGTCTCCGCTGCCACGTGGACCAGGAGGTGTCGACGACAACCAGGAGCTGGGCATTGACTGTCCCACAAAGGTTCTCGTTGATGGCAGTGTCGGTTCTCGATTCGGAATCAACAGGCCTTGGCAAATGCAACCCACGCAGGAATCGAAGATGGCTTCTGGGTCAGACCAGCAAGGTCTGATGGGCTGCTCCTTTTCAGGGGAGCAAGGGCCAGTCTGGAGCAACAAGACCAGCATTGAAAATTCAAAAGTTTGTTGTCACAGAGGCCACTAGCCAATGGGCAAGTGACCGGACAGACGCGTCGAGCAGGAAAATGCAAAAGGGCCCTACACAGCACTCGGTGAGTGTGGAGAGGTGATCTTCGGTGCAAAGATGCTTGGGCTGGGGCTTCGCAATCCCTAATGCACAACTTCGAGTGTGCCTCAGAAGTTGCACGGAAAGCAATTTGCTGGCTTTCCAAGATGGCCGGTCCCACGTCTCTCATCACCTCCATGGGTCTCAACTTTGCTGTGGCTGTGGATCGGGCTGTTGGATGTCTGGAAATCTGGTTCTCTGTTGTTCGAGCTCCGGCAGGAGCAACAACAAATCAAACCATTGAGCGCTTGATGGTGCCTGCTTGCACAGGGTGGTCACTCCTTGACCACAAGGAAGATTCTTCAGGGTCCAGAGTTTTGTATCAGAGTTTCAGTCAGGATTATCCAAAGTCTAAGGACACAGCTCCTACCTTTATTTCAAATCAAGGGGCTGGATTACCTGCTAGGTCCCTCCTATGGGTGGGACCCAGGAAGGGGGTGTTACACCCCTTTCCCTTTGTCCAGTTTCACACCAGAGCTGGGGCTGGAGTGCTCCAGCACCGGTTTGAACTGGCCTATGCATGGGACACCTTGTGTGCCCCAGGCAGTGTCTCCTTTCATTCAGCCCTCCCTGCCCCAATCCACTATCTCCTGTCTGGAGTGGTGCTAGCACCTCCATGTGACAGGAAACCTATTGTCCAAGCCTCCCTCGCTGGAAGGGCTCCCAGCAGCAGGAGGTCAGACTTGTGTCTGTGGCAGCAGCATCCATTTTGTGATGCTGAGGCTCTGGTTAACTTTAACCGGGATTAAATGAAGTAACATGTCTTCTCCCTCTAGAAGGGTGGAATGCTACCCCCGTCGCCAGAACTGGCGAGGGGTAGTATTCCAAAGCGTATGGCCTTACACGAAATGTTTTGATAAAGCCAAACCAAAGTTAGCAATAACCGCAAGGATTATAATGCACTTAACAGTATATGGTATGGCAATATCCTAGAACAGCTATAAGGACATGGTTCCGAAAGCTGCAGACAGGTACAGCTCATGCTAGAGCACCATCTCACATAAAACCAAGCACTCTGCCTCCAGGATTAATAAGGCCTGACATAGGAGTGACTTATAGGTGCATATGTGTCCAGATATAAGATTAGACATAGGAATCCTATATCTAAGCAAGGGGTGATTACACGACCTTGCCCCAGCTAAATGATCAGCCAGTTGTGTCAGTTTGGATGGCCAGCCAGGGGTGGCAAAAGATATGCTGCAGCCCCTGGTAGGCCTTGGGTGCACCTATGCCCTGGGTACCTATAGTACACTGTACAGGGACTCATAAGAGTGACCCAAATCCCAATTGGTGATGTACCTAAAGTACATGGTGTGAAATTTAGAGAGAGAATAACAGCGCTGTGGGTCTGATTAGCAGGCCCACAGCCACATTAAGTCGAAAACCAGTGAAGCAAAAAGCAAAAAAAATGGGGTGACCATAGGATAGCAGACCCTACTCTCCTACACTGTGCGTAGGGGTACGGTGCATCGGGGTACAGTGCATAGGGGTACGGTGCGTAGGGGTATGGTACAAAGGGGTACGGTGCATAGGGGTACACTGCATAGGGGTACGGTGCGGAGGGGTATGGTGCATAGGGGTAAGGTGCATGGGGTACAGTGCGTAGGAGTACGGTGCGTACACCCCATGATTTCAGGGGTACAGTACATATGTGATTGTGTGGCTCTTCTTTCGAATTGCTCATACGACGTTTTCCGTATGAATCGTGTTCTCATTCCCCTGTCCGGATCGTACTTGTCGGGTCGTACAGCATGTTTACGATTCGTACGGTTCACTTTGAGGGTCCGTATCGTACGGATTTTCCCTTGCTTTTCATACTGTTCGCAACGATTCGGTCGTATATTTTTCCTATGAATTGTACCACGCGATTCGTACGGAATTGTACGATTCGTCATAGGGATTAGTTTACTGAATCGGAATCGGCCCCTAAGTAAGTATATATATTGTATATTATTTTTTATTACATTATGGGGTCGATTCCGATCCGGTAAAAAAAACGTCCGTACGAATCGTATCCGGAGCCCTCTCCGTACGACTCGTACACACGTCGTACTACCCGACGAGTACGATCTGGACCGGAGCCTCAGGATGCGATCCGTACGGTCCACGTCAGGTAAGGGCGATTCGTACGGAAAAGCGCACAATCACATACACACCGTACGGTGCGTACCCCCCATGATCGCAGGGGTATGCCCCGTACACCCAGCGTACATGGGGTTCGGTGCGTACCCCTGCGATCATGGGGGGTACACACCGTACCCCATGTATGCTAGGTGTACGGGGCATACCCCTCCGATCATGGGGGGTATGCACCGTACCCGGGGGGGGCGTTCCGTACCTGTTTCGGCATGCACTCTGCTTTTACAGCTGTTTTCAGCTCCCATAAAAAAAGGGTTGTACGGTGCGTACCCGACACATATTGTACTTGCTGGGTCGTATAAACCAGCCGCGAGCCATACAGATGTCACGTACAGCGGGTTCCGACGGAGACTCGGACGGGGATTCGAGTCGTACGGTCTCTGTACGATTCATACGGAGTCCGGCCCCTGATACGAATCGTACTTCGATGTACGTACGCGGGACGTTGCAGGGTACGATTCGTACGGGAAAAATGCTCCGAATGGCTATTCGGAGCGGTTTTTCCCGAATCGGAATCGACCCCTATGTATATTACTTATTAATTTTAAATATTATAAAATAGTTGTAACTATGTTTATTATATTTTTAAGTATTATTTCATTTATTTTACATTTTTTTTATTAAAACAATGTTTTTTAAAGACAATATTTTTGACATTGATATTGTAGGTAGAATGTAGATCTTGTTGACATCGATGTTATTGCTCCGATATTTTTGTATCTCGATTTTTTTTGTCTTTCGATATTTTGCCAGGTGGTTGTACCGATCTTTGGGGCAGAGTGGGACTGTTGGTTGGCTCGCCTGATGCACATCAGCCTCACCTTGTTATCTCTTGATCTGGACCCGTACAGGAAGGGTGAGGGAGAAGAAAGAGATATCATACATGGCACCTTTTCCATTTCTGTTTAAAACTCCCACAGCCCATTGGAGAAACCCATCAAAAGTGGTGCCGGGAACTGGTGGCACTGGGATTGTTTTGCGCTTCCCCATCCGATCAGGGAATTAGTTAGCCCATTGATTATTCCGATTTGATCTGATAAAAAATATTTAAACAAAATTAGAGCAAGTATAGGTAGCTAGTACGACTGAATCAGATTGTAGGTTACAGTACCTTCCAATGACCTTTGACTACAAAAGTCTGGCCCGCAGTAAAGCCACGAAGGGGGGCAGCATCTTGCAGGCTCTTACAGGCATGTCTGAGCTGGCCCTTGGCACGTCCAATCATGGTGCTTCCTGTCAATGTAGACCATTATCAGAAGAGCTGGTGGACAGTTCTAAATATTGTAGATGAAGGTCCCTCTCAATGGTGAAGGTATTGTTCACCACTATCCTGGTGGATTAAATGCTATCTGCCAAACTCTAAATAAGGTTCTGAGCATTTTAATAGGCTTCCAATTCAATCTGAAAGCAAAGTGGCAAAAGGTCCTGGTTGCTTACCAATAGAGGTTTCTTGTAACCTGTTTCCAGTAGCATTCTGCTACATGTCTACTCACTAATTATCAGCAACTTGCTTTGATATTATTTATCAACATCTACCAGTGTGTTGCTTTATCAGCTGTGCAATTTAAATTTAATGTCCTGCCATCTTCGATCACAGAGATTTCTGTTTAATGTTGTAATCACCATGTTTGGTTATCCACCTAAATTTAAGATGTACCAATTTTATGCTCCCAAGATATACATTTCACTTAAGAATACCCAATACATACCTACTTGAACCAAAGCAGATAAAGGGAAAATTCTGTACCTGGAAGGCAGGTTTGTTTTTCACTTTAGGCTCCGTAAAGGAATACGTCTGGAACTTGGAAAGTCAATAGCCCTCTATTTAATAAGAAATAATGTAAAACAGTCTCATGGTAGTCCCAATTACAAAGTAGAGATAACAAACATTTGCAATGCAATAGGTCTCACATTCACGCAAGTTTGAGCTATTGGCATTGTAAATGACAATTCCTTTTTTTCTGTTTTGGGTTTTAAAACATAAATACAAGGCTTATAGCTTAAACTCTCACAAATGAAGACCTTTTAAATTGCAATAAAGAGCATTCTCGACCACTTGTTAGATTGTAAATATCAGAGGAAGAAACCGGACTGCGACGTCTTCAAAGTAGTGCAATGAAAAATATGTGTAAGTGTTGTAAATTATACAGACACAAAGGGGTCGATTCTGATTCGGGAAAAAAACTCTGAATAGCCGTTCAGAGCGTTTTTCCCATATGAATCGTACCCTGCAACGTCCCACGTACGCACCGTACCACATGTATGCTGGGTGTACTGGGCGTACCCCTGCGATCATGGGGGTATGCACCGTACCCCATGTACGCTGGGTGTACGGGGAATACCCCTGCGATCATGGGGGGTACAACCCGCTTTTCTGTACGAATCGCCCTTACCTGACGGGGACCGTACGGATCGCATCCTGATGCCCCGGTCCGGATCATACTCGTTGGGTCGAACGGCATATGTACGAGTCGTACGGAGAGGGCTCCGGATACGATTCGTACGGACGTTTTTTTTACCGGATCGGAATCGACCGCAAAGTGTGAAGTCAGAGTTACATATGATCTTTCACTCTGTGATTATACTGTCGAGGCTCAGGAGGAAGAGTGGGAGGGGCAGGGCCATATCCTGCCCTCTCCTTGATTTGAGTGTGCAGTGTAGCATTGCCTAATGTCATTGCTATCTTTGACCTAATAACAATCACTTCAGCTGTATTAGGGCCCTGGCTTCCCCTCCTAGTGCAGGGCGGGCTGTGCTTTATGGCATGGAGGGAAGGAGAGATGGTCTCGGATGAAGCTCCGGCCTCGTACAGTGCCCCTGATATTACTAGTGAGCGAGAGGTGCTGAGGTGGTGGAATTGGTATTGGTGGTGGTGGAGGTATTAGTACTGGTGGTGGTGGTATTGGTGGTGGTGGTGGTATTGGTGGTGGTGGTAGTGGTGGATTTGTTGTTGTTGGTGGTGGTGGTATTGGTGATATTGGTATTGGTTTTGCTATTGGTGGTGTTACTGGTGGTGGTGGTATTGGTGGAATTAATGATGGTGGAAATGGTATTGGTGATGGTGGTGGTATTGGTGGTGGTATTGGTGGTGGTGGTATTGTTGGTGGTAATGGTGGTGGTATTGCTAGGGTTGGTGTTGGTTGTGGTTGTGTTGGTGGTAGTGGTGTTGGCGGTGGTGGTGGTAGTGGTGGTATTGGTGGTGCTATTGATGGTGGTGGTGGTGGTATTGGTGTTGGTGGTGGTATTGGTAGTGGTGGTGGTATTGGTAGAGGTGGTGGTATTGGTGGTATTAGTGGTGGCGGTATTGGTACTGCTGGTGGTATTTGTGGTGGTGGAAGTGGTGGTACTGGTGGTGGCATTGGTGGTGGTGGTGGTACTGCTGGTGGTGGGGGTATTGGTGGTGGTGGTATTGACGGTGGTGGTGGTGGAATTGGTGGTGTTGTTAATAAAACAGGCTTTTGAAAACAACCTCTCAGGTAGCTTTAGTACAGATGACCTGAAACACAAATGTAATGTTTTTTTTGTGTCCTCATTTAAAGATAATATGCTCCAAAAGGATCAAGAGAGAGGTTTTTTTTTCTGACCCCTTCATGTGTCTGAAGGATACATTTAATTACTGATCCGATTTCAACCCCACAGAGAAGAAAGGATACTATGTATTTCCAGAGCCGCACCTCGACTACTTTTTTGGGGCTTCAGACCTCAATCTTGAAAATCAAACAACCAATGTAATCTCACTTACCAGTGAGCGGACAAATTAGATCAGTCCCCAGGACTACGTCTAAAGCATATTATTAATCATAGGACCCAGAAACATATAAATCTACTTACAAATCGGAGACCATAAACCGGGAGATTAAAACCCATAACACACATATATGTTGCACCCCTGTCGCGACCCAATTATCCCAGATTTCCCAATATTTGGATTTTTTGTGAAATTGCCGACTTGATCCATTCCTCTAGATGGAATGAATCCATTCACTCTCAGCGGGGGTACATGCTAATATCCATTTAACACATAATTCCCTACGGGCTAAGAGAATCAAGGTAAAAAACTAAGCTTTATGATTCTTTGTTAGTTCTTGTTCATCCACTTCACTAGGGGGTAACCCAAAAATTACAGATATAGTAGTTAGTTTAATTTCTATCCCCATAACATCTGACATGATCTTACCCACTTTGTTCCAAAATTCAGAAATTACCGGACAGCTCCAGAACATATGAACCTCATTAGCACTATCTTCTCCACATTTGGGGCATTTTTTGATCTCCTGATTTCCCATCTTCGAAATTTTCTGCGGGTCCAATAGACTTTATGAGCTGTAAAAAGGTGCTTCTTTTTTAATGGTGCAGCATTTATACAAGACCAAAGAAGTGACATTGATACTTGCCCAATAGATTTGAGCTCTTAATCTGGCAGGTTCTTCTTCAAATCTCCATAAATGAGGCCTGCTCCTCTTCTCCTCTTTGTGCAAGTAGCCAGTACAAATCTGCCACCTCCTTTTCCTAACTGCTTCTAGAACAGATCTTCAGTGCTAAATTCAAATTTCCTTTCAGTTCTTTTTCAACTGTTTTTGTGCAGCTTGTTAGTTGATAATATTTAAACTTTGAGATCAAGTTCCCAGTTATAGTTGATAAGTACGGCCAGGTGATGAGGTCTCCCTCAATTACCAATTGCCCCCAGGAGATTATTCCACAATTTCTCAGGGTTAACGCCAATGCGTCTGTCAAGCATAATGGTGTCCCAGGAGAGTTCCAGATCGGGGTAATGTTGTTATAATATGGAATTTTTAGGAGACGGCTTACTTGTGACCAGAGTTTTACTGATGCTAGCAGAATCTTCAATTTAACTTTTATTTAAAATTTAGGGTTACCAAATTTTTAAAAGAAAACCAGCAGCTTGTTGGGAAAAATCCATTGTAAGAGCTTTAAAAAGAGGTGAGAACGCACAGTATTGCAGCATTCATTGTCTGAAGTTTTTTAACTGAAATGCACACATACAAGTAAAGATCCGGACTAGCGATCCCACCATACTCCTTTTTCTTTCTAAGTTTTTTCTGGGCAATACTAATGCACTTATTTTCCCATATAAACCTTGTAAAAATCCCCTGCCCCTTCCTAAACCAGGTTTTTAGAAACTCCAGGTGAATAGTATTGAATAAAAAGGTATATTTAGAGAGAAGCAACATTTTTATTTAATTAGATTTGGCCAGGAAAGAATGAGATATAGCTTCCCAAGATTGTAAAAGGGAGCTTACTTCTTTTGTTACCTTATCAAAATTGACTTGTGCAATTTTGTCGATATTATGGACTATTTGAATTCCCAGGTATCTTATCGCCTTCTTTTCATAAGCACTCTCAAAGTCTGTATTCCATTTCATTAACTCTGTTTTTTGTTGGTTTATCAGGTACCCTGAGACCTTTCCGAAATTCTCTATCTCTAGCCATATTTCTGAATAAGATTTTTCTATATTCCCTGTGTACACAATAAGATCGTCAGCATATAGCCCTATTTTTTTCTCCCATCCATTGTATTTAAACAGGATAATTTTCAGCGATGCTCTTAATTTAAGGGCTAGGGGCTCAATATACATATTAAAGAGTATCGGAGAAAGGGGGCACCCCTGTCCAGTCCCTCTTTTGATCTGTATCGCTTTTGTCAAATTTCCATTGACCAGGATTTTAGCAGAAGGGTTTTTATAGATGTCTTTAATTGCTGCTAAGCATTTTTCACCCAGGTCAAAACGTTGTATTACTTTAAATAAAAAGTTCCAATTAACTCGATCAAACGCTTTGGCGGTGTCAAATGTCATTACCGCCAAGGGGGACTTATATGTCTGTGTCACCTCTATAGCTCCGATAAGGTCATGAGTCAATTCACTTAATTGTCTCCCCTTCATAAATCCTTTTTGGTCCGTATGGATAAGTGGGGCTAATACTTTGTCCAATCGTTTGATTATGATCTGCGCGTAAATTTTATGGTCGCAGTTTAAAAGGGAGATTGGGCGATAAGACTCACAATCTCGTGGATTTTTATTAGGTTTTAAAAGGATTATGATAGTTGCTTCTTCCCAGGATATTGGGAACTATTTCCTTCTGTGAAAGAGGAGTTAAATAGTTGTAATAGGATAGGTGTTAATTCGTCTTTTAAGATCTTATAGATCTCATTTGGAATAGAGTCTGGGTCAGCAGCTTTTCCCTTTTTTAAGGAGTTAATTACTT
The DNA here is from genome assembly GCF_964261635.1 of Lissotriton helveticus. NCBI lineage: Eukaryota > Metazoa > Chordata > Amphibia > Caudata > Salamandridae > Lissotriton > Lissotriton helveticus. The sequence continues at coordinate 1,250,280,766 of NC_136065.1, forward strand.
GAAATATTTCCTCTAGTAATAAAGGACTATTTATGAATTCTCTATCTTCTTGTCGGAGAGTGGGAAGATCCATCTCTGATAGAAATTCTTCCATGCAAGCTCCGTCGATTATCATATGTACTGTTGTCAGCTTCCGTCCCTTAGCACAGGAGTATTTGCTAACGTGAATTTACGTGACTTGTTTTGCTAATCATTTCTAAATCCATTTTATTTGGGGGGTTTGAAACAGACACGAAATAATGCGGGTTAAAATTTTGAAAACAAGGGCTACAGGGAAGGCCGTGCTGCTTAGAAAAACACAACAGTTTCAGCTGCAGCAGCCGCATGTCGGGCCTGCAGTAAGAGAAACTCAATAAAGTAAATAGTGCTTACAGACTACATACGGGGCATTTGGTGCACATGAGAAATATAAGTGAGTTTCCAAAAACAGAACACAAAAAAATATTTTGCTGATGTAATGGAAATTTCTGCTGGAGGTTAAGGTACATGCAGTGCACTCTTTTTTTATAAATCAAACGTAACTGACAAGAATGATAACTTTCTCCCAAAAAAGTAGGAACTGTCCATTGAATGTCAAGACAAGTGGTAACAAACCAAGCAAAGTGCCCTGTGAGAAAAAGCATCACTAGTTGTTCGTTTAAGACAACCCAACACACTCCTACTGTATCTCATAGAGCGGAGTTAATTTATTTATGTATGTTCAAATAAAAACTATTACGCCCATTTATTTATTAAATAAAAAGGATTATATCTCTGTTCATGTTTTTCTCTATATTAGCAATAGAAATGACATTGATGATCCTTCTGTAAAACCAATTTCAGCACCACAATGAAGCCAATCAACAACAAAAATGTTAAACATTTTCAACTCCACTGGGAATGAGGCAACCAGAACTGCACTTATCTATTATTGGGGACTGATAGGATTAGTTTTTGGTGCACGGAACTGGAAAATCAACTCCCCTACACTTCCTAGGGTTAAACAAACCTTAACTATCAATCAACTGTATTGGTTCAGCACCCATCAAAGTAACATGACAGTTGGATTTCTATACAGTAAAGTTCAGCCAAGAAACTGCTTTAAATGGTGTAACACAAGTTCTCAAATTTCTATTTTACATAACATCAATTGGACACATTTATTTCATGATCCTTTATTCTTCATCTTCACAGTCGGCAAAACAAGTAGCGAACGCATTTCATCCTCTCGGACTTCTTCGGGACTACAACAACATACATAAATAATTATTATATTTACAATATTTACAAACAATAAAAAATGTTTTTTTTCTTTTCATTTTAATTCAAATATGACTTAATCCCTATTCATTTCTATAGTTGATAAATCCCCAAAATTACCCACATGTGAAAAATAAGCAAAAGAAAAACAAAAGGGGGAAAAGAAACCCCATATTAAAATTAAGCTGAACTAATTCCACAGTAAGATTATAAACAGTGCATTCATTAATTCAGTACGAACATTTCTTCGCTCTTGCTTTGTACCCTGGCGGTCACATCCTCAATATTTAACATTGTGGCGGGTGTGGCTTCAATCTGCACCCGCAGCAATGTTAAAAATGCAGGCATGGCATTTGCATGCACAAAGTGGCAGGCACCACGCGGTCCTGCCGCTCTGTGCACGCAAATGCAGGGGGTTACCATAGGTACCCCCCATGTGCACCCCCACCCCCTCTTCACCCCTGGGGGCCCGCAACGGTCCCCCAAACAAGAATCCGTATGCCTTTGCACGGCGGACATGCCGCCGTGTAAAGGCAGTAAAGGCATTGAAATACAGACATCCTAATATGGTGGACGGTGTCTGAGAGACACCGCCACCATATCAGGCCTTTTCCGCCACGGTTGTAAGCCAACCGCGGCGGAAAAGCAGCGGACCTAAACCAGGACCCACCAGCCATCCTAATGTGGCGGTGGGTCTCTGGTGGGTCCGCAGAGGATTTTCCGCATCCTCCGGGCCGGCGGTGGCTTCCGCCGGCCCGGAGGATGCGGAAAATCCTCCATCATGATGTGCCCCTAAGTCTGGATTGTGATTGTCCATAAACTGGGCAAAGTTCAAAGTTTTGAGATTGTGTAAAGTGGGCAGGGTGTAGGGCTGATAGAATGAGTGGGGAGTGGGAGTAGTGGATGTTTGTGAAAGAATGCTAGAAAAGGTTGGATACAATTAGTGTGAAAGTGATGTGACGGTGGGTTGATGAATGCTCTAAAAGGGGATTTATTGTGGTGTGGTGAGAGAAAAAAGTTTTTAATGCGATTTAATTGTGTCCATGGAATTCATACATGTGATGCTGTTTATGAATAAATTCTGATTAATATGAAAACAGAGGTTTCGTGGCTACATTGTCTCATTTCAATGTGTTTTGCGTTGAGAGGTGAATTGCATATCAGTATTGGCATTCAGTTGTTTATTGTTGAATTATGACTCAGCCTTAGTGATTGGAGTCCAAACACTTTCTTGTGTTTTGGCCTAAAGAGGGCAGGGAAGTTACCAAGGCTTCAGGAAACTAGTTAAGAAACACTTTTTCTCAAACTCCTTGTCACAATAGTGATGCTCGAGCTCCCTCCAACCTCCTTGGCAGAACAGCGACACTAGAGTTTCTGACATATCCTTTTCGAGGTCTCCACTTTACCTCTAAGCCACTTTGCATTTGCACGTGTAAGAAGATAATTAATTAGTTTTTTACTTACTCACTAAAGTTGCAATGTAATTATAGGAACAAAGATTTGTGTTTGCTTTCCAACAGAATCAGGAACAACGAAGTCTCCTACAACAATATCATTGTCAACATTATCAACAGAGTTAAAAGGAACAACAACAGTAACAACATCAACAATATCACCCCCAACATTAACAACCCCAACAACATCCACTACAACAACAACTACATTAATAACACCTACAACAGCAACAACAGTACCAACAAATGAAAAGATAACAAGCACCACACCAGAAGGTAACTTCCAATTCATACAGATCACATGCCATGGTTATGGTATTTTTGTATAATTGATTATGTTGTAAAGCAATGTCCAGGCAGTGGGATGCACAATTAGGTTATTTGTAGGAATGGTACCCGCAGTGCAGAAAAGTGAATTACTTGAAATTAGATGAGTGACAAACTTGTTATGTGTAAGATGAAGCAGATGTAAATGGACCTATGATTGACTGGAAGAGGAGAATCAAAAAGTGGCATTGAATGTACCAAAATAGAATTAGAAGCTATACACTATAGGCGGGAAGAGGAGGAGGCTTGATGATACATATCATTCATTTTTCTGCAAACCCTAATTCTTCAAAAATCTGCACACAGTAAATATTTTACTGTTCAACTTCATAAATTATCTATAGTTCTGTCATTCATTATTGGACACATTTTTCTTCAATTTTGCATGCTATATTTCTGCTAATTACAGATTGTAAAAAGTTGGTGTTTGCTATTTATACAATGTCTACAAGGATATCCCAGATACATTCTGATAAAATATTCTGTGAACAGTGTTTTAACTACTAACCTAAAAGTTTTCTTTTGAAGGTGTTCAAATAATACATTTATTGTAATTGTGTAGATGGATTTTAGTATGTTTCTTCCAACATAACACATATACTCTCATGTATGTATGTTTTTTACATGAATGGACTATATTAGAGTTATAATAACAGATAGTTGTTCAAAGAAAGTAAGGTAGAACAGAAGCATGAAACCTTCTATTAAAATGAAAGTTTTTTTTATTTTCTATGATTTGTTCTAAGTGTTTTGTGTTTAAAAGGGGTTTGTGAGAGCCCAGACTTAAAAACCTAATGCATTGTTAATTAATATATTGAGTCTCTAAAAACTTCAAATTGTATGATAAAGTGTTTTACTTCAAATGTAATATTACCATCAATATTTAAATACTGTTACTCTTCTTTTTTTTAATGGGATGAAATAATCCATGCATCCAACCATTCTGAAATCAGATATTGCTGTGCTGTCCTGTTGGTGGTATGCATCCACCTTCTGCCAGCTATCTGATATCTGCTTATTTCAACCTTCATTAATTTGGTTACTTTTCAACTCTGTGTCAGGACCTTTAGGCAGATAGGCTCTGCACAACTCTAAGAGCCCGTGGAAAGAGGTTGACAGATTCCAGTAAGAGGACAACATGGAACTTAAAGGCTGGGGCAAACAGAACTTAATTGGAGATCGATTAATCATGGTCAGTTGGCCTCTGATTCCAAGACGGCGGAGCGCATCTATAGAGTCACAGATGTTCACACACTATTACAAACCCAAGATGGTACCTCTCACTACAGGTGATGATAGCATTTCCTGTTTGAGTATTGTAGAAATGGGGGTCTCTAGTTGGCAGAGGTATGCATCCTGTCCAAGTAGGGACCACCGCTCTAGTCAGGGTAAGTAAGATACACACCCTAAATAAAACTGCGTGCAACCTCTATTCGTTTGAGACAGGGCAGGCAAGCTTAATTTAAGAGGCAATGTGTAAAGTTTTTTAAAACTCTTAATATAGTAAAACAGTAAAACACCTGCTGGGCAGAGTCAAATCTAAAAGTCAAGCTGACCATGATGGGACGCATGTCCAATTCAGAAGCCATGCAGGCCCCGCTGAAACTGTACCTTTACGGAGAAAAAGCATCAACATTGAAGAGCAGCTGCATGGAGCAGAGGAGGCGATGTGTTGTCATCGATCGAATAATTGTAGTCGATGCATTGGTTTCGAGTCACACATTTCTGTCCTGTATTGTTTTCAATCTCCGCGGTATGAGTCGGGCAGGCACGGCGGAGCAGGAGTCCAGCAAATCTAGTGAGGTGTAAGGCCTTTCAGCAGCGCAGCAGTCTTTCTTCCTGGCAGTGTCTCCTGGGGACCAGGGCGTACTGAGTTGGGAGTCTTAGGGGTCCAGTACTGATACCTGGTTGTGCCTTCGAACTGGAGGCAGACTTCAAAGAAAGGCCTTTGAAGCACTCAAGGCCCCGCCCTTTTTGCCCTGGCTGCAGACGCACTACAGTGGGGTATGCTGCATTTTGTGTGGGGACAAGCACATCTCTATTCAAGTACACAAGTAAGCTTCTCCCTTCTACCCAGCCCATGAAAACCCAATAGCCTGGTGCTGGGCCATAAGCATGTGAATCGCACACCTCAGATCTCTGTGTTTGTACCTGTCTAGAGGAAATGCACAAAGCCATCTGTCACACACCCCAGATGTGTATTCAGAAACAGGTAGAGGCACAGAATAGTTAAAGCAGGAAAATGACAAATTTATAAAAGTGGCATTTTCGAACTTACAATTTAAAATCCGACTGCACCATAAGTTGTGATTTTAAATTGTGAGTCTAAAGACACCAAACTCGAAATATCCATCTTGTCCCAATTAGAAATTACCGTTGTAAGATGTAATAAGGTAATCCCAATGTTAACCTGTGGGAACGATAGCCCTTTCAGTAGTGGAAAATGTATGAAACTGTTTTTCACTACCTGGACATGTAAATTGTGAAAGTACATGTCCAACTTTGTAAATAACCTGCACCCTACGCTTTGGGCTTGTTAGGGCCTAACTTAAGGGTGACATATTTGTACAAAAAGAAGGTTTGGGCCTGGCAAGACAGTTAACTTGCCAGGCTGAAATGGCAGTTAAAACTGCAGACATAGAGTCTGCAATGGCAGGCCAGTGACATGTTTTAAAGGGCAATTGATGTGGGGGTACAAATGCTGCAGGCCTACTTGTAGCATGTACAGGAACCGGGCACATAGTGTCCAATTTACTAAGGACTTATGAATAAATTAAATATGCCAATAGTGACATGCCATAGGATAACAATTAAAACCATGTGCCTCATTCATAATGCCTTGTATGGTAAGGGAGCGAACTACTACAGATCTCACTCTCATCAGTGCTGTCCTCAGCGAGCCTTATGCTAATCCTCAGCACACCTGCTCAAAGTTCCTAGGATAAAGAAAGTCAGATGGGGAGACAGGAGTCTCTACCATCTTGGCATCAAACTTTGGAACTCCTTGCCTTTGGTCTTAAGAGAATGCCAATACTGATATGCAATTCACCTCTCAACGGCAACACATTGAAATGAAACAAAGTAGCCACGAAACCTCTGTTTCATAGAAATCAGAATTCATTCATAAACATCATCACATGTATGAATTCCATGGACACAATTAAATCACATTAAAAAGTTTTTTCTCTCACCGCACAACAATAAATTTCCTATTAGAGCATTCATCAACCCACCTTCACATCACTTTCACACTTATTTCGTGCAACCTTTTCTAGCATACTTTCACACACATTCACTACTCCCACTCCCCGCACATTCCAGCAGCCCTACACCCTGCCCACTTTGCACAATGTCAAAACAATATCCAATCAAAAAATATACAATTAAACTGTAGGCCAAACAAATAAGTTTAAAGAACTCTTATAGATTTTTCAATTATTTTCCTATTAAGGACACTCAATAGGCCAGACAAAGGTTGACGCGTTTTGAACCCCCCAAATCAGGGGTTCTCCTCAGGACCAGAAAGCTCAATCAAATTGCTAGATCAGCCGATCAAAGCTTCAAATCAATCCAAACTTTGTATTAATCGGCTGATCTAGCAATGTGATTGAGCTTTCTGGTCCTGAGGGGAACCCCAGATTTTGGGGGTTCGAAACGCGTCGACCTTCGTGTGGCCAATTGAGTGTATATAATATGAAAAAAATTGAAAAATCTATGGAAGTTCATTAAACTTATTTGTTTGGCCCACAGTTTAATTATATATTGTATATTTTTTGATTGGTTATTGTTTTGAGATTGTGTAAAGTGGGCAGGGTGTAGGGATGCTGGAATGTGTGGAGAGTAGTGGATGTTTGTGAAAGTATGCTAGAAAAGGTTGGAAGAAATGAGTGTGAAAGTAATGTGATGGTGGGTTGATGAATGCTCTAAAAGGAGATTTATTGTGGTGTGGTGAGAGAAAAAAAGTTTTTAATGCGATTTAATTGTGTCCATGGAATTCATACATGGTGTTTATGAATACATTCTGATTAATATGAATATTAATATGAAAACAGAGGTTTCGTGGCTACATTGTTTCATTTCAATTTGTTGCCGTTGAGAGGTGAATTGCATATCAGTATTGGCATTCAGTTGTTTATTGATGAATTATGGCTCAGCCTTAGTGATTGGAGTCCAAACCCTTTCTTGTTTTTTTTTGCCTAAAGAGGGCAGGGAAGTTACCAAGGCTTCAGGAAACAAGTTAAGAAGTGCTTTTTCTCAAGCTCCTTGTCACAATAGCGATGCTCGAGCTCCCTTCAACCTCCTTGGTAGAACAGCGGTGCTAGAGTTTCTGACTAATTCTTTTCGAGGTCTCCACTTTAGCGCTAAGCCACTTTTTATTTGCACGTTTAAGAAAATTATTAATTACTTTTTTACTTACTCACTAATGTTGCAATGTAATTATAGGAACAAAGATTTGTGTTTGCTTTCCAACAGAATCAGGAACAACGAAGTCTCCTACAACAATATCATTGTCAACAGTTTCAACAGAGTTAAATGCAACAACAACAGTAACAACATCAACAATATCACCCCCAACATTAACAACCCCAACAACACCCACTACAACAACAACTACATTAATAACACCTACAACAGCAACAACAGTACCGACAAACGAAAAGATAACAAGCACCACACCAGAAGGTAACTTCAAATTCTTACAGATCACATGCCATGGTTATGTTTTTTTTTTGTATAGTTGATTATGTTGTAAAGCAAGGTCCAGGCAGTGGGATGCACAATTAGGTTATTTGTAGGAATGGACCACACAGTGAGGTAAAGTGAATTACTTGAAATTAGATGAGTGACAAACTTGTTATGTGTAAGATGAAGCAGATGTAGATGGACCTATGATTAACTGGAAGAGGAGAATCAAAAAGTGGCATTTGAATGTACCAAACTAGAGTTAGAAGCTATACACTATAGGCTGGAAGAGGAGGAGGCTTGATGATACATATTATTCATTTTTCTGCAAACCCTAATTCTGCACAAATCTGCTCACGATAAATGTTTTACTGTTCAACTTCATAAATTATCTATAGTTCTGACATTCATTATTGGACACATTTTTGGTCTATTTTGCATGCTATATGTCTGCTAATTTGTGATTTTAAAAAGTTGATGTTGGCTATTTATGCAATGTCTACAAGGATATCCCAGATACATTCTGATAAATTATTCTGTGAACAGTGTTTTAACTACTAACCTAAAGGTTTTCCTTTGAAGGTGTTCAAATAATATATTTATTGTAATTGTGTAGATGGATTTTAGTATGTTTCTTTCAACATAACTCATATACGCTCATGTATTTATGTTTTTTACATGTATGGACTATATCAGAGTTATAATAACAGAAAGTTGTTGAAAGAAAGTAAGGTGAACAGAAGCATGAAACCTTCTATTAAAATGAATTTTTTTTTATTTGCTATGATTTGTTTTAAGTGTTTTGTGTTTAAAAGGGGTGTGTTAGAGCCCAGACTTAAAAACCCAAGGCAGTTTTATTTAATATATTGAATCTCTAAAAACTGCATATTGTATGATGAAGTGTTTTTCTTCAATGGTAATATTACCATCAATATTTAAATACTGTTACTCTTTTATTTTTATTGAGCTGAAACAAGCCATGCATCCAACCATTCTGAAATCAGATACTGCTGTGCTGTCCTCTTGGTGGTATGCATTCAGCTTCTTCCAACTATCTGATATCTGCTTATTTCAACCTTCATTATTTGGTTCCTCTTCAACTCTGTGTCAGGACCTTCAGGCAGATAGGGTCTGCACAATTCTAAGTGCCTGTGGAAAGAGGTTGACAGATTCCAGTAAGAGGAGGACAACATGGAACTTAAAGGCTGGGGTAAACAGAACTTAATTGAAGTATGAGGAATCATGGTCACTTGGCCTCTGATTTCAAGATGGCGGAGCACATCTATAGAGTCACAGATGTTCACACACTATTACAAGCCCAAGATGGCACCTCTCACTACAGGTGATGATAGCATTTCCTGTTTGAGGCTTGCAGAAATGGGGGTCTCTAGTTGGCAGAGGTATGCATCCTGTCCAAGTAGGGACCAACGCTCTAGTCAGGGTAAGTCAGATACACACCCTAAATAAACCTCTGTGCAACCACTGTTCGCTTGGCACAGGGCAAGCAAGCTTAATTTAAGAGGCAATGTGTAAAGTTTTTGTACAACTCTTAATATAGTAAAACAGTAAAACACTTGGTGGGCAGAGTCAAATCTAAAAGTCAAGCTGACCATGATGGGACGCAGGTCCAATTCAGAAGCCGTGCAGTACCCGCTGAAACTGTACCTTTATGGAGAAAAAGCATCAACATTGAAGAGCATCTGCATGAAGCAGAGGAGTCAATGCATTGTCATCGATCAAAGAATTGTAGTTGATGCATTGGTTTCGAGTCACACATTTCTGTCCTGTATTGTTGTCAATCTCCGCGGTATGAGTCGGGCAGGCATAGCGGAGCAGGAGTCCAGCAAATCTAGTAAAGTGTCAGGCCTTTAAGCAGTGCATCAGTCTTTCTTCCTGGCAGTGTCTCTTGGGGACCAGGGTGTACTGAGTTGGGAGTCTTAGGGGTCCAGTACTTATACCTGGTTGTGCCTTCGAACTGGAGGCAGACTTCAAAGAAAGGCCTTTGAAGCACACAAGGCCCCCGCCCTTTTTGCCCTGGCTGCAGACGCACTACAGTGGGGTATGCTGCATTTTGTGTGGGGACAAGCACATCCCTATTCAAGTGCACAAGTAAGCTTCTCCCTTCTACCCAGCCCATGAAGACCCAATAGCCCGGTGCTGGGCCATCAGCATGTGAATGGCACACCTCAGGTCTCTGTGTTTGTAACTGTCTAGAGGAAATGCACAAAGCCATCTGTCACACACCCCAGATGTGTATTCAGAATCAGGTAGGGGCACAGAATCGTTAAAGTAGGAAAATGACAACTTTATAAAAGTGGCATTTTCGAACTTACAATTTAAAATCCGACTTCACCATAAGTTGTAATTTTTTTTTTGTCCTCATTCCACCAAAAGCAGTGCAAATTAACTTTTTCAACCCATTCCATTGTGGGCTCTCAGGGCTGACGTTCTTGCATTAGCCGGGGCTGACCCGCCCTGTCCCTTTATTCAGAGGCCAGGTGTAATCATAGGACAAGCAGGGCCTTAGACCAGCCTCATTTCTCTTCCCCATTCCAACAAGGGATCCCACACCGTGCTATTTACATTTTGTGCCAATCCGGATTCTAAACGTGCAGTACTCAGTGCCGCACGTAGCCAGCTTTCATACAGAGGTGGGCTAGCGTCCTTCCATAGTTTACATAAATCTCTCTCCGCGCAATTAAAATAAGACTAAGAAATAACCCCACTTGTGCCCCCCTTAATAAACCAGCAAGGTCCATGTCCAGCCCAAAATAAACTCTAGCTATATTCAAGCTCGATTGCACCTTAAAAATGCCCTCCAAAGCCTTCTCCACCATAGACCAAAAAGGACCCAAAATAGGGCAGTCATAGAAAACATGTATCACGTCTGCTTCGACTAATTCACATCTTGAACACGATGGGGGCGGATTCACAAACTTCGCAATCTTTTTTGGCGTGTAATAAAGTCTGTTAATGGTAAAAAAAAAATTTCTTCAGGGAGGCTGATCTAACATATTTATACAAGATAGGAAGAGATGTATCATAAAGAGCAGCTGATGCATCTTCCAGCCTAGAGGAATTCCAGATTTGATACATTGGGGGGGCCTCCAATTCCTCCTCCTCAAGCATTTTTCTATACCAAAATCCCACTTCCTTCTTCCTTGGACTAGGGGATTGAAGAGCAGACTCAATATCCCAGTTCCCACCTATGTTCTCGCTCTCAGCGGTACACCAGGAGCAGATCTGAATATATGTAAATCTAGAGAAGGGGTCCCCTATCTTCAATCTCAAAACCTCCCATGGGAGAACCCCCTCTGATGTTACTATGTCTGACCATATTTTTATCCCTGCTCTCCTTATAGGGAGAGTGAGACTGTCGTCAAAACATGACGGCAAACTCGGGGAGTCCCAGATTGGGGCAAGGTCTGAATAATACTTTATGCCCCATCTCTCCTTAACTCTAGACCATACTGAAAGTGCATGTTTCAGAATCTTTAGACGTACCTTTTTGTAAAATGTTGGCGCACCAAATTTATTTTAAAAAAACAGGATCGCCTCCCTCTTGTTCCACCATTATGTTCAGTAACCGCCCCCAGTTGGAATCATCGGGGCTGGTAAGGAGGCATCGAATATTTTTCAGTTGAAAAGAAAAAGCATACCAGAGGATGTTAGGAAGTGCAAGCCCTCCCTTCATCAGTCTTCTTTTTAGCTTTTTCCAGGAGATCCTGGAGTTTTTATTCGCCCAGATGAAGCTGCCTATTCTCCCCTGAATTTTAACCAGAACTTTATATGGAAAGGTCAGTGGTATCGTATTAGTCAGTTTTGGCAAAATTACCATTTTGACCAAATTGACACGGCCATAGATTGTGAGCTGAAGATTCTGCCATCTCAGCAGAAGGTGATCAATATCCTTAGCCTCCTTCTTTGTGTTGGTCTGTGCTGTAGTGTTAAGGTCCGGTGTTATTATTATACCCAGATACCTAAACTGACTACTTCGAGCTCCCTCCCAATTTTCTACCCCCAGCACATTATTTCAGTTTTTAGGTTATTGATCATGTACCCAGATTATTGGCCAAAATCTTTCATTATCTCTTCCACTCTTGGAAAAACCTCAGCAGGATTGCTTGTATAGATTACCCTCTTCCGCGCCAGCGGGTTTTCCCGCTGTGCGCTGAAATTTGAAAAACGCGCGTTATGTGACAAAGCCAGCTCGTCATGCGCGTAGCGCAGGTAACGCCCATGACGAGCTGGCTTTGTCATCAGCGCTGAAGGGGTTAACAAATCATTAGCCTATAATGCCAACTTACAGCTAAAGTCTCCAGCGCTAAAGGGTGTTACCCGTTCATCCAACCGCAGCGTCTGTGCCAAAGGCTCATTATAGAGATCGAATAGGAGGGGCGAGATGGGACACCCCTGCCTTGTTCCTCTCCTCATGCTGAAGCATGGTGTCAAAAGGCATTTAATAATATTGCAGCGGATGCGCCCTCATAGCATCCCCTCAGTGTCTGGATGAAGGTTGCGCCAAAGCCCATCGTGCTCAATACGTCCCACAGGAAGCCCCAGTTGACACGGTCGAAAGCCTTTGCCGCATCATAGGCAGCCACTGCCAAGGGTTCCGACCGTGCCTCCGCTAGATCTATACTTCCAATCAGCTGAAGAGTTAGATCATGCATATATCTTCCGGGCACAAAACCCTTTTGATCGGAATTAAGTAGTTGCGGAATCAACTTTGCCAGTCTCCCTGCCAAAACGCTTGTAAAGATCTTATAGTCTGCGTTTAGCAGGGAGATAGGCCTAAAGGAATCTGCCTTAAGGGGGTCCTTTCCTGGTTTTAATATAAGCACAATTGTGGACTCCTTCCACGAGGGAGGTGCCCTACCCGCCGGGCTATAAACATAGTTAAATAGTTCACAAAGCCATGGTGCCAAAGTGTCCTGTAGTACTTTATACAGCTCTCCAGGGAGAGCGTCGGGACCAGCCGCTTTGTTGTTCTTTATGTTTTTAATATACGCTCCAATTTCTTCCTCCGTAAAGGGGCTATTAAGGATATCTCGACCTTCATCCGTTAATCTGGGCAGAGCCTTGCTCTCCAGCCACCGTAGGGCATTGCCCGAGTCTGGCGAGGACTCATCCTCATCATATAATTTAGAAAACAGTGAGAGTAAGTGCTTTTCCATATCCTCCTGATGGCATGATATAGTTCCCTGATCATCAATAATTAGACTGTTTATATTATTCCTGACCCGATCCGCTCTAATCTTGATGGCAAGGATAGCCCGGCTCTTTCTCCATGTTCGTAGTTCTCCATAGCGTGTACAGCCCATTGTGCCTTAACTTTTAAATCCAACAACCCGTGATATTCCAGCCGGAAGTGTTCTAAATCAGCTAAAACCTGTGGCAGGTTATCTATATGAACGCTGTGTCTTTTATTCTCTAACAGAGAGATTTTACCTTCCCAGTTTTTAAATTTCAACGTCTCCTCCTTGTTGCTGGAGCTAGTGAGGCTATGGCTCTGACCTCTAACGTGAGCCTTATACGCATCCCAAACGAACTCGATTGGAGCAGAATCAGTGTTGTCTAAAAAGTAGTTGTTAGTTGCTGTAACGACTGCGGCGACTATATCCTGATTGTAAAGTAAGGCCCATTTTAGAGTCCATCTGGGTATAGGAATATGACTTATACTCCCAATCAGAGATGTAAATATGATAGGAGCATGGTCTAAAAGAATGCTAGGGAGTATTTTTATAGCAAGCATGGCCTCCAAACCCAACCTATCTACCAAGACATAGTCTAATCTTGAGGCATGCCCATATTTTTTGCTGAAATACGTAAAACCGGATGTTGCCTCCCCCTTGATTCTCCAAAGGTCAAAGACCCACCTCATGCATCATAGTGACCATGGCTCGCCTGGAACGCGGGGTAGTGACATGCTGACTATAATTAGATCGATCCTGTCGAGGATCGAGAAGAAAGTTAAAATCCCCCCCTATAATCACGGGAGAGGTGACCCCTGTTATCTTGGACTGAACTCTGAGTAGCCAGGTAGGATCATCTATATTTGGACCGTAATAGGAACCAATAGTCTGTTCGCTACCGCTAAAGTCAGCTTGCGCCAGAACCCATCTCCCTGACTGGTCTGTTAATAATGACTTTATAGACCCCCTAATCAAAATTGCAACACCCTTGTTTACCCCAGTCTGCCCAGAACAACAGAATGAACCTATCCATCTTAGTTTCCCAAAGATCTCTTTACTTTCAGTAGAACTTAGGTGGGTTTCCTGAAGGAGGATGACTTTGGCCAAAGATTGTTCCAAGAAACTCATTATCAATCTCCTCCTCCTAGGACACCGAAGCCCATTCACATTCCACAAAATGAAAGATACCTTATTATGGGCCATTTATAGTCTCCATCCTTCCCTCCTTGGCCACCCAACCAAACACCGGTCTACTCATCTGGAAATCCCTGAAGATTGTGAAAAAAAATGAGGACTCATTTTTTTCTTTTCTCCCCTTGCTACCCCACCCGTGCTTCCCTTCATCCCACTAGCCCCCGCCTTTTCCCCTCCCACCCTCCTTGGGGAGCCCTCCCTATCTTCTTGAGCATACGCCCTTAGACGGGTAACCCCCCCCTCTGTGTATGGTTAAATGTAATACATTATTAATTTCATACTAAATTTTGCCTGATGGCAGTGATTATTACTGCCTCCCATGTGTGCCTATGATCTAAATTAATGAATCAAATTAAGAAAAGCCAAATATTTCAGATATACTAAATCCTCCTTTACATATAGGCCGCTACCACATCAAAGTCTGTTGCCCAATCTATTCTGCAACCTCTCCGCCTCCTCCACCCCTCTACTACCTGCCCTGATCTTTTCGATGAGGCTATCTGCCTCATCAATCTGACGAATGTTGTACATGTGGTTATTCCACATTATGCGGAGTGATGCAGGGAATTTCATCTGGGCGCGGGCTCCTAATGAGTTAAATATTGCAAGTCTCTTGCCCATCTCCCATTGCTTAGTAGCAGTTGTATGTGAGATGTCCGAACAAAATGTAAAAGAAAACGGACTGGAAAAGGAAGTTGACTTTATGGCACCGGTTTTTAATGCCATGGACAGAATCCTCTCTTTGGTAGAGTTTGTCAGAAAGTTCACCAGGATCTGCCTGGGGCGCTCTCACCCTGGGTTCCGCCTATATGTGTGAGCCCTCTGGATATCAGCTAGTAGGTCTAAGTCGCCATCAGTGGAGTCCTTCAGGATTGCAGTTGTAAGTAATGCCACCACAAATGCCTTGATATCACCTCCTTAAATATCCTCGGGGACATTTAGGAATTTTTAATTATTCTTCCTAGCATGGTTTTCAAGCCTCTCGATGTCATCTTTCATCTCCCGATTTTTCTGCGCCAGCTTGTCCATATGGACTGTAGTGGTGATTAGTACTTCCTTAATCCTGGGCAACTCCGCTTCTAGGGCCTCCGTCCTTAATGAAACCTCCTCCACCTTCCTGGCCAGCACCTCACAAGATGCCTGGATAGCGACCTGATTGGTCTCTGAAATTGTAAATCTTTTCCCCATCTCTTAAAATCTCTTCCCCATGTCCTCCTTTAATCCAGGCAAACTATCTGCCAAAGTAACAGGAGTAGGCGCTATTGATGAAGTTGGGCCTATATGTACGCCATCCCCGGTTATCTGAGGACCGTCGTCTTCTTTAGAACCATTTGCATCCTCCTTCTGACATTCCAAGCCCCCCTGCACAGAGTCTTGTATCTCCAAGTCGGAAAAACTGTTTGAGAGTTCTATTGATGGATGAACCCTATCTTCCATGGGAGATGAAGAAGACTGAAGTGGTTGAGCTAGCTGGAAGGGTGTAGGCGTGGTCGTTATGTTAGCACCAGTACCTGGTCCCATACTAGTTGAGGTACTGTTAGAGGCCATCTTTCCCACTCTGTATGTAGTAGACAGCGAGAGGATACGGTGCCTTTTATCTTTTTTTTCCCTCTCCCTTTCACCAAAAGGGTGTTGTTGCTACTGTGTTTCCCCTTTCCTATCTGAGAGGTAGCCTGGATTTGTATTACTGGTGGGATCACAGATGGCTTCTCGGTTTCGTAAAGTGTAGCGACTTACTCCTGCCTTAACAGTAGGCACTTTCAAGGGGGAACTCGGTTTACTCACATACAAGCTAACAGCATTACTTCCACTCTCCTTCATGCAGTGCTCCCAAACCTGCTCCTTATTGCCAAAAACCTGTGTTGCAAACAATGGGGCCGGTGTGAAAAGCGCCTCGCAATCTGAGTACTCCCCGGAGGTTACTCGCTCCCTGCTACCCACTGCAAGGATATCCTTCCCACAGTACTTAATGGTCTTCCGCGCGCTAACCAAAGACTCGCTGCTACCTCCACTCCCCAAAAAATTGCCTGCAACTGGCGTTTCACAGGTGATCTTACCAGGGGTTGTCCTTACCACCTTGGCATCAAAACATGTCAATTGTGCCGTCCGTCCGGCAAAAACAAGAGACACCCGCCTTGGATCTCGCCGCCACTCCCTGCCTGCTCCGAGTTACCGGAACCACCCCGGTTTTGAAATTTCACCGACCATCCGCGTTTTTGTGACAGAGTCTCAATACCGTGTACAGAGATCACGTAGGGAAGCAGCTTTCGCCGCTAGGTTCCTAAAAAAAAACAAAAAAGCGAGGAAACAATTCTGGAGGCGATATCACTTCCTCTTCAGCATTCCGCTAGCAGTGTTCGCGTTCGAACACCATACACAGGGGGAGGAGCTCCGTCACGGCCGTTAGCTTCGATAAGTTGTGATTTTAAATTGTTAGTCTAGAGACACCAAACTCGAAATATCCATCTTGTCCCAATTAGAAATTATACTTGAAAGATGTAATAAGGAAATCCCAATGTTAACCTGTGAGAAAGATAGCCCTTTCAGTAGTGTAAAATGTATTTAACCGTTTTTCACTACCTGGACATGTAAAACGTGAAAGTACATGTCCAACTTTTTAAATAACCTGCACCCTACGCTTTGGGCTTGTTAGGGCCTAACTTAAGGGTGACATATTTACACTAAAAGGAAGATTTGGGCCTGGCAAGAGGGTTAACTTGCCAGGCTGAAATGGCTGTTAAAACTGCAGACATAGACTCTGCAATGGCAGGCATGTGACATGTTTTAAAGGGCAACTGTAGTGGGGGGTACAATCAGTGCTGCAGGCCCACTTGTAGCATGTACAGGCCCTGGGGACATAGTGTCCAATTTACTAAGGGCTTATAAATAAATTAAATATGTCAATAGTGACATGCCATAGGATAAAATGTGAAGCCCTGTGCCTCTTTCATAATGCCTTGTATGGTAAGGGAGCGAGCTACTACAGATCTAACTCTCATCGGTGCTGTCCTCAGCGAGCCTTACGCTCATCCTCAGCACACCTGCTCAAAGTTCCTAGGATAAAGAAAGTCAGATGGGGAGACAGGAGTCTCTACCATCTTGGCAGCAAACTTTGGAACTCCTTCCCTTTGGCCTTAAGAGAATGCCAATACTGATATTCAATTCACCTCTCAACGGCAACACATTGAAATGAAACAATGTAGCCACAAAACCTCTGTTTTCATATTAATCAGAATTCATTCATGAACATCATCACATGTATGAATTCCATGGACACAATTAAATTGCATTAAAAGGTTTTTTTCTCTCACCACACCACAATAAATCTCCTCTTAGAGCATTCATCAACCCACCTTCACATCACTTTCACACTTATTTCATGCAACCTTTTCTAGCATACTTTCACAAACATTCACTACTCCCACTCCCCGCACATTCCAGCAGCCCTACACCCTGCCCACTTTGCACAATGTCAAAACAATATCCAATCAAATAATATACAATTAAACTGTAGGCCAAACAAATAAGTTAAAAAAACTCCCATAGATTTTTCAATTCTTTTCCTATTATGTACACACATTGGCCAGACGAAGGTTAACGCGTTTCGAACCCCCAAATCCGGGGTTCTCCTCAGAACCAGAAAGCTCAATCAAATTGCTTGATCAGCCGATCTAAGCTTCAAATCAAGCCAAACTTTGTAATAATCTGCTGATCTAGTAATGCGATTGAGCTTTCTGGTCCTGAGGAGAACCCCAGAATTAGGGGGTTACAAACGCGTCGACCTTCGTGTGGCCAATTGAGTGTATATAATATAAAAAGAATTGAAAAATCTATTAGAGATCTTTAAACTTATTCGTTTGGCCCACAGTTTAATTATATATTGAATATTGTTTTGAGATTGTGTAAAGTGGGCATGGTGTAGGGATGCTGGAATGTGTGGAGAGTAGTGTATGTTTGTGAAAGTATGCTAGAAAAGGTTTGATGAAATGAGTGTGAAAGTGAAGTGACGGTGAGTTGGTGAATGCTTTAAAAGGAGATTTATTGTGGTGTGGTGAGAGAAAAAAAGTTTTTAATGCGATTTAATTGTGTCCATGGAATTCATACATGTGATGGTGTTTATGAATAAATTCTGATTAATATGAAAACAGAGGTTTCGTGGCTACATTGTTTTATTTCAATGTGTTGCCATTGAGAGATGAATTGCATATCAGTATTGGCATTCAGTTGTTTATTGTTGAATTATGGCTCAGCCTTAGTGATTGGAGTCCAAACCCGTTCTTGATTTTTTTGCCTAAAGAAGGCAGGGAAGTTACCAAGGCTTCAAGAAACAAGTTAAGAAATGCTTTTTCTCAATCTCCTTGTCACAATAGCGATGCTCGAGCTCCCTCCAACCTCCTTGGCAGAACAGCCACGCTAGAGTTTCTGACTAATTCTTTTCCAGGTCTCCACTTTAGCGCTAAGCCACTTTGCATTTGCACGTTTAAGAAAATCATTACTTACCTTTTTACTTACTCACTAATTTTGCAATGTAATTATAGGAACAAAGATTTGTGTTTGCTTTCCAACAGAATCAGGAACAACGAAGTCTCCTACAACAATATCATTGTCAACAGTATCCACAGAGTTAAATGCAACAACAACAGTAACAACATCAACAATATCACCCCCAACATTAACAACCTCAACAACACCCACTACAACAACAACTACATTAATAACACCTACAACAGCAACAACAGTACCGACAAACGAAAAGATAACAAGCACCACACCAGAAGGTAACTTCAAATTCTTACAGATCACATGCCATGGTTATGGTATTTTTGTATAGTTGATTATGTTGTAAAGCAATGTCCAGGCAGTGGGATGCACAATTAGGTTATTTGTAGGACTCCGCAGTGAGGTAAAGTTAATTACTTGAAATTAGATGAGTGACAAACTTGTTATGTGTAAGATGAAGCAGATGTAGAGGAACCTATGATTGACTGGAAGAGGAGAATAAAAAAGTGGCATTTGAATGTACCAAACTAGAATTAGAAGCTATACACTATAGGCTGGAAGAGGAGGAGGCTTGATGATACATTTCAATAATTTTTCTGCAAACGCTAATTCTCCAAAAATCTGCTCACGATAAATGTTTTACTGTTCAACTTCATAAATTATCTATAGTTCTGTCATTCATTATTGGACACAGTTTTGGTCTTTTTGCATGCTATATTTCTGCTAATTTCAGATTGTAAAAAGTTGGTGTTTGCTATTTATACATTGTCTACAAGGATATCCCAGATACATTCTGATAAATTATTCTGTGGACAGTGTTTTAACTACTAACCTAAAAGTTTTCCTTTGAAGGTGTTCAAATAATACATTTATTGCAATTGTGTGGATGGATTTTAGTATGTTTCTTCCATCATAACTCATATACACTCATGTATTTATGTTTTTTACATGAATGGACTATATCAGAGTTATAATAACAGAAAGTTGTTGAAAGAAAGTAAGGTAGAACAGAAGCATGAAACCTTCTATTAAAATGAAAGTTTTTTTTTTATTTGCTGTGATTTGTTCTAAGTGTTTTGTGTTTAAAAGTGGTGTGTGAGGGGGCGTGGTTAGCGGCCGAGAGTGATGGCTGCAGCCTGAGTGTGCTCTGCTCGACCCATGGCTTAAACTTAGGACACAGCCTACAGATCCGGGCAAATCTGGGCAGCGACGGCAGGATCCACTGCTCGATACCCTCTGGAGAGCTCCGGTGAGGGATTCGCGGGGCCATGGTCCCCGAGAGGCGGTGATCAAGATCAGGAAGGCCCCGGGGCTGGTCTTCACAAAATGGCGACGCCGGCGTTGGCACCGAGCTAGGGTGCGGCCGGCCTTACAGGCGACCCCCTCCTCTCCCCTGGCTGCCTGTCTCCACTGGCCCAGCTTACTGATTGCGAGGGAGCGGCGCCGACAGACGACGTTAGAGGGATCCCGCTGCGCATTGCTGGACATACAGGTGCAGAGGGGCTGGCCTGGGCAGTGACATTAATTTATACCCCGGCTTTGGGGCCTAGTGCTGGCTGACATCGGGAGGAGCGCCGAGTGCAGGCGAGGCCGGAATGCTGTGGACCCCCTCCTCCCCCCTCTGACTCCTGACCTCTCTTCACCTGGACGATCGGACGCGGGTGGGCTGCGAGGGCTACCAAGGCCCTATAACAAACACGCAGAGAGCCCAGACTCGGCGCCTGAGATCACTACACCTGGCATGTTTGTGCAATAGCCTCAGCGCTGGGCCCTAAGCCTCGAGGAACAAAGCAGTTCAGCACCCAAAGCACGCGCCTAAAACAAAAATAGATTAACCCCAGTGCTGAGCACAGATCGGACATGACTTGCAAACTCTATCCACCACCATCCCAAACTACACAAAGCGTCCTACATCGTTGAGCTGCAGATGTTTTTTCTAGCCCATGATGCAGATGTCATTATAAAAACATTCTTTAGTTTAAAGGAAGCATCGCTTGCGTACTAACGCAAGCCGGAAGACCGAGTTCCACCATAAACACTGACAAGGGCAGATCCTGGAGCAGCTTAAAGATACAAGCACATCGAGGGGATCCAACAGCAGGCTGGAAATACACCGGTTTTGCTTACACGAGCTCCGTCTTGCCACACATCTCAGGTGGAGACCCAGGGAGCGGTGCTATTCAAGGCCCAGGACTTGCGGCCTGATGATAATTGGCGACCGACACTGAGGGACTCCCGAGAGTGTGACCGACACAACGGGGGGGCTTGGGGGCGCTCTGGTGGGGGCATTGTCATACGGGCCTGCCTTCCCCCTCCCCTTCCTGTGATTTCTGCAGAGCCCTGGGCAACCTGCCGGTCCTCGTGCCAACACCGGGGTGCTGCCCTGAGATACCGGTGTGGGCGCCTCATCGGACCCATGGCTCAACACTGAGAGGACTTCTGGGCGCTTTCTGGTTATCGACGAAGAGCCTGGAGACACGCTGGTGGGGCAGACGTGCCATAATACAGCGGCTAGGGGGCAATTGGTGTTCACGCTCTCCCCTTCCCCCTCCACACCGGACCTGTTTACAGAGGGGTGCTTCGGGCCTCCGCCTCTTTGGATGGTAGCATTCCCTGGGGACGCTCTCCGACATCATTGTCAATGACACTGTGTTGATTGATGACCAGAGTAAGATTTGGCGGCTTGATCTGTGGCGCCAGTGTGCAGGGATACCGGTGTCAGCCGCCGTGTGCTATTGCCGCGTCCCCTGACGCCGTTTGCTGCTGGTGAAGGCGACCAGGCTCTGAAGTGCCGCGGACTGCCCAGAGTATACATTACTGGTCTGGTGGCCCTGTGAGAGACCGTTGCGAGCTGGGACCAATATCACTACACGTGCCCCTGCTTGCTCTCTATGCCAACGAAGAAGAAGGCTACGGGGGCAGAGGTTCCAGAGGTACCCATCAGGCATTGCTGGCTAAATTCGCCTGGACCAAAGGAGGAGAAAAAAGGCGACTTGCCAAAAGCTAACAAAGAGGGCGCGGAAGCGTCGCCCACCCCGACCAAAGATCCAACGCTGCACGACATCATGGCGGCCCTAGGGGGTATGCGCACATCAATGGATTCTGTCACAACTGAGGTATCCCTGCTCCGCGCAGACTTCAAACAAATGAATGAAAAAGTGAAGGAGCTCAAGGTGGTGACAACGTCGCTGCAGGAGGATACCTCTGTATTGCAACGTCAAGTGTCTGACATGGAAAAGAAGTAAAAACCAGAGTTTTCCCTATTGGTACTAATTAAGGCACCCTTCATACATCCAAGTCTACTTGAATTGGTATACAAGACTGTCACATTCATACATGAAACATTTAGAAAGAAAAAACGTATAAATTCAAGCATATATAAACAAGTGTAACCTGTTTTATTTGTAAAGTTAAGAAATATTAAAAAACATTCCATCACATATGGATAAAAAACACATTTTTAAAAACAATACAATGCATAGTATAAAATATTAGCAATTCAATTGGAGAAGAACAACAAAAAGACAATTAAATCTGTCATGAAGATGTTAATCAAGAGTTTCTGTGGTACAACATAAGGCTAGATTTAATGACCAATTCCCTCACTGATGTTGACCCTTCTTGATTTAACTGTTTAGCTGAGCGTCGACGCATTTCGGCGGTTAAATCGGTTTACAACCACCTTCTTCAGGACCAATCTAATAAGCTTCTCCTTAATGCGACATCACCTAGGTTAGAAATAAATCACTTTTAACATATGCGGTATGGCTCTTCTTATGTTTTTTTTTTTTTTTGAAAACCTTTATTGTGCAGAAATTGCTCACAAATACGGGCCTACAACCCATCGGGCCGGCCACCACAATTATAGAAGCACAATGGTCAGGACAGAAGCTCCAGCAGGGTACCACAATAATCCAAACGGGAATCAAAGGCGAAAAGCCACAGAGCAACCACCACGAGCAGGATGAGAGAAGGTTGATTTTATAATAGAAGAAGGGGTATAGCAGAATGATGGCAATCATTAAAGTCCAGAGGGCCGTGGCGGGCCGCGAGCAAGCAATAATACAGAACACAGGAAAATTCAAAAAGAACAGTCACATTTTAACAAAGGCAGAACGTGAGTCCCACATTAGTAAGCAATTGCAACCGCTGCCCAGCGCCCACCCACCACTACGAGAACACACAATGATACAGAGAACGGGAAATAGGCTTACAAAACAAGAGCCCTCTGCTACCACAACCCAGGGGAGGAAAAAGAAAAAAAAGGGGGGAAGGGAAAAAGGAAAAGGACATCGGGAAAAAGGGGGGAAGAAAGAACGCGGCATCACAGCATGCGCCCCATGGCTAACAAAGCACTCAAAAATAGACCGGCACAGGGAACCAGTGGTAACAGGAGTAATAGATGCGTAGCAAACCGTGACGGCAGGGAGACCAGAGGGCCCATGCTAGCAAAAAAACACCCCAGGGGGTCCACATGCAGACACCGCATCCCGAAAAAGGGATACATAAGAGCCATAGAACCAAAAAAGGAAAAGAGGGGGAAAAAACAAAATGACAGACCCCCCCCCCCCACCCCACACACCCCACCCTGCACCCCTGCAGAAGGCTATGGCCTACCCCAAAGCAGCGTGCCTGTCGCCCTAACTAGAAACCCGAAATATAGAAGAGTTAAAAGTAAAGAAAGAACCACAAAGACAAAAAGAAGAAGGGGAAATAGGGAGACAACGACGGGAGAGGAGCCACATAATCAAAACCATCAGCTCCCACCCCCCGTCCGAACACACTCAGTGCCCACGGGAAGATAGTAATTACGAGGATAAGCTCCAGGAACATGAAGGAGAATCGAACATAGTCATACAGTCACAAACGGATCATCCGACCATACCGCAAAATAATAGTCCACCGAGGCAAGTTCATCTCAACCCTGTCCTCGTCTATCCAAAGCCGTAGGTATGCAACGCACCAGGAACCAGATCATGAGGAACCAGAGGCGAATAGCAGGGAGTCCAATCGTCAATCCACACAAGTCATATCGATTTCGACCCAGATGAACAGGAAAAGACGGTAACCACCACAGGTAATGCAGGCACAGTTCCGCCGTCAATAGGAGGAAAGCCGTTTCGGCGGAGCAACCACAGGATCTTCGTTCGGCCATTCGAGGCAAAAAAGGAATGGGAGATCCAACGAGACCGGTCCGGACGGGACGCGGCCGGCGGACCCCCAGCACAGGGGAAATCACATGATGATCGAGAGCAGCGGGTATCCGTATACCCACACAGACAGCAGCCGCCGGGTCCACGACCTCCAGGAAAGGCCCAGCAGCACACAGCAGCGATGAAGCCGCACACATCGGGGGGGGCCCAGCAGGCCCGGCAAAATGATCATCATCCAGTCCAGCGATAGGTGCGGTCACGGAAGCACTCCAGGAGCGCAAGGCGGCGAGAATGTCGCCAAGCGTAGGCTCACCTTTACGGTATTCAGCAAACGAGCCATGCGGCGGACCAGCATCGCCAGTCTCGGCCAGGTTGAGAGACAGGGAGCCGGCCGCCATCTTGAAAGCCCGGCGGGGCCGCGGCAATCTCCGACCCCCGTCCGGCCACAAGCGGGGTCACACAGGATACAGCCGACCACAAGCAGAGGCACCCCCAGGGAGGAAGGCGGGCCACCAGGATAAGGAGGGTCGCCGGCTCCCCCACGCCACCGGCTCCGTTCTCCGAGTCCGGGCGGAGGGACTCAAGATGGCCGGACAGGAGAACAAAGGGGAGACGAGCCACATACACGGTCAACCCCCGTCCATGGAAGGCAGCGCCTCAACACCAGGTCGCAGGATCGCCGGTCCAGGCCCGGAGAGCCGTCACCGGTCTAATTGCACATCGGCCTCTCCGACTGAGCCCACACCTCCACCAAGGGCCGGCTGCAGCGCTCCGCCCCGCCCGGGCGCCGCCGAGGAGTTTCAGGCCCGCCCGCTCCGGAGGCCCCGAAGCGAACAAGGGCGCAGCTCAGGATCCGCGGCACCTAGGAACAGACGGAGCAGACGGTAAGTGCCAGCGAAATGTCTTAGTTCCATAGTCTACCAAAGAATACTTCCCGGGGCAGGATAAGACACAGGATAGACGTTCCAGGAAGGAAAGCGAACGGAGCCGAGCTAAAACGCGGCCATCGCGGACGCGAGCCTGGCTCCTCCCCTCTTCTTATGTTTTAACAGTCCGCAATACATCCATACCCCATGGCCAAATGAATCTGTTACATGGGGCCCTCCCTCTAATTGGTCTCTTATCTCACCCAATCATTTTAAAACTACATATTTAAATATCCAAACACTGTTACTTGGAATCCCATCCATATCCATGAAGCAAGGAGTTATACTTTCCACCTCGAACATCGTGAAATGGGGAGTTTGAAGGCGAAGATTAGTAATACCTTACAGCAAAGTTAGTTGAAGTTCATACAATAAAAAGTGACAAGGTGAAATATACTTGAAAAATGTTGACAGGGATATATGCATTTCGACCTCATGATAGTGCAAAAGATATAAGCGGGTTGACTAAACAACCACTCTATACGTGGTCACATTGATAGACGTAATAATTGAACCGTAGAGAGCTTCATGTAAAAGGCTTCCATAGAGCGTGTCTTAAACCACAACACGAAGAGGATTGCACTACGATAATGGCTAAAAATAGTGTACCACTATAAGGAAAATGAGTTTTTTTAAACAAAATCTCTTTCCTTTTCCTTTCCCGGTCGTATCCACGGCAGCCGCGAGCATTGAGTCACCGGGACATTTTATCGAAATTAAAAGAATGGAGGATTAATTCACGAGTGTTTTCAATCAGGTGAGAGACTATATATAACAATGAAGAAGAGGGAGGATGCGGACAATTAGAGTTAGTAATGATAAAAGTCTATTTTTGTCACATACAGCTGTCAGGTGAATACCGACACAAAGTGCATTAGGATAGAAGACCTTGAACAGGAGATTTAAACACAGCGTCTCAGGTATTATAAATGAGTATTTTTTTTTTTTTTATATATTAAAAAAATGGTCGCAATTCTATTTGGTCAGATGAATAATAGGAAATACACTCATTTTCAGGTCTTGAGGTAATGGCATCTGCGTTTTGAAGATATTCAGGAAGTCACTGAATATGCATGAAGAATTCTAAAGGTATTAATACCTAAACCCTCATATAGTCTCAAACCACATAATGAGTAATGGTATCTAAGAAGAGTAACCACTCAAAATTATGTGGAGAACCAACAGATTTCAAAAGAGATCAAAGAATGGGCAGGGCAGAACTAATGTTTCCATTGTTCTATCCCTACAGTGTATTAACTAACGCTGTAAATAAGAAAAAGAGTCCTAGAATAACACCTGGGGATCACCATGCACGAGCGCAGGTGAGGCCACAAAATAATCTAAGTAAGAATAAGTGACTGTGTAAATGGTGAGAGAATGACTGGTGGGCCAGAAACATTTGAGAAGAAAAAATGAGTAATAACATCTAAGAGCAGCGATGAATTCAATTGTGGATATATTGTATTGCAACAACTATTATCATGTTTACATCACTGTTCATATATAGAAAGTATAACTCCTTGCTTCATGGATATGGATGGGACTCCATGTAACAGTGTTTGGATATTTAAATATGTAGTTTTAAAATGATTGGGTGAGATAAGAGACCAATTAGAGGGAGGGCCCCATGTAACAGATTCATTTGGCCATGGGGTATGGATGTATTGCCGACTGTTAAAACATAAGAAGAGCCATACCGCATATGTTAAAAGTGATTTATTTCTAACCTAGGTGATGTCGCATTAAGGAGAAGCTTATTAGATTGGTCCTGAAGAAGGTGGTTGTAAACCAATTTAACCGCCGAAACGCGTCGACGCTCTGCTAAACAGTTAAATCAAGAAGGGTCAACTTCAGTGAGGGCATTGGTCATTAAATCTAGCCTTATGTTGTACCACAGAAACTCTTGATTAACATCTTCATGACAGATTTCATTGTCTTTTTGTTGTTCTTCTCCAATTGAATTGCTAATATTTTATACTATGCATTGTATTGTTTTTAAAAATGTGTTTTTTATCCATATGTGATGGAATGTTTTTTAATATTTCTTAACTTTACAAATAAAACAGGTTACACTTGTTTATATATGCTTGAATTTATACGTTTTTTCTTTCTAAATGTTTCATGTATGAATGTGACAGTCTTGTATACCAATTCAAGTAGACTTGGATGTATGAAGGGTGCCTTAATTAGTACCAATAGGGAAAACTCTGGTTTTTACTTCAAGTAATTTACTGCTCCATTCCCTGTTGGTGAATAAAGAGCCGCTCTCATTTATTGAGGGTTACCTGGAAAAGAAACAGACTCGCATGGCGCAGCAACTGGATGACTACGAAGGAAGGGCCCGTCGGAACAATATACGAATCCTTGGGGTTCTGGAAAAAACGGAAGGGCCTACGGCGCACCTCTTTGTGGAGGAGTTGATCACGAAACATCTGAAGCCTAAGGCGCTTTCCGCTTATTTCTCCATTGAACAAGCTCAAAGAGTGCCGGGAGGTCGACCCAAGCCCGGGGCTCCGCCGAGACCCTTGATTGCAAGATAGGGACAATATTCTGCAGGCCTCCAGGGCGGGTCCTCCGCTGAAGATTGACAACTATCAGGTCTCCTTCTTTCCTGACTTTACGGCGCGGGCCCAGGCACAAAGACGCAGCTTCCAGGTCATGAAGCAGGAACTCCGCAGCAGGGAAATCAAATATGCGATGCTCTTCCCTGCCAAATTGAGAGTGGAATGG
Organism: Lissotriton helveticus; assembly: GCF_964261635.1. Classification (NCBI taxonomy): domain Eukaryota; kingdom Metazoa; phylum Chordata; class Amphibia; order Caudata; family Salamandridae; genus Lissotriton; species Lissotriton helveticus. The sequence continues at coordinate 1,250,308,167 of NC_136065.1, forward strand.
GACGGTAAACCGTGGTTGTTTGACTCTCCAGATGCAACCTAGGAATGCCTGGAGGGATGGACGAAGGTTGGCGACGCGAGAGGTACCCGCCGAAACAAGGCAGATCGGAGGAGGGATAGGGAGCCTGACATGTCAGCGACAGAGGCCGGGATGGAAGCCAGTGGACTGGAAGAACAGGAGTGAGCGACATTCAGGGCCACCCATCGGGCCGACTTATGGTGATACTCACAAGTAACAGATGGGGGGATGTAGTGGGAGGGTAGGAATTGTTTGAAGGGGGGATGGACTGCGAAGGAAGCTTGGGCTCAGTATTCCAGTTATGTAACAGGTCAGATTTGCAATTTTATTAGACATGTTATGATATTATTCTAAGGGTTGTGTCTTAAAATGGAAAGAGATATTCTATTAAAGTCAATGTGATTGCCACGGGTCGGGGGGGGATCACTTAACCTCTGCGTGTTTAGCATGGTAGGGGGACGTACAGGCACTCTGCCATGTTGGGGGGTGGGCAGTTTGAGGTCCACAGGCAGGGGAGCTCGGTGAGCGGGGAAGGGGAGTTGAAGGGGGGATTTTGGGGCAAAGGTAATTGGTGGTATTAACTGCCGTGATAATGTGCGCATTGTGCTTACTGTGACGAAGGGGGGGAAGGGCTTGTTGAATTTTGTTTTTGATTGTGGTTATGGGCTGCATTTCAAAGTTCTAAATGTTAAGATGCATGATACAGTGACGGTAGAGCCCGGTGTCTCCTATGACCTTGATTACTTGGAACGTGCACGGGTTGAGGATAAAATAAGAGGGGGTTGGTGTTGCAATATGTACGCCGTGCAGCCCCGGCACTAGTATTGCTGCAGGAGATGCATTTGGTGAGGCTGACATGTAGGGCTTTAGACCGCTGGGGATATACGATGGCAGTGCACTCTGAATTTTCTACTGGCTCCAGAGGGGTGGGCATATTAGTGCGTAAGTGCTTTCCTTTGATAGTACAACAGGTATGGAAAGATACACAGGGGCAGTTTGCAGCCATCTCCTGCTTATGGGAAGGGAGAAAGTTCAATGTGTGACAGTCTACATTCCACCGGCCCTTCATGCGGTTGCGCTTCCCGCCCTTAGTGCTTTTTTGTAGAAGCTGCAGGGGGGTGAGCTTATAAAAGGGCGCGACTTCAATGTGGTTGTAGATGATGGACTTGACCGCCATCCCTGTAGAATGCCGGGGTCGGGTAAGTCTCGACTAGCTGGCTTTGAGGAGGCCCTAGGCCTCACGGATGGGTGGAGGTTTAGACATCCCGGGAAACGTGAGCACACTTTTTATTCGGGGGTCCACAATAGTCTCTCACGCATCGATTATTTCTTCCTCTCTGCTGATAGTCTACCCCATTTAACGGAGGCACTGATAGGTCCAAGAGGTATCTCCGATCATTCCCCGGTTTCCATGATTTATTCCTCTTAAGTGAAAACCCGGAGGCAAATTTTCCCGATCTCCCCCGGCTATTTACAGATCCCACAAATTAGGAAAGAACTGGTTACGGCTACGAAATGTTATTTCCAAGAAAATACAGATTCTGTTGGCTCGCCGGGGGTCCTGTGGGAAGCATATACAACGGTGCTAAGGGACCAAGCGATAGCTTCAATAACGGGTCACAAGCGAGCTATGAATGACGACCGCCAGGTGCTTGAGACTGATCTGGCTGTGTGTTACAGTCCCGACACGAACTAAACCCCACTGAGGAGGCTGCGCAACAGTTGCACCTCAAACAGGCTGAACTTACGGAATATCTGTGGAGTCAGGTGCGAAAGCGACTCCTGCGCATGCAGCACATTGTTTATGAAGTTGGGGATAAGGCGGGAGACTCTTAGCCTGGCTGAAAAAGAAGGATAAGGCCCAGAGGACGAAAGCGCAGCTCTGCGCCTCCGACGGTTTGGGTAGTCACCACTCCCGCGGACATCGTGGACACCTTAGCAGACTATTATGAGACAGTTTATACCCCCACCACTAATATGTCGTCAGAAGAGGTGCAGACTTACATCAAGAATATACGATTGCCCTCCCTCTCAGACTCTGGAGCCACACTTTTGGAATCTGATTTTACGATGGATGAGGTCCTGAATGCAATACATTCCTTGCAGTCGGGTAAGGCCCTGGGTCCGAACAGAGTCCCCATAGAACTTTACAAGCGAGTCTCTTATCTTACTGCTCCGCATCTGTTGAGAATGTTTGTAGATAGCTTAACTAAGGGGGAATTGCCTAGGGACCAGCGGACAGATACCATAATCGCTATACAGAAACCTGGCAAGCCCCCTCACGAATGTACATCGTATCGCCCGATTTCATTGTTAAATGCGGAGGCGAAAATACTGGCAAAAATTATAGCTATTCGACTGACCCCGCACTTGGAGGCGCTTATTCACCCGGACCAATCCAGGTTCATGCCAAACAGGATCACCGTTTGAGACGGGTCCACGCAGCAATGGCACAGAAACCTAATCTCTCGGAACCTGCAGTACTTCTTTCATTGGATGCTCGAATGGCCTTCGACACAGTCGAATGGCCTTATCTCTTCGTGGTTCTTCGACATCTGGGCTTTGGCCCCAAGTTTTGTGCTTGGGTGAAGATATTGTATACAAAACCCCTCGCACACGTAGTAGCTAATGGTCATATCTCCAGGGACTTTTGACTTGGCCTTGGCACGCGTCAGGGATGAACTTTGTCGCCTCTGCTATTCGCTCTGATCTTGGAGCCTCTGACGGCGTGGATACGGTGGGACCCCATGATTAAAGGTCTTAGCTGGACCGAGTCCTGGGAGGACCGCATATCATTATATGCTGATGATATCCTTCTTTATTTGACCATTCCTCGGCGATCAATCATAGTCCTCAACATCTGTGAAATTTTTGGAAGGGCCGCAGGATACACAATCAACTGGTCCAAGTCAGTATTGTTTGTCCTTAAAGGACCCCCTCCGCGGCTCCCAGCTGAATGCCCGCTGATGATTAATGATGGGCCTTTTAAATATCTAGGGGTTTGGGTGACGCCTAACCAGGAGTTTTTTTTTGCCACAATCTGTCACCTCCACTTGAGCGATTCTGCACGGATGTGAAACATTGGGACACCCTACCACTGACCCTACTAGGGCAGGCGGCGTTATTCAAAATTATGACTTTACCACGACTATTGTATATCCTTGAAAATACTCCGTTTCTTGTGCCTCAAAAATATTTTACGTCTATAAACACACTGGTCTCTGGTCTCCTTTGGGGGGACAAACCAGCGAGCATTTCCCGGCAAAAGTTAATTAGGGGCTGGTTTGATGGAGGCATAGCACTTCCAGATATTCAATTGTACTATTGGGCAGCCCAGTTAAAGACCAAAAACTACTGGCTCCACGCGCCACAGACTGAGCCGGCGTATAAAGCGGATAGGTATGACTTGGGAGGCGGAGGAGTGATGGATGCTCTCTACGACCCCAAAAGTGCAGCGGCCCTTCTGGGTCCCACGGCACATACGGTGAGGTTGTTGTACTGGGCCTCTGCTCGTCTTAAATGTAAGGACAAGATCACGCAGATGACGCCGCTCTGGTCGTCACGCCGACTCGGCCGACTCTGCAACAGTAAAGGATTTGAGGCCTGGGACCTGATAGGCAACTCAACGGTTGGAGACCTTTGGAGGCGGGGTACCGTCCTCACCTTTGACCAACTAATGGAGCAATTTGATTTGGTGCATAGGGAGCGATTCTGATACTTGCAAGTTAGCCATGCCCTCAAGTCAGTGATTCCACCGGGCGAAGAGCTACCTGAATCCACTCCTTTAGAAGATAGATTGCTTACGGAGCAGATGCTCAAAAAGGTGACCTAATTGATTTACCGTAAGCTTTTCAATAACATGCCTGATCCTACTATGAGGCTAAGAGTAGCCTGGACTGCGGAGATAGGTGACTGTGATGAGTCGGACTGGCAGGTCGCGCTTTCCTCTCCTCGGGAGGTTGCTGTGTCATCCCGGCTCCGATTGATACAGCTGAAAGTTTTACACCGAGTTTATTACACTAGGGTCACTCTTCACAAGATAGGGAGAATTGCACTTCAGTATTGTTTGCGGGGCTGCGGGGAGGAAGAACCCTTCTTGCATACCATTTGGGATTGTCCATTGATTGCCTGTTTCTGGTCTAAGGCTATGCGAACTATATCACAAGTTGTTAAGGTCTCATTGGTTCCTGAACCGCGCTGCTGCTTGCTGAACATTTGGGAGCCTAATGATCTTAGTCATCCCATGCAAGACTGGGCCATGCTCGGTATTATGTATGTTAAACATAATATAGCTAAAGCTTGGGGGTCTCCCTTGGTGCCGATGCTCAGGGACTGGTGTGCCGATCTAGATTCAGCGATGGTAGCCGAAAGAGCGGTGTATCCGAATCGGAAATGTCCCCGGAAATGGGCCAAGATTTGGGGAGCATGGAATGAATATAGAGGGTTCCTTTGCTAACCGCCACAGTTGGACAATGAGACCGATTCTGAATAGAGGGGGGAGGGGATGAGGGGTCTCGGGAGCGGGGTGGGGGAACTGAAGTAATGCCATGATTATATTGCTTTACCTTTTTAAAATGTACCGCTGTATTTGCTTTGATTCACCTTTTTGCCTTGCCATATTACTGTCTGCATTGAAGGTCCTTTAAAATGCCCATTGTTTATTTTTTGTATCAATAAAATTGTTTAAAAAAAAAAAACAGGGGTGTGTGAGAGCCCAGACTTAAAAACCCAAAGGCAGTTTTAATTAATATATTGAGTCTCTAAAAACTGCATATTGTATGATGAAGTTTTTTTCTTCAAATGTAATATTACCATCAATATTTAAATACTGTTACTCTTTTATTTTTAATGAGCTGAAACAAGCCATGCATCCAACCATTCTGAAATCAGATATTGCTGTGCTGTCCTCTTGCTGGTATGCATCCAGCTTCTGCCAGCTATCTGATATCTGCTTATTTCAACCTTCATTAATTTGGTTACTCTTCAACTCTGTGTCAGGACCTTCAGGCAGATAGGGTCTGCACAACTCTAAGAGCCTCTGGAAAGAGGTTGACAGATTCCAGTAAGAGGAGGACAACATGGAACTTAAAGGCTTGGGTAAACAGAACTTAATTGGAGATCGAGGAATCATGGTCACTTGGCCTCTGATTTCAAGATGGCGGAGCGCATCTATAGAGTCACAGATGTTCACACACTATTACAAACCCAAGATGGCACCTCTCACTACAGGTGATGATAGCATTTCCTGTTTGAGTCTTGCAGAAATGGGGGTCTCTAGTTGGCAGAGGTATGCAACCTGTCCAAGTAGGGACCACTGCTCTAGTCAGGGTAAGTCAGATACACACCCTAAATAAATAAACCTCTGTGCAACCACTGTTCGCTTGACACAGGGCAAGCAAGCTTAATTTAAGAGGCAATTTGTAAAGTTTTTGTACAACTCTTAATATAGTAAAACAGTAAAACACCTGCTGGGCAGAGTCAAATCTAAAAGTCAAGCTGACCATGATGGGACGCAGGTCCAATTCAGAAGCCATGAAGGCCCGCTGAAACTGTACCTTTACAGAGAAAAAGCATCAACATTGAAGAACAATTGCATGATGCAGAGGAGTCAATGCTTTGTCATCGATCGAAGAATGGTAGTCAATGCATTCGAGTCATACATTTCTGTCCTGTATTGTTGTCAATCTCCGCGGTAGGAGTCGAGCAGGCACAGCGGAGCAAGAGTCCAGCAAATTTAGTAAGGTGTCAGGCCTTTCAGCAGTGCATCAGTCTTTCTTCCTGGCAGTGTCTCCTGGGGACCAGGGTGTACTGAGTTGGGAGTCTTAGGGGTCCAATACTTATACGTGGTTGTGCCTTCGAACTGGAGGCAGACTTCAAAGAAAGGCCTTTGAAGCACACGAGGCCCCCACCCTTTTTGCCCTGGCTGCAGACGCACTGCAGTGGGGAATGCTGCATTTTGTGTGGGAACAAGCACATCCCTATTCAAGTGCACAAGTAAGCTTCTCACTTCTACCCAGCCCATGAAGACCCAATTGCCTGGTGCTGGGCCATGAGCATGTGAATGGCACACCTCAGGTCTCTGTGTTTGTAACTGTCTAGAGGAAATGCACAAAGCCAACGGTCAAACACCCCAGATATGTATTCAGAAACGGGTAGAGGCACAGAATGGTTAAAGTAGGAAAATGACAACTTTATGAAAGTGGCATTTTCAAAAATTACAATTTAATAACCGACTTCACCAAAAGTTGTGATTTTAAATTGTGAGTCTAAAGACACCAAACTCGAAATATCCATCTTGTCCCAATTAGAAATTACCGTTGTAAGATGTAATAAGGTAATCCCAATGTTAACCTGTGGGAACGATAGCCCTTTCAGTAGTGGAAAATGTATGAAACTGTTTTTCACTACCTGGACATGTAAAACGTGAAAGTACATGTCCAACTTTTTAAATAACGTGCACCCTATGCTTTGGGCTTGTTAGGGCCTAACTTAAGGGTCACATATTTGTACTAAGAGGAAGTTTTGTGCCTGGCAAGAGGGTTAACTTGCCAGGCTAAAATGGCAGTTAAAACTGTAGACATAGACTCTGCAATGCCAGGCATGTTATATGTTTTAAAGCGCAACCGAAGTGGGGGGTACAATCAGTGCTGCAGGCCCACTTGTAGCATGTACAGGCCCCAGTCACATAGTGTCCAATTTACTAAGGACTTATAAATAAATTAAATATGCCAATAGTGACATGCCATAGGATAAAATGTGAAGCCCTGTGCCTCTTTCATAATGCCTTGTATGGTAAGGGAGCGAACTACCCCAGATCTAACTCTCATCTGTGCTGCCCTCAGCAAGCCTTACGCTCATCCTCAGCACACCTTCTTAAAGTTCCTAGGATAAAGATAGTCAGATGGGGAGACAGGAATCTCTACCATCTTGGCAGCAAACTTTGGAACTCCTGGCCTTTGGCCTTAAGAGAATGCCAATACTGATATGCAATTCACCTCTCAACGGCAACACATTGAAATGAAACAATGTAGCCACGAAACCTCTGTTTTCATATTAATCAGAATTCATTCATAAACATCATCACATGTATGAATTCCATGGACACAATTAAATCGCATTAAAAAGTTGTGTCTTAAAATGGAAAGAGATATTCTATTAAAGTCAATGTGATTGCCACGGGTCGGGGGGATCACTTAACCTCTGCGTGTTTAGCATGGTAGGGGGACGTACAGGCACTCTGCCATGTTGGGGGGTGGGCAGTTCGAGGTCCAGAGGCAGGGGAGCTCGGTGAGCGGGGAAGAGGAGTTGAAGGGGGGATTTTGGGGCAAAGGTAATTGGTGGTATTAACTGCCGTGATAATGTGCGCATTGTGCTTACTGTGAGGAAGGGGGGGAGGGCTTGTTATGTTATGTTATGTTATGTTATATATTGACTTTTATAGCGCACGGCTACTCAAAAAGAGTGTCCTGGCGCTTTATTGAAAACCTGTATCAAGGTAACACAACACAGCCATAAAAGAAACACAGATCAGAAAATAATAAAACTAATTAAAATACCCTAAAGGGCAAAAAGCCAAGTTTTGAGGCCCTTCCCAAAGGTAAACAGATTAGTCGCACCACGAAGAGCGAGAGGCAAAGTATTCCAAAGCTGTGGTGCTAGCAACCCAAAGGAGCGGCCTCCAATGCGAGCCCTTTTAACTTGCGGGACCACCGCAAGAAGTAAAGATTCGGATCTTAGAGATCGGGCCGGGTGGTAAAAGGCAAGTCTCCTTTGGAGATACTGTGCTCCCACAGCATGAAGAGCCTTATGGGCCAAGGTCAAGGCCTTAAAAACTATCCGCTTCCGGATAGGCAGCCAATGAAGCGACTGCAAAAGGCTAGCAGCACTGACTCGCCTGTTTAGGCCATAAATCGCCCTCGCAGCCGAGTTCTGGACGACTTGCAGCCGCTGAAAAAGATATTCCGGCAGGCCCAGATAGAGGACATTGGAATAGTCCAGTCTTGAACCAATCAGGGCCTGCACTGTCGTCTTCCTGTGCTCCTCTGAAAGTAGAGGCAGAAACTTCCGGATCATCTTGAGGAGACCGAAGCATGTTCCCGTCAGACCAAGGATCTGAGATCTTAACGTCAGGCCCTTATCTATCTTGACCCCCAAATTCTTAACCAGCTGGGAAGAACAAGACGGAGGGAACATGTTTTCAGGCCACCATGGCTGCCAATCCGGATCAAAAGGACAGCCGAAGAAGAGTACTTCAGATTCATCTGAGTTGCACTTGAGGCTGTTCAGCTGGAACCATTTAAAAACAGCCCCAAGGCACTCGCGGATACTCTCTCCATCAAAATCTTCTCCTTTCCTACACGAAAAGAGAAGCTGGGTGTCATCGGCATAGGATACGATCTGGGCCCCAAAAGACTCAGCCAATGCCGCCAAAGGGGTCATAAAGATGTTAAAAAGAGTCGGGCTCAACACAGAACCCTGCGGAACTCCGACTCCCAATGGCGGCATCACGGCCGAGCTGGGTGAGGCCCAGACCGTTTTCCGGCGGCCAGCCAGAAATTACCCAAACCAGTTGTACACCGTCCTCCTCAGACCGATGTCATAGAGTCTGGCGAGGAGACCCTCATGGGGGACGGTGTCAAAGGCCGCCGACAAATCCAGCATGACAAGCATGGCTTTCCCTCCCGCGTCCAGTGCCTCTTTAATGGCTTCAGACACCTCCAACAGCGCCGTCACGGTGCTTAAATTGGGGCGGAAGCCAGATTGAGTAGAGTGCAGTACATTATGAGACTCAAAAAAATTGGAAAGCACAATATGCACATGCTTCTCCAGAATCTTCGTGAGCGCAGGGAGGAGAGAGATAGGCCTATAATTGGCCAGGACTTCCAAATCAAGGCCAGGCTTCTTGAGCAAAGGGATGACCATTGCCTGCTTCCAGGCCTGCGGAACCACACCCTGACTCAAAGAGAGGTTCAGGAGCGGGTTCGCCAGCGGATTTATAACTTCCAGACATTTTTGCCAAAAATTTGGCAGGGCATGGGTCAAGAGGTGACCCAGATTTGAGGTTGCCCATAAATGCCAATGAAGCAGGAACTTAAATCGGTGGAAAGGCTACCAAGACTGGACCTGTAGGGGCCTGTAAAACTGATCCATCTTCGGGGCTGGCTGAAACAACTGCCGCCAACTGAGGAAAAGAATATTGGATCAGCTTTATCTTGTTGGTAAAGAAATTTGCAAGATCAGAAGCCCAGGACTCAGGAGGAGCAACCTGAGTGGCGTTAGACCGAAAGACCGTAAATTCCCTGACGATTGTAAAGATCTCTTTACAGGAATTAGAAGCGGCCTCAGTCCTTCTTGAAAAATAGCCTTTTTTCTCCCGGAGGATATCGCGATGATAGGTTTTGACCGCAGTCCTATAGGCAAGCCTTGCCTCAGGGTCGTACTGTGCGCGCCAGGCTCTTTCCGCTACCTTGCACTGCCGTCGAGAAACCGACAGCGCAGCCGTAAACCAAGGAGCCGAGACCCGCTTAGGTGTTAATCGGGGGGTCATCACTGGGGCTAGATCGTTTAGCCTATCCAATAGCCATGCTTGCAGGGAGTTAACGTCCCTCTCTAAATCTCCCGAGAGAGGGCAAGGATGGTCCAAAGCAGCCTGCGCTAGCATGTCTGGCGTCACACGATGATACGGTCTAGGAGCACGTCCCTGCTGTTTAGGAGCAGAGCTAGATGGTTTCAAAGTGCCTCGGATCTGGAATTTGACCAGTCTATGGTCTTACCAAAGCACTGGTAAGAGAGCCATCCCCTCCAAGGGGGACGTAGAGAAGACCTGATCTAGAGTATGGCCCCTATCGTGCCTAGGTCCAAGGAGATAAGGGACAAAGCCGAGAGGGGTCGTAATATCAAGCAATCTGATTGTGTCAGGGTCCGATCGCACTTCCATATGGAAATTGAAATCCCTGGCCAAAATACAATGTTACGCTTTCAAGGCCAGCACCGAGATAACTGACTGGAGCTCATTGAAAAAGGTACCAGCCGGTCCAGGTAGCCTATAAACTAAGAGGCCTTTAAAGGATTGATGAGGCGCCAGTGAAATAGAAAAGGCAAGGGATTCAGACCCTGTGATGCCCTCCATAGGAGGATCACACATGTGGCGCATTGTTGAGTTTTGTTTTTGATTGTGGTTATGGGCTGCATTTCAAAGTTCTAAATGTTAAGATGCATGATACAGTGACGGTAGAGCCCCGGCTATGACCCCGGTGTCTCCTATGACCTTGATTACTTGGAACGTGCACGGGTTGGGGATAAAATAAGAGGGGGTTGGTGTTGCAATATGTACGCCGTGCAGCCCCGGCACTAGTATTGCTGCAGGAGATGCATTTGGTGAGGCCGACATGTAGGGCTTTAGACCGCTGGGGATATACGATGGCAGTGCACTCAGAATTTTCTACTGGCTCCAGAAGGGTGGGCATATTAGTGCGTAAGTGCTTTCCTTTGATAGTACAACAGGTATGGAAAGATACACAGGGGCAGTTTGCAGCCATCTCCTGCTTGTGGGAAGGGAGAAAGTTCAATGTGTGACAGTCTACATTCCACCGGCCCTTCATGCGGTTGCGCTTCCCGCCCTTAGTGCTTTTTTGTAGAAGCTGCAGGGGGGTGAGCTCATAAAAGGGGACGACTTCAATGCGGTTGTAGATGATGGACTTGACCGCCATCCCTGTAGAATGCCGTAAGTCTCGACTAGCTGGCTTTGAGGAGGCCCTAGGCCTCACGGATGGGTGGAGGTTTAGACATCCCGGGAAACGTGAGTACACTTTTTATTCGGGGGTCCACAATAGTCTCTCACGCATCGATTATTTCTTCCTCTCTGCTGATAGTCTACCCCATTTAATGGAGGCACTGATAGGTCCAAGAGGTATCTCCGATCATTCCCTGGTTTCCATGATTTATTCCTCTTATGTGAAAATCCGGAGGCGAATTTTCCCGATCTCCCCCGGCTATTTACAGATCCCACAAATTAGAAAAGAACTGGTTACGGCTACGAAATGTTATTTCCAAGAAAATACAGATTCTGTTGGCTCGCCGGGGGTCCTGTGGGAAGCATATACAACGGTGCTAAGGGACCAAGCGATAGCTTCAATAATGGGTCACAAGCGAGCTATGAATGACGACCTCCAGGTGCTTGAGACTGATCTAACTGTGTTACAGTCCCGACACGAACTAGACCCCACTGAGGAGGCTGCGCAACAGTTGCGCCTCAGACAGGCTGAACTTACGGAATATCTGTGGAGTCAGGTGCGAAAGCGACTCCTGCGCATGCAGCACATTGTTTATGAAGTTGGGGATAAGGCAGGAGACTCTTGGCCTGGCTGGAAAAGAAGGATAAGGCCCAGAAGACGATAGCGCAGCTCTATGCCTCCGACGGTTTGGGTAGTCACCCCTCCCGCGGACATCGTGGACACCTTAGCAGACTATTATGAGACAGTTTATACCCCCACCACTAATATGTCGTCAGAAGAGGTGCAGACTTATATCAAGGATATACGAATGCCCTCCCTCTCAGACTCTGGAGCCACACTTTTGGAATCTGATTTTACGATGGATGAGGTCCTGAATGCAATACATTCCTTGCAGTCGGGTAAGGCCCTGGGTCCGAACAGAGTCCCCATAGAACTTTACAAGCGCGTCTCTGATCTTACTGCTCCGCATCTGTTGAGAATGTTTGTAGATAGCATAACTAAGGGGGAATTGCCTAGGGACCAGCGGACAGCTACGATAATCGCTATACCGAAACCTGGCAAGCCCCCGGACGAATGTACATCGTATCGCCCGATTTCATTGTTAAATGCGGAGGCGAAAATACCGGCAACAATGATAGCTATTCGACTGACCCCGCACTTGGAGGCGCTTATTCACCCGGACCAATCCAGGTTCATGCCAAACAGGAACACCGTTTGAGACGGGTCCACGCAGCAATGGCACAGATACCTAATCTCTCGGAACCTGCAGTACTTCTTTCATTGGATGCTCGAATGGCCTTCGACACAGTCGAATGGCCTTATCTCTTCGCGGTTCTTCGACATATGGGCTTTGGCCCCAAGTGTTGTGCTTGGGTGAAGATATTGTATACAAAACCCCTCGCACACGTAGTAGCTAATGGTGATATCTCCAGGGACTTTCGACTTGGCCGTGGCAGGCGTCAGGGATGAACTTTGTCGCCTCTGCTATTCGCTCTGATCTTGGAGCCTCTGACGGCGTGGATACGGTGGGACCCCATGATTAAAGGTCTTAGTTGGACCGAGTCCTGGGAGGACCGCATATCATTATATGCTGATGATATCCTTCTTTATTTGACCATTCCTCGGCGATCAATCATAGTCCTCAACATCTGTGAAATTTTTGGAAGGGCCGCGGGATACACAATCAACTGGTCCAAGTCAGTATTGTTTGTCCTTAAAGGACCCCCTCTGCGGCTCCCGGCTGAATGCCCGCTGATGATTACTGATGGGCCTTTTAAATATCTAGGGGTTTGGGTGACGCCTAACCAGGAGTTTTTTTTTTGCCACAATCTGTCACCTCCACTTGAGCGATTCTGCACGGATGTGAAACATTGGGACACCCTACCACTGACCCTACTAGGTCAGGCGGCGTTATTCAAAATTATGACTTTACCACGACTATTGTATATCCTTGGAAATACTCCGTTTCTTGTGCCTCAAAAATATTTTACGTCTATAAACACACTGGTCTCTGGTCTCCTTTGGGGGGACAAACCAGCGCGCATTTCCCGGCAAAAGTTAATTAGGGGCTGGTTTAATCGAGGCATAGCACTTCCAGATATTCAATTGTACTATTGGGCAGCCCAGTTAAAGACCATAAACCACTGGCTCCACGCTCCACAGTCTGAGCCGGCGTAAAAAGTGGATAGGTATGACTTGGGAGGCGGAGGAGTGATGGCTGCGCTCTACGACCCCAAAAGTGCAGCGGCCCTTCTGGGTCCCACGGCTCATACGGTGAGGTTGTGGTACTGGGCCTCTGCTCGTCTTAAATGTAAGGACAAGATCACGCAGATGACGCCGCTCTGGTCGTCACGCCGACTCGGCCGACTCTGCAACAGTAAAGGATTTGAGGCCTGGGACCTGATAGGCATCTCAACGGTTGGAGACCTTTGGAGGCGGGGTACCGTCCTCACCTTTGACCAACTCATGGAGCAATTTGATTTGGTGCATACGGAGCGATTCTGATATTTGCAAGTTAGCCATGCCCTCAAGTCAGTGATTCCACCGGGCGAAGAGCTACCTGAATCCACTCCTTTAGAAGATAGATTGCTTACGGAGCATATGCTCAAAAAGGTGACCTAGTTGATTTACCGTAAGCTTTTCAATAACATGCCTGATCCTACTATGAGGCTAAGAGTAGCCTGGACTGCGGAGATAGGTGACTGTGATGAGTCGGACTGGCAGGTCGCGCTTTCCTCTCCTCGGGAGGTTGCTGTGTCATCCCGGCTCCGATTGATACAGCTGAAAGTTTTACACCGAGTTTATTATACTAGGGTCACTCTTCACAAGATAGGGAGAATTGCACTTCAGTATTGTTTGCGGGGCTGCGGGGAGGAAGGAACCTTCTTGCATACCATTTGGGATTGTCCATTGATTGCCTGTTTCTGGTCCAAGGCTATGCGAACTATATCACAAGTTGTTACGGTCTCATTGGTTCCGGAACCGTGCTGCTGCTTGCTGAACATTTGGGAGCCTAATGATCTTAGTCACCCCATGCAAGACTGGGCCACGCTCGGTATTATGTATGTTAAACATAATATAGCTAAAGCTTGGGGGTCTCCCTTGGTGCCGACGCTCAGAGACTGGTGTGCCGATCTAGATTCAGCGATGGTAGCCGAAAGAGCGGTGTATCCGAATCGGAAATGTCCACGGAAATGGGCCAAGATTTGGGGAGCATGGAATGAATATAGAGGGTTCCTTTGCTAACTGCCACAGTTGGACAATGAGACTGATTCAGAATAGAGGCGGGAGGGGATGAGGGGTCTCGGGAGCGGGGTGGGGGGACTGAAGTAATAATCAAAAGACAGTGTACTGGGGTGCACAGCCGTATTTCAATAAAGTTCATACGAATTTAAAGGTGCCACATAAGTAACGTCAGGTGTCCCTCGGCGTTCAAGTAATCAAAACACAATGTGAGTTCAGTGAACCACTGGTCCCATCCTTATGTGCACACAATATATTTTCCTATAAATGCAGTATCCCTGATGAAGGGGCACAGAATGGCCCCGAAATGCATTGGATGTTGATGTATTTGCATTAAGAGATATCAGTATGCTCTGAGAAAAAGAGCCACAATGCGCAAATATAAATAATCATTGATTTATGAAGCAGAAAGAGAATAAAAGCAATATGAACTACTGATGAAAAAGTTTGAAATTCCTGCATTTATAGGAAAATATATTGTGTGCACATAGGGACTGAAGTAATGCCATGATTATATTGCTTTACCTTTTTAAAATGTACCGCTGTATTTGCTTTGATTCACCTTTTTGCCTTGCCATATTACTGTCTGCATTGAAGGTCTTTTAAAATGCCCATTGTTTATTTTTTGTATCAATAAAATTGTTTTAAAAAAAAAAGGGGTGTGTGAGAGCCCAGACTTAAAAACCCAAAGGCAGTTTTAATTAATATATTGAGTCTCTAAAAACTGCATATTGTATGATGAAGTTTATTTCTTCAAATGCAATATTACCATCAATATTTAAATACTGGTACTCTTTTATTTTTAATGAGCTGAAACAAGCCATGCATCCAACCATTCTGAAATCAGATATTGCTGTGCTGTCCTCTTGCTGGTATGCATCCAGCTTCTGCCAGCTGTATGATATCTGCTTATTTCAACCTTCATTAATTTGGTTACTCTTCAACTCTGTGTCAGGACCTTCAGGCAGATAGGGTCTGCACAACTCTAAGAGCCTCTGGAAAGAGGTTGACAGATTCCAGTAAGAGGAGGACAACATGGAACTTAAAGGCTTGGGTAAACAGAACTTAATTGGAGATTGAGGAATCATGGTCACTTGGCCTCTGATTTCAAGATGGCGGAGCGCATCTATAGAGTCACAGATGTTCACACACTATTACAAACCCAAGATGGCACCTCTCACTACAGGTGATGATAGCATTTCCTGTTCGAGTCTTGCAGAAATGGGGGTCTCTAGTTGGCAGAGGTATGCAACCTGTCCAAGTAGGGACCACTGCTCTAGTCAGGGTAAGTCAGATACACACCCTAAATAAATAAACCTCTGTGCAACCACTGTTCGCTTGACACAGGGCAAGCAAGCTTAATTTAAGAGGCAATGTGTAAAGTTTTTGTACAACTCTTAATATAGTAAAACAGTAAAACACCTGCTGGGCAGAGTCAAATCTAAAAGTCAAGCTGACCATCATGGGACGCAGGTCCAATGCAGAAGCCATGAAGGCCCGCCTAAACTGTACCTTTACAGAGAAAAAGCATCAACATTGAAGAACAATTGCATGATGCAGAAGAGTCAATGCTTTGTCATCGATCGAAGAATGGTAGTCAATGCATTCGAGTCACACATTTCTGTCCTGTATTGTTGTCAATCTCCGCGGTATGAGTCGAGCAGGCACAGCGGAGCAAGAGTCCAGCAAATCTAGTAAGGTGTCAGGCCTTTCAGCAGTGCATCAGTCTTTCTTCCTGGCAGTGTCTCCTGGGGACCAGGGTTTACTGAGTTGGGAGTCTTAGGAGTCCAGTACTTATACGTGGTTGTGCCTTCGAACTGGAGGCAGACTTCAAAGAAAGGCCTTTGAAGCACACAAGGCCCCCACCCTTTTTGCCCTGGCTGCAGACGCACTGCAGTGGGGAATGCTGCATTTTGTGTGGGAACAAGCACATCCCTATTCAAGTGCACAAGTAAGCTTCTCCCTTCTACCCAGCCCATGAAGACCCAATTTCCTGGTGCTGGGCCATGAGCATGTGAATGGCACACCTCAGGTCTCTGTGTTTGTAACTGTCTAGAGGAAATGCACAAAGCCATCGGTCAAACACCCCAGATACGTATTCAGAAACAGGTAGAGGCACATAATGGTTAAAGTAGGAAAATGGCAACTTTATAAAAGTGGCATTTTCAAAAATTACAATTTAATAACCGACTTCACCAAAAGTTGTGATTTTAAATTGTGACTCTAGAGACACCAAACTCGAAATATCCATCTTGTCCCAATTAGAAAATACACTTGTAAGATGTAATAAGGTAATCCCAATGTTAACCTGTGAGAAAGATAGCCCTTTCAGTAGTGGAATATGTATTTAAATGTTTTTCACTACCTGCACATGTAAAACGTGAAAGTACATGTCCAACTTTTTAAATAACGTGCACCCTATGCTTTGGGCTTGTTAGGGCCTAACTTAAGGGTGTCATATTTGTACTAAGAGGACGTTTTGGTCCTGGCAAGAGGGTTAACTTGCCAGGCTAAAATGGCAGTTAAAACTGCAAACATAGACTCTGCAATGGCAGGCATGTGACATGTTTTAAAGGGCAACTGAAGTGAGGGGTACAATCAGTGCTGCATGCCCACTTGTAGCATGTAAAGGCCCCAGTCACATAGTGTCCAATTTACTTAGGACTTATAAATAAATTAAATATGCCTATAGTGACATGCCATAGGATAAAATGTGAAGCCCTGTGCCTCTTTCATAATGCCTTGTATGGTAAGGGAGCGAACTACCCCAGATCTAACTCTCATCTGTGCTGCTCTCAGCAAGCCTTACGCTCATCCTCAGCACACCTTCTTAAAGTTCCTAGGATAAAGATAGTCAGATGGGGAGACAGGAATCTCTACCATCTTGGCAGCAAACTTTGGAACTCCTGGCCTTTGGCCTTAAGAGAATGCCAATACTGATATGCAATTCACCTCTCAACGGCAACACATTGAAATGAAACAATGTAGCCACGAAACCTTTGTTTTCATATTAATCAGAATTCATTCATAAACATCATCACATGTATGAATTCCATGGACACAATTAAATCGCATTAAAAAGTTGTGTCTTAAAATGGAAAGAGATATTCTATTGAAGTCAATGTGATTGCCACGGGTCGGGGGATCACTTAACCTCTGCGTGTTTAGCATGGTAGGGGGACGTACAGGCACTCTGACATGTTGGGGGGTGGGCAGTTCGAGGTCCACAGGCAGGGGAGCTCGGTGAGCGGTGAAGGTGAGTTGAAGGGGGGATTTTGGGGCAAAGGTAATTGGTGGTATTAACTGCCGTGATAATGTGCGCATTGTGCTTACTGTGACGAAGGGGGGGAGGGCTTGTTGAATTTTGTTTTTGATTGTGGTTATGGGCTGCATTTCAAAGTTCTAAATGTTAAGATGCATGATACAGTGACGGTAGAGCCCCGGCTATGACCCCGGTGTCTCCTATGACCTTGATTACTTGGAACGTGCACGGGTTGGGGATAAAATAAGAGGGGGTTGGTGTTGCAATATGTACGCCGTGCAGCCCCGGCACTAGTATTGCTGCAGGAGATGCATTTGGTGAGGCCGACATGTAGGTCTTTAGACCGCTGGGGATATACGATGGCAGTGCACTCTGAATTTTCTACTGGCTCCAGAGGGGTGGGCATATTAGTGCGTAAGTGCTTTCCTTTGATAGTACAACAGGTATGGAAAGATACACAGGGGCAGTTTGCAGCCATCTCCTGCTTGTGGGAAGGGAGAAAGTTCAATGTGTGACAGCCTACATTCCACCGGCCCTTCATGCGGTTGCGCTTCCCGCCCTTAGTGCATTTTTGTAGAAGCTGCAGGGGGGTGAACTCATAAAAGGGGGCGACTTCAATGCGGTTGTAGATGATGGACTTGACCGCCATCCCTGTAGAATGCCGGGGTCGGGTAAGTCTCGACTAGCTGGCTTTGAGGAGGCCCTAGGCCTCACGGATGGGTGGAGGTTTAGACATCCCGGGAAATGTGAGTACACTTTTTATTCGGGGGTCCACAATAGTCTCTCACGCATCGATTATTTCTTCCTCTCTGCTGATAGTCTACCCCATTTAACGGAGGAACTGATAGGTCCAAGAGGTATCTCCGATCATTCCCCGGTTTCCATGATTTATTCCTCTTCTGTGAAAACCTGGAGGCGAATTTTCCCGATCTCCCCCGGCTATTTACAGATCCCACAAATTAGAAAAGAACTGGTTACGGCTACAAAATGTTATTTCCAAGAAAATGCAGATTCTGTTGGCTCACCGGGGGTCCTGTGGGAAGCATATACAACGGTGCTAAGGGACCAAGCGATAGCTTCAATAACGGGTCACAAGCGAGCTATGAATGATGACCTCCAGGTGCTTGAGACTGATCTGGCTGTGTTACAGTCCCGACACAAACTAGACCCCACTGAGGCGGCTGCGCAACAGTTGCGCCTCAAACAGGCTGAACTTACGGAATATCTGTGGAGTCAGGTGCGAAAGCAACTCCTGTGCATGCAGCACATTGTTTATGAAGTTGGGGATAAGGCGGGAGACTCTTGGCCTGGCTGGAAAAGAAGGATAAGGCCCAGAGGACGATAGCGCAGCTCTGCGCCTCCGACGGTTTGGGTAGTCACCACTCCCGCGGACATCGTGGACACCTTTGCAGACTATTATGAGACAGTTTATACCCCCACCACTAATATGTTGTCAGAAGAGGTGCAGACTTATATCAAGGATATACGAATGCCCTCCCTCTCAGACTCTGGAGCCACACTTTTGGAATCTGATTTTACGATGGATGAGGTCCTGAATGCAATACATTCCTTGCAGTCGGGTAAGGCCCTGGGTCCGAACAGAGTCCCCATAGAACTTTACAAGCGCGTCTCTGATCTTACTGCTCCGCATCTGTTGAGAATGTTTGTAGATAGCTTAACTAAGGGGGAATTGCCTAGGGACCAGCGGACAGCTACGATAATCGCTATACCGAAACCTGCCAAGCCCCCGGACGAATGTACATCGTATCGTCCAATTTCATTGTTAAATGCGGAGGCGAAAATACCGGCAAAAATGATAGCTGTTCGACTGACCCCGCACTTGGAGGCGCTTATTCCCCCGGACCAATCCAGGTTCATGCCAAACAGGAACACCGTTTGAGACGGGTCCACGCAGCAATGGCACAGATACCTAATCTCTCGGAACCTGCAGTACTTCTTTCATTGGATGCTCGAATAGCCTTCGACAAAGTCGAATGGCCTTATCTCTTCGCGGTTCTTCGACATCTGGGCTTTGGCCCCAAGTTTTGTGCTTGGGTGAAGATATTGTATACAAAACCCCTCGCACACGTAGTAGCTAATGGTCATATCTCCAGGGACTTTCGACTTGGCCGTGGCACGCGTCAGGGATGAACTTTGTCGCCTCTGCTATTCGCTCTGATCTTGGAGCCTCTGACGGCGTGGATACGGTGGGACCCCATGATTAAAGGTCTTAGCTGGACCGAGTCCTGGGAGGACCGCATATCATTATATGCTGATGATATCCTTCTTTATTTGACCATTCCTCGGCGATCAATCATAGTCCTCAACATCTGTGAAATTTTTGGAAGGGCCGCAGGATACACAATCAACTGGTCCAAGTCAGTATTGTTTGTCCTTAAAGGACCCCCTCCGCGGCTCCCGGCTGAATGCCCACTGATGATTACTGATGGGCCTTTTAAATATCTAGGGGTTTGGGTGACGCCTAACCAGGAGGTCTTTTTTTGCCACAATCTGTCACCTCCACTTGAGCGATTGTGCACGGATGTGAAACATTGGGACACCCTACCACTGACCCTACTAGGGCAGGCGGCGTTATTCAAAATTATGACTTTACCACGACTATTGTATATCCTTGAAAATACTCCGTTTCTTGTGCCTCAAAAATATTTTACGTCTATAAACACACTGGTCTCTGGTCTCCTTTGGGGGGACAAACCAGCGCGCATTTCCCGGCAAAAGTTAATTAGGGGCTAGTTTGATGGAGGCATAGCACTTCCAGATATTCAATTGTACTATTGGGCAGCCCAGTTAAAGACCATAACCACTGGCTCCACGCTCCACAGACTGAGCCGGCGTATAAAGCGGATAGGTATGACTTGGGAGGCGGAGGAGTGATGGCTGCGCTCTACGACCCCAAAAGTGCAGCGGCCCTTCTGGGTCCCACGGCACATACGGTGAGGTTGTTGTACTGGGCCTCTGCTCGTCTTAAATGTAAGGACAAGATCACGCATATGACGCCGCTCTGGTCGTCATGCCGACTCGGCCGACTCTGCAACAGTAAAGGATTTGAGGCCTGGGACCTGATAGGCATCTCAACGGTTGGAGACCTTTGGAGGCGGGGTACCGTCCTCACCTTTGACCAACTAATGGAGCAATTTGATTTGGTGCATACGGAGCGATTCCGATACTTGCAAGTTAGCCATGCCCTCAAGTCAGTGATTCCACCGGGCGAAGAGCTACCTGAATCCACTCCTTTAGAAGATAGATTGCTTACGGAGCATATGCTCAAAAAGGTGACCTAGTTGGTTTACCGTAAGCTTTTCAATAACATGCCTGATCCTACTATGAGGCTAAGAGTAGCCTGGACTGCGGAGATAGGTGACTGTGATGAGTCGGACTGGCAGGTCGCGCTTTCCTCTCCTCGGGAGGTTGCTGTGTCATCCCGGCTCCGATTGATACAGCTGAAAGTTTTACACCGAGTTTATTATACTAGGGTCACTCTTCACAAGATAGGGAGAATTGCACTTCAGTATTGTTTGCGGGGCTGCGGGGAGGAAGGAACATTCTTGCATACCATTTGAGATTGTCCATTGATTGCCTGTTTCTGGTCCAAGGCTATGCGAACTATATCACAAGTTGTTAAGTTCTCATTGGTTCCGGAACCGCGCTGCTGCTTGCTGAACATTTGGGAGCCTAATGATCTTAGTCACCCCATGCAAGACTGGGCCACGCTCTGTATTATGTATGTTAAACATAATATAGCCAAAGCTTGGGGGTCTCCCTTGGTGCCGACGCTCAGGGACTGGTGTGCCGATCTAGATTCAGCGATGGTAGCCGAAAGAGCGGTGTATCCGAATCGGAAATGTCCACGGAAATGGGCCAAGATTTGGGGAGCATGGAATGAAAATAGAGGGTTCCTTTGCTAACCGCCACAGTTGGACAATGAGACCGATTCCGAATAGAGGGGGGAGGGGATGAGGGGTCTCGGGAGCGGGGTGGGGGGGCTGAAGTAATGCCATTATTATATTGCTTTACCTTTTTAAAATGCTTTGATTCACCTTTTTGCCTTGCCATATTACTGTCTGCATTGAAGGTCTTTTAAAATGCCCATTGTTTATTTTTTGTATCAATAAAATTGTTTTAAAAAAAGAAAAAGGGGTGTGTGAGAGCCCAGACTTAAAAACCTAAAGGCAGTTTTAATTAATATATTGAGTCTCTAAAAACTGCATATTGTATGATGAAGTTTTTGTCTTCAAATGTAATATTACCATCAATATTTAAATACTGTTACTCTTTTATTTTTAATGAGCTGAAACAAGCCATGCATCCAACCATTCTGAAATCAGATATTGCTGTGCTGCCCCTTGCTGGTATGCATCCAGCTTCTGCCAGCTATCTGATATCTGCTTATTTCAACCTTCATTAATTTGGTTACTCTTTAACTCTGTGTTAGGACCTTCAGGCAGATAGGGTCTGCACAACTCTAAGAGCCTCTGGATAGAGGTTGACAGATTCCAGTAAGAGGAGGACAACATGGAACTTAAAGGCTGGGGCAAACAGAACTTAATTGGAGATCGATTAATCATGGTCACTTGGCCTCTGATTTCAAGATGGCGGAGCGCATCTATAGAGTCACAGATGTTCACACACTATTACACACCCAAGATGGCACCTCTCACTACAGGTGATGATAGCATTTCCTGTTCGAGTCTTGCAGAAATGGGGGTCTCTAGTTGGCAGAGGTATGCAACCTGTCCAAGTAGGGACCACTGCTCTAGTCAGGGTAAGTCAGATACACACCCTAAATAAATAAACCTCTGTGCAACCACTGTTCTCTTGACACAGGGCAAGCAAGCTTAATTTAAGAGGCAATGTGTAAAGTTTTTGTACAACTCTTAATATAGTAAAACAGTAAAACACCTGCTGGGCAGAGTCAAATCTAAAAGTCAAGCTGACCATGATGGGACGCAGGTCCAATTCAGAAGCCATGAAGGCCCGCTGAAACTGTACCTTTACAGAGAAAAAGCCTCAACATTGAAGAACAATTGCATGATGCAGAGGAGTCAATGCTTTGTCATCGATCGAAGAATGGTAGTCAATGCATTCGAGTCACACATTTCTGTCCTGTATTGTTGTCAATCTCCGCGGTATGAGTCGAGCAGGCACAGCGGAGCAGGAGTCCAGCAAATCGAGTAAGGTGTCAGGCCTTTCAGCAGTGCATCAGTCTTTCTTCCTGGCAGTGTCTCCTGGGGACCAGGGTGTACTGAGTTGGGAGTCTTAGGGGTCCAGTACCTATACGTGGTTGTGCCTTCGAACTGGAGGCAGACTTCAAAGAAAGGCCTTTGAAGCACACAAGGCCCCCACCCTTTTTGCCCTGGCTGCAGACCCACTGCAGTGGGGAATGCTGCATTTTGTGTGGGAACAAGCACATCCCTATTCAAGTGCACAAGTAAGCTTCTCCCTTCTACCCAGCCCATGAAGACCCAATTGCCTGGTGCTGGGCCATGAGCATGTGAATGGCACACCTCAGGTCTTTGTGTTTGTAACTGTCTAGAGGAAATGCACAAAGCCATCAGTGAAACACCCCAGATATGTATTCAGAAACAGGTAGAGGCACAGAATGGTTAAAGTAGGAAAATGACAACTTTATAAAAGTGGCATTTTCAAAAATTACAATTTAATAACCGACTTTTCCAACAGTTGTGATTTTAAATTGTGAGTCTAGAGACACCAAACTCGAAATATCAATCTTGTCCCAATTAGAAAATACACTTGTAAAATGTAATAAGGTAATCCCAATGTTAACATGTGGGAAAGATAGCCCTTTCAGTAGTGGAATATGTATTTAAATGTTTTTCACTACCTGGACATGTAAAACGTGAAAGTACATGTCCAACTTTTTAAATAACGTGCACCCTATGCTTTGGGTTGTTAGGGCCTAACTTAAGGGTGACACCAACCAAAATTAACAGTGAGTCCAAGACCAGACAATGTACCCAAAAATATAACAACAACAGGGAATAGTTTAATTATAAACAAGTTCCCATCAGTCCACCAACGAGACCGCCCTTCATCATCTGGGATCTTTAATGTTTATAAATAACACACAGAGGGTAAAAAACCTGTGCTGGCAGATGACTAAGCCATGCACAGGAAAAACCACAGTGTTATTAAAGATGTGCAATGAAGGCGTGTATACTCAGGGAACTGAAAAGCAGTGCAAAGAAAAAGTGTAAGTGAAAAGAAAGAGAAAAGCTCTAAAATTAGGTCGTGATCGGGAAAATAATTTTAATAGGCCCCCTCACACTCCTAAATCAATAAAAACAGTGCAAAATTAGTGGTGTAACAAATGACCACTAAGAGAGATGTAAGGTCGACATGTTTCTGCAGACGGATGGAGTCTAGTGATCTCCTGCTGCTTCTTCAGGACCATTAGTGCTACTGCTAAGTTAAAATAACAAAAACCATATCACCTGATGGTGTATGTATGTTCATCTTCTCATCCCACGTGATGGGAAGGAACAGCCCCACCTCACCTGGCACAAGCTCAGGTAGTGGATGCTACGAGAGAGCTTAGAGGGACGACCGGTGCACCGACGGAGAGTGCGGTGCATCCACTACCTGAGCTTGTGCCAGGTGAGGTGGGGCTGTTCCTTCCCATCACGTGGGATGAGAAGATGAACATACATACACCATCAGGTGATATGGTTTTTGTTATTTTAACTTAGCAGTAGCACTAATGGTCCTGAAGAAGCAGCAGGAGATCACTAGACTCCATCCGTCTGCAGAAACATGTCGACCTTACATCTCTCTTAGTGGTCATTTGTTACACCACTAATTTTGCACTGTTTTTATTGATTTAGGAGTGTGAGGGGGCCTATTAAAATTATTTTCCCGATCACGACCTAATTTTAGAGCTTTTCTCTTTCTTTTCACTTACACTTTTTCTTTGCACTGCTTTTCAGTTCCCTGAGTATTCACGCCTTCATTGCACATCTTTAATAACACTGTGGTTTTTCCTGTGCATGGCTTAGTCATCTGCCAGCACAGGTTTTTTACCCTCTGTGTGTTATTTATAAACATTAAAGATCCCAGATGATGAAGGGCGGTCTCGTTGGTGGACTGATGGGAACTTGTTTATAATTAAACTATTCCCTGTTGTTGTTATATTTTTGGGTACATTGTCTGGTCTTGGACTCACTGTTAATTTTGGTTGGTGTCAGTTTTGTGTAGGGGGTTTAACAGTGAGGTTGATAAACCTACCCCTAGGACCTTCCTTGTGTCTACTAACTTAAGGGTGACATATTTGTACTAAGAGGAAGTTTTGGGCCTGGCAAGAGGGTTAACTTGCCAGGCTAAAATGGCAGTTAAAACTGCAGACATAGACTCTGCAATGGCAGGCATGTGACATGTTTTAAAGGGCAACTGAAGTGGGGGGTACAATTAGTGCTGCAGGCCCACTTGTAGCATGTTCAGGCCCCAGTCACATAGTGTCCAATTTACTAAGGACTTATAAATAAATTAAATATGCCAATAGTGACATGCCATAGGATAAAATGTGAAGCCCTGTGCCTCTTTCATAATGCCTTGTATGGTAAGGGAGCGAACTACCCCAGATCTAACTCTCATCTGTGCTGCTCTCAGCAAGCCTTACGCTCATCCTCAGCACACCTTCTTAAAGTTCCTAGGATAAAGATAGTCAGATGGGGAGACAGGAAT